>NW_026578007.1:15964846-16610815 GCF_029603195.1 Condylostylus longicornis
TTCCTATAATTTTATTCAATGAACCAAATTAATTAAAATTACCTTCAATTTATTAAAATCATTTCCTTTTTGCTATTATTTTTTTTTTTTTTAATTTTTATTTCAATATTCTATAAGAGATTATAAGAGAGAAAAGGACAATCACATTATTTAATGATTAGAGCAACAAAAAGGAAACAAAATCAAAATTATTAAAATACTAAAGGGGGTGCTATTCATAGTATTTCATTTAAAAAGTGTAAATACTTATATTTTAATAAAAAAATATGTAAATAAAATTATAGAAAGTGCCCTCTATAGTCCAATTCAAATATTAATTATACGTCAATCAATTTATTTGTAAATTATTTTTTTGTTTTTTTGGATATTTAATTCCCTTTTCATTTATTAAATTATAAAAACAACAAAAAACATAGAGAGAGAAAAAAAAAGTACAAAATAAATTTGAAACTTTGATTTTTCTCTCTCTGTTTTCTCTTTTACAAAAAGAAAAAGTCGCCTTATGTACTTTAAAAGTTTTTTTTTTTATGTTTCGTTTTTGTTTTAATCCATTTTGTCATCTCATACTTATCAGTAGGAACTCATCATATTTACAAAATCATTAAATTAAAATGTATTAATTAAAAATACAAGGATAATAACAGAAAACAACAAAACACAAAATACAGTATACGAATGTCCTTTTTTTGTTAAATAGTATATAGATATTGATAAAAGTTTCTCATATTCCTGTGATTTTGTTATTGAAAAAAAAATATAGAGAAAAAAGAAAGACGGAATAATAATTTCTGTTCATGATAATAATAAAAATATCCTTGAATATTAAGTTGTTTATATACAAAAAGTTAACACACCTACATATACACCTATTTACATATACACCTACTCCCCATTATTTAATAACTTATATTGTATATTATATAAGTAAATATTTTATGGGAAAATCATTTGTCCTTGATGAGCTCTAAAATAAGGTTTTTGTTTATGTTTTCATTGTTGTCGTTGTTGTTTTTTTTCGTCCTGTATTGTTTTTAAAGTTCGTTAATTGAAAAAGATTTTACCATCCTGTTTCCCTTTAACTTGTTCTATATTTTTGATATTTTTTTTCTGTCTACGGGAAATTTTTTGTTGATGAAATTTTGTTTTTTTTTTTTTCAGTTCCCACCCTGTCCCACCGTTATATTTTTAATTATTTTTCTCTCAAATTCAAAGTTTCAACTGGAAAAAATTGTTTCTTTATTAAGTTTGTTTTTTTTTTGATTTTTTGGATGATTATTTTGCCTCAAAGTTCTTTTAACTTTCTCAATGATTTTCATTTTCTACTGAAGTTTTTTTTGTTTTTTTTTTGTTTTTTTAATATTCATTCCTCTTAAATATAATGGTGGAAGTAATTTAAAGGTAAATATTTGGAAAATTTAAATAATTAATATCATAAAATGGTGGCTATTATTATAAAATTATGAGTATATGTATAATTGCCATAGTATATAGGTTTATAATAATTTGCCCTTAAAATGGAATTTATTAAATTTATTATTAACACTTAATTGATAACATAGCTCAGTTGTACCCACATTTTGCTTTAAAATATCTTATATTTTTCATGATTAGAGGATACAAACGAATCGACAATTTGGAGCAATCAAATTTTTTTAAAACTTTTCGTAAAAAATTCACTTGTTCTAGTTACGTGATTGCTAAAAATAAAATAGATTGAAATAAAACGAAAAGTTACTTTTTTTTTTTCGTATTTCAAGAAATTGGACAGACACAACTCATTGATGTGGATTATGGTATAGGCTTCCGTATATTGTTAATGTTCTAAATCAGCTTTAGAAGCTCTAAATTTCCTCTTTTTAAGACTGTGCCAATTTATTTTTTTTTCCAATATTTTATTTAATATTTTCGAGATTTTAACTTAAATTAATATTTCATATGCAGTTTTTATAAAAAACTGCATTTTTTTAAACTTTTAGGATTTTCGTAAAGTTTTATCGCCCCTTTTTAAATCATTGTACTGTTTTATGTGGCAAGCGCGACTTAAACTGGATATCATAAAAAATTAGTACCGTCATTGTGCGTTCAAATGCAAGAGTGGCCACTAGAGCCACCCCTTAGAGTCTTTTAAGGAGCCTCACGGAGGTAGTGAAAAAACCGTATCTTTTTTCACAAAACAGTCGACAGTTGCGACATATACGAGTGGCATTGCTTACGTATACTAAATTTTTACCATTAATTAAGTGTTAAACAAAATTTTGTGATATTTTCCGATTATTTATTTTGTAATGCATGGTGTTAATAGCCTGCATTGCTTTCAAAAGTACCAATAATCTCATCCTCAGAATGGAATTAACAATTTGGCTTGTATTTTTAAAAACTTTATAAAAAAAAAACAGAGTCCTTTTGTTATTTTTGCTCTTTAAAATTAATTAAATTTCCATTTAATTCAAAAATTAATTAATAAATTTTAAATTATTTTAATTAACCTATATCTATGTATACTATGTCCAGTCCTGTTTATATTCAACCATAGTCCTTTATTAAAAAGTTAATTATGAATTTTTTTAATGATGTTTTTTATTGCCACATGTTTTTAATTTTACCTATTATTGGTTCTATTTTTTTTTTGCTATAAATTAAATTTTTGTGTGGTTTTTAAATATTTAAAAAATGTTTTTGTAATTTTATAATTTCATATGACCACAATATGAAGTGAAATAAATTTTTATTCCATGTTTTGTTTGAAATGAGTCATTCAAATGTTTTTGATTGGTAAAAATTAAAACCACATAAGCACCATTAATGAAGTTTTTATGACTTTTTTTTTATTTTTAAATTATTTTAGTATGACAGTAATAAAAATAAAAATATTGTTGAAAAAATCCATTTGTTTGCCATTTTATATTTATTTTACAAGAATAACCTTGATTTAACCTTTAATTTAATAAATTTTAAATGTAATCATCGCAAATTATTGAATGTCAACAATTCAGATTGTCATCAGTTCAGGTCGTCTTTTATGTTAATGCAATTTTTATTTGTTTTTTTTTTTTTGAAAATTAAAATTCGATATGATAATTAAATTAAATTTAAAGTTGATTCTTCGTTTTATTATTGCGAATTTTTATAACAAAAGGAGTGTTTTAATATTCAAAATATATTTAAAAAGGTTAAAATTATAAGGCTACATTCAACACAATAATTAAGAAAGTATTTAACAATTTACGTGCCTATATAAAGAAGTTTTGGGACAATAATCAATAATTAAATATTTTTTTCTTTTAAAAAATTTCGGAATTTATTAAAAAAAATATATCAAATTATTCAGATTAAATTTCAAAATAAAATGGGGTGTCTAGATTAATGAAAACTAATTTACAATCCTATTTATTCATCAATAAGAATTGCATTGGTTGAATAACTAAAATTTAACAATGATGCTTTATAGCAATAAGATGAGTTTGTTTTTCCGAAAATTTTGAAAATTGAACTATAATTACAAGATTTTTGTATGACAATGATAACAATAATAACGATAACAATACAAAGTCAAGACTTTAAATATGAAATTCAGCACTTAAAATTTATAAACCGAAATGTATCTTAATATCGTATCATTGTAATTCTGAAATTAGGCGGCAATTTTCAACATCAAATTTGGAATTTAGCTTGTTAATTGTCACACTTATTAACTGTTATATATTTTAATACAGTATATTACTGAAATTCTGAATATTAGACCGCAATAATATTAAACGACGAATTTCATATTACATATCGTACTCGTATATTGGGGGTCTCCCTTTACGGAAAAATATTTTCTATTCGATTAATTTTCTTTTTTAAGTAGAGAAACCTCTTAGTTAAAATTTTCGTATAGCTAGGATTTCAAATCCTGAAATCGATAATGCAGTAGCACGTTACTCATATACAATTGAGCTTATGAATTGTAATTGCTGAATTATGTTTTAATATAGTATAACTGCAATTTTAAATTCACGGAATGAAATTGTGCTATTTTAAAATTCAATTCCTTTGTTATTAATATTAATAATAACAAAGGCATTTGGCAATCTTACAATCCTTTATCTTAAAAAACTTAATTAAAATTTTAATAACAATTTCATTTTATTTGCAAATTAAATTTCGGATTTAAAATAATTTATTTAAAAAATTATGCATTTTTAAAAATTTTTTATTGGTATCAATAATTGGAAAGATTATTAAATTCAAAAAGAAATAATATAAAAATAAAGTTGCCAAATCATCCAATTAAATTTGAATAGAAAAAGCAAAATGCATAACTTTATTAAAAACAACAAAATATTTATTTAGAAAACAAGTTTCTTTTTTTTTAAACTAAAATTAGATGTGACCTTTTTGTCCTCTGATTCGCAACAATTCTTTAAATATAAAAAGGAGCAGAGCAAAAAAAAAAGAGAATAGGTAAAGGAAAATTTTTAGAATATTTTTGTTTTAAGCGTGTGTTAAGCATTCGCAGCATGATTATTACTTTATTTTTTATATTTATTATTTAATATTTTGTTTTTGAAATATTAATGAATAACATAAGACTGGTATTTTTTTGTAAGGATTTCAATAAAATTCTAGAATAATCTGGTATTACGTAAAAAGGACAATAAACTTTTGTTGATTCAAATCAATTAGAAAATAGATTAAATGAGCTTATTAAAGTAATTTGTTATATTGATAATTTAAGTTATTTGAATAAGCTTATGATGACATAATGAGAGTACATTTTACAAATTTTATATGCAGACAAAAAAATGTGTTTCTTGACACAAATTATCTAAAAGATATTGGGCTTAAAAAATGTAGACTCTGCAAAAATTTAGTTAACAGTTCCAAAGCAAACTAAAGGAATATAAGAAACAACTAATATTTTTTTTAAAATATAAAATTTGGACCTTTCTGGACTTTAATTTAATCGAAACCTGGCCGAATTTTTCAACTTACCAAAATTTTTCTTAAAACTATGCACTTCATCATTTCACACATTCAAATTAGTTAAAAAATTTAAGTTTTGATCTCTTAATTTATAACTCTGGTACAAAATGTAAAGTACATTCCCCCCCCCCCTCTTCGGTTGCTCACCGTTCGAAAAATAATATTTTTCTGTTCTCTTCCTAGAACACTTAATATTTTTCCAGTAATCAAAAGTGTTGAAAAGAAAACTAAAAATCCATTTTGCATTCAACATTATTGCATAATATTGTTATAATTACTCTTTTCACCGCAAGGTGTTTTGACTCATCAATACGGTATTTTTTTTTTGTAAAACGTTATGTATATAAACAGGTTTCGGATCTTGTCCGAATATGTTCACACAATAGACAATTAAAATAAAAAATTGTTAACAAAAAAAATACCGTAATGATCGCAAAATAATTTTATAAAATTTTATTAGATCACGATTATTTTTAATTTAATTCTAAATATAAAATTGTCATTTATCATTTTATGAAAACATAAAATGAATACAACTACACATTTGTTATCGACACACGCATTAACATTTTTGAAAGAGAAGAACGAATTTTTATTTTTATAAAAAAAAAAAATTTTTTTTATTTAAAGATTTATTAATTATATTGCTAAAAATTTTTTTTATTTAATTAATTAGCATAATATAAACGTTATGCAATTTAAGGATTCTTTTTCTTATTCGGCAAATGGAATATTTTTTGGCAAAATAGAGAAAAAAATCATTTACTTAGTATGCGAAATTTTTCACTTTTGTGTGCAAAATTGCGTGATCTTTCCATGTTTTTTAGTTTTTTTCAAACAATTAATTAAATTCTAATCTATTAATTAATTATGGCTATTAAAACCAGTTTTTGTAACAGTAATTGTTTGTTAGGTAATTTTAAGAAAAAGAATTTGGGTTAGTTAGAATTTGGGACCGAGATTAATTTCAAAATTTAAAATATATATTGTATTTTCATATAGCTTCAAATATTCATTGAAAGTGGAGCCACTTCCAATTCCAGTTGACTTAAATTTCCCGGAAAAAGCTTAGGTATCAAAAACTCTTTACAATATCAGAAATTATATATATAAAAATATTTGAATTGCATAATATAAGGAAAAACATAAAGAACTTTCTTATTAAATTTAATAACTTATTTTCTGTTAACCGATGGTTCTACCCTACTCATAATTGTGAATTTTTGTTACCCCACAGTCGACTTATACTATTCTAATGTTATTTTGCGTCTAACTAGTATACATTATTTTCAGCTGCTTTTATTTGTATTTAAAATACTTAACGGGTTGGGTCATTCCAATTTCTGCTAGCCCAGTAATTTTTACACCAAATTTAGGAACAATGTCCATATTCGTAAAGTTGATAATAATCTGTCTTTTCAATGAGCTTCGGTTACTGTTTCAAGGTGCTTACAAGTTTGATTTTTTTAAAAAAGAAATTAAGATTTTTCAATATGTGGCCAAGTTGCTCTGGTTTTTGTAAATTAATAAATAAATTACATAAAACAACAATACAAACAATCTTTTAAATTTATTGTTGCAGCCCACGTAAAATTTCTCTAATTTTCTAACTTCGTTTCATATATATTCTTTCGGCTAACCTTCGGATTTCGGTATTTTCTTTCGAACTTTCGGTTTCTTTTCCTTTAATTAATTTTGCTGCTATGCTTTAGAATCTGTGATCCCAGTGTCCTTTGAGCAGTATTCATTGTTGTTATTGAAATCTTACCATTGTGTAACGGCTACTTTCTCGTTTTTAGTCAAATTTTTTAAAGAATTAATTGCTTCCATTCAAAAAAGAAATGCCAGACAACAAAATTTATCAAGTGTTTATAATAAAATTTAATTTTTATTGCAAAAAATTTATTGCTGAAATTCCAAATAAAAACAAAATTAAAAAAAAAAAAAATTTTTTTTTTAAGTTGTCTTTGACTTAAATGCAAAATTTTTTTCAAAAAAAAACAAAAAAAACTAAACAAAATTCCAAATCTAGTTCTAAAATTTTTTTTTTAGTTTTGTTTGTGATCAAAATTTTTGTAAGTTATTTGAATAAATTTCCGATTAGACATGCTCAGCTCATTAAAACAAAAAAAAACAAAAAATAAAATTTTAATTCTAAATTATTAAAAACAAAAAAAAAAAATTTGAGAATTTTTTTTTTATTTTTTCTCAATAATAAGAAAAATGTCAAGAACCTCTAAAGCTTTTTAAATATGGAAGATGACCTTCAAGGCCATCACAAATAAGATATTTAATTTTATTTGTCTGCTACTTTAAGCATATTCAAGAATATTATTGAAGAATTTATTGGAATATTACAAATGAATTGTTTTTTCGATCAAAATTCTTGATCTTGATCTAATCTAGATCAATTTACTTAATTTTCAAATTATGAATAATTAATATTGTAGCTCTAATTTTCATTAAAATCTCATAGGCCTATAGATGACCTATAGGCCTAGCTACATTATTATAATTTTACCCCAACTATTCAATAAATATAACCCAGCTATTATAATTTTAGTTTGCATATGATGTTGATTGAAACTTGTCGTATATGGGAAAATAAAATAATAACAAAAAAAAACAAAATAAAGTTGTTGAGCAACATTGTTGACGAGATTTTCATGTAAGAAATAAAATGATGATTTTTATTTTTGAAAAATTTTCATTGTATTGCTTAATAAAACCGTTAGGAAATAAGAATGATTTTCAAGGTATTTCCTTTATTTTATATTATTGCTTGATTTGGGCTAAAACTATTAGAACAAGTTTATATTCGAATTGTAATTAATTTTAAATAGAAATTCTAGATTTAGCACGCTATTATTACTTTGTTGTTTCGCTATTATTATTGGACTGTTGAAGATGATGCTAATGATACTTACTTATGTATATATAATATGTACATATGTAATTCTTAATAATAATATTGAAAATAATTTTATTTAATTTATAATTTTAAATTTTTAAGTTATTTATTTCAAAAAAAAAAAGACGTAGAGTAAGAAGAGGTCTAAAATTTCCGGAAATAAAAATTTTAGATGTGCGTTCAAATAAATTTGTTAACGTTAACAAATTAATTTTTTTTTGATTTTAAGTGGGTAATCAATTATAATTTCAACTTGTTTTCGATTCGGTATAGATCAAAATATCAATTGATATATATACTCGTACATTATTCAAATAATAATTATTTTAAGAAAAAATTTTTTTGAAACTTGTTGTAATATTAATGGAAATTTTGTTCTTATAAGTTAGAAATAATTTTAAATGTGTCATTTGAATAATTGAATTTTAGTTTACTATTTACCGTGCTAGTTGCTTGATAAAATATTTTTACGAAATATGCGAGAATTTTTATGAAACTTTCATTAGATAAAAGGGCATGCTTATATAGTAATATCAAATTTATCATTTAGAATTCCTAACTCTTCCATATTCGATTTGAAATTAGAGCATATGATAATAATGATCAGACTGATGTGTATATGAGAGAACTAAGTCTACTTAATGTGTTGAGTAAAAAGAAACTAGCGGTAGTCGGGGAATGCATAGGATCGTAAAACATATGGGGTAATTACACAAAACTGGGGTATTGAAGGACCTAAGTGAATAGTGGAACAGGGCGCAATATAGTTATACAAAAATCGGGTAATTTTGAATTTTTCATTTGGCAACCCTGAAAATATTTATATATTATTTATAAGAAGAAGATAATCGGTGATTACATGCCGTTCATTAGAAGGGAGTCTACAAGGAAAACTATATACGAGGTCATTTTGTTATATACAAGGTCATTTGGAACCGATTACATATATATATATATATATATATATATATATATGAATGGACATTAAAATAGTAAGGTTTAAGTAAGGAGTAAAACAATAAATGAATGAAAAGACTCGAGTACAAATAAAGCATGACAAATAAAATAATTAACATATAGCACAGTGTATTGAAGAGACTATTTTGAAGGGGTATGCTTATGAAGGGAAAGAAGAGAGACGGAACGAAAAATAAGTATAACAGTTTTAGTTTTACTTAAAAAATTATTTTACTTTTTAATATTAATGTTTTCATACGGTGTTGTGATTTTATTACTCTTAACACAGTAATTTGCATTAAAATAGTAGACAACAAGGCGGTCATTTAATATTTTTGTATGTTAAATCAATAAATCAAATAATCTTAAAATTTTTTACATTCTTCGAATATTTTAGAAAATTCAGGGCACCACAAAGAGTAGTGTATTACCGGAAGATCGTATTTAAGACGAATATCTAACTCTAATTTAGTTACAGTAATTAGATGTTAAAGCTATGGTTTTCAATTAATGAACAACGTGAGTGAAAGGGTTAATTTTTTTTTATATAATTTACAATTGGAAAATTGTATTTAACAAAAACAATCTATTTAATCAATCTCTATATATTGATTATATTAAAGATATTAAGAAATGTTGTTGATTAAAAATAAAAATTATGGAATCTATATTACCAAATATTTACCACAAATGCCACATACTTATAAGAAATGAATGTGAGTATCTATATATATTTATAGTAATAAATTTCTTTAATTTTTCCTTAATTATACACAATTCATAATATTGATGAAGAAATGCTTTTTATATAATTTTATAATTTTAATCCTCTTAAGTATTTTTATTTAATTAAAAAAATAAAAAAGAAAAATAATCATAACATAAATGGCACACCTTATTGTGTTTCCGATATATAAAAGCGGCTTTCTATATGTGTGTATGCATGTAGTTCTCATATAATCGTATTAAATTACATGAAATCCATATACGCATTTATGTATAGTGGTTTTGTAACCTAAAACCACACTAAAAAAAATTATACATATGATTATTGATTACTGGTTAAAACAATAATTGTGAACGTAAAACGCACGTGTGCTTGTTTTTTTCTCACATAGAAGCAATGGGTATTTAATAACCATCCCTTTAAATTAAAGATGAATATGGTGTTTATGACGTATTATACCTTGACTTGTATTGCAAACTCACTATTTTTAATATGGCAAAAAAATATTCCTAATTAAATTCATGTTTGTTTTTATTTGAAGGCTAAATGTGTTCAATTTTTACTTTCATCGTCCGTCAATTTATTTGAAAACAAAATTTCATCTCTATATTGTGTTTTTTGCAAATTTTTTCTAATAAAATTATTCAATAAATATTTATACAAAATAATCAATGTCATTAATATTGTCGTATTTGTTATTATTATAGATTGGTCTATAAAGGTTAAAAATATTTTACCAATAAGAATAATATTCCTACAATATAGTTAAGCTGGAATTGGTTTCTTGCAAAATTTCAATCAATATTTTCTTTTCTTGAAATATATTTAAAAAATAATGCAGTCCTTATATACGAGTATATGATTGAATAAATAATATAATAAACTTGCATATTTTAAGTGCATGTATTCAAAGTTAGCCAAAATGATTTTCACAAATTTAATGCAAATATTCACAAACAAGGGCATTTTTGTTGTTTATATATAATTGTTTTTGAATAAGTTGAGTGTTATTTTGGCTAAGCATGCAAATATATAGCTGACATTGTATAAATTGCATACGAAATATTCCAAAAATGTTAAACATAAATATAGGCGCATCTCATATCTTATCTTTGTCTATGGTAATTTTTTTTTTTTGAATCACTTTTGAAATTTACTTAATTTTTTTTTAGCAAATATTTATTTTTTTGTTTTCTAATCAAAGTCATCTCAGTTGCAATGACCATATCACACCTTAATTTATTTGTTAATTTTTAGTTAGTACCTTTTTATACCAAACTTATATTAAAATCTGTAAATTATTTTGTAGTAATTTTTTCGGCCTTTAAATATGTACTAAAATTGATTGTATTTTTTGTTAAATTTGGATGAATTTTTGTTAAGAATCTTCGTTTATTTCGGTTGTGGTATGGTAAAATAATTTCAGATGCAATTTAAAATGCTATATTTAGGGATGCAATGAATAAGACGCAATGACGATATTACAAATTAATTGTCAGATTTAAGCTTTCTATATACGAGTATATAGCTGCCCCATGAAAAAGCAAATTCTTCATTTTGATAATTGTTATATTTTGGTTCTAATTTATACTGAAATTTCCATCTTATATCAGTTAAGAAATCTGAAATTTTGATTTTATTTTCATTCCTGCATATCTTGCGTATTAATGTAACAAAATTCTTACTGGCATGTCAGCTAGTATATTTTAGGAATCCTACAATTTGAGAAGGGCTCGTCTTTGAAAATTATTAAATTCCATTGTTTAGCTTGGTTCAAAACCTGCTTACTACTTAAAATTATTGACTTATATACAACATTGTTAATACATATTTTAGTTTTCATGAAAAGTGATTCACTGAAGTGGAATATGCTGTGGTGTACGTTTAATTTTCTGAAGGTTATCTGTCAGTTACTGTCATAACGATTTTATTTTAATTAGAAATTATTTACTTTATGGAATTTTCTATATTCTATATACTGTGTAATGCATTTGAATTATTCACCATTAATTTTTATTTAATTTAATGTTGAATATAATTAAAAAAATATTTTTGCAAGTTTTACATAATATGAGAACATCTTTTAATTCATTATTATTATTTATGGTATACTCTTACATTTGTATGAATGTAATAAATTCCATATTTAATTATTCTAATAAATTTCTAGGATAATTTGCTATTTGAAAGAAGTTTATGTCTTTCGAAACTTTCATATGGAATCTTTGAGTAGTTAATTTTAATTTTAATATCTTTTCAAAAAAAATCATAAACGTTTTACAACTTCAGGTAAGATGAAGACAAAAATTATTTAAAAAATTCAAAATAATTATTATTTACATTAAATTTTTGTTCAATTACATTTAAAATAAATTATTAATAAATAAGCTTAGACGAACTGAAAAAATCATCAATTGATTATAGAGTAATAAATTAGAATATGAATTTCAAATAATTTTAATGTGTGCTTAACAAAAATCTACTTAATATTGCAGTATAACAGTAATGAAAATATTACAATTTTTAAAATCTGTATAAAGCTTTAGTTTGTAAATCAAATTAAAATTTTAACATGAATTATTGCAACTATAATTTACAATTTATGTGTAGAAATACGTGTTTTACGTTATTCTAATATGTGATGAACTAGGTGATAAATTTTTAAATTTAATTATAGCGTTCATCAACAAATGTTCCATTTAAATTTAATTTTTTTATTGAAATTAAGAGAAATTACGAGTCCTGTTTAACATTGTATTTGGATAAAATCATGTGTAAGGAATATGCAGATAATGTACACCTACATATGAAAATTATAAAATCAAAGCTAAATAGCGTTCAAGAATATGTGGTAGAAGTGGGACTACAAAAAAAAAACCCGTAAAAGAAAGACATTCGAAGTAAATGCGGTATACTATCAAAAATTTTAAGTTGATGATGAAATTATAAATGATTTCAATACATTTACAAACTTTTGGAACATTATAGTGCAGATGGCGGTACAAGTGCTGACATTGTGAAACGTTGTAGTTAAGCTGGGGGTGGAATTAGAAAGGTTGGGAGTTAAATGTATTTATCAATCAGTATTGATCACAGGTGCCAAATTCAAAATATTTTATGCCTATACGTTAAAGCAGTAATTTTATATGGCGGTGAATTCTGGCTAGATCTTAATAAAATATTAGTTTTTACATTATTTGGCATTATATGTCGAATATTCTGGTCAAACAGAATTAGAAATGGCGACATATGGCACATTTGCCAATAGAATTCGTTAGAATGAGAAAGAAAAAATATCAATAGACAGGTCACATATTGAGAAGGCCACAGCAATCCCTAACCAAATAAATATTAAAATGAAATCCCGTAGGTTGATATTAAAAACACATGGCGGAGAAAAGTAGAAAAAGAAATAACAACCGCCAGTAAGATTTAGGCGCAATTAAAATCGATCATCAAAAATAGAGAAGAATAGAGAGGCTTAAAAGCTCATAGAAGTTTTATAACGGGAAAAAAAGATAAATGATGTATTTTTTTTGGAAAATTATCAAAAAAGCTTAAAATAAAAATTTAATTGAGTCGGAGTTTTTTAAACTCCTTAATACTCGTAGTCACACTTAAAATTTTTAAACCAAGATTTCATATAATTAATTAATTTGGTAAATTTCCAATTATTTCCTTTTTTACTTGTATTTTTCTTTTATAATTTTCATATTGATTAAAGTGGATAATTGGTGTTAAATAAAAATTCATCCATATTTTAAGTTGAGAAATTTGTAAAAATTGAAATTATATAAAAATTATTTTATTAAATTATTTTTGCACTTAAGCACGTTCAAACGAAAATTTTGAAAATTTTTAATATTAATTTTGATTATGTAATTTTTGTGATTATTTTGTCAATTTGAGTTCATAATTTATTGCATATGTGGTTCATGTTAAACTGTTGTTTATTTACGATTACTCTACAGGCAGTACACAGCCCCTGTATAATCATCTAAGCTCATCCATAGAGTTGTACATTAATAAATGTTTCGACATTTTTACAATTCCATTTTCAAGTATAGGAAAAATAAATTTTACAATAAAAAATGGAACAAATTTTTATGTTACGTAAAAATATTACCGATTTCAATCAACATTTTTAAATATTAGAAAAGTAAAGTGTACTTACTTTCTTATAAAAAGTCCGACACATAATTAAAAATTGTGTTTTCTATCTGAAAAGCAAAATGTATGTCATTTCATTTCAAAAGTATGGACAAATCAATCATAATATTCGTTCATTAAAAAACTGAATTTAAATTAAGTACTTAAAGATCGTCTCATTGCAAAATGGGGACCGCTTTGTGATAATTGGTAAAAAAAATATTTGTAGTACTTATTACAATATTGTTTTATGTGTGTGTGTACTATGTAGTCAGTCGCATCAATCAATTATTCGAAAGCAATAATAAGCAAATAAACAAAATAATTTGTCATGAAAATTTCGTAAAAAAAAAAACAAAATTTCTCGGCAAGTCTTTAAACAAAGATGCACTTCAAATAATTTAAGTAAATAAAAGAAAAATGTAGAAATATTTTTTTATTTAAAAACCAATTGTCGTTTACTTTAAAAAAACAAAATTTTTTATGAAAATAATTATGAAATTTTGTTATCTATTCCACCCATTTAATGTTAAGTAGGCTTCAAGGTTAAAATCTTCTTAAAATTTGTATAAATTCTTTAACATTATTGTGACTGCAGTGACCGAAAATTAATTTCATTATAGAAAATCATCAAATTCTCATAATGTTTTTATTTTGTTATTTTTTTAAAAAATCTCACAACAAAATTTTTTTTTTTTAAATTAAAGATTTTCAATTAATAATGCTTGTGAAGCATTGCAAACTTTGTTTTCATTTATTTTTGTTTGTAACTTGAAATATTCGGACTTTACTAATATTTGTTATGCATACATACTTTGTATATTGAAATGCAAATAATGTTTGTAATTTATCAAAAAAAAAAAAAAATAAATAAATTTTGGCATTAAAAAAACAAGAATAATTTAATTGCCATAATCATTTTAGATTTACAAAAAAAACAATGTTTTCAATGCCTTGAAATTTGCTTTTTATTTTTCTTATAATGGTGAGAACAGAAATTGTTAATTAATTTGTGAATAAATATTTTTTATGCACATATTATGCCTTTTATCACAATTAATTATAAAAATTAATTATAGGAGTTATTAAATATAAATATTTTAATTGATTAAAAGCTCAAATTAAATAGATAATTTATTAAAAACAAAGGTATTTTAAGGGTATGTTTCAATGTACAAACTGTAGCTTGAAAAACACAGGAAATTGATCAAAGAATCATTCCTGAAATTATTTTGAAACACCCTGTATGCATACAATGTGGTATTATTTTATTATTAATTATACTAAATTTACCACTCATATATACATATACATAATCATATTTGACTATAAATAATAGTAACGTGTTGCGGAGCAATGAGGCTTTAAACTGGCTTTGATAACAATTCAGGAACTTCTTTAGCCGAGTAACCAGTCTCTTTCCCAAAATTATATAGATATTTCTTCTTCTAAACGCTACATGGGACAGCCCTTAACTGGCTGTTTGAAAAATATTGGTAGTTCCGGAAATTAAGAATATCGGTTCTGTAAGAATTTCATGGACATTCTTATTCGAATAATGTGTTAGTAAAATACGGACATTTATTTTCTCTTGCGAATATTAAATCGATTTGGTCGTTTGTTTTAGTGGTAACCTTAAAATACATTTAGTTTAGCATATTTACACAAATAAGGCAAATTTTTAATTTTAATATCTATTGACGCTTTAGTTGTAGGAGCTGTTATAAAATTTAAGAATTAATTTATTTATATAGTTAGCACTGTTCGATAACAGTTTTGTATATAGGGTAACGAATATTGTATCGATTTCCATTTTATTATACATCGAAATACTTAGGTTTTCAAATTAATTTAGCAGCTATTACTATTGCCAAAAATTTTGTACGAAATGACACGAATTGCTATACATTGTAGATTGTATTCCGAGCTTATAATGCACTGCTGTTCTCGATGGTCTACATATTGTATTTTTCTTCCAAATATGAGGTTATCTCTCGCCTGAGTCTAATTCTCCTTATAAACTCGAGTATCCACTTATTTTCGTATTGCTTTCAAATTCAATTTTGAATTTCTAAATAAATTCTTAAAAAGTAAATGTAAAACTAAAATGTGCCAAAGAGTCTCTTTCGAAAATGGCAATTAGTAAAATTTAACAAAAACAAAAACAACAAAAATTTTTTCCATCATTTTTCTCTTTTTCAATTTTTATGCAGAAAAACGATAATTTAAAACAGTGAAAAAGAAGTAATGCACAAGAGTCTTCATCACTTTTGCCACCTATACACCAAATATAATTAAGTAGGTATGTATATGGAAATGTGAAAAAAATTACATACTGAATTAAGTTGATAGTATTTTTTGGTTAAAATAATAAAAAAAAAAATATTTACAAAAACAAACACTAGAAATGATTTCGTTACTACAAAAGTACAAGAAAAAACAAAACCATTAAAAAAAAACACATTAAATCACATGTCAAACCGGATTTTTGAAACATCTTAGTTTTAAAGTAGTTGGCCTTTGCAAGACGCGAAGCAAAGAAAAAAAAATCACAAAAATATTTTGTAATATTAAGTAAAAATTTTACTGGAATTTCATATTTCAATATTCAAAAAACAAGCAACAAGCCAGAATTCTATTTTATTGCCTATTTGGAAATTTGTTATTCAAATTTAGTTTCTAAAATTTAAATCTAGGTACATAATATGTGTTACTAATGATAATACTAGAATGTTATGTTAAAATATTTGCAAAAACATTTTAAACATTGGTTTTTTAATGATAGAAAGCAAATTTGAATTCCTCTCTTGTTAGCTTTTAGAAAATCAGCATGCTGTACGCCATAAAACTTACATATCTTCTGTCACATGCAAAGCATTAGATAACTCAAAAAGATAAGCCTAAAATGACATCAAATAGTAAAATCACTGTGCTCAAATGCAGTAGATCCCAACAATTGTTTGTAGAAAGTAACATTTTTCAAAATTAAAATTTTAATTACTATGCTAAATATCACATCTTGTTGCCCGAATTTAGGGATATGTTGAACAAATTTTAATTAAATTTGAAAGAAGTTAAACTAGTTGTTAATTGTTAAATTAAATTTTTTTATATCTGCCATGAACGGTAATATTTTTACAGCTATCTGAAAACTGATGATTAATTAAATTTGAGGGAAAATTTCGGTCTAGAGGAATTTAAATGTCGCACACAAATAACTGTATAATCGTTTAAAATTTCAAATTTCTTCGAGTTGCCGCGTTGCAGGAAAAAAAATTATACTAAAAATTGAAACAATAAAAAAATTTTTAAAATAAAATAATGAGTAAATTGAAGGGTTATTGTTAAAAGGAACAAGACATCATCACTCTATTTATTTTGACGATCAAAAACGAATTTTAAGCGATTTCTGATATTATTCGATTTACCCAATTTTAAATGCGAATCTCTATTAAATAACAGAATTTCTTAATCTTGGATATGAAAAATTGTAAGAAATTCTCTCATTTCTTCTGTTTACCTCTTCTTTTGTATTCTTCCATTTGCGTATTTTGTTTACCTCTTCTTTTGTATTCTGCGTATTTTTTACCTGAAAATATTCTATATAATTATTCTAAAAATTGCAAATGTACTGTTTTTCTATATTATTCTCAAAAATTTAAAATTTAAGTAATTGTTCATTCTTCTTCTTAATGAAACAGCTTGAAATGATTTTTTAAAATTCTTGTAAAAATTGAATTAAAAAAAAATATTTACCAAAAATTCTTATATTTAGAACAAAAAAAAAACCAAAAGTTTAAAATACCCACCACCTAATCCTTGCTGTGCATAAGTAGTAGAGCACTTATAACGAAAATTTCAAAAATTTTAAATACCGCCAATATTTTCTACTAAAACCACTACCACCACCACTTCTTTTACCACAATATTATCATTATTTTTGAATTAAAATTTTTTTTTTGTATTGCGAAAGATACTGGTTTTTCTCTTTAATTTTATTTTTTTTTTTTTTGTATTTTTTCTCAATTTTCTTATAAATTACAAACCGTAAAATTTAAACTTAAATAAATGAGAGCATATTATTATAAACTCAATTCTCATCAATATATTGGGTAGTAGTATACTAATTACTATTATGAACAACAGTTTTAAAATTGCATTGCCATGCCATTTAAATAAATATTAAATGAGTAGAGACTAGAGAGCATAAAAATTTGCTTGCAAAAATTAAAACAACAATTTTATGTTTTGTTTTGATTTTTATGTTTTGATTTTTTTTTGTTTGTTGCCCTGTAGTTTTATTAATTTGAATAACAGTTTGTGTTGTACTATGTGGTGTTAAAGAGATTTGATTACCAAGTTAGTATGTTTTGTTATAAAATATAAGAGATTTAAGAATAACGAATTTAAAAATTACAAAAACAAAAATTAAATATTTGCTATATAAAAAAGAAAAAGCAAAATTAAAAAAAAAATAATGGTAAAAACTAAGAAACTCGACTTCTTTACCAAACAAAACAAAAACGTGATTCAAGTCTACTATTTTGTTGCTAATTTAAGAAATGAGAAATCGAGAGTAAAAATGTTTTATAAAGCAAAGCAAAAACCAGAAAGAAGAAGTACAAGGAAAATAATAAAAAAAATAAAATTTAAGATTTTTATCCATTGATCTTTATTACTGCTACAAAAAAAAAATCAGTTGTTCATAAGCGGTCAATATAATCACACACATAATTTTAGGCTCTGTCTGTGTGTTATGCGAAGAGAACGAAAGTAATTGAAAGTTAAATGTTAAGTTAACGTTTTTTTTTTACTGTTTTTTTTTCTATTTTTTGCATTTATTTTTTTGAAATAGAAAAAAAAAAATTAAAAAAAAAAAAATTCAAGAAATTTTTTTTTTTTTTTTTTGTGCGTAAAGTAGAGTGTGTTTGGTTTGGTTTTATCGTTGTTGCTGATGGTATGTTATTTGTGTATTTGAAAAATTAAATAGAAAAGATAGAAGAGAAGAGAAGTAATTAAAAAATTTTTAAAGCGATCATTTTGAAATCAGAAGAAAAGAAAGAAAAGAAAAAAAAAATAAAGATCCGTTACACAAAATTAATAACAGCTTAGTTTTTAAATAACGTTCGTTATTTTTTTATTTGTTTGTTTTTTTTTTTTCGGTTTATTTTGCCATTTATTCAATTTTTGATAATTAATTTTTATCTATGCTGTAACTGTGGCGTGTTATTAACGATATATTTTTGTATATTTTATTTATTTTAATTTTTTTTTAATAAATATTTTTCAAATTAATTAATAATATTTTATTAAATATTTGTCTTTTAATAGTCAATAAATATCTTCATTTTATATTTGATTTTTTTTGATTTTTTTTTTTTACATTCTCATATTTTCATACATTTTAAATATTTTTTGACTATTTATTTTTTACTTCTCTTCGCATAAGTGAAAATTTTAATTTTACATTAAAATATTTTGTTTTTTCTTAGTGTATTTTAGTAAATCGGAAATGCATAAACCGGAAATTAAAAAGTGATTTGTGATATTTGTATTTTATTTTTATATATATATATTTTTTTTTGGTTTCTATGTAAATTAAAATTCAAATTTTATTATAATCGATAAAAAAAGAAAAAGAGAATAACAAAAAATTTTTAACAGAATATTTTTCATATACACACAGAAAAAACTTATTGGTAATTTTAATTAAAATTTTTGTATTTATGTAATATAAAAAGAAAAATAATAATAAAAATAAAATAATAAAAATTGTAATTAAATTAAAATTAAAATTAAATTTAAAAAAAAAAGAAAATACAATTTTATATAAAAAAATTAAATAAATAATAAAATTAATATTAATTATAAAATTAAATAAAATTAAAATAAAAAAATGGAAAAAATGTTAAAATTAACAATTATTGCTGTGATAATATTAAATTTGTGTACAGGATATGGAATTTCACAAGCAATTAAATCAAATACACAAGGAGGTAGGATAACAAATAATCATAACAATAATCATAATAATGGTACGGTATCATTTCTATTTTCATATATACATTATATATATATACATATACATTTGTACATAAAAAAAAATATTACATATTATACTTATGTACATTTGAATTCTTTATCTTAATTTCTATTTCTCTATATACCATAAATAATTTTTCAAAAATTCTAAATTTTTTTTCTATTTATTTTCTAAATTCATTTTATTTTTAATGTTTGGTAGAATGTGCAATGAAATTTTATTTTTATAATGGTTTTGTAAATATTTTTTTTGTATATATACATATATATATATATATATTAAGTACTTGCATAGAAATTATGGTAAAGAAAATTTTATACAATAAAAACAATTATTTTTTAAATATTTTTTATTAGTATATAAGTTTTATATCAATTTATAATTGCAATATTTTCCGAAAAAAATTCATACTCTTTTTATATTTGCTTTAAAATTTCAAATTAAAAGTGTAAATATTTAAATTGTAAGGATAATAATTTGTAAAATTATATTACTTATAAAATATCTACTCTACAGTATATTAAAAATTTTTATTTTTAATTATATTGAATGGAATTATTTTCAATATTCATTGTGTTATGTTATACATACACTGAAGTAAATGTTTGTATTGTGTGTGATTATTTGAAATATTTAAATTGCCATTAATAATATTGAATTTTTAAAATCAAAAATATACAATCATAATATTGTAATAAGTATAATGATAAGAATATTAATTGATATATGTTTGTATAAAATAAATATTTATTGAAAAATTTTTTGTTCGAATTATGTAGGGCTAAAAGGTTCACTTCAATATTTATATAACAATTAATTTAGAGTAGTAAAATTTTGATTTTTATTTGCAAATATTTTATGTATATTAGAACTAAATCCAATCAAATGGGGAAAATTTGCCAAAAATTTTTACAATCATTTTGAAAAATAAATTTGAAAAATATTGGAACTGATTTTCTTTTATACATTGCAAATAATTCATATAAATTAAAAAGTTATTGCAAACCATATTTTCCAAAATATTACGGAATTGCTATGATTTTGAATTTTTCAAATTAATTAACTTGATTCTTTACTTGATGCTTCTAAAAACTCTTACAAAATTTCTCCAAAACTTTTTTTAATTTAGGCAAAGAATTTTAATCTAAATTATTTAAAGTACAAATTTATTTCTTTACAAATTTATTTCTAAGCTTTGAATTTTCTTAATATTTTCGTGTTATGTTGTGACTCTTTTACCACAAATGTGGTATTGGACTTGTGTGAGGGCCAAAAACTCTGAGTCATGAATTATTTAATTTATTTGTATTTAACAAATTCTTTATTTACTTCTCATTTTTTCAAAATTGTATTAAAAATTTTTAGATTTTCTTAAATGAGTGTAAAATTAATTTTATTTTTTTCCGTGTTAAATGACAATTTGCTATTTTAACATTTTAATAATATTTTCATATTAATATCATAGCATCAACGAAATCAAGCTAAATCAAATATTAAACAAAAAAAAAAAATATTAAAACCTGTTAAACGTGTGTATATATGAGTGTGTATTTAAAATAATATTTTAAAAATTATGATTATTTTTTTTTTATTTATTTATTTATAACTTATATGCAAGTACAAGAAGATTTATAAAATTTAAATATTAACTGGAATATTTTGTCTTTTTCAATTCAATTCAATCAAAATTTTTTTTTTTGAAGAGTTGATTTTTCAAATATTAAAAAAAAAAATATTTAAAAAATTATTTAATAATTCTTTTAATAGCACATATACGAATTCCTCACATAAAGTGGAGTATGTAGTAAAAAAAAAAAAACTGGTTGTATTACAAAATTTTTAAAGAAAATTTCATAAGTAACACTTTAGATGAAAAAATATTTCATGTTTATTTGAAAATAAAAAATTTATTTGAAAATTTAATTGACAAAATTATAATTACAAAATAATTTCAATTTTTAGTAAATTAATTACGAAAATTAAAAATTTTAGAGGCAATATTGTTTAAAAATAATTTCATTAGGCCGTCATAATTTTCGATTTCGCAAGTATACAGTATATTTTCGCACATATACAGTACTTTGCCTAAATCCTGTTACATTGAAGTTTTAATAACTTATTAAACAATTTTTTTTTCCGACAAATTTTGAAATATTCCGAAATTATTATTATTGAAATTATAATTTCGGAAATTGAATTATTCCGAAATATTTAAACGATTTTGAAATTGTTTTGTCTATAGAATTCTAACTTGTTCTTGATTATAATTCACGTACTGATATTTGTTTGAAAGTATTGTGTCATCATTCAACATAATATTAAATATTATAAAAGCTTTAATCAACTTCATCAATATTCAAAGAAGATGAAAATCATGTGTCTGAATTTTAAAATTTTCTTTTGCAACATAATTATCAAATGAATACTTTATGTACCAATTTTAATCAAACAACGCGTTTGCACACATGGTTATTTTACAACTTATGTTTTTAGTTTAAGAACTATTGTCATAATACCAATGTACAGTACAATATGCAATATAGCAATTACATTAGTACCGAAAATTTGAAATTTTTAATATGAAATAGGGTAATATTCCCTGAAAATTCCAAGGCTATTGTAGCATAACTTGTGTAATAGATTGTAAATAATTTGCAGTGGCAAATTTCAGTGTTATAAAAGAAGAAAGAGTTAATAGCGTATCAATCGTTTCTGAATCTTAAGCTTTTTGAAACATTTACTCATACTCTAACATATAGAAAGGAATGAATATTGCTATGGGCTTGCCCTTTTATCAGACGTGTTTTTTAACTGAGTCTTCGAAATTTTTCTTAAAAATATATTTCGGTGAACTATTTTTAAAACAAAGAATATTTAATATTAAAATTATTTTAAATTTAAAAGAATTTTATAAACTTAAAAAATTAAACTGTCCGAAAAAACACACTTTTAAAACTTAGAAAATAACAGAAAAATTATTAAATGTGACGTAGTTTTAGTTTAAACTTGATTTACGTTTAATCAATATTTTACCGAAAATATTTTTTATATTCTTAGCTAGTTTAATTGTCAAAAAAAATATTCGCTTTGTGATTTTAGCCTTGTCATTTTTTTCTAAAATAAAAATAACTTTGTATTGGCAAGAAAACGTGTTGTTTTCTTTTGTTTAAATTTCAACTATCTTTTCCGGTTTTTCGAAAATAAAAGATACTAAGTATATACACTTACTACTTTTTTTTTCCAATGATATTTAAATAATTGTTAAAATTTGTGATTGAATGAACTTATTATGTATAAAATGTATTTAAGGAAATCCTTAGAATTTTTAGTTAAAAAAGAATTTCCATATTAATGTTTTAATCATATTGTGCTATTGTTTTGTGTTATCGCTATAATATGCTTTGTTAGTTTTGTAGTAATATTTTTTAAATAGGTTATTAATTTAAAATAAATTCAAAATATTATTACTATATTTTTATATATAATAATTTAATGTCCTGTTAAAGAATAGAAATGAAAAGAAATTAGAATGAGAATTGCTAAATTCAAAATTTATTATGAGTAAAATATGAGTCAACTATCCATTCAAGAGACTTAGAACATAATAAATTTTAACAATTCATTAATTGTGAACATTAATTTTATTCCCTACTTAATTAACACATTTATAATAATCACGAATGATTTGCTACCATTTGTTATCGTTAAATCGAATGAAAAACTCGCTTAGTTTTCCATTCCATACCGAACAAAGCTTTAAAATCAAAAATTTTGTTAACAAATAAGAATACGTTCAATGAGTATTTAATTTCATGTCTTGGACCTGTCAAATGGGGTATAAGTTAAATCTCTTGTTCATCGTCTGTCTTAATAGACTACCCAAAATGCAATTACGGCAAAAATTTACATGATATTATATTTGAAATATGAATGGCAACGATTTATTTATTGATTCAATAAATCAATCAAATTTTTTTAACATTTATAAAAATCACCTTTAAGTAACAAAAAATCATCATGTTTATGTTAATTTGTACAAAAATTATGTAATACAAATAATATTTTGGAAAAAGTGATTGTTTCCTTTAAAGTTTGTTTGATTTTTTCATATGAAAGTGTAAATGGAAATAGAGTGAAAGAAAGTTAACAGTTAAAAAATATATAAAAACTATTTTAAAAATTTTAGTGAAACTTTTAAAAAGTAGTAAAATATTTATTGAGCATTTAAAATAAAACGAATGCAAGACAAATGACTAACTGTTATACACACTCAAACGTTCACTTTCAATGTACATATAATATAGCTGATGGTACTAATCCCGCTAACCACATGTCACAATTCGCTCTATAATTATGTATAACATTTTGTATAAAAAAATTTGAATCAAAATAGAATTTTAATAAAATCTGTTATAAAATTTCAACAATCTGCCATCTGGTGTCGTTAGGAGCAGCTTACTTTATTTTGTATGCCATTCATTAAGAATGATTTACTTTATTATTAATTAGTATGTATATCAGTTTTAAATAATTATTTCTTATTAAAACTTATTGTATTATACAAATAATTATATAATATTGAATTTGAAACAATAAAAAATTTAAATTGATATATTAATTAAAAAATATATTTTAATTTTTAAAACAATAGACTTTTAGGAAACACGCTAAATATAGTAGGAAATGTTTGAATTAAATTTTTGTCAATATTAAGTATAAAATATGTATGAGAAAACCAGAATGAAATCGTTATTTTCGATTTACATTCATAAATATTAATAAAAAATCCAAATATACACATTTGTTTTGAAATCAAGAATATCTAGAAAAGCAGAACAAACAAATTATATGATTTACCTTTTTAATATTTTTACACGAGTATATTTTTAATTGATAACTATAGAAATTGAGTATTAAAAAATTTTTAGGCAACTGACACGCTAGCGCGTAGTTATGCTAACCTCTCCTTGGCTTGGAGAATACTTTTTGTTGGGAATTAAGAAAAGTATAAGGAAGCGGTCGGTGAGCTGGAATTCTTCTGGGATTATGACAGGCCTTGGATCTTCTGGGATATATAACCAAAAGTGGTTTTTAAGGATAATAGGGTTAAGGAGAATTAAGTGAGAATCAAGTGAGAAATTTCATCGGCGTTTTCCCGGATGCTTCTAAGTTAAGGGGCACCTCGGTAGGCTGAGGACTTGCGAATTCTATTGGAAAAACACTTTCTCTTCACAACACCATCTGGAAGAGTGTGATGCTTTCGGTTGTGCGAAAAGGGAAATAGTGGAAAACGTTAGGAGAATAGATCTCGAGTGGGTGTTGGAGGGGAAAGCACTCAGAGAGAGGAACACCATAGTTCGTTATGTGCGGACACTGCTACCCCGCCTCTCTGAAGTTATTTAGTTTAATGATCAACAAAAATAATTAATAGAACACGAATTATGTATATTTTAAAATGCTAAAACAGGAACAGTGAGAATTATATATTTGGACAATTGGATGAAAATTTCATTTCATTGCGAAAATATCTCTGACAATTTTATTTGTAAATTTTAGAAGAAATGAATTTTAGTAACTAAATTGAATTACGAGTATAAAAATAAAAATTTAATTTGCATTTAAGTAATTTTATTTATTTTTAAAATGTGTAGCAATTATTCAAAACTCTTGAACACAATTCTGATTTATGGTTATTCAAATTCTAAAATAATTTATTTAATATTAGAGGATAATTAAGCAATTATAATTACCTAATTATTAAAATTTAATTTGTTAAATATTGTGTAATTAAATTAGGATTTATTTTTCAAATAATAGAAAAACATACGTTAATTAAAAAATATTTTACAATTTCATTGCACATTTCTATATACAAATACCTTTAACAACACTCATGGTAATACTTTCATATCAACAAACACAGTGATAATTACTTACGTATTTGTGTATTTAAAAAAATTGAGTAATTTTTGTCGAAAATCTGTTGATTGTTTCTAATGGAAGTACTCGTATTACTATGAGTGAAACATTGCAAAACCTTGTAAATATGTGCACACAATTTTATGCTTGAATACTAAATTAATTTTCTTTAACAATTCATTTACATAATTTTAATTGAACAGTATGTTTTTTACATTATATATAGGAGTTACTTTTATGAACTTTGGATTTCTTTATAAAAGAAATGCTCAAACTGCTAATGCTACAATTCACTTTCTTAATGTGGCGCAGGAAATCAATTGTCTAGTTTGCTAATTAATTTATAGGTTCGAATAATTTCAATTCATTGAAGTATCGAATTTCAATTTTCAGAATTAGCTTTAGTACTCGTATAATTTTGCAAACAGTGATGAAATATATTTCTTATTATCATATTCTCTTCTAAAAATAATCAAAAGTTAATTATTTTCGTGTTATATTAAAATAATTATTGTGTAGCTATTGGTTGGCTACCGAAATTAATAAATCTTAATTTTATATACTTGTCAATCATCTATAAATTAATATAATTAAACCTGATGTATATTTTTCAATTAATCAAAATATCGATATATCGTTATCAGTTTGACATTAATTTGCAATTAATTGTGTTTGTCTTCCTTGTATGATCAGCTTGTTTAAGCTATAATATTATTTAATGACTACATTCATTCAAATTTAAGAGTAAAATGCTAAATAATCTGCATTTTTTACTTGATTTAGCAACTTAAAATATTATATTTCGAAATTAATCAAATTGAGAATAAATTAAATTTGCATTCTTAGTGGGAAGGCAATCATTTTAGAAATAGAATTGATGTAGTGTATCTACTGTAAGTCATGACAAATTGTATACTCGTATATATATACAGTATTCAACCCAATTAATCAAGTAAATATTTACGTAGACAAATTATTTACACCACATTTTCTAAATGCCAAGCATATTAAAGCAAAATGATTAATTAAATTACAAAAATTTTTAAAATAATAAACGAATAAATTGAATACAGCATGAATATTTTAAATACAAATATTTTGATACCAATACTTACGTGTAAAATTCAAGGATAACTTAATTACAAATAAAAACTACATTATTGAATTAAAATATTAATGGAAAGAGTTGTAAATATTAGGCAATTTTCAAAAGCTCTTTCTTCAAAATTTTAAATACCATTTTTTTTCTACTTCAAATGAATTTCACGCAAATTCAATAGGCTATTTACCGTAATCATTCTTTTACCCCATGCTATTTATAATATGACGCGACCTTTTTTATAATTATCTGACATTAAAATAAAAACAAAAAGAAATTAACTGTCTTATAAAGATTTTGTTATAAACATACAATTTACAAATAAGTACAAAAATTTTGTGTCAAATATTTGTGAGAGTGTTGTGATAGTGTTGTGATATAGTGCATAGTTGCACATTGACACACATAACATTTTTACAAGAAATATTCACCAATTGCAAGCGTATTGCTATGTAACTAATGGTAGATAATGCAGAAAACGAGGGTAATATTAACAGATAATTTGGTATTAACAGATATTTTAACAGTAGAGGAATATAACAATTTGTATTTACTAGATATTTACAATTGCAAATGGCCTCTAATATTATTATTTTGTTGGGCTATAGAAAATATAAATATTAACATGAGATAATTTCATTTACAATTTCTTGAGATATTTTTTTGGAAATCTTAGATTTATAATGAAATTGATATTACACTAGAAATAGTCTATATATCTCAGATGTATATTATCAATAAACTACCTTCGATTGTGTTCAAGTATGTTAAAAAATTTTTCACATTTTATATGTAATGCAATTTGTTATGTTTGATGACTCATTCTGACATTATGATTCATATGTCGAAAAATTATTTTGATGAGTTTTATTTTTAATGGTAGAAATTGGAATTGTAACAAGATTTTTCATCTCTCCTTTAAATTATTACGTAACACAAAAGCAGCACCTAAATAGAGTTGAAAAATTCACCACAAATAACAAATTCACCAGAGCTCTTATCAAATGGATGAAGCAATGTTATTGAAAATCATTTAAGTTTTAAAGTTATTCGCTTTAAAAAATTCAAATTTTTTCAATAAATATTTGCAAGTTGAAAATTTGATTTATTTTTAATTAGAAAACGAGTGAATAGGAAAAATTGTGAGGAAATATAGACTAAATTCTTCAATTCTAAATGAAATTTTGATTTTCGTATACGAATCATATGCGAGTCGTAAAATAAATTCACTTGATTCACTTGATTTTTTTCATTTAAAAATTCCAACTCTCGTACTTTAAATATTTTTTCTCTACAATCTTCAATAATAACAATTATCGTGTGCACATTAATATTGTTTTTCTGTTTTTGATCAAACCAATCAATCAATCATAATTCTTCTTTCTATCATCTCTCACTTACATATCAACATACGTACATATATATATATGAAATTATTTCAACACCATTATATTATAAAATGCGTGGTTTTTTTCGTTCATATTTCAAAATTACCGACTAATTTTCTTGATTTTTTTCCTACTTTGTTTCTTGTAAATTTTATACTTTAAGAAGCGCAACAATCATTAACAAAAAATTGTTTTAACAGGTAACAATTTACACATAAAGAGGTTAAATTGGGTAAAAAACTTCTTTTTGACTACAATAAGTAGTGTTTTTCAGAGCGGGGTGAAAAACAAGAAAATAAAAATATTACACACATATTTAATTTCATAAATTGTAATTGTTGAAAATTTTTAGTTAAAGAACGACAAGAGAGTAACAATAAAAGCAAATCAGTTAAATTTTTTTTTTTGGTAATAATGAAAATAATTATAGTAAGTTAACGCGCATTACCCACAAATTGTATTTATATGGTTATAGTTGAGTGTAATTATAAAATGATGACAATTAATGCTATTTTTTTTTTTTAGAGAAAATTTTAAAATCAAATAAAATTTCGATGATAATTTTTCGATATTTTGATAATGGACAAGCCATATACACTTTATTAACACATCACTTATAATTTACAATACAACAGAGCAGAGCGTTGACCAACAAAATATACCAATGTTGATCAACCTAATGAAGTTTTCAATGTATTTGTAATTTGTTGTCTTGTGTGTCTGTATCAATGTAATGTGCACTTATATATGAACACTTTCACTCGAACGAACCTCACTAATATTTTCAAACGAATTTTAGTATTTAAGGTTTGGAGGAAAAAAAATACAAGTTTTTTGTTTGGTTTTTTAAGTTTTTTGTTTTGTTATTTTTAATAAATGCCCAGTAGCAAATTTAAAATAATATTTCTAAATATCATAAATGATTTTAATTTTTAATCTGATTACACATATTTAGTAATTTTTTTTTTTAATTTCGATGACAGCTATTCGTACATATACGAGGTTTGAATTTGTTTTCTTTTAATTGGTAAAAAAAAAATTGAATTCACTTTTTAAAAATATTAAAAAAAAAAATTTAGTCATTGCAATTATAATTTAATGGGCAGATTAATGCCCATTAAAGATTAAAACTAAATGTTTTAATTAAAATTTTATAATCATAAATATTATACGAGTTCTTTTAATTTAGAAATATCGCAATAATGTAGACTATAGAAAAATGTAGACAAAGGAAGACAATAACGAATTGTGACACAGCAAACAACAGCAGTGTGTAAAATGCAATAAATTTTTGTGAAAGGATTAAATACCAATTACGAACAAAAATTTTTTTTGTAAAAATTTTAGAAAGAGCACATTTTATTTTGCATTATAAGAGAAGACACTCATTTTCAGGCTCTCATTGAAATTCAATTCAATATACCTTACAGGAGGTATCGGCAAAGTGCGGGCCATCAATTTCCTTGTAATATAAAAATAGATTCGATTGCTATATTTGATCTTAAAAAAAAATTTAAAGAATTCAATCAATGATAACAGACATATATGTAGGTACATTATACTTTCATACAAATTTATTATTTGTTAAAACAAAACAATCAATAAAACCAGTTGAAAATGTCATTTCTTATTGTATAAAGGTAATGTAAAAAACTCGACTGCCTCACACTCATACTAACGTAGTGCACATATCTGCCCATAACCCCAAAATTTTTGCTTTACACGAATGATTTTTATTGCTAAAACTAATCTTCGAAAATGTACACTAATTTTTCGTAAACAATAAAAGATCTACATTATGTATGGGATTTTTGTCAACTTTCGTATTCGTATTTTTACAATTTTCTGAGTATTATAGAAATTTCAATAAAAATTGCCTAAAAGTATGCAATATCTAATAAAAAATAAGTTAATAATATTCTCTGTTTTGAATAATAATTTTGACAAAACAAAAAAAATATTTTTTATTATCACATTAAAAATTATAAATAAATCATTCACAGTTAAAATAATAATTAAAAACTAATTAGAATATGTGACTGTTATACATTTTAATGTATGTATAAGTATGTAAAAACATCGCATTTAAACTAGTTCTATATTATATTAGATTATTTAATTATATTAATATTTGATGAATGATTTAATAAACTATTTATTCAAATATTTTTATTTAATTTTTATTTTCTATTTTTTATTAAGAATAAAATTTTATTTATTTTAATTTTTTTTTTTGAAATATGATCTATAAAATTGTGTGTACGCATGTATCACATATATTTTCGAAAAAAATATTTTTAATTTTTATATTCTCTCTCTAAACAAGGTCAAAAATTTAATTTTTGATTGATATGATAAACTAAATATGGATTGGTGATTTCAAAAATCAAAACTAAAAAAAAAATTTTAATAATATTTTTCATTAAAAAATAAAAAAATAAAATAATTAATTATAATTTCAATGATTTATTGAAAGTAGTTTTTATATAGATTATGTTTTTTATTTTGTGTTTTTCCTGTCATGCTAATAATCTAATTAAATTTTTCATAAAAAAAAAACAAATTAATGAATATTTGCAAGAGTTGACGTAAGGCTCTTTCAAAATTTTTTTTTAACAAAAAAAAATTTTTAAATGTGAAAAATATTGTCAATCATTTTTACAAATATATAAAAAGTATGGCTGTCTTGATTAAAGCATAAATACGATATTTATACAATTTATAGTTTTCGGTAACGTACTACAACAGTATTGTGACAGTAACTTTTATGTTGAGTAATGTAAACGTAACATCATAATGTTGTAGTTTGCGCAGCTAAAAATTTTTTGTATTCTTTTATGTATAGAATTTTGACATATGTACATCATTCATACATATGTACTGACTGAATTTTTATTGTCTTATTTATTCTACTCTTTTTTGGGATGTACGTCTCATCAAAAGCTATTTATTATATAGAACTTTTTTCCTTTTCAATCCCGATTTATTCCTTAGCACACTTCCATAAATTTTGCTGTTCAATCTCAAATCCCATATTGAGTCTAAACAAAGATTTTAAATTTTAATACTTTTGACATTTTGTTACGTACAACAATACTATACGGTGAACATAAATTTGACACTTACACAATTTCTTCTACAAGAATGTAATCAGCTGTTTTCAATAATCTAATTTAATTACGCTACCGCATTATGACAGTAATTTTTTATATATTAATGAAGGCTAAAGGTATGTTAATATTACTATAGGTAAAAAACTATGAAAATATATCTTTGTTTCCAAAGAAAGTTGGAGAATGTTATTAAAAGAGTTACTCAAAAGAGAAGTGAGATGATTGTTGTATTGGTGATTCTCTTTTTAAAATTTTTTCCAACTAAATTTTTTTTTGGGAAGATTTACAAAAACTTAGTTTCTCTCATAATATTTCTGATTCTTTAAATTGCTTCTTTGCAAATGATAAACAACAATATTAGCAATTTTTGTAGAAAGGTTTACATTATTCTCTTGAAGTTCAAATTTTATTTCATTTTGAAATTTTATTAAAAAATCGTTTGCAAGCCTAACTAATTTAAAGACTTTGTTATTTATTTTTCACTTCAAAAATTGAAAATTGAAAATTTTCTTCTCTTCGAGTACCTCTTAAATTAATTAAACTCAAATTATTTCAGTACTTAAATCATTTGTTTTTTGCGAAAATTTGCAAAATTTTTTGAAAAATTTATATAAAATTTATATAAAATGTACGGCAGAGTTACGGTACATGAAAATTCCATTTATGGTAGTGTTACCGTACTCTTACCAAAGTGTTACTATGTTAGATTTTGATCTTTTAGGTTTGGGCTCGATCTGAATTCATATATGCAATAATTTATTATAATTTAAATTCTTTTTCAAATTATTTTTAAGTCTAAGCATAAATATTATAATTTAAGGACGTTATATAATATACATAAAGGATTTATTAGAAATATTAAAATATTGTTATAAATTAAAAACCTGCTAGGACTTTTTAACAAGTTGAACGTAAATAAAATTTTAACACTATAATAAATTTATTATTTAATTATAGGTTTAGTAACGCTTTTTCTATTTTTTACACTTAAAATTAAAAATAAATTAAATTTTAACTAATTCCAATTAATTTTATTAAAATTCCTTTGTTAAATTAACGAGGTCTTATAAAAATTATTTTTTTATTTATTAATTTTATAAAATTTCGTATATTATTAATATGGTTCCACTCCTGAAACTACTAATTATGAACAATAAAAATTTCTTCGAAAATTAAAAACAAAAAAATTTTTTTTTTTTTTCGAAATTATGTGACATTTTATTGACTTGTTGTTGATTTAAGATGTTTTCTAATTTCTTTGCTTTTATTGTTTTTTTTTGGTGTCTATTAAAATATTCCTTTTTTAATTATATTTTTTAATTTCTTTAATTTTTTTTTATTATGTTGAAAATCAACTTAATAAAATTTTCAATTTTTGGGTTTGTACTTTTATAGTTTCAGTTTTTCTTGTCATTTATCACTCCAATTTTATATAAAGAATGATTTAGAAGTTTGTTATACATTTTTGACATTTAATTATATTATATTTTTATTATTGTTATATAAATATAACAGGTATCAAATTAAAATATTTAAAATGAATAGTAATAAAAGTACAGTTATTATAAATAAAGTCATATTAGTATAAAGTCATCTTTTTCGAAAAAATTTTTTAGCATATGTCCTTTTCTTGAAAGTGATTAATAATCTTCTTTGTTTGGACATGAACCAATTTTATTGTTATACGACTATAAATTATAATAATATAATATATACATAATAAATAGGAGGTTAAGGGGAGAAGAAAATTTTGAAAGTATTAAGTGGCAATTAAATTATTTAGAAGTTTGTTTAATAAATATTTAAAGTTATTTAATATCTTTTATGATTTTTTTCTAAATTAAATTTATTATTAAAAATGGAAATTTTTTTAAAATGGAATGCGATTTAGAATAGAACATGGTAACGGTCAGAAAATTTATATTAAAAATTATATAAGAAATTTTGTGAGCTTAAGAACTTAAGATGACCATAAATAGTAATGTGAAATTAAGATGATAACCAATGGTTTAGTTCAGAAAAGGTATAGTTTATTTGATATTAATAAAAAATTAACGTCGTAAGTCGATGTCAAAGCTATTTTAACTTGATTTGCACGAAAATTTGTTCACAGGTGTCCAAAGTTTTTTGTATGTAAACATGTTGTTTGACTTCTCAGAACGGTCGGAATTAAATTGCACATCCTCTTCCTAAGATGCGTAATAAGTATACGAAATTCGTGTTCAGAATCCAAATTTTCGGCGTTGTTGATGAAAATCTCGCCCGGCAAATGCAAATTCTGTTTATAAATCATTTCGGCCGAAGAATGGCGTATGTTGTTACAGAATGAAAATTCAGTTATTACAGATGATATAGGGAAAAGTTACGGTATTTTATATAAAAAAAAAAAACATAATTGTCGCTGTAATTTATAAATTAATTTCTTTTCAGTAAATTATTAAGTAATTGGATTGATTTTTTGACTAACCTAATGGTTTTGTAAATGAATTTACTGATTTATTAAAATATATATATACTTCAAAATAAAAGTAACAACGCTTTCTTTGCCACCATAAATTTTTTTAAATATATAAAATTTAATAAATTTATAAATTTAATAAAAATATAAATTAGACTCCATTAAAATTTGTTAACAGCCTCATATAATAATTCATTGCATACTCAAAATGCTAAACCTGTTCACAGCAGTTACAATGCTGTTAACAGTATTTATTACATTCCAAGATAATATTCTGGTATAATTACATATTTGACATATTATTATTTAATGTCTTACAACAAAATCAAATATTTAGCAATTATGCAAGAAGGTTTTAAAATATGAGCGCCTCTGTCTGTAATTTAAAACTATGTAAATTTATTAATTAATTTTTAATTATTATTATACCAAAATTTTTAAATTTAAGGTTAAGATTTTTTTTCTATTTCATAAAATTTTTAGTTAAATTTGTCAGCATTCTACATTAGCCAAGTTTTTTAGTTTAAATTTGTCATAGGTTTTAGTTTAAAATTTTAAATAGAAATATTCTTCCTATTTAATTTACCAAAAAACATTATTTAAATTTTAGAATATTTAGATTTTAGATTGATAATAATTATTTAAATAATATGCAATTATTGCTAAAATTGTGATTATTTTAAAATTACAGTCAATTAACCCAAAAATTTTTTAGATAATTTTAGAATCATTAATATCCCTGAAGTAATTATGTCCAATAACTAATTAGTTATTATCAAGTAACTAATTACAATTGAATGTGTGAAATGTAAACACTCATATATACCTTACATTGTAATTTATTACAACATCTGTTCTATGTGGGGTATGCTGTATATAATTTATGCAGTAATTTTAAATAATTTTACTTACCGCATCCACAAATAGCAAAAATGTCCAAAAAAAAAAAAATGAATTGAAGTTTAAGCCTGATTATCCGGTGTCATTTTTTGTTTTTTTTTTAGATATACAGGTATTAACAGGTGTAATTAAATTATACTAGTTATTCAGGTGCGTTACTTAATTTTTAATAAAATTTTTATTGCATACATACATTGGTATGCAGTTATTAAAAATATTAAATTGCATCATAGAGAAATATGAATGCTTTTTTTTATCAATTAAAATACCGGATAGATTAAAAATATTTTTTTTTTCTATGCAAATTTATGATGCTAAGAGGTGTGTTTAAAAAAAAAATAATTTGAAATTTTTTTTTTAGTTTTATTTATTTATATAAAGTAATAGAAAAAATTAATTGAAGAGGAAATGCTAAAATATTAGTGCTTGAAGCTGTTTACGATAAAAGTTATTATTAGACGTTTATGATAACAGTAAATGTAATAATATTAGTGTTTAATCCTATAATACAACATGTTCTTTACATAAGGGCATTCTAACTGTAAAGAAAATAATTAATATTTTAAAGCAAAATTCTTTATAATCCTCAAGTAGTTAAAAAAAATTTTATTATTTTAAGTACAGTATTGAACGTGTGATAAAGAGGAATTTCAACAGATAGCAATATTTGTATTCGCTATATACGTTATTAGGGGTGTGTCATCTAAGTGTGTAGTTTGTAATAGTGTCAAATTAAATACTGTAAGTTCTAATTAAGTCAGTAAACAATTCATTATACATACATTTCTTTACTAATTTCAGTGAAACCTACAAGCATTTTACTAAAAAATTACAAAACATTACTTTACTCATTACCCAGTAAATTTAACAGAATGTTGTGAACAATTTAATATGCGTTAATTTGCCATTACCCTGTAAGTTGAAAAACCACACTGTAAAAAACTTATTACACATTACTCTGCCTATTATACTGGAAGTTATAAGAAACTCTGGGAAAAATTCGCAACACATTACTTTACTCATTACATTGTAAGCTATAATTGCTTTGTAAATTCTTTTTTATACCCGTACGAACGTATGTTTAAAGGGTACACTAAATTTGCCTTACCGTTCGTAACGCTAACAAATAATGCTTTGAAATATAGACTCAAGTATATGTTTTTGATCAGCATCGAATTCTGAGTTGATTTAGCTTTGTCTGTCCGTCCATCCGTCAGTCCGTTCCAACGATTACTCAAAAACTAAATGAGCTAAGTTCACCAAATTTTCACAAATGATTTATTGTAGTAATTGCCAGAACCCTATTTAAATTGGATATGATCGGAGTGTTGGTTCAGGTAGCTGCCATACAACTTCAAAATTTATTTGGCTATATCTCAAAAACTATAAAAGCTGTGGTATTGAAATTTCACACAAGCGAATATATTAGTAGGGCCAATGTGTCTGATAAAAGTCGTTGAAATTGCTTGGCTCTTTCTAGTAGCTGCCATACAATTTCAATAGTAGTTTGGCGATATCTAAGAAAATATTGAAAACACTGTACTGATATTTTGCATAAATTAATATGGTAATACGACAAATTAAAGTCATAGTCTGTCCCATAGTCAGTTATGGCATATTATTTCGGACATGGAATAACAAATTCGTACGAGTATCACAAAATTGACACGATCAACTCTATTTTTTCTCGTTTCAAATATAATCAATCAATATGAGTGTACATAAAAAAATAATATCTCAGTTCCTCTGTTGCATTACTTAAAAGGTAAAAAATTTTTTTTAAATTTACAAATTTTTGTTTGGTTTTTTCTTACTTTTTCAAGTTATTAAAATTGCAACAGAGGAACTGAGCGATTGACTTGTTTAAATATTTTTGATTTCAAAAAATGAGATTTTATTTTATAATTTTTTTTTCTCTATGGTCTGCTCTCCGCCATGTACTTAACAATTTACTTAAATATTTAAATAAATATTTTTTTTTATGTAAAATTCAAATTTAGTAGAGTGTCGTGATTTTGTTTTTTTTTTTTTTTTTGGTAACAATAATTATCATCTACCTTAATTGTATAACAAAAAAATTTGACATTAAATTGACTTGGTTAAAACCTTAAATACCCAGTTGGAAATAATTCAAATATAACAGTATTAAAAGCTTAAGTAATTTTTGGTTATTCTGTGAATTTTCTATTATTTTCTGATATTGTTTAAGTTAATCGCTATATTATATTATTAGGACAGTAATTTGTACACAAGATAGCGTTGTAATAGCGCTTAATAATGACCGTAATAATGTAAAAATGAAAATTTTGTTTTTGTAATTTTTTTCTTGTTATTTTGTTGTTTCTTTTGCATATATTTAGTATTAGAATGAAATTAATTATGAATTTTTGTTGTTGGAAATTTTGTTTACTAATGCTTGTGAGAGAAGAAACTGTTTCTTTACTTGTTTTGTTTACTTGTTGTTTTGTATGATTTTTAAAATAATTTTATGTTGTGCTTGTTCAACATTAAAGCCAACAACAAAAATTTAATAGAGAAAATGATTTTTTTTTTTAATATAACTATTGCTAGTTAATTTTCGAATAATTTGTTTTGCAATTTTTGTTGATTTACTACAAGTATATGTATGTATAAAATTTAGTAAATTTATAGTAAAAATTTGATTTTAAATGAATTTTTGTACTTTAGTTTGTTTGTATGTTAAATGAATATTATATGAATTATTGAGGTCAATGTTAAATTTATTCAAAAAAAAAAACTAAAATCTCGTTAATTGTGGGAAAAAATATTTTAATATTTTTTCTCATTTAATGCTCTTGTTCACTATTTTTGTAAATAAATTTATTATCGTTAATATTTTTACAATATTGATTTAATCAATTTGTACAATTTTTGATTTCGTTTTTAATTCTTAATCGTATTATATTTGTATTTTAAACAAGAAAAATTAAAAGACAAGAATTGTAGGTTTAATTTGAATTAATTAGATTATATGAAAATATTTTTAATATAACAAAATATTAATTATGTAATGATGTACAATTTGTGCCTACAGTTGTGTAATTTTAAATGATCAATAACATTTACAGAAGGCTTGCATACAAGGGGGTTAATTACAATTAACCTATAATAATTTTTAAATATGTTATCCATAATTAACATATAAGAGGACTATTTAAATTAATTTTAACAGTGTGGGAAGAGGAAGAGAACTCTATGGTACGAGTTCTAAATTAATCAAAAAGATGTTAAATTTGTTGGGGGCAGTTGGGGGCAAATGAAACATTTATTTGTATTAAAATCCTTTTGAATTGTTGAATTCAATTAGAAGAAAACAAATTCTTTTCTACAAAATTACAGAGATATCTAGAAAAAAACGTTTTAAATTGGAAATATGTGTGAGATGAAGAATAATAAAGTTAGATCGCACCAAATGTTTGTAAGATGCCACTTTTCCCTTAAAAAAGTTAAAATAATGCTTTTAAAAACATTTAACTGCATTAATTCAATTACTTTCATTCCTGTACTGTAACCTGTAAAGCACTGTATTTAAAAATTATTGCATATATTTAGAATGAGCAAAGTAAAAAAAATTCAAGGAAACGTTCACACAATGGTCGAATTCGGCTTTTAGCTAAGTGATTTAAAAAAGTGAAACAGTTCTTCTGATGGAACTGATTCTTCTGATGAATATTTTCTGATTTAACATCAGTTTTCTGCATTTATTTGCAAAAGTTTGCAATTTAGGAAATATAAGGCGATTAATAAAAAGAGGTGTTATTTTGGGAGGGGTTCTATATGAAAAAAAAATGAAGGGGCTAATGAACGAACGGAATGAAAGTAATAAACACGTTTTTCAATTTTTTTTTGGAAAAGTGCTAAAAAAATATTACACAATTTGTTTACTACGAAAACTTTTATTAACGCAGCAAAAGCAGCAAAAAATTAACTTGTACGATTTGTCAAAAATGATGATGTCTAAATTAGAAGCAGTCAGGATTTACTTTTTTTAATTTTTTTTGTTGTTTGTAAAATAATTTTAATTACACAAAAATTTTAATACTTCTGTGGAAATTTACGAATATGCGATAACTTTGTTTTTGTCCATTTTGAGTAAATTAAATTGGGAAATTGAGAGAAATTTTTGAAAAACTAAAAAACTGTAATTTTGAGAATATTATGAACTCCAGTTAGGAGATTTTTGTATATTTCACAGTTTTAATAATTTTAATAACAATAAACATTTGTTTTTAGTAAAGGCAAAATCTTAAATCCCATTTACATTCATTACAATTCATATTCAGGTTTTAACGCATTACTAAATCAAATGATATTTTATACATTATTACAGGTACATAAAATTCAATATAAATTGCTGGACCCGTTTGTTTTATAAATTCCATTTAACCATACTCACATACTTTTAAATAAAAAATTGTAATAAAATTTCATTTAAACGAACGCTGTCACAAATCAGAAATAAAAAAGTAGTATTTACTAAAAATTTACAAAATAATTCATTTGCAAAAACACCATAAATTAAACTAAAAAAAAAAAAGTAAAAATTAATATTTGGAAAAAAAGCAGAGGAAACCAGAATTACCAAAAAAAAAAATAACTTTGCTTGCTTGGTTGTATAAATTTTTTTTTTGTTTTTGGTTTTGTTGTTGTTTATTGTTGTTTTATTAAAAAGTTTTCACGGTTTTATCGAAAGTTTAACATCCATTTCAAGGTCAAATTAAACACAAAAGAGAAAAAAAAATTAATATTAACTTTTGTAAAAACTCACCTGTCTCAATTTTATCACCAAGAAAAAAAAAAAAAACATTTTATACGAAAAATAAAAAAAAAAAATGAATTCTAACGAATATCTTTTTTTTTCTCTCCCTCTCACTCTATCTCTCTATCACTCAAATCAGACGATTCTATAGATGTCAATCGAAATGGAAATATAAAGCTGGTCTGGCCACCAAATAAAAATCTTGATGAAAGTATGTATAACCAAAAATATGCTGCAATTAGAAAAAAACAAACATGCATTTTGTTTTTAAAATCCATAATCAAAGTCTCTTTAGTTCAATCAGAATTTTTATTAATTTTTAAAATTAAAATTAATAGAAATAGACTCCAATATTAATTTTTGAACTGTACTTGTCGAAGTTCATAAGCGTTTTGAAACCGTACACATTACAAATTTTCTTAACTACATACTTTTTAAATATTTTTAAAAACATAATCCGAAATAAATGCGGGAACTGGAATTTATAATTTTTCTTGTTTTCTTTTTTTCAAAATTATTATTTTAAATCGTAAATAACAAGCTGACTTGTAAAACTTGAAATTAATTCATGACAGTATTAAGAAACTCAATTTCTGTAATACCGATGTTGCTTTGCTAATTTGTAATATTACTTTAATCTAAAGTCTTAAAATTAATAATTGCATAAACGTAGGCGTAATAAATCATGATTTAATGGGAGCATTTGCTTCCTGTGAATTTATTCTATTGTAATTTAATGCTGAAATTCAAAAATGAGTACTTTTTCTCAATGTATTTCTCTGCTCTAGTAATCTTCTCCAGTTTTCCGAACAATAATTCCTCTAAATAATTCGACTAAGTGCATATTTCAGTCCACGCTTTAGATTTCGGCGTAAATTTAATATTTGTAATTAAAATTTTCTTCAGTTTCCTTTATTTTCACTTTTGTTATAGAAATTTTTAAATTTCTCTTCATTAGGGTCTACAATTATTTGGTTAAAAAATTTTTTTTTCTCACTTTTTACGAATTTTCTCTTCTAAAACCATTTGTTATAAACGAAATTATAAATTTGTTATACAACCACAACTAAAATATTTTATTATACAGTTATAAAACTGTAAACCTGAAATGTTATTTAATTATTCTTGGAAAAAAAATAAAAAATGAGAAAAAAAAGAAACGTTATGTAAATTTTGATAGAACAACAACTTGCCTTCTTCAATTAATCTTTATTAAAAAAATAAAGGAAAAAATGAAAAAGAAATAGAGAAAAAAATCTCTTCACAGTTACGTAATGTCAAAAAATTTTATCAATTGTTATTTTTATTTTTCTTATTTTTTAACAAAGAAATGTCATTTAATTTAGTCATTCATATTAAATGATTTTTTCAGTATTTGGTTATTAAATGAAAAATTTAAATGGTATTGAGTTAGTAAAAGAATATATGGGTATTTTTTTTACCTATTTTAGAAAATTCAGGCAAAGAATTTAAATTATTCTTGTACACGGATTTAACACATTTGAAATTAAAAAATAATTTATAACTTTTACAGTTATAATGTGGTAAAACAATTAATGAATAAGAACCGTTCGTTAGTGACGTTTAAAATAATTGTTGCTTCTACTTAATATGTTGTTGCTAATTAAATTAAATTCAATCGTTGCTAGCGTAAATTGATTTATTATAGAGTACAATGAATATTTTAATTATTAATATTCATATAAAGAAATCAAATACACAGAACTTGCAGCTTCATTCAATATAACAATTTATTCAAAAATTAAAAAATTTAAATTCATTATCATTTTAAATTAAATATAACACTTTAGAATGATATGCAATAAAATGTTGAGTAAATGAACAAATTATCGACCTTTAAGTTAAATATTTTGCAACAACCAGCTGTAAGTTTGGTAGCATCATTTTAAGCATGAAATTAAAATTAAAACAGTTATTGGCGTAAAATATATTGCTGCAGAATTTATAGTATATGCTATCAAATAAAATTCTAAAATTTTTTGTGTGTAGTAAGTGAATCCTACATATTACAAAATTATAAAATTAGGTGACATTCTGTCGTAACAGTTCGGACTAATTGCAAATGTTTTAAGTATTAATAATTTTAATTTAATTTTCTATATGCACTCTTTCAATTTCGTACTAGTAATGTCTGATATGTTATGACACAATAAAATTTGAATTTGATTTTTAATTAAACAAAAATTATTAAAAATTTATTTTGACAGCTAATCATAATATATTTATACCGTTATGGTATAAAGTACAAAAATGTTTTTTTATTTAATTTTTTCATTTTCAAAATAATTTTCAATATTTGGAATATTTTCTAAATGAATATACTCAAATTAATTTTAAAATTTAGATTTTGATTAAATTAGAAATCAAAATATTTAATTGAATTCGATTAAAATGTCAATCGATTGCTCTAAAACTAAAATGTAATCAGTGTCAAATATAGAAAGAAAAATATTAAACATAAAAAATTTAGGTGTATAATTTTCATTTAACTGTTAATAATAAAAATTAAAATATGTGCCCAATTTAATAAATTCCCAAAATATTACCAAAAAAAAAAATTTCATAATCTTCTTCTTTACGCATAAATTTTTCTTTTGTGTTTGTCATTTAAAAAGACTTGAAGAAAATATTTTGTGCTAAAACCTAACAAGGTGTAAATACCAATTTAATGAAATTGAAAATTTGATGTGGGTAATTCTTAGTATAGCACTTTCATATACAAATTAAGGTAAAAATATATTATTTAAAATTTAGTACAAGGTGTTTTATAAAATTTAATTGCTATAAATATAAAAAAAACAAAACAAAAACTAAATTAATTTTTTTTTTTCTAAACTAGGTCAAATTAAAAATTTTTTTGATTTTTGATTGATTTTTATAATATGCAAATTGCAAATTTTTTTTTTTCTTAGTCCTTTATTGCTACAAAATGATTAAATTTAATCGAATCTGTAAAAGCAATCTAATACGGCAATCTAATAAGAAAAACAGTTAAAAATGAATGGAGCGCGCGTGTTACCCAAATTGTAATAAAATTGTAATAAATTTATGACTTAATTTTTTTTCTTTTATGAATTTTTGGCAAATTTCGAAAATCATTTGGGAAAAAAATGTGCTTATTAATTTTCTTATATCTATTTCTTTGGCTACAATCATTTTATTACTAATATAGAGCTGGAATTAAACAAACAAGTGCGTCTAACTAAGAAATTTAAAAAAAATTTTACGTGTTTTCTCTTTGCATCCAAGTCGCTTCGAAATTGCTTCGAAATTTCGAAAAAAATAAATTTTTGAAATTGTTAATTTTTTTCAAATTCGAATTTTGTAAATACAGATTCAGTCTTTTTACCGACCCGCATTGCTCGTAACTACGGAGAGTATGTAATGAAACCTTTCTCATGTCGAGTTTTCAACAGGAATTTATTTCTCTCTGGTACAGAAATGTAAATAAACTATTTTTTGAAAGTGTCCGGCCTGTCACTCTGTTTGTTATACCGTTAGTTTGCTTGTCAGTGTCCTTATGAACCGATTTAAATGAAAATTTGTTTTAATCCTTGATTAACACGAAATCAGCTTTTGGGATATATTACGTCTCAATAACTGTACATTTATACTACGAAGCCGATTTCATATTTTGATTATTTCTAAGAAAATATTTTGATGGTTTTTTCAATTCCATTTTTGTAATTTCAAACAATCCACTTTGTATCACTTGTTAACATGATTCCTCTCTCTCTCTCTTAAATGTTTCCACAAAAATGTGCTGCAATATTTTATTTATTTGCGATTAATTTTCAATTTTAATTAAATTTGTTGTCCTCTTAAATCACTTTACACAGTAGCAGTATGTTTTTTTTTTGCAATAATATAACATTCCTTTTTTTTTTACGATCAATTAAACAGTAGTAAAAATCATCAAATAAAAATAAAGCAAATTTTGTTAATTTTGTTTTTTGTAAATTTTTGACACTGACCTCATACCCTTGTTTAAATTAAAAGACATAAAACACTTAAATATTTCAGAAATCTCTTCACAATTTTTTTTTAACAGATACAGTAGTCTTTGATGCAGGTACATTTTACATATTGTGTCTCAGTCATCTAATAACAGGAACTCTGTAATTTAATAACACCTGAAATATTTAAGAGAATTGAAATAAGTCAGAAGAAAAAATAAACAAAAAAAAATTAAGTAAACATGTAATTTAATTAAAATGAATGTTGCAATGAGCCAGTTAAAAAAAATAAAACAAAACTCGAAAATAAAGATGATTAGATTGAAAAACGAAAAGTTAAAAATATGAACGGAAACTCATTTACCAATAAATATCTTGTTACTTACATTTGATGGGATTGCTCTAAAGTTATTTGATTTCAAATAAAAATAAGATTTTGAATTGAAAAATACGAAAAGAAAATGCTTTTTGTGTAATTTTTCTTTAAGTGTTTGCGAAAAATTTTAACTTGTTTTACTTAATTGTCAATATTATTGTCATTCTATATTGGGGTCAATTTTTGACGTTTTTAAATTGTCCAACTGCGATAATGACTAAAATTTACAGCATTTCAAAAATATGTAAAAAGAAAAATTGTTTCAATCTACTTCTACACTGTTTCTTAATTTGCTACTATTCTATAACGTCACTTCTTCTTAAATAGTTCTTCCGTAACTCTTATTTCTTTGCCAGTTACTCTATTTTGGCTTTATTGTTCATAATAAAACAAGTAAAATCACAATCAAATTCACATGAATTGCAAATCTGTGTTCTAAATTTTGATTTCTTTTCGAATTTAATTGGTTTTGTTACATTAAATTTATAGTATGCGTTATCAATAATTAATATTCGAAAATTAATGACAATTTCATTCGAATTTTCGAACACAATTTCGAGATTACGTATTTCATTTATAAAATTCCTGAAAAAATTATATTTGAATATTAATGACTCAAAATATCATTGACGTGGTAAGTCAAATATAATTAATAAATTATATTTGAATAATGGATATATGAAATCCATTTGAAGATTTTTTATTTCCAAAATCCGGTATTAAAATCTGATCAAAGCAAACTCACCACGGCAATTACCAAAAACAATTCCGTGGTGAGTTTGTTTTGTAAATGACAGTCGAAGTCAGTGCATTTGTTTTATTGAATGTTGCCATTATAATTTAAAACTATGGAATACGTGCAATTAAATTTTAATTAAAAATTTTTGATTCATCAAAAGAGGGCAATAGGCAAACAGAATTAGGCGGACTCAAACTTATGTCATACGTACTAATAATGGTGGAATTTAACCCAACCTAAAATGGACCTGGTTAGTTATAACTTCCTCAAAATAGTCAAAAAAAAGTTAGTTTTGCTTCATAGTGTTTTTTATATACATTTCATGAAGAAAGTGAATTCTTTTTTTTTCGTGCCGAAAGTGCTATCTCAGTTCTTTAGAATTTTGTCAATTCATTTCCTTAAAAGATAGAAGATTCTTTCTGCATATTAATAGTCAAAAAAATACGTCATAGACTCATAAAAATTTTTTTGAGTGTATTGTAAACATTGTTTTTACATGGCATTATACGTTATGTCATGATTCATAGTTGATGTCATGAGTGTCTTTTTTAGTAGGCCTTAAAATAAAGCCTATTTAGATTTTAATTTGATTTTCTCATACGTATTTAGGGAAAATTTATCAATTTTTTTTAAGTGGCCAACCACTAAACTAATTTCCAGTTATTTATTAAACACCTAACTCAATTAATTATTATTATAAACTCGACTATAAATTTACTACAACTTTTCCAATTTGTCTGTAGCTGTGTATTCCAAAATACTGTTTGTTTTCTTAACAAATATAACAAATACTCGTATCATATTTTTATTATCATATTCAACGCCATCTAAAAATTGCAGATTAAAATATAAAATTCTTTTAAAATGCTACAAATGGAAAATTTGTATACGTTCAACTTCTTTTTCATTTTGTATATTTTTTGTATATATGTACATTGAGGTAATAAATTTTAGTGCAATATAGACTACCAAAATAATAAAATAAGAATAACGGAACAGAAAATTTTTTGTAAAATAATATGGTATGAAAAGAAATAACAGAAATGATAGGCAACTGAAACGATAGTCAGATTATAAAACTATATGGGAACTTGAGAAATATCAATGCAAAAGAGATGCATTGCAGTCAAAACAAAAGAAAAACAAATCGAAACAGAGGAAATTTTGTAATTTTTTTTTTATTTTTATGAAGTTTTCGTATATTTCATTTTATATTGTATGTAACTTTGTATCATAACATTTTAGTATATAAGTAGGGTTAACAAAAAGTTTGTTTACTAGATTTTTTAATTCAAAAGTTCATGTTGTGCTTAAAGTCTCTTATTATACCAGACGAATCTAAATCGCATCAATTTGTAAACTAAAAATCCGTAAATTCGTTATGGTCTCTTGTTATTCTTATATAATATTGTTATCACCATTCTAAAACCAAGTTTACCAAAAAAAAAATATTGGAATGTTAACGCGATATTTTGCAATATTTTTTTTTTTTTGATATTTTTGTGCGAAACAAAAAATATGCACAAAATTTGTAACATAATTTTTTTTCGAGTCGTACATACGTTTTGTACTTATGTGTATAGGAAACATGTAGTTTGATCATAATTTAGAATAACTGCAGTGGGTAGTTGCTACACATACAATTTTTTTTTTTATTCTTTTGATTTTTAGTATATTTTTTTGATCATAACCGTATAATACAATAAAAGCGGAATATAGAATAAAATAAAGTATGTGTCTATGCTGTACTCGTATCCGTTTGTCAAAATAAAGAAAAATGAGAAAAATAACGGGAGAAAATATAGTTGATCATGTCAACTCTTTGGATAACAGAATTGAAGAGACGAGTGAATGAAGACACGAGTGAATAAAGACACGAGTGTCATATACAATTTTTACGAAAATGGCTTTATTACATAAATAGAAGTTTTATATGTTTATCTTTCTTTTTTTATATATGTAAAAATCTGTTTTTCAAAAAATGACTCACTTTAAAAGATAGCTTGTCTTTTAAAGTCATTGTGCCACACTTTTGAATTATTTTGCTTTAAAAGATGGTTGATTGAAATCGAAACTTCAAAAACTGTAGTTGACACTTTCATTCACTTGTGTCTTCAATTATGATTAAGTTCTAAATTTAATGTGCAATCTCAAAAATTCGACACGATTGAACAGCATTAGAGTCGAATTTGAAATTCCTTGTGTCAGCTTTTTAAACTAAAAAAAAACTATTTTGATTGTTTTCGACGATGTATAGAAACGTCAATTACATATTTGTAACAACAAATGGAAATTGACAATTCCCAAATATCATGAAATTCATGTCATCAGAAATTTCAGAGAACCACAATATCGAATTTAGCGTGCATTTAGGTTTGACTGTAAATGATTTTAAAATGAGATGTAAAAGCCATCGTGACTTGAATTGTAATGTCAAACCTAATTCGAACATCGTAACTGCTTTGAACTTGAGTTAAAGTCAAATAAGAATTTAGAATTTTACGAAAATATTTTACAATGCAAGCGGCTCTTTTTTGTTATAGAAAAGACTCACTTATCAAAAAAGATAAGACGAAAATTGAGTTAAACGAATTGGATGTCTGCTGCATTTTGGATAATCTGTCAAATCGGCTTAGAATTCGATTTTGGTTTTAAATATCGACACTATCATATCCAAATATCAATCCAGACTTGTACAATATGTCATCGCATAAATGGGGTGACAAATTTATAATATCATTTGAAATACCAATAAACTTTTTATACGTGTACAAGCAAGAAAATGGAATTATTCAAAATTTATGCACGTTCATATTGTACAAGACTTTTCATTTATTTAAAAATGGTAGCATATTTTTTAGTTCTCAAATATTTTATTTTAGTATATATATAGTTTCACTTAATATTTCAATATTTCTTTCAACTGTTTATACAATAGGGTTTTTATTTAAAACAAAAAAAATGGCTAGTCACTTCAATTTTTTTTTTGCATATGAAAAATTTAATTTAATAAAAAGTTAAATTTTCTCTTTAATTTTAAATAAATAATAAAAAATTTGGAAGAGGTACGATGTTTATATTAATAGCTCTATATAGAATTAAATTAATAGCTCTAGTTGATTGATAAAGTTTAGGCAATAATTTAAAGTGTGATGATGTTTGGTATTGAAGACCAATAATTTCTTTAGAATTTTGACATTATTTTTATTATTTTGTTTATTTGCAATAATTAAAACTAATTATTTACTTAAATTACAATTTAATTAACAATTATTTTTGTTAATTTTTAATTTTTCTCTTCATTTATTTTACAATCATGTTCTAAATATTTCATGAATCAATACAATTAGCATTGTTTTCGGATATTGTCTAGGAAATTGAAAATGATTTTAATTAAATTTCATAACTACCCAATTAAAATTAAGATTTTTAGCAAAGCTGCTTAACAAGTTATTTTTTTTTTCAAATCTAAAACCCTTTAATTGTTGTTTTACTTATTTACATTTTTTTGGATGTGATTAACAGTTTTGAGAATATTAAATTTATAATTGGAATTTGACATTGAAATATGTATGTATGATGTCATTAAGAACTCAATTTAATAAATCAAAATTTTTTTTCATTATACAATTAAATTTTAATATTATTTAAATTACAATAAAATTAATTGATAAAACTAATAAAGTTGGGTCAAACCAATGGTTTGTATTGTAGCACTTTTCCCTTCAACAAGTGAAAATTCTGCTTTTAAATACAGCCTATGTATACCTATCACACTATTAAAATTATTTTCATTCATATACAAAACTATTTCTAAAATTGCATATATTTAGGATGATGTATATAAGCAGTTTTTTAAATAAAGCAAAAATTAATATAAAATGGGGTTAACATAATGCTCGATTTTAAGGGTTAATTGTGTGAGTTAAGAAAATAATTATATTTTTTAATGTCATGGAATTTACCGTTAGCTTTTTGTGTTTATAGAAATTTGAAAAAGCTTGCGGTTTCGGAAATATAAGGTGTCAAAAATTCAAATTTTACGAATTTCAAGAGGTGATAACTTGAGAGGGGGTGGAGATGGAAAAAAATTTTCTTCTAACAAAATGAACTATTTATTAATATCTAAAAGCTCCTAAAATTTCAAGCTTCTACAGTCTGGGGTCTAGAAGAAAAACGACATCAAAAATTTGGAAAAAAAGGACTTTAAATAACGGTAAATTTGAGCGGCCATTTTGTTTTTCTTAAGTTGAACTATAGTATACCGCGCAAGGGGAAGCAAGCCACTGCCTTTCTGCGTTTGCAAAATTTCAAAAATGCTTATGGTTTCATTGCAACGAATATTTAAAAAAGGCCATTTTTAGGGTTTTTGGGGGGTATAACTTCTAGAGGGGGGGAGATAGGTAAAAATTTTGTTCTACGGAAATAAGTTTCTAGTGAAGATCTATGTACGTATTAAATTTCAGCTTTCTATCTTCAAAGGTGTAGAAGTTTTGTAAACAGACACACGGACAGACGGACGGACGGACAGAGTGAAACTAATAAGCACTTTTTTCAAAAATTTTTTTGGAAAAGTGCTAAAAATTATAGTCATGCCAAAATCAAATTAACTAAAAAACTATTTAAACTAAAATTAAAATTAGTACGGATGACATATGAATTAAAAAACTCATTTACGAAATAAAAAATAATTCTTAATTTTTTGGTATTTTTTTTTAATTGTAACCATTAAAAGAGCATAAAATTTCCCTTCTTCTTTTATATGTGCGTAGTTGTTTTCCTTGGATCTTCTTTTTAAATCATCAATTATTATTACATTTTTAGTTTCTCATAATATTACTGTTTGTGCATGGATGGCTGCCTTGTCATTTACCATTAATTTATACTTAATCATTATTATTCACATTATTATTACAGTCAATTTGTAATTATTCTTATAGTTGAAGTTGATCATATCTTTCATATTCTATGCTGTTTATTCTTGCATAATAAATTGTACGGATTCTTTCATACATTCTCGTATATATCATAAATATAAAAATATTTTATAACAAATTTTATTTTTAAGATAATTTCTGATAATTTATGAAAAATAAAAATTTTTTTATAAAAATTATTAAAACTTTAATCAAATTATGTTTATGCATAAATAATCTTAAGTTACGAAGTTTAATCTTAGGCCTCGATTTATATTAATGCACGATATATTGATCCTGCGAAAATTGTTAAAATTTTTGCTACAAAACAGAAGTTTTACTGTTTGCTTGTAACTACCGTCTCGTTTTGCAAAACTAAATATTAAAATTAAAATATTTTTGCATATACTTCAGGATTTTAGCAGTGTTTCTGATAGAGGGTATTCTTCAATATCAGAAATTTACATCAAAATAACAATATAAATGGTTTGTGTCTATGATGTAAGGTAAAACATTTTTAGAAAACAGCTATAAATAGCATTGTCAGCACGTATTTCGGAAATCAGATTAACTATCCCCCATCTCTCACCTTGCTTAAAATATTATAAGTTTATAAACAAGATTTTTATAATTTTACGTTAGAAGCTCTAATATTATTGAACAATTATTGGATAATTTGATTGTCCGAACTTTTGCATATAATGTTATTAAATTATATTTAATTTTTTTTTAATTGGAAAAAGTTTAAAAGACATTTAAATGAAAACCAAACCAAACATTTTAATTTTTCAATTCAAACAAATTTCAGTTTCGTTGCCTGTACCGTTATAGAAACCTTACCGTAGTATAAGTGAAATTCGAATCAAACATTTCAATCAAACATTTCGTTATATTATAAATAAGAAGAAACGAGTCGATTATACCATCTGCTCAAGCAAATATTTACAAAATTTCTTACTTTATAAATTACGCATTGAATATAAAATTTTTTAAAACTCGTAATAAAATTGATCATTAATTTAATGAAATTAATTTTTATAATTTATTTGTAAGGGTATTGTATGAATGTATATACGAACCTACACATACATGCAACATGTTCGATTGCATGTATAATTAATTTATCAAGAAATATTATTTAAAGAAACTTTGAATATACTCTCAAGAACGCATAAAAACTTATTGTAAATGTATAAAAGATTATCCAAGATTGCGTATAAGCTTGAGATCACGTTGATATTTTCGTTTTGTTAATTTAAAAATAAATATTATTAAATCCTAGAAGTTCCTGTAAAATAAACTGATCATAAAATTTTGCATTTTACAAATAATATTCATCACTTTTAATTTATTTACATAAAGTTTATTGTTAAATTAAAAAAATTTATTATACTTGGTAAAATATTTTTTTCTTAAAATTTTTGTTTTATAAAATAATTCAAATTCTTATGTGTATAAATAAATGTGTATAAAGTCCAACAAAATATATGAATTGAACGACAAAAATTTTATTTTAATACTTATTTTTCTCTGTTGTTATATTTTTTTCAGATTGTCCAAATTGTGTAGATGAAACACAGTATTCAAATAAATGGACGATGCCATTACTAAAGCTTGGTGAAAAAAGATACTATCTTGGAATCTTCTTCAAGGTAAGCTGCATTCTAGATATTTTTGTTGTTTTTTGTTAATTCATTTATACTTACTGTATATTAAGCGACAATACTTGAAATTCATCTTTTCAATTTAATTTTTTAAATCTTTTTGAAATGTTTTCTTTGTTTGTTTTTTATTTTATTAATCAGAAACATTTTTAAGTTTGTTTTGTTACTTAAAAATTTTATTGAAAGAAAAAAAGGTTCGTAAATTAAACAAGAAAAAGTTATTTACGTTATGTATTTATAATACAGTAAAGACTCGATAATCATATTGGTATGACTGCTAATGGCAACTTCATTGGGACAATAGTGAAATTTAATAATTTTTATTTAAACTACTTTCAATTTCATTTAAAATCCAAAAACAAATAATAGAGGTCAAACCCGAATTCGCTGGACTGAACTTTGTTGTAGCCTGTTTGATCTATAAATTCCGAGCTGCTTTATTTTTCTTAAACAATAGAAGTTACCTGAACTTTATTACGGCCAGATTGGCCTATAAATTCCGAGCTACTTAATTTTTCTCAAACAATATAGAAGTTACTCGAATCAGAATATAATATTATCCAAAGCATATCGAACTAAATATTCGGCATTTTTAAATATTCGAGCTTTCTCGTATGATGGCTTTTAACTTAATATTCAAATGAAAATTACTTACGATATTTAGGGCAAGGTTAATTTTCAAAAAAATTTTACTGTTTTGATTTAAATAAAGTATTCTGAACTTTGTCAATTGAGGTTAGACTCAGATAATCCAGTTTGATATGTAAGAATTCAAGAAGGTATAACAAGTACATAAATTATAGAATGATATGTTTTTTGCTGTTGTGTACATTTGCTCAGTCGTCAAAAATTCTTGTTAATTGTCGAATATAGTAAATCTGAAAAACTTTTCTCTGATTGTAACAGTAGAAAAATATGATTGGTCAGCATTCTACTATTCTTGGAGGATAATAAAGGAAAAATAAATGCATGATCAGAAGTTTTTATATTTTATGTAATTAATTTTTTTTTAGATTAACAAATGAACGTTCCTTTTATAATAATAGTACTTGTTTTAAGGCCGTAAACAATTTATTCGAAAATTCTCCAATTATCGAACTCTTACTGTATAGAAATTTTATTGAAATTTAGTTAAAATGACCCTTTGTATATGTGATAACAATAATAATGTATTCTCAATCATTAAAAGCACTATGATATCAGCTTTTATTTTATTGTTGAAAATATTTTTACAAGAAAAATTAAAGAAAGACTGTCTTGTCTCTTTAGGTTTAAGTGCGAATAAATAAAATACCGAGGATTTTTAATTTTTTTGATTATAATTCGATAATGATTTAAGAATGAAGGCCTAAAGATGTCGGAAATTGTAATTTTTATTTATTTATAAAATTTGTTGAATTCTTTATTATTAATTTTAATTTGGGAAACAATTAACATTTATTTAGAACAATTAATTAATACATTGATAATAATCTGTTTCTGTCTCTTTAAGATTATTTTGAATTTTTTTTGAAAATGAATAATGTGAAAAAAATTATAAATGATAATTATGATAAATTACAATAAAAAAAAACAAAAATTTCGAAAAATTAATTTTTACTACTTTGATAAATTTTTATAAAATTTCCGTCATTCAATAAATTAGTTATCATTAAAGTACTTTCATAATGTATAAATATTATGAGTGGCAAGGCCATTAAACATCCCTTATGATCTTTTAATTTGTATTGTTGGTAATTAAATATAATTACTTTAATGTTACAACCAGCTTCTAGCAATTTACCTAGGTATTTAGCATTTACAAAATTTCGTAGAGAGAAGAGAACAAGAAGGCAAATAACCGAAGTCTCTTGTGACTTAAATTAGCCTCTAAATGCTATGTATCGTATGATGGGTGTCACATTTGAATAGCTTAGCTTAGCTTCTATTAAATGGTTTAGATATAAACTTCGAGGATACAAACTTATACTCTCAATACTATCTGACATTTTAAAATTTCGGACAACCTTATATTACCTTACATTATACACATAAACTAAAGCTTAAATTTTGATTGAAAACTTCTTGCATCCCAATGGCATGTACTCGGAAATATATTCCTGTCGAAAGCATTTTTTTTCATAACAACTTCATATCTTTACCGCAATATTCCAAAAGTTCTGCCAAAATAATTTTTTTGCATCACTAATATTATATGACATTTTCATCATTGCCACCATATCATCTGCACATTCAACGGATTCACATTTGCAGGCAATTTTTTAATTTTGCATAGAATAATCTAAAATAAAGGTTATAAGGATTACTTTTTAAGAATTTATGAGGCTCTTTCAAATTCACACAAATATTAAAAAACAATTTCATACACCATATCCAATAGAATCCCCAAATCTAGCCTGAATGAAAAAAAAATTTGGTAGTAATCAAAAAAATTCACTCAACCAATTACACACAAAGAAAAAACGTTACTTAAACTCACCTTTCTCTTTCTCTTCCTCTACGATTCTCTTGGCTTAAATTAAAAAACAAATTTTTTTTTCTCTATCAATTTCCATATTGAAAACCAAAGAGAAAATTGCTATCTTTTTACCATTATAATAACAGTAAAAATAAAAGAGAAGAAAAAAAGAAAGTTGATAAACTTTAAATTGTTCGAAAATCCATTTTTTTGCACCAGGTGTTGTTGGTTGATTTTGATCTAAAAATCTTCACCGCTTTCTTATACTTGTACTTTTAATAAGGAAATTGTTTGTGTATAGAAAGAAGAAAGGAGAGGAAAAAAAAAATTAAAAAAAAATTTTTTTTTATACCTAAAGGAGAAATAAAAACTTATAAAGCCTTTATTTAAAATATCCTTAAAAGGCAAAAATTTAATATGATGCTTTCGCTCCAATATCTTCGAGTTACTTTTGAAGATATTTTGTGAAACAAAAAAAAAAATAAATGAATTTTTTTTTAATAAAACATAAACTTAACACTTCAATAATAATTTTTTTTTTTGTTCCTTAAACCCGTTAATGATTATGAAAATTTTTTTTTATACTATAAACTTGATAAGAATGGGAGGATTGGCGATATAACCATTAAACGAGTTGTTAGTCTTGAAAATTATATAAGATAATCATTGTTGGCTCATAAATGAAATATTCCTCTACAATATTTTTAGAGAGGAAATATTATAATTATGTGGTATTAATATTGAAGATGAATATTGGTTTAATATTCTTATTTGCCCTTATAAGTCGAGGGCTTATGGTTAAAAGGAACGCTTTGATTGACACAGGAACAATTTGTATATTGAAATTAGTAGAAAAACGTCGCTCTACGACTATAAGACTCTTCTTAATTCTATTATGAATATTTTGTAATGTAAGTTCCCCATCTTTAAATTTTTGGAGTGTTTGTTAATGAGGAATAACAAACAGGTCTAACTTTCCATTAGCGTTTAAAATATTTAACATGTTTGACTTCCCCAATAATGCAATGTTGTATGAAATTGTTCCAACAACTCAAATCTTATATTTTCTAAAGTTACGCTCAGGTGTAACATTCTGAGCAAATAAATCTTATCATATGTTTTCTTATCAGATTTATTTACTAATTCCGTCATAAGAACTGGTCTAAAAATATTTTTATTAGATTTTCATTTAATATTTTAATTATGTAGTAAAGAAAACTGTCATGCATTTTTTAAATTTGTACATTTTTTCATATTGTTTATGAATATATGCGGATCACAACTATATGGACACACCCATTTATAAATTCTTGTGAATAATCAAATTTATTTTACTCTAGATTTCCATATGTATTCTTTCAATATTTTACAATTATATAAATATATATATGGAATTACAGAATGTTTTTTTACATTATAATATAATTTACGAAAGAATTAATTTTCTAAAGAGACCACTTTTGGGCATTCATTACTAATATGTGCGATAGAGCTCTAATCTATCTGATGGTGGACCTCTATCACATACTGATAAAACTCGAAGCTTTAAAAATTTACGTGATTCATTCTATTCAGGATATACCATACGGCCAGCAGAGCTCAGAAAAGTGACTGAAAATTGAATGTTTATAATGCTTTTCATTAGAACAGCTGTAGTAACCGTGTGTCCGAAATGATTTTCGAATGTTAATTGCCGCACTTTAGTTTATTTTTTATACCATTTCAAGTTTAATTTAAAATAAAACACCCTATATAATAATTGTTTTTGACCACTGCATTGTTTTGAAAAAAAAATGTTCGAAATATTTTATTTTTATTATAAAAATCTGTAAAAGAAATATCAAACTGTGCATAAGAGATTAGGTCATGGTGCAGTTTTAGAAAAATAAATTCTTGCATATTTTGTAGTTTATTTTATTTTTACTATTTGTTATAATTTGTATAATGTTTTAAATCATAACATAGAAATAACTTAGAATAAAGTTAAAGAATTAATTTTTAATACAAAATGTCTATAAAAGTCTAAAGTGGTGACGCGGTAACATACATTAAATTACTATACAATAGAATATAGATCACAATCTTATCACATATTTGAATTTTATAAAAATGTTATACGAAGCAGTCGATCGTGTATTACCTTTAGTTAGTCTGTATTATAAAAATATTATTCATGCGAACAAAATTACCATTTAAATTCAATGTTAGGCTCTTATTTTTTTCATAATAGATGTCACTGCTTAGATTGTTACTGTTAAGTATTGTATACTGTTAAGTATTACTTGTTTCCTCGCTTCAATATTTCACAGGCGAAAATATTTCTTATGCCAGAAACGATCCAATAACAAGTATATTTTTTCTTTTTTATTCTTTAGTCACTTCCACTCGTGTTAGTAAGACGACTCTTAGCTTTATTCTTTAGCCTATCTGTTCTATTAATGTGAATGCTCCATTTTTTTCTTACTATATAAGTTTAAACTACTTTAGCGGACAAATATTGGAATTTAGTTAATTAACTTTATCTAGTTTTATTTCAAGCTAATTCGCTCCTGCCATAATTCATTTACTGAGTCATCATCCTTTTACTGGGTCGCGGTATACTGTTACCCCGGTTTTACAAATTTACAATCTATACTCTCAAATAATGAATACCGTTTCTACTTCATAAATAATAATTGGCCGGTGTTTTAGTACTTAAAAACTTAATATTAGGTGATTTCATCTAAATTTTGTTTACATAATCTTTGAATTCATTATGTTGTCAGGAAATTATTCATCATATAAGTGTAATCATCTGACAATGATATTAAATTTTAATGAAATGTATATTATTTTACATATGGAGCCGAATTCACATACCCGTACCCTATGGAAATATTGTAAAGGCTTTTTGTGTTAGAATTGCATTATAAAAACAAAATTAATACTGTTTTTAGTAGGTGGATGATAAAATCAAATTCTTTTCACGTAGTATAGCACAGTTCATTTTGCTTGCTTTTTGGTTTCTATATATAAAATCGCCTTCAATTTGGCAATATTTTATTTCTAATTATTATTCATTTATAAAATAAAATTTCCAAACCAGTTTGTACTCTGATTCATTTTAAAATTATTTCTTAAATATTTTAAGAAATAGTTTATAATACTAATCATGCAATTCTTTACCCATAGTTCCTTTAATATTTGCGACAAAATGTCAAATTAATTGTAGCTGTCATACGAACACATGTTCGCCATTTTTTTTTTTGTTTTTTAATGAATAACTAAATTTATATATTAATTAAATAAAATAAGACCAAAATTTATTCTACTACTACTATAGCATTAATGAATTTCTAAAATGGAAATCTTAAGTAATAAAAATCACTTAATCAATGGGTTTGTTTTATGTTTTCTTAAAGTGTATCGGATTTTATGAATGTTTGTTAAATTTTTCTTATGGTTTTTTAGGTTATGTGTAACCAAAAAATTAATTATTTAACTAAGAAATATTATTTTCTTTTAAATCAAATGTGGTTGATTCATTCGATTAGAAACTTGAAATTTTTTCCATTTTTTTTTTTTATTAATTTGAAATAATCACTTTCACCTTCAAATGGAAAAATATTTTTTAAGAAAAGAGTTACCGTTATTGTGTAATCACATGCAATTTTACTTGTTATATGAAAAAATTTTATTTTCTATCTTTATATGCACGTATACAATATTGTGTGTGTGTTTGAATGTTTAGATCTGTTAATAAATGTCTCTAAAGATTGTTATTTAATAATGCACACACCTATGTACTTACATATTTGTACACACATGTGTACATTTTATGTATTATGTATAAAATATTTTGTTTTCATTTATGCTTTTTTTTCTTTCCATATTTTACAAATCGCTAAAACAGTATTTTTTTTTTTTGATAGATTATTGGATATGGTTGGCTATTTTCTATTTTATACTACAATATTTTTATGAATGATCATTGGAAAAAAAAATTTACATATTTTCTTTTTATTCAATTTGCATAACAAAGCTAAAAAGTCATTCTATTAATGATTGAAGCAACAATATTAAAAATTAAACAAAAGATTAAAAATATTGAAAAAAAAAAATTATATGAATTTCTTGTTTTAAGAGTTGAAAAGAAAACTTAATTAAATTTATCGGAAACAGAGTTTTTAGCCGAAACTATCCGTTGATTATTAAAGTGCATTTTAAATTTTAATATTCGTGTTCTAAATTCTATTTGTCATCCCCATATAACAATGTAATTGTGGTTCCCTTAGGTTAAGTTAAGGCGCCACCCCGAAGCATACATATAGGCCATTCAGGCCGTTGTGTTATCGCCGGAGCTCTCCTTTTTCGCCCTCATTCGAACCAACCGGAACTCCTCGCAAATCGGCCAAGATCACTAATATTTATATCAGCTAGGTCTACAGCGCAACCGAAGAAGTACAAACCGCGCAATCTCTGCCTAGAGTTTGCCAGTGCCGGACATGAGCATAGGAGGTGGGTAACCGTTTCCTCCCCTCTCTCGTCGAAGCAGCTCCTACAGAGATCGTTTGCGGAGGGACGGCCAATCATTCTCGCATGTTCGCCAACTAGACAATGGCTCGTCAGAACCCCTATCACAGCACTGATATCCCCTAATCGAAGAGATATCAGGTCCCCTATTCGACGCTAGTCTAGCTTTGGCTACAGCCGCCTTGCGTAGCTGGTAAAAGATCAGAAATTGCAGTGAAAAGATCAGATTGTTTAATTTACAAATCAGTTAAAGAAGCGATTCTTTAGTTGATGGGTAGTAAACAAATAACATAAGTGAATTTAAATTATTGAATATAAATTTTAAATTTATTAGAAATTATGGTATTTTTATTGTGGTATTTTTATTTTATGGTATGCAATACTGCATTAGTACAAAAAATTACAGAATGCTAAATGAAGTAACTTAGCCATAATGTTTAAGGTAAACAATTTGTCAAGAAGCTCTTAAATGGATTGCAAAAAAAATAATTAGATTGTACTTTTAATTGGTATCAGTCACTTAAAGGAGCATTGATAAAGGAGTTATGTTACACTTGTATCAAAAATAGGATTTATTCACTGTTTTTCCTATTAAGACAATCCGAATCTAATTGATATACGCAAATTCTCGTTATTTTTAAACGCTCATTAATTATCGCACTTATATCTTTTATAGCGTCAAATCTTTTTAGCTAATGACACTTTTTCAACATGTTTCATATCTAATAACAAGTTCAGAATTCAAGTCCATATTTAAAATACAATTATAACCTCACTTTTACTCATTATTACGCTCTTTTTTGCGGTATTAGAAATGGAATAAAACACTTGTTACACATAAACATTTAATCCAAAACTATTCACAATAATTCATTCAGATTTAATAGCATGAAGATAGAAATTTCAAGAGGAAATTTTCTTATAAAAATTCTTTTATACAATAACAAAAAAAAAATATCAGCAAAACGCGCGAATAATACGAAAATAACCTTGATAAAAAAAATAACATTTTCCCCGTTTTATACATTTTTTTCTTTTTTAATTTTAAACTTCAATAAATCTTATATGATAACTGGTGTAGAAAAATATAAGTTATCATTCAAAAAAAAAAAAAAAAAATGAAAAAAAAAAATGTGAAAAAATTTTTTCTTATAAACAATTTTTCATTTCAGATTAAGATTAGCCTTGCACTTAACCCTTAAAGAAATATGCAAGTGTCATTGTCATGAGAGCATTCATATTTAAAATGTATAGATATATCTATATGTATATAAAATATTCTAAACAAATTTATGTACATATTTATGAAATAATTTAAATATGGGGTACAAATATACATGTTTGTGTGTATAGAATCACGAAGTAAATAATTTTACTTGTAGAATTTATGCATTCCACTTGTTTGTGTGGTAAAGATACGATAAAACGATTTTAAAAATTAACATTTAGAGGTGCGCATAGAGTATATATAATTATCAGTTTAAAACATTATTTTGTTGTTTATTTTATATTTAGCGCTTTGCCAAAATAATTATAAAATTTTCATCTTATCTCTTTGTCTGTCCGTCTATTGTTTGATTACAGAACCTGAAAACCCTTTGAAAAATGTGTGTCTGTATAAAAAAAATGGTTCGTTTAAGAATTCCATTTCTAGAAGAGAAAATTCTTAACCTTCTCCCTTTCAAAAGGTCATAGTCCTTTCATAGTACCAAAAATTCTGTTAAAAGACTTTTTGTTGAATCCAATTTTGGGAAACATTTCCTACATTTGAAACTTGCGAGTTTTGTCGAGAAATAGTTGTCTTTTATAAGTTTAACTCTAGAGGAGTATAAAAATATCGTAAAAATTCGTAAAACATCGTTTTTCGACTTATAATTCTTTAAAAATAAATTTTACAAAATTTCTGTAAGTAAATAAGCAAAGAAATAAGATCAAATGTCTTCCTAACAGAAAATTTAATTACAGTGAAACCTCTGTACACCGAACTGCGAATTGTATGGAGATTTCTATTTAATGACCAATTTATTTTGCAGGAGAATTTGGTTTTGCTTTAAAAAACCTTTTATAATGTAAAAATTTTGTATTACAATCAAAACTTACGGGATTTCTAAGTGTTCGGTTTTTGGAGATTCCATTTTATATATTATGGTAACTGACTAACCGAATTCGGCAATAACGTTTTTTAGTAATAGTTTTACTAGCAGAATTACTTAATTTTATAGAATTAAAATCTTGTAAGGTTAAATATCGTTTTTTTTTTTCAAACAACTAAAATAGTTAATGGTAAATGTGCTAATTTGCAAACCACTTCATTCAGTTCGAATTTCAATCATTCAATTAAATAAGTTTGTAATGTATGTATATGCAATAAATGTATGCAATTTTATTTGGTGGTTAAATTTCTACATTCCTTTGTATATTTGCACCAATAATAATGATAAATACAAGGTGTGTCCATGGAATTATTTAAAGAAAATATTGTACTTGAATATTGGATTACAAATTTAAACTGGTTTTTTTTTTTAAAGATTTTTTGTTTATTTTCAACCGATTTCACTTGATAATATTTGCATTTATATACACTATATACTTACTCAATATATTATCGTAGGTATGGACAGTGCATATGCAAGCATACACTTTTTTAATTAAAATTAAATCAATAAAGTAATAATAAAGTGGGTTATTTTTACTTACTCGTGACAGAATTATATTTTTGTTATTTCAAAGAAAACCCAATTATTTTTTTTAATTTTAAAAAATATTTTTAATTTGTAATTTAATAACTGAACTCAATTTTCGTATAGGCATTAATGTAACGTCATATTCACAATCAATTTGAACTTCACAAGTTCACAATTTTGCTTTTTTTTTGTTCTTGTTTATTGTCAAGTTTATTTTTGAACAATTCTTTAATCCGCAAACTTGTTTCAAAAATTATTATTATTATTTATGATATGATTCACATTTTTATGAAATTTTAATTTTTGATTTTTTGAGTGTTGGGAGATTTTCAACAATTTGAATGACACGCACAAGTTTTCATACAAGAATTTATAATAGCATAGCAAGTAGCTCGTGTAAACGATTTCTCTATTATCAAAAATACTAGAAAATTGAGGAAATTATGATATTTTTCAAAGAGGAAATATTAAAAGATCCCATTAATGTTATTGTAGTAATTTTTTAATATTAGAATTTTGATATTTAAACAAAAAAAAAAAAAACAATTTTTTAACTAACCAGAAATATTAAAAATTTTTAAAAATTTATTAGCACTTTTAGTGCGAAAATAATTTATAACTGAGACTTGAGAGTTACTATTTGTAGCCATTTACGTATTGAATGTATACGAAGAATAGAATTTTTATTTTTACTTTTGTAATTATCATCAATCCTGTTTATATCAATAATATTGCTGCCTTTTACCGATGTTATTTACCGTAAAAAAGGCAATACTTTTTATTTACATTATTTTTTTATATAAAAGGCAATTTACTTTTTATTGTATTTGTATTGCGAAACTACTTAAAGGTCGCTGTAAGTTAAATTTAGTGTTAAGATCGTATATATTTATCGTATTTGGTGTCGTTAATTGAAAATGAAATTTCACAAGTACAATTTTAGAATAAGAGTTAAATAAAAATCAATTTTATCCTCTCTTGAATATTAATATCGTAAAAAAAAAATTACGATATTGTTAATTTTTTACTTTTAACAAATTTTGTTGATAGTTCTTACTTATTATATGACATTGTGAGAGAAAATTGTTAATATCGTAAATTTTTTTTTACCGTAAATTCAGGAAACTTCTCAATCTAACCAAAATTCTTATTAAGTGGGGTATTTATAATGTTAAGTGCCTTTGAATTTTCACGAATCCGCGCGGATGCTCCAGGGGAAAACAATGTTAAATAACAGCATTATATAAAGAGACGTCCGATACATTGTTCAATAAAGAACAAATTAATTTCACCTTGTATCATTTTCTACTAAATCCCTTACTTCCAATGTATTTTCTTAAATGGTTGTATTTTGCCGAATTCACTACCCATACATTATTACTGTACAGTTTTAAAGTTACCGAAATAAGAACTTGTTTGCGTTTGTTTTCGTATTCGAATTACTCATCATAAATCATTACAATTTTCGTTACTACCACCTTTAATATTGCAGAACAAGCATTTTTTATTATTTGAATATTTTTTCTTACTTAATCAATCAATTAAATTAAAAAAAAACTTGTAATTATTTTAACTACAAATTCTAATAACATTTTTTTTTTAATATCAATCAAGAACAAGATCTTCAATTTATTAAAATAATTCCTTTTACAATTTTATTCTAAAGCAAAAAAAAAAAAAATTAGAAACCTTGAAAGTAAATATGAACAACTTTAAAAATTAAATTTATGTCATTGAAATTAATTAAATTAATTAATAGAAATTTTAATTACTAAAATTTTTAATACGTTTAAGTGCTTAATTATTACTTAAGTTTTAAAAATTTTATGTAAAATTTTAAACCAGTTCTACTCGTATATACATCAATGATTTTTTTTTTGTTTAACATTGTACCACCACCCATCCCCATCGGTAATTATAATATAATATAAAGAATTTTCTAATTTAATTAAAATTTACATATGTTGATTTCTGCAATTTAATAATGATTAAATTTTAAATTTTTAAATTCTGATTTCATGCAAGAATTATTTGCTATTTCGGTTTTAAATTCAACTTCATTTAATTCTTTAATATGATTAGATTTAAAATAGTTTTGTTTTTTTTTTCGAAACGATGAAGGTAAAAATTTTGAATAATTTTTTGTACTAAATATTAAAGAATTTTATCATTAACTTACCACTTACTTATATTCATTAACAAATTACTATTATAGTTAATTATTATTCTTATGTAATATTGAAATTAATATTCAAATAATGTATAGAATTATTCAAATTATTTATTGTAGAAATTAATTGCATTTGATGAAATATTCATAATTGATTTGTAATAATTATTATTCTATATTATAAATTTTATGTAATTTTCGAATATAATTATTATTATTTAATCAAATATGCAGAAATGCATGTATAATTGAAATGAATAAATAATAATATATTAGTTAATAATAATGAATATTATTCAAATGATTTAAGTTTTATTACAACCTAAACCTGCTGCATGTAAGGAATAACTAATTTGATGACCAAAGAATTCAACTAATGATAAGCAAAAAATGGGTACTTAAATTAAATAAAGGTGAAAAAAATTTAATTTTAAAACATCAAAAGCTGAAATTTTTACCTCAAACTTGCCATATTATTTAGAATATTTAAGGATAGCTTTAGAGCAAATTCTTTTAATATTGAATAAAAATTAATTTTTCATTACAGTCTCCTATTGAAAGGTGCACATTATTCACTTTTCTTTCCCAAGAATGGTAAATATTTTTTATATTATTCGATATTTCAACTATTAAATATGCATACAAGTATAGTTCATTACTTGAGAGCAAATTCAAATATTTTAACTAAATTTTAAACAAAAGGAAAATTCTCTTAGGATACGTTAAAAATTATGGTTTTCTGTTCTTTTTTCATTATTTTTTATGTTCTTTTCTTGGGGTTTTCTCATAGCAGTTCTTTACAATATCAGTTTTCTTTTCATCTGTTTAGTATCTCATATTTCTTTAACATTTTGATTTTAGAATTACATAAAAATTGCATATGTTTAAGGGGTCAATAATAATGTAATTGTCTTAGTTGGACAAAATGAGTCACATGAAATGAGTTGGACATGATAAAGTTTTATAATTTAATTTTAATTTTTTTTGGATAAGATAAGATTTCTTTTGGATAAAAGTGTCTTAATCCTAGTTAAATTTCGTAGTCTTTGAAATGCTCCTAAAATTATACAATTTTTTGTAACACTGCTTTTCCCTAAGTGTTGATGCAGTGTCACCATTAAACCTCTAAATTTAATAATTTCGTGTTAAAGAGTTTCTAGCGCAAAATTTTTTCCAAAATTAGAAGCTTGCTAAATTTTGTGGCTCATATTTAATATAGTGGTAAAAAGGCATAACTATAAATGTGAACACTTTTTTAATATTATTTCAAAAGAAACCCATTTAGTTTACCATTATTTTCCTATAAAAAATATTTTAGGAATATAAAAAGGTTTTATACACAAAAATCATAATCTCTTAAAATATCCTTTCTATTTTTGGCCTATAGGGAAAAAATTTTTTCCTTAAAAAACTAACACAAAAAAAAATTCTTATAAAAAAAATTTTTTCATATTTTTCATAAATGATCAAAAAAAAATAAGATTTCACTAAAATAGCAAGCAGAATAGTCGTCCCCTTCGGATATTTAGAGACCTCTACATATTGGATGCATGTGTATATTTAAAATACATTAAATTCGCATTATGTTCTTGTACAAACCCACCTATATACCTATACAAAATACACACATCAATACCGTTTTTTTTAATGAATTCTTTCATATTATACACATTGAGACCAGACATTTAATCCCTAACATCTCAGACAGGTCAAATTAAAAAAAAGCACACACAAAATCACTATTAGAGAAGGTGAAATCGCAAGGATTGAAATAAATTTTATATATATAGCTATATAGCACACTTGTAGCAAGTAAAACACGCAAAATAATTATAGATTGTTGAAAGGTAAAGTTCATCATGCTATGTAAAAAGCTTCCAAGTAAAAAAAAATAAATAATTAATTTTTTATTTTTATTTTTTTTTTATAATATTGTACGAGGATTTTTGTGTATTTTAATATTTTTATCTGTAATTTAAATAGATGTAGTAGAAATAATCATTTGAAAAACAAATTACATTACAAAATAAATAAAAAATTTAATGAAAATATGAAAAACTCGTTGGGAGTACAGCTTTGTAGAGTAGCCCATTTCCTATAAGTAATAAATCAAATTACTGACTGTGTTCTATCAAAATACTGTTCTATTCAAATTGCATGTTATAATAATATTATTGCATTACTGGAGGGGAATGACGTATTGTATACATTTAAGAGAAAATTTATTGCATACCTTTAGGAGAAGAATACGCTATTTAAAATAGGCATAAACGAAATATACTGTTATTATATCAGTTAAAATGGATTAAAAACGTAGCAGGATTACGAATGATATCCATAAGGCACGAATAGGGCGGATAAAATTCAGGCAAACTTGGAAGGGTATAAGTGTGAATGATACAAGGTGAATTGAAAAGATATGGGCACAAATCTAAATGAGGTAATTGTTAAAGCTCTAGAGTTGTACAGTAAAAAATATCGAATTCCAAATAACGAAGAAGTTTAAGAGCAAGTTTTATCACAGTGTCTTTTGCCATACTCATTCACAGTGTTTTTCCGATTTCGACACAGACGGATTTTGTTGGTTCTTTTAGGGGTTATAATTTGTTTAAAAAATTCGAAAATGAAATTGTAACAAACCGGACAAAATGGCCAGACAAAAAGGCAGGAAAAAAAATAGCACTTAAATTACATATTTTTTGAAATTTTATTGGATTTGTGCTCTAAAGAACTAAAATACTCAATGTTGATTCGTTTTCTAAATAAAACATAAAAATTTATACGATCTGAATGTCTTTTATAAAAAAAAATTTTCTCTATCTCTTTCGCATATAAAAGCGATTTTAACTAACATTTATGTACTATAGAATTTATATGTCAATATCCTGCGAAATACTAGTAAATTATGATTTATCTATTCAAAATTATATTTGCTTTCTAGTATATTTACGAAAGGATGCACATATACACTTCGTATGTGTACTATGTTTGTAATTTTTCACTATTATATGCCATATAATGTAGATGTTATCTTTAAAAAATAAAAATGTAAATAAAGATTATAAGAGTATTGAGTTCTTATAGAATTTTGTTTTTAAGCTCACACAGCTATGCAATAAGAATTTTTAAGTTCATATCATTGCATGTATTCTTTTAATATGTCTAATTATATAAGTATGATGATGTCTAGATATAGTAATAGTGAAGAGCATTTAAAATTATGAATATGAACTTTGAAAAATTATTAAAGAATTTGAACTTAAAATGAATTTAAAGGATTTCTTCTGTTTTTATTTTTTAAGAATTTTTTAAATGTTTCCTTTTAAGAATGTTGATATAAGTTCAATGGCAAAATTTTCATTTGAAAAGTTTCTAAATTATTATTTAATAATGTGAATAGAACTATAGAAATAAATTTATTAACTGCGAGTTGATAAAATTAACTACTTTGTATTTTAATGTCATTTTGTGCTCATTGAATTTTTTCATAATTATGTGCGAATTATAGTGATAATTACTTCAAAAGCTGTGTAAGAGTATGTCTTCTTTATAGTGTATAAGAAAATAGTGTATAAATAAGGAAAAAATGTCGTCGTAAATAACTGACATATTTGACATAAGTGAAGAATTCTATACAATGAGTACATAAAATGAGTGAAAAATTTCATGTGATATATGAGTGGACATTTTTTTTTATGAAATATGAGTGGAATAAGCAAGCATGAATTTAATAGAAAATTTCAATTTCATCTGATAGAAAATTATAAAATAATTGAGGGGAAAGCATTACTCTAAATCAATAGTGAAAAATTTTATTGAAAATTTTAAGTACCCAAAGTTTGAAAACAAAATATCGACGCGGGGATATATATGTATAAATAGTTCGTTACAAATAAGTGAAAAATTTTATGACAAATTAGAAAAAAAAATATTATGTAGAAAGGTCACATAAAAATCAGCGCAAATTCACTCACACAAATGAGCGAAAATTTTGTGATGAGTTAAAACTAATTAGTTTAAATCACTATAAATTTTTGAAGAAATTTCATATAAAAGTGAGTAAAAATAGAAATGCAAATATGTTCATCTTAAATTTTACAATGAATTTTACAATAAATTTTATGGTAATTAAGTAGAGAACTTCGCTAACATTAAGTAGAAAATAATTAATGAGTCAAAAATTTTCCGTCAAATGAGTGAGAATTTTAATGTCACGCGCATTTAAGTAGTAAATTGTGCATGCCTTGAATTGAGAATTTCAGGAAAACATTACTCTCACTTTTTGTTTTTGAAACTAGTGTTTTTGAAATCCACTTATACATATAGGAAATAATTATCGAACACATTTTTGCTAGAGGCACGTGGCAAGACGATATTAAATGACTGTCAAATATTCTTTATCGAATCAGTAAAATTTTATTTAAAATGAAGATAAAACAAATTATCCCATGACACCACGTTTTTCTTCAATTTATCAAATATTATTTATTGGTTAAACTTAAAATTTCTGAAATTGATGACTTAAACTGTTTGATAATTGTTTCAAAATTTTTGTCAATTAATTTTAAATAACCTTGGGAATACTCAAAAAAAAATAAAATTTAACTCAACTTAAACTATTTAATTCTACACAAAATCTTTAAAAAAGGAGCCTATTTAAACAACAAACGAACTGATAACCTCTTAATACAACAAAGATTGCAAGCAGTAAAACCATACTTTCTAATAGCATAATGCAGCATCAATATTTTGTCTGAATATTTGAAATAGATAACGCGAATGATGTGGTCAACAATCATTCTACATTTTTTTTCCGATGAATGCAGTCTAAAATAAAAAATTTGCATTAAAAAAATATTTTTAAAAAATTATTCATTCTTTTTTTTATTGAAAATAATTTTTTTTATTTAAATAAAATTTTATTTTAATTTAATAAATGGATTTTAAATGGAGTTGAAAGGATTGGCTTTTATGTTTTTTTTTTTTGTTTTGAAATTTTTTTCATTTTGTATTAAAAGGGTTTATCTTTCACCAACCATATTGATATTTCCTTGTTTTCGTATGCATTTTTTAAATTAACACAAATAAAAAACAAAAATTATTCGGATTTCATATTGTTTTTTGACCATCCTATGTGGTACTTAATGGTTTTCTTTTTTTCAATTGAAGTTAATAAAATTATTGATAATTTTTTTTTTTAGTAAAGTGAAATCCGATAAAATGCATAATTTTTATTTTTTTGTTTTGGATATTGAAAAGAAGTTGTTAACCTAAAAATTGACAATTAAATTTTTAAAATATGTAAAAATTGTTTCGCTTTTATCTATAGGAATGATGAATTTTCAATAATGCCAATAATAAGTCTAATCCTCTCTTTTATTTTGTTAACAATAGAAAGAGGAAAAAAATGGTTTTTATTTAATTTGAGATTTTACTAAATATTGGCCATGAGTTTTTAACTATTATCATTGTGTATATCTTCCAGAATCTCTTTCAGAAGAATGTTTGATTCTTTTCAAAGCTGGTTCTAATGGGCGATTTGTTGCTAACTAAATAAAATTTGTTGCTAACTAAAGGCAAAACAGCAAATTTTCAGGGAATACGAGTTCAAAAGGTTTTCAAATTCTTCTTGATTTGTCCTCCATAACTAGATTACTAAATAATTTACCTTTTTAAATCATTTAAATCATTTGGATTTTCTATGATGTACGAGCAAAAGGCTGTTCTTAATTACAATAAACTAGAAAACTATATGCAAAAAACCTCGGTGTTTAGCAAGTATCCTTTTATACTGTACAAAAATGGTTGTTAAGCAGTTTTGTATCTAAAAATTTGTATTTTTTCTCTTACATCATTCCTACTAACTCCCATGTAATTTCTAAAGACGAAAATGTTTTAAGAATGAAAAGTAAAGGCCAATTTAAAATGCCACCAAGATCTTTCCAACGAAATGGTTTGCAACTTATTCGGTCTTCTAGCGCAGAAGTTATTATTGTGTTAAAATTTCGATGGGTTAGATAGTCTACGGATAAGCACAAGATGAGGAATTGAATAAGCCGTTGTTTTTTTAATTTTTGCGGAATCAGCAACTTGGTCAAAATTAGAGCTTAACGAGAAAATAACAAAATTTCAATTTTATACCTATGCATTTTTGTTTCCGAATGAATAACACACTGTTCTGAGTGTTCGGTAACGACACTGTACGACACACTAATTCTGTTTTTTATTTTAAATATTCAATTTTTATTATTTAATTTCAATTTATTTTATTTTCATTTTATTTAAATTTTTTTTTCCTTTTTTTATTTTTCATTTTCATGAATATTCATAAATCTAAAGGCGAATTGGTTTAAGGCTGCCCAGTATTGTAGATACCATGGTATGCATTTATCTAGTATATCATCACAGGAAGAAAACGATAGACTGGAGAAATATATTAGAGATTTTGGTAAGTACACGATTATTTTTTACAAATATAACAATTATATCAAGTCTACTCCACCTCTCCCTTAAACACATAATAATAATATATTCTAAAACTTAAATTGAAGTAAATTAAAGAGAATTTGTATCATGATAGTAATTTGAATTACTTTGATTTAGTTGTATGATAGTAATGAATTACTGAAACCTCCGTTGTTCCCTTAGGCGTTACTATAATTAATTCATAGAAACCTTAAGGCGACACTATTACATCTACGTAGTTTTAGATTGAAAACTTAATTCATAATTTCAATACTTAATTACATATACGTACATACAAAAACTTATATTAAAAAATAAAGAAAAAATTATACAAAATTTTTTTAAGTGACTTTCATATTATGAACTTGTCAAATATTGTAATTTCTCTTCATTAATGCTAATTTATAATGAACAAGAATATACTAAAGAATTTTTGCTTTTCGCTTTTGTTCTTATAAAATTCAAGAAGAATTTTTCATTTTTTAAAACAAAAGAATTAAATATTCTCACTATATTTTTCACCCATTCTCTCTCTCTCTCTCTTTGTTCAGTTTTTCCCCCCATAAGTACTTGAAGTGAAAAATACCTGTAAAATGAAAATGAATATTAAATTGTCGCAAAATTTCACAGTGCCGGAAAGAATGTGTCTTATATAAGTACATTTTATGTCGCTCTCTCTATCTCCTTCCCCCACTATCTCTGTTTTTACATTCTTTTGTCATTTAATTTAGTACCTATACAACTTGTAAAAATACTTGAAATATTTTATATGAATATTGCTCGCTTTATATAGAAAATTTATTTTGCTTTGTTTTCATTATTTTATTTGGCATTTTTCCTGCTTATTCTTTTAAAGAATTTTGAACTTCTTTGCTTCATCTCACTTCCTTTTCCCTACCAATTTTTCTCATATCCTTTTAAATACTACTTGTATAGCTTTTGGCTGCCATTTAATTTTTAAACCACGTCAAAGTTAAAATTTATAAAAGGTCTACTTTATGTATTATGGAAGTAAAAATTTATTGTATACCAAAATAAATGTATGAATGTTTGTGTAAAATTTTTACTTGTTCATGGCAGTATGATTGTAAAAGTATTTGTTATGTGCATTGTGCATGCACTGTGCACAATGGTTTTTTTTCTCTCGCTCTCTTCATTTATAATTTTTACAATATTATGTTGGAAAAGTGTATAGCATGAGTTAGTGATTGTAATGACATAAATATTAAAATAATAACGTGGCCTTTGATTCCTTTCATAAATATAATATAAAAAAAAAATAAAATAAAACAAGAACGGTAAACCAAGTAGGGTTACATGCACTGTGTGTTTTTTTTCTTTCTGAAATAACCAAAGTTATAGGCAGAATTCGTGTTTGTATAAGTTTCGTTGCTCCTTTTTGATTTTTATGTGATTTCTTTTGTGTCTTTATAGAAATACATTTAATTCCTTTTTAACATTTTATTTTTATGTTTAACTGCTACAGTTTAGAGACAAAATGCAATTGAAAAATGGAAGAAGGCAGAATAAAGTGAATACAGTGATTTGCCATATTTGCTGTATTTTGAATTATGAAGAGTTGCCTCCGAGGGAAGTTAGTAGAAAATTAAGCATTGCGAAAACACAACCCAGAATATTCCTAAAAATTTCGAAACTAATTAAAGACTTTTTAAGATATTTTGGATTTATCACAAATTTCAAAATAATTTCTAGAAAATAAAAAACGTGCGAGCTTCCATGATTGAAGCGGAAGAGTAGAAAATCGATAATTTTTAAAAATCAGACTTACAATTTTCATTGGTTCTAGTTAAAAAGAGTACGAGAATATTTCATAAACATATCCATTGCCTCTTTATATACACTGCAAATTTCTCAGAATTTTATTTCTCAATATTAAATGTTTTTTTGAATAATTTTCAATTTGACAAATTTAATTTAAATTCAATTGTGTAGAATTCAATTTTTTAATAAATTTTTAACAATCTAAATTTATTATTGATATTTTCAGTTTTTCAATATTCAATTGAATTTTATTTAAATATTTAATAATTTTGCACATGAATTATTTATTTAAAGAAAAGGCACTATGAATTTATATATTAAAGGTACAACAAATCTGTATACAATGTAGTGATGGTACTACAAATAAATATTCTAATCTTATTGTTAAGAATTACTTGAAAAAATTCTACGTCCATAGGGCCGATAGCGAGCAGTTTTTGGTATATGTGTAGAAATATTTAAAAATCTGCCACATATTAAATGAAATCAAAGAATTAGATGTTAATCGTCCGAATCATCTTTAAAAAAAAATTTCGAAAATCTTTTAAAAGAATTTCGAAAATATAATTCAGTTTATTTTAAAGCCGATCAAACTTCTAGTTTATAAAAATTCCACATTTCTAGAAAAATGAGCCATTGAAGGGAGAAAGTTTCATTAAAATTATTATTCGTAAATGTCAGCCATTGCATATATTTAGGAGCAAATGAAATTAAGCTAATATATTTGAAGAAAAGAAGTTCAAAGAGAAATTTCAATTGTAATTTAAATGATTGTCTAACGAAGATCTGTATTTTGCTTTAGAATTCGGATTTACATAGCATAGATAGTTGGATGAACCAGTAAAGCTGTTAAAATATTTTCTAAACCAATTTAAAAACAATTAATCACTCAAACTCTTCAAATTACCCAAGCTCAAATTTAGTTTTCGGTCTTTTAACTTGATCTACTCAAAACCTCCAAATTTTGAATTAAATTGTATCGCCTTCTTTTCCACAAGCAAAATATTTTCTTTTTAAATGAACTTTTGAATTTTTAATAATTCTAATCCATAAAATGGTTGTGTTCTGTGAATTTTTCAATTGTGAATACGGTAAAGTAAAAATAAAATCACAAAAATATACTGAAAAAAAAAAAAATTTAACTTAAATTTCCTTTCATGTTCGTATTTTTTCCCTCCACATGATGTTTTCAACTTGTATTTTTTTTTTTATTATTATTATTGTAGCTACAATTTTTTCTCTCTCTCTCTCTCTTTACATGTGTATGCAATATAAAAAGTACCTTGAACTTAAATTATAAATATATTTTTTTTTACCTTTTTAAAAGTCACATCAGAACAATAAAAATACCCTCATAAAATAATAAAAGAGTATAAAAATAATAATAATAAGATATATGGGAAATTGAAAATAAAATGAAAAAAAAAGAGGAGAGAACAACCGGAAAAGATCCTTAAAACTCAACTTGAGAACATGAAGTTTTTTTTGGTGTTTACTTTAAGAATTCTACTAAAAACCAGAAAGCAAGAAATCCGATTAACTTATGTTTTTTTTTTAAAGGAAGTGTTTGTTTTAATAGTTACACAGCAGCTTTAAAGTTATTTTGAAAACAATAAAAAAAAAAAATTTCATATTGTGAATAACACTGTGAATTTTTCATGTATTTTTTATGCATTCTGTTTTACAACATTGCCTTTTTCCTCCTCTATAATGTTTTATTTTATGTTGTCAACGAAGAATCCATGTAAAACAAGAAACAAAGACTTAAAATATAAAAATACATAAAATTTGTGAATGAAAAAAAAAAATAAATAATAATAATGAGAAAATTTAATTCTTTTCCAGACACAAAATAAATAAAAATTATGAAGTTTAACCAACCAAGCTTCAGTGTTCATAAATTATTTTCTTTTATAAATATTTTTATTATAAAAATCTACTCAATTCCTGGACGGCTCCTTTTCGAAATTTATTTATTTTTTAGCTCAAATATGGTATTAATTTTAAGCTTTTCACAATTATTTTATTTATAGGGAATTTTATTTGAATTTATCAAGTTCCAAACGAATATTTTGTATTCTAGATTTTGGATTTATATGGATGTTAATTTGAGAAAATATTCTTGACTTTTATTGTGTTTCTTTCATATTTATAGTAAATGTTTATAATTTAACTCAATTTTTTAATCTTTTATTCCAATCTTTCATAGTAGAAAAATATTTTTGAAAATAAAGAGCCAGTACTGCATTTTGAAATTGAATTTAATTAATTTATAGAGTAGGTTTCGTACAAAACGTACAATTGTAGCGTAACAAATTTTAATGGACACTTTAACCCCACTCTGATTTTTTTTTAAATCTGATATATTGCCTATAGTAATTATTGGAAAGCACATTTTTGCTGTGTGTGAAATTTTTAAATTTGACCCATCCGCGTTTAAAGATCACGAGACATAGAATTTTTTAATTGTACTAAAATGTTTCGTTCTAAAACCTCTCCTTAAATATCTATGAAACCTCCTCAACTCATCAAAATAAAATTAATGTACATAGTCTAATTCAAGTATTTCGATAAATTTCCGGCTCTTTCTTAAATAATAATTAAGAAATCTTAAATTATACTTCGTTTTTATTTAATTATGAGTATTTTAAGTGAATATTAAGTTTTAATTGAATTTTTATGTAAGCAGTTATAAGGTACTCATAACCTATTTCACTCGGCGCACCTTCTGATGGAATGCGGAGCCCTCGCCCGCATGAGAATGGAGATACTGGGGAATTAAGTGCTCACTCCAGCAGAGCTGTTTTCTATTAGGCCTTCAAAGTTATTCAAATTCATCAAGAGGTTGGGTCTTATAGGTGTTGTAGGTCTTGGTGCACTATTATCCTTTTTTGCAATCTACAATCTACAACCTATTTCATTGAATTCTATTAATACGAGCATAGGAATAGCTGAAATAATTTAATAACAGTTTTATTAAAAATTCGTTCTTCGATTATTTTAACTCTCCCTAACAATATCGACCCATACATATTGTAATTCATAATTTTATAATATTTTATCAATTTTTTTAAATAAAGTTCTCTTTCGTGTTCATATTTAAATCACAAAAATTTTATTCTCACTTTAAAAATTTTAATATATACACTCAATTTTCCTCAACCGTCATATAAATATGCGAGACAGATAAGGAAACATTTTGTGAATAGCATTATTATTGTGAATAGAAAATTTACGTAGCAATAATTTTGTATATTCTTGAAGTTCTCATGATTTTGAGATTTATAATTCAAAAAATTATGTTGAAAATTAAAATTTTCTAATAAAATTAAAAGTGCAACCTGAATGACGTACGAAATACTAGTTTTATGCGGCAGTACGCTGAGTCAGGTATTTCGATAGTTCCCCTTTCAATATAGACGTTTAAAAATTTTTCTTAATAGAAAATATACGGCTTCATTTAAGTTAAACAGTAGGACATTTAGGAAATCTTTAGAATTTAGATTTAAATTTGCGAGGATTTCTTAGACCTAGATAAATAATTACGAGTATATCCAATTTCCATACTCTATATACCATTCTCTTTTATCATTACAAACGAAATATAAAATAATTAATGTAATTTTATTTTCAACACTCTCGTATATAAGTGCCTCGGTTTTGTTATTTTAAATAAAGTCGATAAAAATTGTATAATTTTTACTTGTCCTTAACACGTCTAGACAAATAAGACTGGGTATATATAGGAAGGTACAATTATGTATAGCCATTGCGCTGAAAAAGAGCAAAGACATAAAGAGTTGAAATTTATTGGTTAAAAAAAAAATATAAATAAATACAAAATTAAATTAAAAAAAAATTACTAAAATGTTAAATACAAAAAAAAATTTTTTTATACAGGAAACACAAAAATGTTAAGTAACAACAATGTTGTTAACCTAAACAATTCAATATTTTAATTTGTTAACTTGTCTCTATAAGGGTTGTAAATGAAATATTTCTTTCTTGTTTGTATAAACATTGAAATAGAAAAAGAAGAAAAGAGAGAAAGGTAGTGAGCCTTTTGAGCAAATAATAACAAGGCAAAAATAATTTCCTATTTTGCTAAAAATATTCACTGCATGAAGTAGAAGGAGGGTGTGTGTGTGTGTTGGTTGTGCTTTCATAATAAATTTTCTTCATTCTATTTTGAAGAATACTGAAACTATATAATTACCAGTAAGTTTTGTGAATAGACAAAACAAAATGTAAAATGTGAAGAGAAGAAGGGGGATGGGGAAAGGGCGGGATATGTACGTTTTTCTGTTTTATATACGTAAACGGAAATGTAATTAGAAATTTTTTATTTCTTATTCTCTTTTTTTTTGTTGTTATCCTTAATGATGGCAAGGAAAAAATTATAAAAGGATTTTTTTTTATTTGTACATGATAGAAATGGATAAACAGCAACTGGTGTCCATTTTATTTATTTATTTTTTTTTTTTTTCTTTATGCTTTCTTTTTACGATGAGTTTATATTAGAAATTTTAGGGCCATGTTTTTTGTGTTCGGTTTTTGTTTTTTTTTTTTTGAAAAGGTTAAGAAAAATAATAAAGTTTTTAAGAATTTTATTTAAGTTTCATGAGAGCTTTTATAAATGGAAAAAAATTAAAATTAAATCATAGCATGCGAATTATAATTTCTTTTATTCTCAACAGGGAAAATTATTTCAGACAACACACGAGAAAATTCCATGAAATTAGAATGAATGGAAAAATGTGGAAGAATTCATATTAAAAATAACACAATGACTTAAAAATTAAGTTATACACATGTTATTCCGAAAAGTTTTTCATACCTTTATTACTAATATTAAGATGTTTTATAATCTTGACATTTCTTCTTATTCCTCCCCAGCGTTAAAGGCCTCTGGGAATCAAATTTTTGTCTTCTTTTAATTTTCTATATTTTTCCATTAACCACTGGTACTTTGGGTAATTATTCACTCTCTTAGTAATAACATCTACTATGTCTAGTCATTTGGTTTTGGCTTGCAATGCATGAATATTCTCTCTCATTGTCATTAGAAATATTAATCAAACAAACTTTTACAAATCGGTACTTCTACATCGATTGTGTATAGATTTAGATTTGTTAAATTGATTACTGGTTCTTTTTCCTGCTTCTTCTCCCCCTGCCCCTTTTTCTGTCGACTGAAGACAAATCCACCGCAGTTATTGATACGCTGGCATTTTAATACATTTTCGCTTTAATCATCACTAGTATTATTTCCGCCTTTCGGTTCGAAAATGATGTATTTTGTTGAACTTTTATATTTTTCAAAGTTGATATGAAAGTTTTGATGATAAACGTGAATATTACACGATAAAAGTGAGCTTTCTACAATTGCATATGATACATATAATTCATATTTATATGATTTCTGCCTTTTGGCCTTTTCTCTCGCTTTCTTTTCTTCGTTGTCTTGTTCCTTCTTTTGTCGCGCCAGCTTTTCTTCCTCCTCTTTTTAGTTCTACTTCTACTAATTTTTCTCTTTCTCCTCCTCTTTATTTTTCTTCTTATCGTCTTTTTCTTCCTCGTCTTTTTACTCTTACCCCTAACCTTTCTCTTTCTCTTCGTTCCTTCACTTTTCCTGCTTTTAGTCATCACTTTTCCTTCCCTTTCTTTCTATTTCTACTTCAACTTACTTTTTTTATCTCTTTCTTTTCCTATCTTTCTTCTTGTCACCTCATTCCTCTTTCTTCTCCTCCTCCTTCGCCTTATCAACATTTTCCTCCTCCTTCTTTTTTCGTCGTCATTCTTCTTCTTTCCTCTTCCTTCTTCCTCCCTCTTTCCCTTCTCCTTGTCACTCCTTTTCACCTTTTTCCCCTTTTTCTTCTCCTTTCTTTTCTCTTCCTCCTCTTCCTTACCTCCTATTTCTTTTCATACTAAAATTAATTTAAATAATATTCCTACTCCTCCTTCTCGTTTTTCTTCTCCTTGTCACTCTTTTTCTCCTTCTTCTTGCAATCTTTTCCTCTTCCCTTTCATCTTTTTCCCCTGTTTTCTTTTTCCCCAATTTTCCCTCATACCTTTCCTTCGCTCGGCCCCCCCCCCCCACCTATCTTTTCCGAACTTTCAACTTTTTGAAATAAATCTATTTAAATTATTATTTTATTTCCATTGTACTTATTAATTAATTTCTGTTTTTTTTTTTCTATATATTTTTTTAGGACTTGGACATGAACATTTTTGGACATCTGGTACAGATTTAGCTGATGAAGGTAATTTCTTTTGGATGGCAAATGGACGACCAATTACATTTACAAATTGGAATGCTGGTGAACCAAATAATTTCCGTTATGAAAATGGTGAAGAAGAAAATTGTTTAGAATTATGGAATCGTGATGGAAAAGGATTAAAATGGAATGATTCACCATGTAGTTTTGAAACATATTTTGTCTGTGAAGTACAATCACAATAAAAGTAAACAGCAAAACAAAAAGAAAATTTGTATAACGACGACATTTTTTTTTTTTAAATAATACGACGAAATTTTTCTAAATTTCTTATTTTTTTTTTTTCATAAAATATCAAAAGAATTCATTAAAATATCCTTAAAATAAATAAGTAATTAATAGGGATGCAATACATATATACTTATATACTATAGGAATGTTATGTGTATTGATATATGTATGTGTATGTGTAAGTAAATCGCAAAATACATATACTTATATAGGAATTTTTATTATGTGTATAGTTGTATATTCGTTTTTTCATATTCTGTGTATATAAAGGAATAAAATCGTATTTTCTTCTTTAAAATAATTAAAAAATAAAAATTAAAAAAAAAAAATTAAGAAAAAAATTAAACAAATCCTTAGAAATTCTTCCCATTTATCCTTTTTATTTTTAAAATATAAAAAAAATATTAAATATTTTCTTCATTTTCATCACGTTTATTGTATAGAAATAATAACATTTATATATAGGAGAAGAAGAAAAAAAAAAACAAGAAAAAAAAAAAGAGAAAATAATTATTATAAAATAAATTTATATGTATGTGTTTGTATGCATATTGATTTTAAATAATTTTTTTTTTAGTATTAAGTTTAATTTAATTTACAAATTTATAATTATTTTATTTGTATATAAGTTTATAATTACATACATACATACATATGTATATTTGTGTATTATTTACAAAACATAAATTTATTATATTGTATTTTTAACTGAAAAAATCATCAAAAAATCAAAAACAAAAAAAAATATAAGCAACATGCAATCCAGTTCAGTTCAATTCAGTTCACTATTTTTCTATAGTTGCGTGTTCCTCTATATCAAAGTAAAAAATTATGTTATAAATTTAATTGTTTTCTTACCCTAATTCCTCTCACCTCCACTCCACTTTCATGCAATATGACTGCTTCCTCATACTCACTGTATTATCAATCATATATAGATTTTAATTTTTTTTTACATGCACCTGTTCATTTTAACTGGTAATTATTTATAATATTATGAAAATGTCAGTTTAATTTTCACACGCATTCTTTTTTTTTTTTTGTTTTTGTGTCATACGCCGTATATGAGTCCTTATACAAAGATTATTAAGAATATTATTATTTCACTTTACAAATATTTTTATTATTTATTGTTCGAAATAATGTAAGAGTCAGATGTAGAAAATTTCATATTATAGTGGCAGGAGTATAGTAGCAGTAGTAACAGTAGTAGAGAGAGTAGTTAGAGAGTGGAACTTCGTAAACTGTTTAGTAAATTTTTAAATGATACACGCGTGCGCACACAGACCGACGGACCGACAGACCGACAGGTTGCTAAAAATAGTTTATTTATACTTCTCTACTATGGAGAAGTGTATTCCCATCGAAAACTCGATATGCAAAATTTGTTGCCATCACATAACTTACCTCTTGCATATATAATACGGTCGGTAAAAACGAGTCACAAGTTAATTATGAATATTTATTTTAGTAGAGCAATAATTTTTGAAGTGTTTGTAGCGGTAGGTACTTTAAAATAAAATAATTAAATCAATACTACTTGTATAACTTGGCTGACAATGATATTGATAAAGCAGTTTTTTATTGCAATATAATTGCATTCAGTAAATTTCCTCATTTTTCGTTGTCAGGACTTTACAGTTTCTGGTTTTAAATAATTACGCAAATTCCATAATCGGTTCATTATAAATTTGACATCATACTAATGTTAAAATTATTTTAAAAAAAATTGTTCCTGTCACAAAATTACGTATGTATATTATAATTCAAATGTCGATTATGATTCTCATATTAAAAATTCAATTATAAATTAAATTTGTCTCACCAAAACAAAAATTTTGCTATCACTGCCATGCAATAGAATAATAGCTGTATAATAAATCTGCCATTACTGCCATTCAATAGATTAATAGTTGCATAATAACTTGCAATCACTGCCGTAGAATAAATTAACAGCTGTATAATAACTTGCAATCACTGCCATGCAATAGATTAATAGCTGTATAATAAATCTGCCATTACTGCCATTCAATAGATTAATAGTTGCATAATAACTTGCAATCACTGCCGTAGAATAAATTAACAGCTGTATAATAACTTGCAATCACTGCCGTACAATACACTAATATAGTTGCATAATAGTGATGTTTTAGTTCTCAAAAATACCACAATATATTTAAAATTCATGTTTTATTATCGGAACAATTATAACATTTTTCTTTACTATGTTATTCTATTACTATAGTACTAATTTTTTAATTGTATGTGTTTTTAATTTATTTTAATTAGAAATCCTTAAATATTAATTATATAGAATGTTAGAGTCCTATACCTTGTATTTTATACTTTCATACTTAATTATTTTTGTAAAGAATTAAGTACCCTCTCTCTTCATTCATAGATGGCCACTTAAATTTCTATTTCTTTAAATTTCAATTTCTCTTCTTCGAATTTCTTTTTTTTCTGTTCTCAACTGGTTGACTGATTATAAGATTGCATTTTTGATTTTTAAATTTTGGTTAATTATACTTATAATTTTATTGGAAAATTCTTTTCATAAACAAAACAAGAAAATAAATAAAAAACAAAAGAAAAATTTTAAAATAAAATGAAAAATTTTCTTATAGAAAATAAAATTTAATTTTTTAGTTTTAAGTAAAGGCCAGATTTTCTATTTTCATTTCTTCTTCTTCACTTTTTGTTTTTGTTTTTTCTTTAAAACATTAAAATTCACATAAAAAAAAAAATGACCTTAACTGTTATTAATAATTTTTTTTTTCGTAGTTTATTTTCATTTTAATTTTTTTTAATTGTAAAATATTTTTAAGGTTTTATTTCCCCCCTCCCCCCCCCCCTAGCTTTGCTTGTAAAATATTTTTGTTTTTATATTCAAACTGCCATTAATTTTTAAGATAAATTAAAAGTTTCTACTACCCTTCCAACCACCCTCTACCAGTTCATGTACCATGTCTTTACCACACCATTCATGTTCCTTAATTTGCAAGTTTCTTTCTCTCTTTTTATTTTCTTCTCTCTTGTAATTTTAAATTTAAAAAAAAAAAAAAACTATGTATGTACAAAATAAAATTTTGTTTATAAAGAAAATATAAAAATTTTTGAAACGAAAAAAAAAAAAAAAATGAAATTATATTTTCTCTTTTTTTTTTGTTTTATTTTTTTTTGTAGAAAAATAAAGAAAAAAAAACCATTAAAAAAAAATCTATAGAAATTTTTTTTTGTGACTTTTATTTTGCCCATTTGAAAAAATTCTAAAATAAATTTGATTTTTTTTTTTAGGTTTTATGAATTTCGGATAAGCATGATGTCCTTTTGGAATTGGAATTTGTAAATTGCTTAACCAACTGATGATTAGCTTTTAATTTGCACTACAATCATATGAAAAATTTTTAATAATCTTAAAATTTTTTTTATGGCTTAGTTATCAAAACAATGAGATGACATACTCGTAGAGGATTCTGAAACGTAAAAAATTAAGTTCTCCACATGATACCCGTACGAATATAAAATGTTCCTATTACTGAACTTCGTGTATTAATAAACTTGAGTTGTGCTGAAAATTCTACATTAGAACTAAAATTTGTAAGGCGCTAAATAGTATGCAAAAACTTTAGCTAAGTTTGTTTTATTTACACCGTCTACAAATACTGGAGCTTTTAAATAATCAGTTGTTCGAAAATAACAGAAATGACATTGTTTATGAAATTGTATCCCAATATTTTTTGTCTTCCAATTTACTGCAAAACAAGGAAATTTTAACAAGATTTAAAAACCTAAAGAAAACTTACTTTAATAACCCTTCAATATCTGACTCTGTTATTTTGAAATCTAAATTTTTTTTTCTTGAATTTCAATTAAAAAAAAAAAATAAGCAAATATCATGAAACAGTGCCAAAATTTAAACTATAGGTCTGCGTTACATTTCTAACATTTCTTTATTACAGATTGAATTTCCGAATGCACTTTATAGCAGTCAGTAATGTCCGAACAATCTATATTTTCGAACGTACTACAAGCCAGAACTATTCTAGAACTGAATAAACGAAAACCCCCGTACTTTAGTCGTACTTTATTTGCGTAATTGTTATTTTTTGGAAATTGTGTGATGGCTATTATAAGAACTTATACAATTCATCACCTCAACCAATTTTTACTGGAATAGTGGCAGTATTATCCCAGTCTTTTGTGCGAAAAACCTTTATTTGAATACTTTCCACCTTATAGTTTTCTATAAATAGGAGCAAATTATTTATAAAGCTGTATAGTAACTACTAGGAGCTTATTTCTTACCGTTATCAACGAATTATTAAGTTAACTTATGCTTACCTTTAAATACATTCGTTCGTACAGGTGCAAATACTATGAAAAGGGCTTATAATGAAAAATTAATAACATTACACAAAAATTTTTGTAAAATCTTAAAATGTTAAAATGTTTCTGCCTAATTTAAGAACGATTCTCAATAATGTTTGCATTTGAAACTTTAATTTAATTTCTAATAAAGAAGACTGCATAATAAAGAACTAAGAACATTTAAAAAATTTCGTAAAAAATTAAAAATGCAATCATCCCCTCTATTATGTATATCGGTATCGGCCGATAAACGATAATTTATCGGCAAAATTTTGTGTTTGTATTACCAACATTGTTTATCGGTAAATTTTATCGGAGTCGGGAAAGCTTTTTTTCCTGTATAGGAAACATATTAGCTGGTATTATGAAAACGATAAATTGTCGGATTTTCACCGATTTAAAAGCGGGTACAAATTTTTAGACGACAGATTTTTTTTTTTGTAAAATCTTCATTTTATCAAGGAAACTGGTGTAATTAATTGCTTTTTTAAAATGTAAGCATTTTTTCTAAATTATTTTCTTTCAAAATGTTATTCATATATTTTATTTAGGAGTAAAATCGTAAGCAACAAAAAACAAATTGCGCGGTTAGTAGAAAAAATGGAAGAGGACTTAAACCTGGCAAGGAATGATAATCTGAAATTCTGGATAAACCTAAAAAATGTGTACATATTATATAAATAATAAAATAAAATAGGTACATAAACATACATTTTGTTGTCTAAATCCAATGGATTAGTTGAATCTCTTATATGTCGTCTTTGAATAGCTTGCGTTTCTTCACTTACTACCGTTTCTTCACTTTCAAAATATAATGCACGCGACATTTTCCCGATATATGTATATTTTTATTTTACAAATTTAACAGAAAATAATTTGCTTACAACAACTTTTTAGCACATCAAAACCAAATTCAAAATAGTTTTAAAAATTTTTTGAAAATAACTTTTGAAAGAAAACAAATGTCATTAGAAAAAAAAAACTTTTTCTCCAATTTACAAAAACAAAAATTTGTATGAAAAAGCTTCTTTTAATCGGTTGAAATATTTTTATCGGTATCGGTTCATAATACAGAAGAAACTTAAAACCGATTAGAACTGCCGATAAAATATCGGCCGATACCGATGTTCATAATAGAGGGGCATAATAACATTTCTTTAACTGTTGAACTGCATTACCACTTGTTTAAAAATTTAATACATTACAATAAAAATTGCATATTTATAGGAGAACCTAAAATTTTATTTCATTTTACAGTTAACAATTTGCTAAATGATGAAGCATAACTTAGTTTTACTAGCACACTGTTTCATTTTGAGAATACATATTGCTAAATTTCAATAAAGTCAACTAATAGAGCCTATAATAAAAGAAATAAGAATAGAAATTCAGTATAATTACAAAACTATATCCGAACAATTATAGACCTATATAAATAATGAACGCAATATGCCAATAAATGAAATTTTAATTGTTCAAAAAGTCATTGACTCCATTTTATTTTATAGCAATTTTCAATATTAATGTAATATTAAAATAATAAAGAAATGTACACATGTATTTTACATTAACAATAAAATTATGAATAATTTAAGGAATTAAGCGAACTTAATTTACCTCAACATAATAAGAAATACCTAAATAATTCAGTGAATTAAAAAAGTACACTACAAGTCAATTTCAGTGGCTGTGGTAGTATATTCATATACTACATTTCATATTTTAATATATATAACAGTTTTTTAACTATATGAATACTCTGATATATTCTTTGCAATTAAATTTTTGTTTTGTTATGGAAATAAGGGAACAAATGTTGAATATGTTTAATTTTAAATATAAAAAATTATTAAAGATTTAAAGGTCAAATAAAGATCAATAAATTTCGAAATTTAGTTTCCATAACAATGGGCGACAATTGGCTATGATAAACAAACTTTGAACCAAATTCAAGCCTACCATATTGTAAAATGTTATATGGAAAACTAGCAAAAATGCTATTACATTGCCGGCTATAAAAGTCTTACTCTGCAATATGACCTAATATTTTTAAATTTTGAAAATTTTTTCACCACAAATAATAAATTTAAAGGACAATAGAATTTCATTTATAACTCTTAGCAAATGAAATTGTAGTGATATATGAAAACTTGATTTTAGCTATAATTTTTTGGATAGAAAATAGTTTTTTTTTTCCCCCAACTCAAATTACATAAAGAATATTAATGACTGAATTATTCAAATGAAGAGCACTGTATAAAATAATTAACAGCGCATTAAATAATCTTAGTAATTTTCTTTTCAACCTACATCAATATTAAATGCATTAAAAGTAATTTTTCAACAGCAAAAAAAAACAAAATAATAAAAATAACAAAAGAGAAAAAATTTCTAATCAAAGAGCAATGATTTACACAAAAAGCACATTTCATTTTAAGAGAATTTTAATATAGCATATGGATAGCGCACTAAAATTAAATGAAAATTAGAATTAAATTATGAAAGAGTTAAGACACAGTTATATGGGAATCGATTTAGAATCGACTTAATCCGTTATATCGATTTAAACTGCAAATAACTATTAAGAATTTATATCGATTACATTGTGGAATTAAAAATCGACTACATTGTCGCATTCATAGAGCAAATCGATTGAGAGAAATCGGCTTCTGTAATATCACGAATTTTTTGAAACAATTTATTAAAAATAAATCAGTTTCATTTACAGGTGACTTGCAAAACTGAGCCCATATTGAAAGATGTTAAATTTTCCCTTTTAACAATATTTACAAATATTTCGAAATTATCAAAATTTTAAATTTCTCGTATAATCTCTATATAGAATTTATTTCGACTGATTAGACCTAACCAAAGATTTGTGCTTTCTGACTATATGTTTATAATTTGTCATAATTTATTATTTCGAAGTTTATACACAAGACTTTCGTAAATCAACAAAACGAACGAACTTAATATCAATCATAAGCACATTTTAACTCAAATTTTTATTGAAAATTTACCTAAAAACAAAACAATAAAGAAAAAAAAAAACAATATTGTCGTGCATTTAATAATTTCCCTTCTATATACATACATAATATATAAATATAATATGATATTGACATTTCATGGACATAAAATATGTATGTATATTTGTATGTATATTTTCCTCTTTTATATTAACAAAACGTACGTGTACGTCCGTATATATTCGAAAATTTTATGTGTATATAAATTAAATGTTAATGAAGGTAAAATTATTATTGTAGTTACACAATAAAAGTAGCGTAGAATCACATAAATGTTCATGATACATGCATTAATATATACATACATATGTATGTATATATTAATGCATGTATATATTATGTATATGTACATAAAATCATGCACTAACAAAAAAAAAAAATTTTCTATTTTTTCATATTTTTCTTATTTTAACAAACATGCGATATACATACTTCACAAATTACCGTTTACCTAGGTAATATAACACAACCCCAAACTTAAATTACATGACATTATTTTGAAAAAGAAAAGAAAAAATAAGAAAAAAAAAATCTGTGAGTCAGAAAACAAATTTTTTTTTGTTTGTATCGGCAACATAAATTTTATCTGTTTTTCGGGGAAGAAATAACATAAAAAATAATGAGTGAGAAAGGGAGAGAGAGAGAGACAGAGAGAGAGAGAGAACATTGCGAGAATATAATTTATTATACTCAATTTCTCTTGCGTGTTGAATAATAAAAATTCAAAACCTACATGTTTTTTTTTTCAAATAAACTTTCTCGTAGCCAATCTACAATAAAAGCTTTTTACCTATGTCGTCATCAATGTCACACATACAATATCATAAGTATAATTTCTGTATAATATTCTCATATATCCTAATATATACAGCTATGATGAGTAAAATATGAATGCTTTTTAATACTGAGAGTATATGTTTTTTTATTGTGTTAAGTATAAGAGCTCATGAAAATTATTGTAATATGGGAAAACATTTTTCATTCAGACTGAGATTTTAAATAAAAAATTTTATTATGAGAATTGGAGAATTTGAAAAATTATTCAGAAATCTAAGAAATTTTTTTTAATTTATCAAAATAATTTTTTTTTTTTATATTTATTTTTATTTTTAATAATATTTTATGATTATTTACACTTAATTTTAGTGTAATTATTAAATTGCGAGCAAACTGTTATACTCATTAATTTTTAATAATTTGAAAATTATTTTTACACGGAGAAAAATTTTATTTTAATTTCTCATACAAATTTTAGCTTGTTCAATCATGTTTTAGAATCAGTATTTAGAATTTAAATATCAGGATTTTAAAGATTTTCAAAAATATCCTAATGTGAGCACGATACATATTCAAGGAAAAAATGTATACACTAAATTTATAGTTTTATAATTTATATACATACATATATACATATATACCCAAATGTTTATAAAAAACAATACTCCCTACCCTATAATGCACGTTGTCTCCGCTAACATAAAGAACAAAACGTATATCTTTTATATACATTTTCTCTTTAATAGCGCATTTTATATTTTCCTTTATGTACATACACATATACATGTATATAAAATTATTATTAAAAATTAGAATGTATATTATAATGTCGCACAATTATTTTTACCCGGCATTTAGTATGTATATGGGAATAATTTGTATAAAATGTCTAGAAAATATACATATGATGAGTATATTCTTATTTAGAATTTAATGTTACTCATATTTATATTAAATTCTAATTCTACTTCTCTTTCCGATTTTAAATAGTATTTTATGAGTTACATTTATAATATTTGTATATTATATACAGGATATATGTAGGTATGCAAAAATTAGAAAAAAATAAAGTATATTTGTAAATATACCAATATTTTATACACAATTTTTCTGCTATACCACATGACAGACAGACTGCGCAAAAGAGAAAGAAAATATTCATTAATTCAAAACTGATATACATATAATTATATGTACATATAAATTTGTATACTTGAATATATTGAAAGAGAAAATGTGTATTTTATTATAAAGAGGTAAAAAGCTTTTGAAAAGAAAAAAATCAAAATCAAAAAAAATTTTCTCAAAATATCATGCATAATATGAATGTCAAAAAAAAAAAAAAAGAAAAGCAAAAAATTCAAAATTACAATAAACAAAATTCATTCAAGACACACACTTAATATACATAGAGAATCATTTGTCTAATTCTAACCTATTTTATTATACACAATATACGCATACATTTATACATATATTATAACAGATTATATAAACTTTTATACCGGAAAGCTATTGTCATCAAATCGTATATTTTGAATTCTTCCTTTAACAAAAAAAAAAAAAGGACAACGCAAAAACTGAAATAAATTACAACCCCAATAACATGAAAAAAAAACAAGAAAAAAATCTACTAAAAAACAATATTGTACAAATTTTTTAAGCTAATTTGAAAAATATTCAATAAAACAGAGAGAGAGAAATTACAAGAGAAAATATTTTCATAAGAGATTAAATATATAAAATTTTTTTTATATAAAAATATAATAATACATATACATAATATATAATTGCACATAAAACTTTAATCAACTAACCCTATCCTATCAAAAAAACACCCTATAATTACAATATTATTATTAATAAATTACAATCTCTAATCATTTATTATGTATGCATATTAAATATATAATTGAGAAAGAGAAAGAAGAGAGAGCTATTAAATTTCATATAAAAAAATATATGTAATAATAAAAATATAAAAATTAAAATAAAAAATAGCTATAAAAAAAATCATAATAATTATTAAATGTGAGAGTATAAGAGTATGAGAATTAGAGTATATAATAGAGAGAATTTTCTGAAAGAAAGAAAATAGAGAACATGCAAAATTTAAATAAAAAAAATTATTATTAATAGAGATGAAATGGAAAAGCTTTTCTCTTTCAGAGAATTTTTCATTTTGTATTTTATTTATTAAGACTTAAGAAGAGTACCTACATACGTTACTGTTGTTTTTATTATTTTTTGTTTTTCTGTTATTTTGTTGTTGATTTTTTCTTCCCTTTTTTGTTTGATAAATTAAATTTTTTAACCCTGGCATTTTTAGTAGAATACTGAAATTTTTCCGTTTATTTTTTTCTTTCTTTTTGTTTCTCTCATTTTTTGTTTTTCTATTCTGTTCTGTTCTGCTTTATTTTCTGCAATATATTCTCATTTTATATACAAAATATGGGAAAAAACAAAAAAAAAAAAAATATTTTTTGAGAGTCTAGATTCTTTAAAAAGTTTAGTAATCGTTATCCGTCGGCCGAGTTGTTCAGACCTCTCTCTCTCTCTATACCATATTATTATTAAAAAAAAAAAATAATTATATATTTGCTGATTTAATTGGAAATTTTTTCTTTGTAAACTTTTAAATATAATTAATTAAAATAATAAAAATTATAAAAAATATTTTGAATTTATAAAAAAAAAATTAATATAAATTAAAAAAAATTTTCTTTAAAATTAATACCGAAAATTCTTCTATATTAAAATTAAATAAATCAAATAAATTAAGTGTGGTGATGATTGTATTTCTGTTCTAAAGAAACGAGAAGAACAAAAAAAAGACAAACAAAAAAAAAAACATGAAATAAGACGGGAAAATTATGAATCCTTTTTTTTTTAAAAAAAGAGAAAAAACAAGATTATTTGTGTACATATGTGTGTTTAATGAAAATTTATTTGTGTCCTGTTTTTTTTTAATTTCGTTTTGAATATTTTATTCCTTTAATTTTTCAAATTTTAAACTTACATATTGAACTAGCTGATAAATAAAATTTTATTGTGATCCGAAGAATATTTTAAAAAAAAAATATATAAATTGTAAGAAAAAACAAAAAATTAAAATATTAAAATAGGAAAAATTTAGAAATTTCAAATATTTATTCTTCAATAATAATAAAAATTAAATAATAAATTATTATTACAATTCAATAATTGGATATTTTTTAATTAAGAAACTCTAGAAACCCCTCTGCCCCCTAAGCAAAACAAAAAGGATATATGAAAGAAAATAATTCGGCAAAAAATAAATCACATTAAAAAATGTACAGTGCTCGTCCATATTAAAGTGCATAAATACATACTTACCTATGTATATCATAATTTAATTTAATGCAAAAAATATTTACATACATAATTATGTATGTATATTATAGCCATATAACTAACTGTGTATATAAAATCATTTATTATTTATAATTAAATTGAAGATGACTTAAAAAACTAAAAACGAAAAATATTTTAATCGGAGAAAATAAATTATTTTCATATGTGATTATTGTATATATATGTATATATATATATGTAACAAGCATAAGTAACATTCAAATGTACATGCATGTATGTATATGTGATTTAATTAAAACTAATATAATTAATTATTATTAATTATTAGAGAAATATTTAAAATTAATAAAAATTTTGTGCATTAAAAAATTTAATTTTTAAAATTTTAAAAATTATAATTTAGAATAATATTATAAATAATTATAAGAATTAATTAATTTAATATAAGTATAATATTTAATTCTATATTGCATATAGTGAGTGTATATCTATATACATTAGTATATATAAATATAATTGTGGATATATAAATTATTAATATAAAAATACAAAAAAAAATTTAAGAGAAAATTTAAAATTCTTAATATGTATGTACCTTAAAAATAATTATAATTAATTAAATATAATATTAATTCTACATATAATTAGTATTTAAAACGCATCATATAATTGTGATAGTGTATAAGTGTAAAATTAAAAATTTTTTTTTGGAGACAAAATTTTTGGGCCAAATAATTTGAAAATTAAATAATTGGAATCCAAATTTTTCAAAAAATGTAAGTTAATTTATATATAATTTCTAAATTAAATATTATATTATTATAATTTATATTATTTTAATAAATAAATTGAAATTTTATATTAAAAGACCCTGACACAATACCCTGAATATTGCATCTTTGAATTATATAATAATATTTAATAAAAGAATAATCAAAAATTTTAATTTAAAATTAAAAATGCAAAGCCGAAATTCTAAACCACAATAAATTGTTACTCAATACCTATATGACCCAAATTTTAAATTTTTACCAAAAATAACCTATTATGTATGGGGCTACTATACACCTACCGAATATTATTATTATTATGTATTAAAAAATATAATTATTATTAAGTAAGTCATAGGCCGTCATAGTCTGTGATGACCCCAAAAAAAAACATTTTAATAAAAATCTTTAAAGTACGCGTTTACGTCAAAATTCTCTTTATAGATTTTCAGGGCTCATAATGTTCGAAAAATGTGAATATATTCTTAAATATGATTCATTATTATTTTAAAATAAATAATAATAAATGCATTTGAATAATATATATATGAATAATAAATTTTATTAAAATAAAAAAAATAGATAAAAAAATTTTGTGGTTATTTTTAACCACAATTTCTTATTATACGGTTAAAAAAAAATTTTTTACAGTGTGTAAAAAAATTGTATTGAATACATTGAAATTTAAATTTCTCTTGTTAAAATCAAATGTATGTTTTAATGTTAGGAGTAAAATGTGATTGAATATTGAAAAATATAAAACGCAATTTTCAATTTTTAAAAATAAAATATTTGTTTTTTTTTAAATCAAAAATTAAAATTACCGAGAATATTTTAAATAATTATTAAATTCTTTTGGTTGCATCTCAAAATTACGAATGTAATTCCAGTAGAAATTATATTATTATAGAATCTGGAACTATCTTACGATTTCTCCGAAATTTAATTACTTTTAAGTGAAGAGTATTAGGATTGCATCGAATATAGCTTGAATTTTATGTGAAAATGTTTGAAATTCGGAGTGTAGTGTACTATTTTGAAAATCATTTCGGAATAGAAATATATGAGAGAATCGGACTGTTTCAGAAAATTCGGAATAGAGAATTCACAGAAATTTTTGAAATTCAGTTTGGAATAGAGCATTTTTTTTTTGAAAATCATTTCGAAGTAGAGAAAATATATGTATGAGAAATTCAAAATGTTTCCGAAAATTCGGATTAGAACATTTCGGAAATTTGTGAAAATTTTTGAAATTTGCAAAATTGAAATTATTTTTAGAAATTCATTTCTGAATAATGATATATGAAAGATTCGGAATGTTTCCGAAAATTCGGAATAGAACATATAAAGAATTCGCGTTTTTTACAATTTTTCGTAAGAAAATAATTTCGAGATAGAGATCGGTATACATAGATATATGAGTGATTTAAAATATTTCCGAAATATTAAGATCTTAATCATTAAAGTAAATGACATGATAAAACAAAATTTTTTAATTGATAAAATTTCAAAATTCAATTGCAAACAAAACTTAAACAAAACTTAGATAAAATATGCTACATGTGACCTAATATATAAATGAACAAATTTATTGCAAGTTATTAAAGAACAATTACTTTATTAAATGCTCTTCTCTACTTCAGAGACAGAAAAATTTTTAAGAATATATAATGTACATTTAAATTTGTTAACAATAATAAAAAATTTTATTCATCCTTTCATATTTCTCATAATTCAACTGGCATTTCATATGTTACCTGAAATTCGGGCCTGATCATAGTCTTTCATGTTATATATATTTTTCGGTTTAAAACAAGAGCTTGTATTCAAATTAGAAACTGTATTGATTGCTTAAATTTTAATAGCATCAAAACATTTATTTTAAGTCTTAAAATTTTGAAGTATATACGAATTCTTGGTGAAATATAGTAGTTCAGTGAGCTTTTCATAAAATTATAATTTAATTATTATGATTGTACTGATTTTTGATCGCGCTAATTGAAAATGAGAGAACTTTTGATTATATTATTAAATTACTACATTAACACGAGCATTATTTGAGAGTTTTTTGGGAATATACCCCATAATCTTTTTAATTCTCATTAAAATACTATTATAAAATGAATATTTTTCCCATTAATTCCAATTAATTTTCACACATATTTTATTTCTCATATTATTTAAAGATCATCACTTTTATTTAAACTATATTGGTACAATAATAAAGTAGCAATTTCCTCCTTATTATATATATATATATATATATATATATATACATTTATTTATTATTCTAATTATAATATTCCTTTTAAAAAATTTATTTTTCATATTAAACACCAGAAATGAAATGAAAATGAAAAAAAAAAATTCATATTTTAACGCGTTCTTCATTTACGAATACGTGTATGTGTGTAGGCGCTTTATCTTATATTCCACGTCAATTAACATTCCACATTTTCTTAATAAGAGCAAAAACAAAAAAAAAATCAAAATAAAAACCTCATGTCTTTTATTTATCAAAAAATAAAAAAAAGGAAGAAAGATCCTTGTAGTTGATTTCCAACACAAAATTTTTTTTTTGTACTTTTTTCTCATTTTTTTTTTTTATGATAAAACAAGAAATTACAAAATAAAGAGAAAAAAGATTTCTTCTTTTACCGTTATTCCTCATTTAATTTTGTGTTTTTTTTTTTTTTTTTGATACTCTGCCATTATTGCCATATCCTACGTTTAACTCTCACTCGTCCATTTATTGTCCTTCCGTAATTTCTATATTGTATATAATATAAATAAATGCCCTAAATTAAATGCCCGATACAATTACACACAAAAACACACAGCAACAGTAACAGTAACATTAACAAGAATAAAAACAAGAAGAAAATAAAAAGAGAAACAAAAAAAAAATATTATATTTTTTTTTTTTTGTTATTTTAAAAACACGCGTTGTTGCTTTCATTATTATGAAGAGAGCCTATTAGGGAGAGGAGAGTAGAGAAAAAGAAGAGAGGTAAAGAAGATTTGAAGCAGTAAACCAAAGCATTTTTGATGTACAACAAGGATAATTTTCATCTTACTTTTTCACTTTGATGTTTTATTGCTGCGAAAATTATAAAACAAAAAAAAAAAAAAGAAAAACAAAAAAAAAATTTAACAATAAAAAAAATTTTTTTTTCTGTTCTGTAAGTACGGTCGTTTTACTTGTTACTACAGAGAGCACACAGAGAGTATACAGTGAAAATTGGAATATAAATTGGAGTAACTAAATCCAAAATAATAAAAATAACAACAATAACAAGAAACAACAACAACAATAATTGTTAACAATAAGAATAAAATCCTTGCTATACACAAAACAAAAAAAACACACAAAAAACAAAAAAAATTATAAAATTGAAAGTTGAAAATCTCAAAATTAAAGACCAAAAATATACCATAATAAAAATAGGGAATGAATGGCAAAATTGCTGTAAAAAATATACGAGGGGTTTTGACCCAATTATTTTTAGAAAAAAACAAAAAAAAAATTTGTTTTATTATTATTGTACTTAATCTACATTTTAAAATTGTATACATACTTTAATTTTAACCCCATTATTTTAATAAAATCATAATACAATAGAATTCCGTTATTTAAAGGATTATGTTGGATAGCATCCTCCTAACAATATGCAACATACTTAGTATAAAAGATGGAATAGCCTAAACAAACGGTATAATGATTTCTGATGTTGTTAAGCACGTCTTGATGAATGATTGAAGTGTAAAATTTTTCAACCAGATTTTTGTTTTATAAAATCGGCAAGTAAAAACAAAAAATGTAGGTATAGGTTGGAGCTCACATTAATTTAAAAAAAAAAAAAAATAGCCCATGTGCATTAAAAAATAGCAAAAATTTTTTTAAAATTTAAGTATAGCTCAATGATTTTAAAGGTATTTTGTAAAATTGTAGCCTCAGATTAGGCGCTCTTTGATAGTAAAATTTACTTTGTTGAATTGAAAGCAATTCAACTGGAATTGTTCAAATTACTTTAATTGCCAAATTCAATAAAATTGTGTCAACAATTTGTTTTAATTTTTCGCTCATCTCCTATAGTGTTATGCAATAAAAGAAGTCTCTAAGTGTAATTTTAATAAATGATTGGGATAATTGGAATAAATAGAAGCTTCATAATGCGATGCTAAACATTTTTTTAAAATGTAAAACAGCATTAAATTTTACAATATTACAGAAACTTTAAAATTAATTCAATTAGGGCTGGAAAATAATTCCAATAATACGAACTGGAATCTTATTTATTTTAAAATTTCACTTGAATTTCCCTTATTCATTTCCATCATCTCAAATTTAATTAATATTTTCATTTAAGGCTCTAATAAAAAATGCGATAATGTAAAACTTTCTAAATTAACTACAACTGTTCAATATTCATTCAATAAAATCAATCTTTTTCAGTCTCTAAAAAGTAATTGGGCAATAAGCAGTACTCTGATAATAATTTTTGTATTAAAATTTTTGATTATGTTCCCATTTGAATTATATTACAAATTTATCATTCCTCTTGCAATTCTAAAGTAACAGAGGATCTGATATTTTTTAGGCACATTTATATAGGGGTATATAACTACTTTTAATAAACGTCGAATTCTGAATCAATTTAAATAAGTCTGTACGTCTCTTCGTCCAATTTGACCATTTTTGCTTTGAGTTGTCCTTTATATAATTCCAGTTTTGTTGAGGGTATTCTTTCTAGTAGCTCTCATACATTTAGTCACATTTTATAAAACTGTAAGATATAGACTTAAGACTGTAATATAAATACAGAAATTAGTAGGAAAAATTTGTAGTATAAGCGTTTCTTGTAGTAAGTAGTACAAGTCTTGTGGTAAGGCCAATTATTCGATGAAAGTTACTTGTAATTTAGTTTTAAATTATTACAATAGTTACCATACAGTTAGCTCTCAAAATAATTTGTCATATTCAAATTTTGCATTAACAAGCTTGGTACGAGAGCGGTCCTGCTCTTCTAATAAAATTTGATTTTATAGTTGTATACGAATTTAACCTGCAATAGCTGTTGGAAATTTCGATTTAAAATTAATATTATATTGTATATCATGTAATAAATACGATATACACAATACTTAAACTTTAAGGCGATACGTTTATTAACAGCACCGCTATATTAGTACTGAATCTACACCCAACTATCCCACAATCATGGGAATCACAGAGAAGACATGATCAACTCTGTCTTTTCTCGTTATACTTTATAAATTTATAATGTTTTAATTTTTTTTTTCAAAATCCTTTATTAGTTTCCATATTTTTTCTTTTTATAAGTGTTCTTCTTCTTTTAATTTTTTTTCCTTGCAATTTAATAATAAAAAACCAAAATGAAAAACTTAAATGGTCCAAAAAAAGAAGTCCATAATTTTTTATTTTCAAAATAAAAAATGCTTATATAAAATTTTTGCCAGAACGCAAAAAAAAAAATATCCAAAAAAATTCCAATTTAATTGAAATAAACAAAAACAACAAAAATGTGTAACTTATACGAGTATACGATAAATTCCCCTATGGTAAATATTTTTAACACCATATTTTCGTTTTCCATTAATATTATACGATATTATACCTACACACACCTCACAAGTTACTCTAACTCTGACTTACATACTCACATATTGCTTATATGTAAATATTATTGTGTGCACCTATTTAACATTTATGCATATGTAAGGTGATGTAGGTGTTTAAAAATAATTCAACACTTAGGATATATTCATTTTAATGTTCTGTTTATATCGCTAACTTTTAATATCCTTTTATCCTTAAAAATGTTACAAAAAAAAACACACAAAAATTTAAAAACATGAATATAACAAAAATGTTATATTTACAAAAATAATAATATGTTTGTAGGTATATGAGTGTGTGTAGATATAGAAACGCTCTTATATATGTAGGTTGTGCATGAATTCGTTGCCGAGATCGTTTACATTAAATTTCATATTTATAATATTATACATATAAAGCATGTAAATAACTTATGTACATGTATAACTGTTACGTATACAAAATATCAAAGACGCAGCGCAACGATAAAGTGTTGTAACTCAAATAATTCGATTTTTCGAATTACGACAATAAAATGTACCAGAAAGTACACGCTCTCTAAACTACATTCATTTTCAAGATGATTTTATTTACAATAAAAAATTTGTGGTGAATTTATAATTTTTGTGGTTACAAATAAAAACATACCTAAATTGAGTTCGAAAATTTTGTTATTTAATTCGAATTCTGATTAATTAATTCTTATATATTTTGTTAAAATTTGAACAACCAACTGATTGCAATTCAAAGAATTTCGAGGAAGAAGCCTGCCTAAGTTAGAGAAAAACACCTAGTCCGCCTAGAAAGCGGTAGGTCACTGGTTCGAGTCCAGTTCGAAAAGAAAAATTTTTTAATTTTTCTGTTTTAGCTCGTCCCTTTAATTACGTCATCCACCTGTTCTGCAGTTGTATGGAAAAATTTCCATTAAATTAATATTATTAGTTTAATAAGCACATTACTTATTAATTAAACAACTAAATTTTGTATTACTAAATTCATAACAGAAAAACACATATTTCCGAGGAAATTTCGAATTAATTTTTTGTTTGAGTTCAAATATAATTATTCGAATAATTATATAGTTATTATTAGTATATTTAAAATTATATTAAAATTGTTAAAATTTCGAATAAACCAAAAAAATTATAAACTACCAAATACAAATTAAGCAGTTATTACTCGGGACCACAGAGCTAATTTCAAAATTGTTTTAATAATTAAACATGGAAATAAATTTTGTGTTTAGCACGTTTAATTCCTTTGTATCACCGTCAATCAAATATAAAATTTTATCAAAATAGAGCCCATATTCACCTATGAACTCAAAAAAGAAAGCTTTCATTGAATGCTATTGTTGACAATATTATTGAAAGATGGACGAACATGGCAAAAATGCTTTCAGAATTTCGTACTCAATAGGTACAATATAAAAAACAGCAACTTAAGAGTTGTGATCCTCAGAAGAGTATCATGGCAGTGAAATCTCGAAATTTAAAACGAAATTTTTCTCTGGAAGAATTCATGTTATCGTTTTTTATAATTATGAAGCACTATTTTATGAAGAATTCCCTAAAACTGTTCACCGGTTGAATTTAAATGGTTCCCAAATAGTTTTAGGGAATGAATTTTTTTTTTCATGTTCACAATGGTGAGTATGTTATATAGAATTCAACATGTTAAATTAAATTTAAGCTTTAAAATTAATTTATTTAAAATACGATCTATTAAATTTAGAAATTTTGTTTTCAAAAAGGATTCACATGATTGCATTTCAAAATAATTTTGAACTAATTTTTCAGTAAGTTTTTAAAATTTCATAAGAATGTCGTCGATATTCAGAAGAACTCAGTGATATTAAAATACTTTTTCGTGTTTTTCCTCAAAAGAACAGCAATTTTGTGTTACAACATTTTAATAGCTCTATGTCAGTAAAAAAAAATTATTTTTATTTTTATGTATCAATTCTTTCTTAATAAAATGATATAATAATTATCTTCTATTTTTGGGAGGCCTCAACCTTATGAATATCCAAACAGCACGTTTATTTATTTATTTATTTTTTTTTTGTACTTTTATAGCTAATAAGAAAATAAATAATTTACAAAGTTACTTTTACCTCATTAAAATTTATTTTTATATTCTTGTTCTTAAGTAGATTTTTAACAAATTTTTTTTTTCCGGAATGATAATTATTGTATACAGGAGCAAATAACAATAATGCCATCATATATTCTTATTTTGTGAGGTTCCAAATTTTTTGAAAATATTCTTAAAATTCACTGGTGTTGCAGCAACAACACAAATTTGCTACCAAAAAAAAATTTAAATTAAAAAATTTTATTTTGTTTTTGGTTGACTTTGGATTTTTAAATAAAATCTTGCAGTCAAATGAAATTTCCGTTTTGTGATTTAAAAAAAAAAAGTTTTATCGTAAAAGTTTTTAAATTATTTTCAGTTTATAAGTTAAGGAAAATGTTGCCTTTTTTTAGGAAAAGAAGTCGTTTTTTGGATTGAAACTTTTTTTTTAAGTTAAAATAGAATTGAAAAAATATAAGAAAATTTTTTTAATAATTTTATTTCCAATTACCGAAATTGGAATATATTGCTATAATTGGTAAGCTTCGTTTAATCAGAATCCTGTTTGTCTTCGAAATCAACCTATGAAATGACAAACCAATTTTTCTTGAATAAATTTTCTATACACTTTTAAAATTTATAAGAGGCCCTAAATATTGAATAAGCCTAGAAAATTTAATTTCATTTAAATATAGGAAATTTATTTAAACAAATTTTTTAGAATAGCTTAAGAATGTCAATAATTATATCTGGTACCCTAGCTTTTGTTACATAGAAAAACGAAAAGGATTTTTAGTCATTTCTTAAATTTCTATAAAAATTATTGCATATTTTAAGGCTATACAAGATATTTCGCATAAAGTGATTAATAATACTAAGGATGGTTCTTTGTTCAATTGCCAGAAAAAAAATTTATGGGTGAGTGAGTATTACAGATATACTCCTTTTTGAGCTACAGCCTGTTGAACAAAAAAAAGATGAATAAATGCTTATATCTTTGGAACAATGTGACATAGTGTAACCGTCGGAGACTTGTTTTACTGGCAAATGTTTGCTTTTTATTTTCGGTCTTGCAATAAATTTGATTTGAGGCATAGTTTTCAAAATAAAACTCGTCAAAATCAGAGTTTTTGTTTTTCTTTGTTGCGCTACATCGGGAGCTTAAAATTAACCCTTATAACAATTTTCTCTAATTCTCATAGCCTTGGCAGTAGAACGTGTTAAACGTGCCATGTTATACGTGAAATCGATTTACTCAATTGCATTTCAAATCCTAAATAAATTAGACAAAATTTAACCTGAAATTTCAATTTTCAGCATAGATTCACGTATTTTCCATGTAATCTTTTTATTAATTTAGGGAAACATGAAAATTTTTAAAAGTTTGAAATAAATTCCGAAATAATCAATTGAAAAATTAATAAATCACTGGAATAGAATACTGTGCAGTAGCGTCAAAACAAAGATATTACCTATTACTTTCATGGTTTTCTTTAGCATACTTTTAGGGGTAAAAAAAAAATATAATAGCATGCCAGATTTAAGGTGCTTTATCATTAATATTTAAAAAATAGCTAGCCAGGGTGCAATGAAAATTTAAACAACGCTTATATCGTTTGGTTATTTAAACCTCGTGCAATATGAAACTTTGCATACTTTTAGGGGAAACAGAAAGTTATGTGGTAGATTTAAAATGTTTTATGCTCTCATCATTAATTTTTACTCCACTTTTCATGTAATTTATTATTAATTGAATGTTTTTCAGTTTAGAATAACTCTAAATATAACATTTTTATACATTTGCCGAACAAATGGATGGCTTAAATTGTAACCAATTGTGAAGGTGGTGAATTTGAAATTTTTTCTTCTATTCCTAAGCCAATGCTTTTCCTGGATTTTAGACTAATGCTCCAGGCTATGAAAATTTTATAAATTCATATTTTTCGGAAAGAATATTTTTCTGGATTCGGTAAACAAGAAAATCTTTAAAAATAATTTCAAATATTTATTTGATTAATAAAAATATTATGATTTTAGTATAGGAAACTCGAACTCCATCAAACCTACATACGGGAATATTTCTATTTAACACGAATACAACTACAACAACTCCAACTCGTTACGCTTAAAATAATTTCTTTTTTTTTTTTTGGGAATTTTTAATATTCAAAAAATTTTCCATTTAAGTTTCTCCTTCCTTTTCAATATCGAAAACTTTTTATTTACTTTTATAGAAAAATATCTGATTTATAAAGCGATTTAATGCACATACACAGCTATATATAGAATAAGAACATAATGTTTTCGGGATGTTTTCAAAAAAATAATTACATACATACATACAAATATATTATATACCTGTGTAAAGTCTAAAATATTTTATAATATTGGAATATTTGTGCTCATGACAGATAAATTAAAAATTTTATGTAAAAAATGATTGACGAAGGTTTCTTTTCTTCAACTCAATTAAATAAAAAAAAAAAAAGTTAAAATAATTTTATGTAATTATGTTTGTATTCTTATATACTTTGTTTGTTATATACAAAATGTTACAAAATTTTGAGCTGCAATCTTATATTTTGATATTTTTATAAGATACTTAAAAGAAATACGAGTAAGGAGTTAGAAAATGAGATTTTTTGCAAAATTTATGAATTAATTCAATAAAAAACTTAGTAATTATATTGAACGAAAGTGGCTCGTATTGGATTTACAAGAGCAATTCTACCCTAAATCGAATTCTACCCTATTCTTCCGGTCATTCTTGTTTAAGTGTACAAAAATCAATTTTCTAATTAAACCTAATTTCCTAATTAAATTTAAACCAAAGTAAGAACTTATTTATTAAGACGAATTTTGAATTAAAATTTAAAAAATCTAAAATTCTCTTAAATTTCCCAAACGCATTCCCAATCAGAAAATATAAAAAAATTCCAGAATTATTTCACTCTGTCTTATTTGAGCGTTCATTATATGAAAGATTCAAAGTAAAAATTTGAAATTTCAAAAGCAAAAAGATTTTACTGAAAACAAACTGTTTCTCTAGTACAAGATTTTCAATTATCTCCTCGACTTTTTAAGGTATACTCTTTTAAAATTTTTAAATATTCAATACTTTAACTGTTTACTGCACCAGAACCAATTGCTTGTAAATTTATTCTTGAACTCAATTAATGAGGATTGAGAGAAAGAAAAGTAATTTTAACTATTTCAATTTGAAAAATTTTAATAGAGAATAATGGAATGACAAAAATTAGATCTTAATATTCTATAGTTAAGTTAACTAAACCGGATTTCTCTTAAATATTTGATGTGATTTTCATCAAAAATAGCTAATCTCAATATTTTAATAGATCGTAAATATTTTATTTGATTAGAATCAAAATTTAAATTTCATCTCTGTTTAATTTTTAGCTCTCTTTATCTACCACCCCTCGAATTTACTGAGATTTTAATTCCGGTCCCATTGTTTTGTCAAAATTTTCGGCTTTATTGAAAATCTTAAAAAATAAAAAGTTAAATCAAAATTAGAATTCTAGCAAATTTAACATCATGTTTTTTTAAATTTTAGAATCGAATATCTTGAATTAAATGGCCTACTGCACAAAATTTTGATTTTATCAACATGATTTTCCTTATTCTATTGGTAATCATTACAATTAAATTAATGCTAACAGCTTTCTTCTTTATATAAATCACAAGAAATACCAGAAAGATCCGTAAATGTCATCAAAGCCTTCAAAAATCTAATTCTAATACAAATGTTTCCATACTCTTGTACAGAATTTCAAATGTTCTGAATGCGAAAAGCACGTAATTTACATTTATTCAACATTTTTAACCCTTACACTTAATGCCAACTAGTCTACAAGCTCATATGAGTCAAATACTTTAGATAAATTTCTATAATATACAAGTTGTACGTATGTGTTTGTGTATAATAAATTATGTTATACTGCAATTGTATTAAATTTTTAATATTTTGAAATGTTCAAAATTTACACATGTTCCAAATAATTTGTTTTTGTTTCTTCTTTACATTTTTGCACAAAAATTTTTGTTTTTTTTAAATTTAGGTTAAAGTTGAATTTTACTAGAATGCTCTTATTTATTTATTATGTAAATCTAAAAAGAAATTTTTAAGATAAAATCCTTACTAGCTATGTTGATATTTCATCAGAAATTTTTAAAATAAGCATTTGTTTTAAAAAATTCGGAATATATTGTTAAAAGAAATTCTTAAACTTCAGAACAGAATAATTTTTGCACTCTTATTGATCTTAAAAAATTTTGTATACAACATACATTTGTACTTTTATTTGTATTAAACTTTTGAATTGAAAAAAGCAAACATAAATTTTTGAATAATACACACGTAGTAGAGCAAGCCACTCTTTCGAAAATCCTTACAAACATTTAAAAAAGTTTGCACTTAATATTGCAATTTTAAAAAAGATATTGCAAATTTAAAACAAGAATTCAAAAATGTTTTATATTTCAAGTGGTTTGATTGTGCCGAATAATGTCATTCTATTCGAAGTGTGGCGAAAATTTTAACTATCTTTATATGAAAGACATAGATTAGATTAGATTTTCAAGGGAACCGAGTGGGGCAGGAGAAACTCCATGAGTCACCGCAGCTATTTCTGACTTATTGTAGCCTGCCCACGCTCCCATCTATAATATCCTCGTCCTAACTATAAATCCAGAGATATTCTCAAGGGAGTTGGACAGAAATTCCCGAACACTTAGGCACCCATGTCTAAGACAATGCCATCGCCGGACAGCCAGTGCCGGAGAGTCACAAAGGATGTGCACGGCGGTCTTGTCACCGCCCCCAAAAAATTTGCGCGGGGGGGAACCCCATTTCCCCAGCTTATGCAGGTAGTACTTCACTGGAATGAAAGACATAACTAATATGTTTATGATAATTATTGCGAATATTAATTGTCAAAATGTTATTTGTCAAAATGTTGACTGTTATAATGGTGTTGTTGTTTGAAATACTGAAATTTAATCTTTAAAAATTGCTCAATCATAATTCACTAGTATTTTTGAATTTTCCTCTTCTAAATTCATTAACAGGTTTGGTTTTCACTATAATGTTTTATTAAAAATTGTATTAAAAGAAAACATTTCAGGTCGCTTAGAATACTAATACTACTCTCTAGATACTACTCTAGATACTACTCTCTAATACTATTCTTCTAATTAGAATACTACTCTCACTTAGAATCAAATTCCAAGTCGAAAATTTTACACAAGATACATATTTTTATAAAAGTTACTGGCATCCTCCGTACAAAGTCTCAATAAAGGCTTAAATAAAGTTCACCAAATCTGGTCAAAAAATTCTACGAAATATCTACAACTTTTGCTCGATAACTTTTTTGAACCTCAATCCTTTTCTCACCACCCTATCAGGTTACCTAATGAGCGTAAGAAACTTCATTTGTTCAAGTTTGAGTTCATATGCGTTAAGATAAAGTTACTTAAATTAGACGGGTATGTTATAAGTCTTGACAAAAACCAAAATGTAAACAAAGTTTTAATTAATTTCTAGCTCATTTCTCTATCCGAATGCATACAAAAAAATTTCCTACTAAATTGTTATATTTCCGAAAATTTTTATTCATTTGAAAAGAAAATATTAGAAAACTCGTAATTATTTCAAGTAAATATACTGCAATTTGATAAACACAGCCACATTGTTTAAATATTTTTTTTTGTTAAATAAAAAAGCAAGAGTAAATTTTCAAATATGGTGTATAATATTAAATCCTTTGCGAATTGAATAATAATTTCAATATTTATAAAGGACAAAATAAAAAAAAAATATTAAATTAAAATTAAAATTCTGTTTCCTGGCCTTTTCCCAATAACAATTCTATATAGATTAATTGACATTATAAAATTATTTGGAAAGAGAAGAATAAATAAACCGGATGAATAACCCATCACCCAAATGATTTTTCTCCTCATACCTTTTTATCGAGGATAAAATCTGAAATAAGGAAGAAAATTTCCCACTTTTAAAATAAAAAAACAGACCAAATTTTATTTGCCTTTTTCTTTTTCAATTATAAAATTTCAAATTGAAAAAAAAAAAAAATCATCGAAATTTCAACCGAAATTCGAAATTATTTTCGAAGAAAAAACTTCCATTTCCTATATTCTATAAAGATTTACTGTTATTTTATAGTCGTTTTCATAAAACAAATAAATGCAAAAAAAAATTTATTATTCAGGATCATTTTGACCCTGCGTTAAAATTAAAAATGATTTAAAATTCAATAAAAACGAAACAAGAAAGAAAAAAGACGCAAATAAAATGAAAGAGAGAGAATAACTTTCAAATGAAAAATTTTTAATTTGGCATTAATATTAATGAATTAAATGAAAAATATTAAATGATTTTTAATACTCGATTGGACAAAATTTTTACCAACAAAAAGGAAAGGAAAATTTTTTTTGGGATTTGAAAAAAGTATTAACTTTAAAGTTATACTTAAATATACGGCAATATAATTTACGATATAACTGTAATATTTATGCGGAAAATATATAAAAAAATTCCGATATTACATTGGGAATTACAATTTTCTGTTCTATATAAGAATAATGGGACTTTGGTTTTAATACCCTCTAAAAATGGAAAGGAAAAAGAGATTTACCTCAATTGTAAAAAGAAAACTGATGAAATATCCAATTATATTTTGTGGAAAATTTTTCATGTATCACACGAAATATTGGAATTATCATTTATTTTAGGTCATATTTGAAAGCGTACTAAAATCCAATATGAAAAATTTCAAATGCAAATTATTTAAAATTCCGGAAAATGGTGTATCTTTATTAGAAATGTAAAAGGAAAATTGTTCCATACATCTGCAGTTTTTGCAGCATATTTGAAATTAAGCTAATTTTGACCAGGGTGGCAGTGGATATTTAATTTTGCTAAAAATGATTTTATAGTAGATATTTTGTATTTATATTAACATGTTTTAAGAATTTGATCGAACTCTTTTAATGTACACCGTATGAAAATTTTTAATTCAATTGGGTCGACACTGACATATTCATATTTTGTATTAAATTCCAATATACAGACATTATGTTTAATAGAATATAAATCCGATAGTTACAATGGCAGATTTGAAAATTCAAAACATACAAAATAAAATATATATACAAAAATATTGCATATTTGTATTAAGCGCGTATACGGTTAGAAAGTATTTGTAATGCCTCTTTGGGAAATTAAACAAACTATGAAATCATACCACAAGACTTTACTCTTGAAATAACAAGATAACCAGAAACAATCTGAAATACTTCCTGTATCGTACTATTTTCATCAAATCCAATTTATTCATCAATTCTGAAATTGCTTCTTATATTATCTGCCGTATTTCTCCAAATTTTTTTTCAAAAATTTTACGATCATTTTTTTAAATTATAAACTACAATTATTTCCTTCAATTCAAATTTTGTGTAACTGTAATAGAATCAAAAGCAAGGTAATATCAAATTTACTTTAATTGAAATTTCCATACAAAAAAGTAAAAAATCATTATATTGGAAAATTGTTAAAAAAGGCACAACAACATTTAGAACTTTCTATTCTAAATTCAATTTGTTCTTAATTCTAAATTCATAAAATTTTAAATTCTTAAAATCTAAATTCATAGCAACATACATACATGCAATATAATCAAATTCAAAAAGTTTATAAACTTCAAATTCCAAGAAATTTTATTGTAAAATTCTATTCTTTCTTCTAAATCCCAGTACATTACCAAAAAAAAAAAATTATTCATTTAGAATAAATTCTTACAAAATATTATACCTGTAAAAGTTACTGAGAAACCAGTATTTTGTATGAATGTGTTGCTACATATTAGAAATTCGAATTCAATATGACCTAATTTTCAAAATCTAGCATATTATACGAGTGCACATATGCATATATGCATGCATATAAATTTTAACATTTAATGCAATAAGAGCAATACAAATTTAATAGGACAATAACATTCATTTTAAAAGGAAAACTCCAATAACTAAAAAAAAAAAACAAAAAAAAAAAATTAACAGTAGCAATATTTTAAAATTTGGAAAAATGTGATGTGATCAGCTCATAATCGAAAATGCATTACATATATTTCGAGTATGGTGGTTTGTAATTCAAAATTAGCCAAACTTTCTTAAAGTATTTTAGCGAAAGAGTAGCATAAAATAGTAACGCTAATGGGTGTTTTGATATTTTTTCTCCTGCTCTCCAATTCTTCTGTTCTCTTGTTCTCTTGTTTTGCTGTTGAATATCCTAACGTATAGTTCTCCTTTTCTCCTGTTATCTTGTTTTCCTGTTCTCCTGTTCTACAGTTCTTCTGCTCTCCTCTTTCTCCTGTTCTCCTGTTCTCTAATTCTTTTATTTTTCTGCTCTCCTATTCTCCAGTCTTACTGTTCTTCTACTCTCCCGTTCTCTAGTCTTACTGTTCTTCTGCTCTCCTGTTCTCTCCTGCATTTTCTTTGATAAGACCACAATGGTGAAAATAATCTTCCACAGAACAAAAACAAAATTCTGTGGTGAAAAATTCCACAGAATAAAAACAAAAATACCGGCAAAACTCTTGACATTATTTATTACACCGAACAAATAAATTTTCTTCAATATTTTGACATATTTATAATTTAAAACACATGTGCGCTCAGTTAAACAGGCAAACCTCGCAAACATTTCAAAATTTTCCTTGTAATAAGCTGTTGTACTGCGTACAATGCTTACACCAAACACGAATCTAACACGAATAATTGCATTTCTGTCAAAATTTTCGTTTAGAAATTCTGTCAAAACTTTGATTCAATCACAATACCAACCTTATTGAATGGAACGCTAATGGCAATGTAAAAAAAAAATTCACAAAAATGTTATATTTAAAAAATTTTCTTTTAAATTTTACATTTTCCTCAAAAAAAAAAAAATAAATACAAATTGCAAGTTTCATATTGCAAAATAAGAAATTAATTTTAGTTTGTGTTCATACTTGTTAGTAAATTTTCAAATTACGTGCTTAATTGCTTAAAAAAAATTTTTTTTTTTTTGGCAAAAAAATTCTCTCTATTCACTATATGTGTGTATATGCAGAAATATTGGAAAACCCCAATTTTTTCCCCGAAATTTTCAAAAATGAAGAAAAATTATATTTTATAAATAATTTTTTTAAAAATCACATTTAATCTTCCATGATAAGTCTAAGTACTTATATAAGTTGAGAAGAATTTTTTCCAGGTCATACATGAACAAAAGTATGGCATTCTCTGCCAAAAAAATATTATTAATATACGACAGCATTTTAGCATCTTAAAATTCATATACAAAAACAATAAAATTTATATTGGAAATTTGTTTTTTTTGTTTAGCTTAGAAAAATTATAGAGAAAATCCAAAAGAAAACATATTTTCTTCCAAGTCATGAAATTCAATATACGTTATGGAGTATGTAGAATTGTTTATTATAAATTATTTACAAATAAAAATAATAATAATAATAAATAATTTTATAAATTTACTACAAGGAATCCAATTTGGTCATGGAATGGCGAAATTTAGTTGTTTGCGTTAACGTCATTGAATTGAATGCTTTATTAACATTATTATATGTTTACCGAATTTGTTATAGACGATATTGCTGCATGATTGCATTATAGAATTGAATATTATGACAATATTTTTCTATAATTTCAAACACATTTTAACATTAATTTTTTTAAAATTATTATTCATTTTTTGATTAACCGAAGTAACTACAAATAAAACACAAAGTTAGTAGCCATCTATCGTTTCATCCTTGAATTAATTGAAAGATTTAATTAGTAAATGAAATAAATTGTAAACATTGCTACTCCTACTGTCATAGCAATTTGATAGAACAGAATTCCCAATTCTACTGTCATATTCTATTTAATTGGAATATGACAAAAAAAGAGAAACATGCGAAGAAATTGGAGAGACAATGAAAATTAAAATAACAATATATAAACTGCTTTACTACTAGAATTATTGACACAAATATATTTCACTATAGGCACATTATGTTCCAATTTTGCAGTATAACATTTCGCACTTATTGCTTTGCCGTATTGCACTTATAAAAATTTCTTGTTTCTTTGAGAAATTTTCATGAGTAATACACAAAATTTTTGAATAATCAAATTTTTTGTAGTTTTGGATCGCCTGGATTAAAAATTCCTGGTTTGAATAAACATTTATGAAGGGCACTGTTATCAAAATATTAAGATGTTTATTATTAAAATTTCACAGGTTATAACTATTTTTCGCAACTACTTTATCCTTATAACACTTATACGACAATAAACAAATTTCTATTAAGCTTAATTTTGTGTCGCTCCCGGTTTACTCACAGTTTTACACGGCTGCAGCCGTTTTGTCTTTTAAGAATGAGAATTAGAATATATATTGAAAATCGAAATAGACGCTAAAGATCCCCCTTCAAAGAACTATAAATATAGCTTCAATCTTTTTCAATACCAAATCTGATTTCAAAATCGTTCGCTCTAGAAACAGAATCAAAAAGTAAAGACTAAGTAAATAAAATAAAAAAATTTCTTTTACTCCAGAATACTTCTATCATACAGTCAATATGACAAAATATCAAAAAATTTTGGTAGAAGTAAATGTTAGAACTGCAATAGCTTCTTATTTGCGAAGTAACAATGAAATGCAACGTAAAAAGAAACAATAATTAAAAAACCCTAAATAATTTGACAAACTAAATACTACATTTGAATAAAGTGAAAAAAATCTATTGTAAGCATAAAGATTATTGCTGACCTACTTTAACATTTTCTTAAAAATAGTAAAAAATACACACAATCTCATTAGCCCTAATATTAAGCTTTTAATGCCTCCCGTATATTAATCCGATTAAGAGAACAATGTTAATGCCTCAATATTTTAAAGACAAAATTTTAATTAATTGTTCAATAATACCGTAATACTGTAATATTGTAAAATTATATACGTGTATATAATGAACGTGTAGTTCGGATTTCGCATTACGGTATTTCTTGGCAATAAATTTATTATTTAATTGTATGCCATTTTGTATAACACATTTATAAAAGTAATCATATGCAGCATTATACTCTTGACATTCATTCTAATATGCAAAGCATTAATATTTCATAAAACCAAAAAATATGAAAAAAAAAAAGACTAAAATGAGAAAAAGTGAAAAATTTACGAAGCATATATTAAGGGGAAAAGAAACTAAAAACAGAATTTTTAATGTAATAACGTATGCCATCACACAGGTGATGAGCATTAAAATTTCTACACTAACATTTTTATGAAAGAGAATATCTTCACTTTTCTGTATACATAAATTTCAAATATCTACTTAACATTTTCATGCATAATATAAAAACAAAAAAAAAATTCGCAACTTCAAATAGTAAGTTTTAATGTAACTTCGTATGTATTTGTTTTAGAGTGGATCACAGTAACATTTCTTCCCCAGATTCTTTTGTAATAATGAAAATATATGTTGCGTATGTCTTATTCTGTGATGGGGGATGCAAATATTATTAAATTATTTCCAATACTATAGCCCGCATACAGATTGCCAATTTTAAGTAAATGTACAAATATTTTGCGACACAAGTGGGGAGCTCCCAAATTCTTTAAATTTCCCGCTATCCCGCAATATGAATTCACCTCATAACCGCAGTTTACATTATTTTGAGTATAATTTTACCAACCCATTTCACCTTGAAATTAATTGCATTCTTTAGTTTTCCTAAAATTTTTCTTAAAGTGTTTCTGTCTTCCCCAAGTTGTGGAAATATTGACGCAATTCTTTCCTCCGCAGTATTACTTTCATACATTGCTTTCACTGCCATTTTACATTTATCCTACTCTAGCATTATACTCCCACGAGACTGTCTTATGTTATACCATAATACGTTTCCTATGACTGCTTTAATATTGCTTCATTCTATTTCTCCGAAATTAAGGGCGTCAAGCCCTATGTTCTTCAAATTCATTTAATGTTGTATACTTACACATGAAAATTTTAATATTAAAATAATATATTTCAATTTATAACAATTGAGCCTATTGTACACTACGGTTAAACTGACGCAAACTCTGCATATATTACCAAAAAATTCTTCAGAAGATATGCTGGATTTTATTTATGAATGTTTTGATGAATGAATGATATGAAATTCTTGCCATGTTTTAAGAATTTCACATCATTTGCCAGACATTCAAATGATCCAAACAAATTCTGATAAACATCAATTTCTTCAATTAATAGTCGAAGGTAAAATCGAAGGAAGAAGGGGCGTAGGCAAGAAACAGCTGTCATGGTTGAGGAGCATCCATAACTGGACAAGTGTAAGATCAGAGGGAGAACTAGTCCATCTTGCAAAAAACAGAGACCAGTTTTTTAATTTAATATCAAGCATTTTATAAAAAAAAAAAAAGAAAAACGTAACACTGAATAAAATAAAGCCCATATGATCGCTTACATCCTTAAAGAATCGCAGTTTAGAGAGAGAAACAAATTCTAAACAAATTCTTTTAAGAGACCTTGAAATTTTTTATGATCTACATAGTTCAGATGACGGCACATTTTGAAGATACCCGCAATTCTATTATTGTACAAACACAGTACAAATAACACGATAGCAGCAAATAATTTGAGTTTTCAACCTATCACAAAAATTGTCCCACTCTAATATTTAGATACATTTATTATTCAAAATGTAAAAAAAAAAATTTTGTGTGCAATTTTATGTGTACTATAGTAAATTGAATACATACATACATATACTATGTATAGGTAGTTCGGTATACCATAAAACAAAAAAAAAGTCCTTGAGCTTTTTGACCTATTACAAAGAATTTCAAAACTTGCATTGCAACAAACACGCACACATACACACACATACAAATACTGACTATTATTTTGTGGCAGAATTTTTATTTATTATTCAATTTTTTTTCTCTTCTTCTTCCTTCACAAAAATTACCATTAAAAATTAAATTTCCCTTTATTTTTTTTTTTTTGTTTTACTGTTCAGTAGTGGTGGTATTGCAAAGTTATGAGTGAAATTTTATTTTTATTAAATTATTCGTGTATAATATAAGAAAAGGTCATTGATAAAAGGCTAACAGAGAAGATTTCCAACACAAACAAAAAGTAGAATTTTAAATTTTGATTTATAATTTTTTTTTGTTTTGCTTTTTCGTTTCTCTAAAGGAGATCGGGTACTTTTTTTGCTTTTGAAAATTTAAATAAAATGTGTGGGTATTTGCAATTTGGTTTTAAACATTAAATTGCCTTTTCTTTTTCTGTTTTGTATATTTCAAAAAAGTTTTTACATTTATTTTAGTAACAAAGGCTTTTATCGATTCAAAATTCCATTGTATAAGATCAAAATTATGTGGTAAATTTAGGAATTTTTTAAGAAATTTTTATTGAATTTTTAATGTATAGGATGTATTTTGTACACAGGCGTTAAGTAGCTGATTATCAACACATTATTCGCATACAATCAATTAGGTTTTGATTCCAAATTGTGGAGGTTTTCATGTTAGAAAATATAAAAATTTAGAATTGCATCAGATGGGAATGATAATAGAAGAAAAATATTGAACGAATAGCAAAATATTGGATGAATTTTTTAATTTCTATTAAGTTGAAGATATTTTAAAATTAATATTTTTTAAATTTTATGGCTGGTACATTTCTGTCAACACTCTCACATTATTTTTCATGAATTAAAATTCACACATTACACTACTCTTCGGCGGTATTAGATTTACAAAATCAATTGTATACTAAAGAAAAATTGGCCAAAAATTATTTTCTTATTTATATAGAAAATCACTTATAACGAGGTAATTGGAAAATTTTACAAGACTATAAAGTAAAACATTCATAAAATGACAAAATTCACAAATCATTCACGATAGTAGTGCAAGCGGACTTATACCTCTCCTATATAGAGTTACGGTTATTGAAGAAAATAATCAAATAATCACGCAAATTGTTCAACAAGTCACGTTCTTATTTTCTAGCCGGACAATATTTTTAATATTATATTAAAAATAATGCATTTTTGGCAACAGACAGATAACAGATAAAGAGCAAATAACAGACAGAAAACTTATGACAGGCATAAGAAATTACTTTCCAATTTTCGAGACATAAACATACAAACAACTCGCATAAAAACAAAAGCTCCTGTTTTACCAAAAATGTAATTGGCTTTTAGATTTCTCTTCGTTATTGCTCGTATTGTGCACGCATTTTACTCTTCTTCTTCTTATAGGCAAAAAAAAAACTTTTTACCAAAACAATTTATTTAATTTCCTCGAAAACTCAATTCTGACATTAATTGTCAGATGTTGTTTAAAATTCTTGATTTGCTGTCATAGATTACATTTCAATTAGCTTAAATAAAATTATTTACTAGAATTTTCATTGGTATATCTCTTTGAAATATTTGTCGAGCTACGTGGGTACACGTGCAGAAATCCCGTTAAGATGGAAAATTTTAGGTTACAATTGAATTCGTTTATAAGAATAACCATATAAAAGCTACCAAGATTGTGCGCCATCTTGTGATGTAATTATATAGGCGGATTCAGTTCTATATGAAAATTTTGAGAAATTCCTTATTAATTTTTAGCTTAAAATTTTTATTGTTTTGTCTCAATTAATGTTTTCTTATTGTTAAGATTCTTATTGTTATTTAGGGCAGAGTGATTTCGCTTAATTCTATAAACTACCACATTAAAAATGTATTGTGCTTATGGTACCATTACCTTTGAAGCTTCAATAATTTTATAGTTCAAGCCACTCTCAATTGTTGCAAGTTTTTATTTATAACATTCTTAAAAGACAATATTCGAAGTTTATCTTTCAAATTATCTTAAAAGAAAATGAAAAATTTTCGAACCTTAAAATGTAAAACTTTATCAAACATTCTCTGATAAAATGATAAGAAGAAAACACAAACAAAAAAAAACCAAAAATAATTTATTAGAAACGAAAAAATTATGTAAAACTAAAAAAACTATAAAAAAAAAAGGAAAAAAAATTTATAGCAATAAATAAAAAAAAAATTTTTTTTTACAACAACAACAATTTATCATTACAAACTTTGAAATTAATGAAATTTTACAAATATCCGAAATAATTTACAACAAAATAAAATGTCATAATGTACACACAATGTTACCACAATTAAATTATTATTTAAAATGTCATATTTTACCGCCACCTACACTTGCATTTTACACATAAAAATGACAGAAAAAAAAAATTTTCCAAATAAATTTTTTGAGAAATTTTCAAATTACAAAAAAAGAACAACAACAGCAATAACACATGTATGAACATTGAACAGGCCTACACACAAACTCACACACAATATGTGCATATTATAGTGTATAACAGTTTTGCTATTAAGTGCTAAAGAACTTAATAAAATAAAAATTTAATTTTTATTTTATGTTTTCAAAGTTTTCTCATTTTCTTGTTTTTTTGTTGGCATTTTTTGTTTTCTGAAAATTGTGTGACAACAAAATGCGGTTGTAGCCAAAAAAAAAAAAGTTTTGCAATACTGCGACAATGACAGCAATAACAACAACATTTTTTATTTTTAGTTTTTTTTTTTTGTCATTTTTTTGTTTTTGTCATTTTTTTTATATTTTTATACCCAACACTAACCTATCCCGCGTTCCAATTTAAAATAAACAAAATTGATGATTAAAATTACACCACAAATGAACAAACAAACAAACATTTTCATGGTCATCAACCCAACCCATAATAAACACAAAAATAAAAAATAAAAACGAAGAGAAAAAAAAAATATTTCAAAATTGCCAATATGATTAAAAAATTCTCTGTTTTTATTATTTATTTTTAGAATGTCGAAATTCTAACGCAACCCTACACAACACAATACAAAAAAGAAAATTAAAATTGAGAAATTATAAAAAAAAAATAAAAAACAAAAAAAAAACTAGCAAAGAATAGAAAAAATTTTTTTATTTTTCTTTTTTTTTCTCTCTTTTTTTTTGCGTTTTAAACTTTTTTTAATGAAAAATATCGTCGGTCAATATGAAATTCGAAAAAAGAAAAACAAGATTTTTTTTTTATTTTCTATTTAAAAATGAGAATTTTAATTTATTATTGTTATTATTTTTTTTTTAAATAGAATCCCAAAAATTGTATGCCATATTTGAAAATAATTTATTCCATCATACTGTAGGGCACTCACATAGTTGCCTCTGAGTGATATTCTGAGTTGCCTCTGAGTGATAAAAATAATATATAGATGTCTCTGAGTACTTATTTAAGGTATGAAGTGCGGCAATAAAGCAATAAAGCAAAAGAATAGCACATTATAATTATGGCCTAATAGGAGCTGAAATGATGGTCAGGAGGAGGAAATAGTGGCTCATTTAATTTGCTCATATCCGTTTTGCTCATTTCTTGACAGGGGCGAAACGGCCTTTAATTTGATTTAATAGTACTTTTTGCTAGTTACGGACCTGGCAAAATCGAATTCCAGGAATCTTAACCGGTTTCTGGTTCGTATATGTGTGGAAATATGGAAATCAATCGGTATCACAATAACAGGTCACAAAACATTATAATTTACCTCATAAATGGAAGTCCGACTGTACTAATACTATGTAATGGAGCTCTGATCTTATCTGAATAAATTATAGAAAAATTCAATAGTTTTGTTCAATCATGTTGCATTCTATTTGACAATACCAATAGCAAAGAATGGCTCTAATCAGAAATGCTATATTATTACAGAAGCGATCAAAAACAAATAAGGAGTAATTTTTGCTAAAAAATTTATTTTACCATTAAATCTAATGTTATCGATTACATTTCCAATAACCAGCTAACTTTCATCTTGGACTCTTCCTCCAAATGACAAATCCTATTGATATCTTGATTGATTTTATTGAATTTCAGATGAATTCGAAAATTTTATTTAATAGATTTTTTCGAAATTAAGCAAAACAATACTTAGGAACATTTGAAATTTTGAGTACAACAATTATTACAGTAGAAAGTATTTGAATTTTTTGTGAAATTTTTTCTTAACAGCAATACTTTAAGCATATGTGCATTTAATTTAATCAAAAAAAAAAACATAATCGTTGTTCTCTCTAACAATTCAATTTTGAAATTCTAGAATTCTTTATTGAAAACCAGGACCTTACCTTGAATAGACCTTAGAATTCAATATACTAAAAAACAACAATATAAGAATAAAAAAATTCCTGTTTTATATTCAAGTTGGATTCTAACATTTCAATTTATTTCAAATTACATACATAGCATACAATAATATATACTTAGAAATTTTAAATGAAAATTTAATTATGCATACAAAATAAACAAGTTCCTACACAAAAAACCTCTTCATACTTGCATACATACATACATTCACATATACAAGCGTTGTATCGCCATATCAATTTCAAAAAAAAAAACAAAAAAATTCAATTTATGTAACTCAAAACTTATTGTGCAAGGGTTTTGAAAGAAGTTTACTGCACAACACACACAAAAAAACAAAACACTAAGCAAATAAACAACCAAGAGATTGAATGACCTTTTCTTATTTTCAAGTCAAAAAAGAAAACAAAATAAAGAGAAAAATCAAAAAAAAAAAATATTTCTCTCTTCCTTATTTTGTTATTTCTTTCCGCACGACTGCAAATAAAAACTTGATATCTTTATAATATGAAATGAAAATCAATACATTCGTTCTTACATAATATTAAAAAGATTTCGAGAAATGAAAGAAAATAAAGGAAAACGTGTGGGTTTGTACTCGCATATGCTCGTATATGCTTTATTGAAAGGACGTGCATATTATTTTGTTTATTTTTATAGAGAGTTTACGTCAAAATTTAAGTTACAAAAATCTATTCGTATATACTTGTGTATATCGGATTGCAATCTATCATTGAAAATTGACAATTTAAATAAATTTTATTTAATCATGAGATCCTTTAAGTTTTTTTTTTATTTATTTTAAAATTGTTTGAATGACATGAGAACAAGGTTTCATTCAAGGTGTTCTAGTTTAAATACAAAAACAAAAATTGATTTTTATTAAAGAAATATCAAAATTTTTTAAATACTTTTGACAAGCTGGATTTTCAATATAAAGTCAAAATACTAAGCAATTTTCATAATTTTAACATTTTGACAGCTTGCCGAATGAAGTTTTCCCACTCATACATTATAAATTCTTTTCTCATTTTTTGGTTAAGTTTAAAAATCAAAAATTAATATCTTGTTGGGTTTTCCCCGATTCTCTTTTGTAAGTAAGAACTAAATTCAAAATAAAGCATATAAATTCTATGTTACTCATATATAGGTAAACTATGAGAGAAAACAATTACTCTTCATATACGTTACTCTACAATAGCTTCTTAGTTCTCATTGTTATTATTATAATATCACTCATGACATGTCAGTTCACGCTATTGAAATTCATTAAAAATACAGTCAATTATTATACTTAATCAAATGGGAGAGCCAATAATCGATGTAATGTCAAAATTAAAATTTGAGAATAATAAAAAAAATACCTTTGTCACTTCCTGTCAATTACTCTTACTCTCATTTTAAAAAAAAAAAAAATTTGTAGGAATGTTAAAAATGATTTTATATTTTGTTAATATATTTGACAGTTTTTAAATTCTCTCAAAAATTTGTACTCTTCAAATATTGTTATTTTTTTTATAAAAGAGGGCATCGCGAGTTAGTCCAATTTTCATATAATAGCTTCTTAAACTCGCTCTGCCTTATCTACCTTCTGCACGTAATAAATTGGTCTGTCTATATCATGGATGTCAAGACTTTTGAAACTATGGGCCAATTTCCAATATTCTGTATGACAAAAGGGCCACAAAATAAAACAATTAATTCAATTTTTAAGGTGTATAAACGTTTATTTATTTTTTATTAGAACTACTGGGAGCTGAGTGACACTGCTTCTGTTGAACAAGTCTTAAAATATTGGGTTGCATATTTGTAGTAGCCAATCGTAGAATTGCAAATAGATTATCATAATAAAACCATAATAATATTTTAACAATTCGTTTTAGAGGGCCGCACCAAAATAAGAAAATGGCCGCATGCGGCCCACGGGCCGCACTTTTGACATCCATGGTCTATATGTACTTATGAAATCAATGTAACCTGTGAAATAATTAATTACATTTAGAAGTTTTCTTCTGTACTCCTGGTTACCCTTCAAATCATTTTAATACGTGAAATAATAAATAAATATCAATTAATTTTTCAATTAGTATTAAATTCAATAATATTATTAACCCCAATATGCCTTGGCGAAATTTCTCTTATAAATTTTATTCTCTCATTTTCTACTATTTTATTGTCATTTTAAAAATTATTTTGAAAGAAGATTAAGAACAAATTTTTTTGTTCAAATTCCCAAAAAACCTCAAAACAACAACAATAAATCTTTGAATTACAATAGAATTAGAAATTTTTCTAATTAGGATTAATGAAATGTCTTAGATATAGAAATTGTTCGATTCTCTCTCTGATATTTTTGTTTTTTGTTCCTTCTTATATTGTAGTTAATATAAATGACACATCAATCGTTAATTCAAATCCATTATGTCATTTATATGTTAAAAGATAAAAAATTTTCACCCAAAACAAAAAAAAAAATAAAACAAGAAAAAAAAAGTCAAATATTTCGTTTATGATATGTGGTGGCTCCCTTGTCAAGCAACCAGAAAAAAAAAAACAAAAATTTTCCGTCCACACACTTGCATGCTATTTTCTTTTTCATTTTGGCTAACCCAAAAGAAAATTGAAGAATAAGAAAGACAAACAACAACAAGAACAACACAATTTTCTATTTTTTATTTTTTTTTCCTTGTCTTTTCATTTTTATTATTTTTATTCTCTTTTTTTGGATATGTGCCAAAATAGATTAATTTAAGCTTTTTATTATTATTATAGCACAAGGCACATTTTCATTTCTTATACAGTCACTTTATTTATTTAAGTATATATACCGCCTCTATATTATATATATGAGTATATATTATGTATACATACAAATATGTACAAGAATATATAATTAAAATTATAAAAAAAAAATATGTTTTAAATGGTAAATAAATATTTAATTATTACGGTATATTGAATAAATTTTTTTAATTTTTACAATCTGGAAATTCTATACATAGTAGTTTTAAAGTACAAGAACAGCACATAATATGTTTGTGTATACGACTACTGTAATATAACAAAAATAGTATTACTATAATGTAGTATAAGACTTGTTCTCATATTTTACTCAATAAAAAATCAAATAATAATTAAAGTATATATGTGCTATACACAAACCACATATACACTCACACTATACCACAATATAATTAAAGCAATCAGCAAGTAAAATTTTAAAAAGAGTCATTTAAATTAAAAATCACATTAAAATTTCTATACTCATTTATCTAGAAGAGCATTTCATAATTACGAGTACCCTATTAAAATAGATTATATACTCATATTACACGTATAAATAATGTTACAATTCAACACTATAATATTTGAGTTGAGAGTGGAGAGGAGGAGTGGATATTTTTTTTTTATATGAGAACAATTTAATATTCAATTTTATAATAGTTAATAATTTAATAAAATATGAGTTAATAAAAAATTTTCGAGTATAAAATTGAACAGAAGTAAAACACAAAAGTAAGAAAAAAAGAGAAAAATTTCCTTAAGTGGAATTATTTTTTTTTTACAAATTATTAAAAATTATAATTATATTTTAACATGAGAATTTAAGAGTTGAGTTGAGAGACTCTTGTTTTGTTTTTCTCCCCTATTATATTTTTACTCACGTGTATTATTACTCTTCACTGTATAGTTTTATATCTTTTACTACTACTGTATATATGACGTGTCGCATTGAATATTTAAGTTAATTGCGCGTCTATATGTCTACAATAGTGCCCATGGCGAGAAATTTTCTTTCCATTTTTTTTTTGTGTAAAATTTTATAAATGCGGAAAATTAAAGAAATTGTTTTAATAATGTGTTGCGTGTGTGTGTATGTAAAATATGTGGTATATTAAAAATATGTAATTATTATTGTATATACGCTACTCAAATAATATAATTAAATTAAAAATAATTATAAAGTAAAATTGTGAATATTTTCTTTTTGTTTTTAATTTTTTATTTTTATAAATTTTAATTAATTTTTGTTCTTTAATATTTGAGTATTTTTAAAAATTATGTAGTGTTTCTTTAATTATAGTGATTCTCTACTTTTTTTTTCTCTCCATTTTTACCGACCGTATTGTGTAAACAATAGGTAGGTTATGTGATGGCAAGAAATTTTGCATATCGAGTTTTCGGTGGGAACGTACTTCTCCATAATAGGGAAGTGTAAATAAACTATTTTTAGCAACCTGTCGGTCTGTCGGTCTGTCGGTCTGTCGGTCTGTCGGTCTGTGTGTGCACGCGTGTATCTCAAGTTCGGCTGAACCGATTTTGATGAAATTTTATATGTAAGTTTGTTTCCACCATGGCATGGATCGATCAACTTTTGGTATATATCAGGCCTCGGGAACTGCACTTTTTAGCGGGCCTGTTTTACATTTTTGAACATTTTGAAGAAAATATTCAACCGATTTACTTGAAATTTCATATATAAGCTCAGCTCGACCGTCCGCAAAAATTCGTATGTTTTGGAAGAAATCAGGCATCGGCAACTAGACGTTTACTACGGGCCAAATATACATTTTTGTGTATATAAAGAGAAATAATCAACCGATTTCATTGAAATTTAATATATGAACTCCTCATATTAAAGCAATGAACATATAACCTTTTTGGAAAGATCAGGGCTCGAGAACTGATTTGTGGGCCGATTTTACATTTTTCACCATATCCACAGAACAAATTGATGGAATTTCTTGAAATTTGATATTTGAGTTCTGGTTGTTACCGAAACTAACTGGCGAGCATTTCAGGGAATTCGGGTAGCACAAAGCGAAACTCTACTAAGAGCCAAATTTACATTTTTCTAAGTATGTTAACTATAAGCTTACTAATGTCCTAAAAATTGGAAATAAGTATTTAACAAACATTTTTATAATATTCTGTAACACTTTCATTTAACTAGACAATACACAATGCGGTCGGTTATGTGCTGACCACATTAGATTTTTTTTAATGTTAATATATATATTTATTTTAAACCTATATGCGTATATGTATATACACAGCAAAAGAAAAATAAATACAAGTAAGGAGAAAAAAAAAATTGAAAAGAAAATTTTTGGCACACGTTTCAAAAAATTTTTCTAAAGAAAATTTTAATTATTTTATTTGATAAGAATTTTAATGACCACATTGATTGTGTTCGAGTATAGCTATGCAATTTTTTTTTTTTTTATAAATATTTGAAATTAAAAGAATATTCGAAATACGCATAACAATCTAAATATATATAGCTATATAAATATAGTTTTAATACACTCAGAGAAATTGCTTTTGTGTTTTTGAGAGAAAAAAAAATATTCCTCATAAACGTGCTTGTATAAGAAAAATTTATAAAAGTTTCACAAATTCTTGTCGCCTGACAAGAATTTTTTGATTATTTATCGGTGCTTTTCCATCTCTTTCTGCAGACTTATCTTGTGCATATATTATAAAAAAAGTATATTTAATAAAGTTGTTTAAGAATTTTTCACCGATTAATTCAGAAAATTAAGGAAAATTTTTGATAAATAATTTTCTTCACAATCCATTTCTTGTAAATGAAATGTGGAAGGAAATGAAGTTTATTCATATTAGGCGAGTAAAACTGCCTTAGCAATTAGCACTATCTACCTTCAAATTGGTTTTGTTTTATTTTATACACACATTCTTACGATGAGCCAAGCAATATCAAAATCAACCAAACTGAAGCTGGAAATTTTTACTTATAACTGCTTCAGAATAATATTCGAAATATTCTAATTCAAAAATAATAAAGAATGATGAGCTCTGGAAAGCAACAGGTAAGTAACTGTTTAGATAAGCAGATTCAAAAGAAAATGTGGCAATAAATTGGACACACTGCAAAAATAAAAAACACTCGAAAATAAAATTTCCGAAAACAGCTTAGATTTGAATCCATGGATCTTTCAAGGAGAAAGCCGTAAAAAATTTACCATTTTCATGTGATAGAGTAAAGCAAATAACCAAAAATAGAACAAGATGAAGATTTGAAGAAGAAACTCTAATGCACTATCAAGTAGATTAAAAAGAAAGATGCGCTTCCAATTTCATTTTGATTATATCCCGAACATTTAAATGAAATAGATGCACTAGCTTAGACGTCTGCCATATTACAAACTTATTGTAATTATTTGAAGAAGTAATGTAAACTGTGCTACATGAAAATTGACAGTCACATAATTCTTTCAAATCCGGCAGTTGTCATACTCCCTATACAAAAATTGCATACTTTTAGGTCCTTTTGAGCTCACTTGTTTTGTTCCCTTTTAAAGCATAACAAGTATAAGCTTTAATTAATTCATACAATATGATTCCATTTTTCAAAGACCGCACCTAAAAGTATGCAATTATTTTTAAAATCTATATTTTTTACTAAATTATTTATTCTTCTTACACTTTTATTCATTCTACACAATACATACAATTACATTAAAAATATTTTTAGACTGCACTGAGTTCTTGTTAATATTACAAAATTTAAGATATTTTAATGATCTTGTCATCAAACGGATTATATTATCATGTTCTATTCTAATATTAAAAGCATTATTAACATTTACAACATTAAAATTTTCAAATTTACAACTTAATAAATTTGTTATTATCATTTTTTTTTTTTTTTAAATATTATTTTAATATTTTGATATCCTTTGTAAACAATATTACAAAATTTACATGAATTTATGAACACAAAACATATACATATATATATAAACATTATAAGTGTATTAAATATTTACAAATGATTGTATGTTTAAGTACTTTATGATTCTCATCATCCAATTTTATTTATATACATGGTGGAACACGATGTAGATGTGGAGAGGAACAATGGGATTGAGTTTTGAAAATTAGCACATTACTCCTACTGAATTTAAGTATGAAATGGTTTAAAAATTAATGAAGGTTTTAGAAAGTTTAACAAGGTGATCCGGGAGAGAGGATTAAAATTTATAATAGCATAAGACATGGACACATTAACCTTCCAAAAATTTAGATTTATAGGACCACGAAATGCTACTATAACTTTTACAGGAGAGAAGAAAACATAAAAATTTTATAATAAAGGAAATATTTTCTCAAAAACACCTAATTGTGTACTAAATTTTAGCTTTGTATTTTGAAGGGTACAGAGATTTTACAATAGAACAGATAGACTCACTAAACAATCTAACATTTTAACAGTAATAAGCACATTTTTTCTGAAAATTATACAAAAAACCAATTATAAATTTAAAATCGAGAGATTTACAACAATTACTTGATTTGATATTCTCACAAACAATGCAACAATATAGTAGAAGTGCTTAAAAAACAAATATAACAAATAAGAACGAAAAAAACAAAACAAAAACACTCAACCCAGATATTTGTCGACATCCCACATCTACTATATACAAGATTATATTCTATAAACGCTTATCACATTTAAACTAAAAGGATAATTTTTGTAATTTAAAGCAATTTTCCAGAGTAGAATACAAGAAAAAAAAAACAAAAGCCGGAAAAGCATCACTTAAAATGTTTGTTTGTTTATAAGTTTTGGTTGCAATTTCTTACAAACTATAAAATAATTTTTTTTCTTTTCATCACATAGCCTTGTTATTGCCTTGTTTCTTTATAATAGTAGCTCTCCTATTTATATTAAAATTGTTTGAAATTTGCAAAATTTACTTGAATTTCTCGAATGAAATGGAGGAAAAAAGAAAGCTTTTGCACATAAATGAAATGAAGTGTAAGAAGATTCTCTTTTTTTTTTTGCTATTAGGACATTGAATGGAAAGCTAGTATTAAGGACAACTGCAAGAAATAACAAAAAGAGGCTTTTATTATTTCAGCTATTTAAGAAAAATAAATAAACAAACAAAAAAGAAATTATGATAGAGAAATTGTTTTTCAAAATGAAGAATTTGAATAGGAAAATGCCGTCTGACAAGTGAGTGTCTGAGTTTTCTAGGCTACAAAAAAAAAAATAAAATAAAAAAAATCAAAATCTAATTTTGAACAATTTAATAAAAAAAAATTAAAAAAAATTTCTTCTTGGTATGGACAGGAAATAGGCCGACCGCATTGAATATATTCCAATTAATATTTGATCCAGACACCTAATGTAAGTCAGACATTTTCAGATTTACCATTTATAACTTTCATAATTAATAAATTAATAAATTACCCGCGGAAAATTTGAATAAATTTGCCTGAACGCGTGCTTATTACGAGTTTATTTAGTAAGCAGCTAAGTTTTTACCCATACTGGGTAGGAAGAGTTACTCACAAATATGTTTATTTTATGATTCACGTTAAGAGTGTAAAATGACTGGGAAAAACGCCAAGCAATTTAAATTATTCAAATATTTGTTAAGATCAAAAAAAATCGGCCCTTAAAAAAATTGTCTTTTGCAATGCACTTATATTAGAGTAGAGAAAGAGTTTGTACGGAAGTGTTATGTAAGATATATTTTCGAATATAGGTTGAGAAATTTGAGCTAACTTCTGGAATAAGCAACTCTTTTTAAAATTTATGAAAATTTGATTTTCAGTTGATAGATTTTTGTCCTAGACAATCATAAGTTACTGGTTTGAGTCTAGTTTGTTAGACAAAAATATTTTAATTTTTCTACCATAACATGTTTTTTTTTTTTGACTACTTCATTCCACAGTTCGGAAATTGTATGAAAAAATTTTCTTAAGTCAATTCAGCTCGTTTACAAGTTTTTCAAGCAATTAACTAAAGCTACTAAAGCAAACAATTTCAGACGAATAATAATAATAAAAATATTAATAATAATAATAATAGAGAGAGAGAGAGAGAGAGAGGGGAAGAGAGAGCGAGCCGGTATTTTTCAAAATGACTATCAAAATTAACTTTATTTTGCCATAATTCGCCAAAACGGAAAGCTCCATATTTCGAGTAAGATTTCGCTATATGAATTTCATTGTATGAGAACAGAGCCTCAATTTATATATTGTACGCAGGCGGTGGGTATGATTTTCTATATTGCCGGAAAATTTTAAATATACAAGTACATAAATACATTTTTTTTCTTTAAATCATCTCTGATCACCAATAATTATCTCTAATATTTTATTTAGAACATTAAGTACAAGTTTATATTTAAAAAAAAAATTAAGTATATTTAGATTAATCAGTTTTTCGAGGACACCATAAAATAAAAGCCTCGGTTTGATGATAAATTAATAATATAAGAAATGAGTTTAAATCTTCTATTGTTTTTGTTTCTTTGTACGATAAAAGTGTATTTTTAATTGTTCAAAGTGATTATTGAAGAATAACACAAACTTCTAAATACAAAATCATTTTGATGTACTCATGAGATTGAGAAAATATTAATCCTTGTAAATTGATTCTGTTCACAGCAAATTTACAAGGAAAAGTGTTGACGTTGTTAATTATTTAATTGCAGTACTTGTAATTAAAACGAAAAATTTTTTCTGATTTTTACAAAAGAAAGGATGCCCTAATTTATGAAATAAACGTTCAATATTAGAAAAAACTCAAACAGAATATTCTACGTAAGCTCTCCCTATACATGTACCTACATATTACCCATGCTGCATACGATTTCAAAAAATTAATTTATTAATACATTTTATAGGCACAAAACGAATTCGAATTTCTAATTCCAAGTCTAGTTTTCTGGAATTAAAAATAATTTTCAGTTTTTTCCTACTATTTTTGTTTCATCAAATTGTCGCGAGGCTCAATGTCGCTCAATATTACTACGATATCTTAAACCATCGTCACGCATATTTGACTTCGGATTGTTGGATAGTTTACTGATAATTGAACAAATATTGTTAAGAATTTGTGATATTTTCCAAACGACGCACTTTTTATTATAAAAAATTACCGTAGCACCATTTTGCAAGTAAGAATTGTAACAGAACTGTTCGGGAGCCTATACACGCAACAATATTAGTACAATATCGTAAAATTTTTAAGCTGAATTCATACAATTTTGCAATATAGTTACAATATCTTACATTAGTATCTACACATGTACGATTATTGTAGAATATTTGTACAATATTGGTGCAATATTAATTGTGATTTCAAAATACGAGTACATAGCTTTCATTAAGGATCAATATAAAAGTCATCTTCATTATTGTTCTAAATTCGCATTTAAAATATTTTAATTAACTCACTCTCATTATGAAATCCCTGAAATTTGTTTTAATTCCAAAAAAATTCCAAAACAAATTCCAAAAACACAATAATTTTATTCAAGCAAATCCTTTTCACTTATCCTTTTCTTATGTAAGCTCATAAAATAATTATATTTTATGCAAATTATTATCATTTTTTTGTTTTTTACAAAAATCCCTTTTTAGAATTTTACAATCTGAATTTTTAACAAAAAAATAACAATTTTTCAAAAATTAATTAATTGTTATCAAAAAACATGTTACGCAACATAATCAATTTATATATACATAAAAAAAAAACAACAACACAATAAAAAGCAACAATTAATTTCAATTTAATTTTCCAAAAAAAAAAACAAAAAAATATTTTTTTAATCAATATTTTGGGTGCTTTTATACCAAGAGAAGACAAGAAAAAAAAACCTGTTTAATCACTACAATTTAATTATTTTTTGACATTTTTTCGTTTTCTATACATACATGCATATATAAATTTTCCAACTAATTTAAAAGATGAGAAAAATTCCTATTTTTTTTCTAGATTTTTAAATTTACCTTCATGGGATTATTGAAAAAAAAAACCTTCTTTCTCGCAAATTTTTCGAAAATTTTTGAAATAATTTGGAAAACAATTCGAAAATACTATATTTTACTAATATATAGGGCTTATGTTTTCTCCCATAAGCCTTCGACATATTAAAATTTCCCACAACAAAATGAAATTTTTTTAAACAAACAAAATTCATCAGTTAATAATTTAGAATAGTTGCATGGAGAATAGAATAGTTAGATTAATTTAGAATTTAGACTAAAAATACCCACAACAGTATTAAAAAAAAATAATAATAATTATGATGCTTTGAGAAACTATTAAAATATCTCTATCATCGGGATTACATTTTGAGTGGCTGCTATAAAATGGACTTGGTAGCAATTAGTTTTCAAAATAAAAAACCGAAATTTTACAAAAAGTGACTTAGCACGTTTTTTTTAAAAATTAACAAACGAAATAATGTGTAAGTATACCTGAAAAAGAATAACATGTGTACACACATACACACTGTGCAATTAATTACACAAAAAAAAAAAATAATTCATTATATACACACAAACAAACAGTTCTCTACTGTAAAAAATAATAAAAAAGAGAGAATAAAAATTTCATTCTTGTAAAACTTCCCCAAATTACCTAATTTCTCTTTATATTGTGTTTTAAGTTTTTCTTTTTTTTTTTTAATTATAAATTATTTTTCGCTTTCATAATCTTTCGTTGAAAATTTGTTCGTTCCTCCCTCTCATCCCTCCCCATACTTTAATTGTAATTGTGTAGTCTTACAACGAATTTTAATCCCTTACTCATTTTTCTTATTATTCTCATTATTCTCATTATTTTTGTTGTTACTGTTAGTGTTATACTGTCGTTACAGTCTTCTCTTTTTCTTTCTTTCTTAATGTTTTCCTTTTAATTTCTAAAAATCATTTTTAAGACATCACATATTTAAACATACTCAACAGAAAACACACTGACGTGGCGGTACACACACGTATTACAAAAGTTAATATTACTTAATTTTTGAATTTTTCTTAGAGCAGAGCAGAGCAGCAGGAAAATAAAAGTGAAAATAAGAATTGCAAATCAAGTCAAGTTGCTTTTTATTGTACAAAGGAACAGAAAAATTTTTATCCTGCAATTGAATATTTTTTTACAAAGCGCAAAGTAACAGTAAACAAAGAAATTCTCAGATTTCTCAAATAAAAAGGAAAAAAAAACTTCATTTTATTTTCACTTTTATTTTTTTTTTTGTGCTGAATTTTTTGTTATTTTTTTTTTTTTTTTAATCCTTATAAGTAAAATTGAAGGTGCTCATAAAAGTAAAACTTTCCTTACATATAGAAAATATGAAAGAAAAAAATTAAAATTAAAAGGTAAAAAAAAAAAAAAAACAAGAAAAGGAAAATTAAAATTAAAAGTTTTTCTAAAAAAGTTTTCATTTTTTCCAAGAATTTTTTGATTAGCAAGAGGAAAAAATAAATAAAATTGAAAGGTAAATTTGTCAAATATTTTTATTCTCTACTTAAAAACTACTTTAAAAAACGATGTAAAAAAAATTGACGTCATTATTAAAAAAAATTTCCCGAATTATCTAGAAACACAAAAATGTCATTTCAAACGTTTATGAAAGAGTATATAGATTAGAGCAGATATGGAAAGACTTCTTGGGTCTCACTCTCTATATTATTTCCTATTATGACCTCTATGCTTTGTTTCCTGTTACTTAAAAATTCTGAAGTATGCGTCAATAAATCGAAATGAAAGAGTATTAAAAGAGCAAAGAATTATGGAAAATAATAAACAAAGTTGAACAAGAGAGCGGAGAGGCCAAAATTATTTGGTTTGTAATGATTAAACTGAATGTTAATTGTTATACGATCCCTAAGTCTTTATTTTATTTGAATATATTAAAAATTAATGAGTATAAATCTAAAATATATTTAAAAATATAATTAAAATATTATTTCTCCATGCAACTATTCTACATACTACTTATAAGTTAAAATTCCAATTCCAAATAAATAATGTAGATATTATAGAATTATTTCCAAAATCTAAGCTCCTCGAAATATGAGGAGCTCAACTACTGCTCTCACTTAATCATTTAATTAACTGAGTATAGTTGAGAGAGTAATATTTAAAAATTAAAAATTAAATATTTGTTAATTGTTATACTAGTTAATTATTTTGTTAATAATAGTTTTATTGTAATTGTGAATGGGAATGACATAAATATGGTGACTTTCATTCTCTTCTCTCATTCGACTCTTCAAATTTTATTTTTTTTTTTTTAATAGAATTTGAAGTTTATTTTATTTAAGAATCTCTTTAATACATAAACTCTGTGAAATACAAATAAATAAAAAAATCATCTGATTTTGTTTACACAAAAATATTCTTATTATTTACACAATAAGTAAACAACTAGAAAAAACTGGATTTTAAAATTTTCGATTCAACAGCACTCTTTATTTTCATTTTAAATTACACTTTTTAATTTGAAATTTTGAGTTTTTTGCCGAATAGATAGCCAATTTGTAATCGAAAGCTGAATGACGACTTGATGGTCAACGGAACGCTGGTAGTAAAATGGCACATTTGTTCTAATTGAAATGCGACAACCGACAATTCAACAGTATTAAAATGAAAAGTAGCACCCCTTGATTTCTAATTAAGCCCAATTCCTTATCTTTTATTTGCAATTTCCCAATACATACATAGCTATGCTTTCAATAAAACCGTGTCCTTATTATTTGTGATCAATTATAATACAATAAAATAAACATTCTAATACCTTATAATAATTTGGAAACCAAAAATTTTTTTACTCCTTCATTTTCAATACAAAATCATATTATACTAAAAATTGCATATACACCAGGCGTAATGAACATTATGGAAAATCCTATTTCTTACAAAACAAATTTTATTATTTAAATATTATTTTCCTATTAAACTGTTATACATATCTATATACCTACACATTATTGTACTCTATAATATACTACATAAATTTATACTCTCAAAAATTAATATTCAAGATGACAAATTTTATTTGATTACATTCCAAGTGGTAATAATATTCAATAATAACCCTACTTTAGGATCCACTCATCTGAATAATTTTTTCTTTATTTTTATTTCAAATAAAAGATTTTTGTTGTTTTGTGGGAGGTAAATATTGTTAATGTTATACGATCAGTATAAAAATGAGAAATTATTATTATTGACAATTTCAATTTGTTTATAGTCTTCTCTTCTCTTCTCTCTGTTGTCAGTGATGCCATTCTAAGAGGTTTTTAATTATACCAAATCTGGCATACTCGTATTTGAATGAATTTTTTTTTGCACACATATTGAACGCAGTGTAAATGAAAATACTTGACCACTTTCTTTTAAAATAAAATTATAAGAATTTTTAAAATTCTAGAGGTCTTTACATTTTTTTCTCCTCTTCACAGTAGCTCCTACAGAGTATATTTGCAGGGCGGTTTATTCTCCTGGCATGTTCACAAATAAGATTTAATGTTTCCAATTATGACCCCTATCACAGTTCTTTGTACGTTTTGCATGTAGTTCCGTTTGTCCATCTACGATTGGTTTGCTCAGTAATGATACTGAAGTTGAAAAAATTATTTAGTTAGTCAGCCTTTAAAATTCACCATGATTTCAGGCATAATTTTCATGGTAATCTAGTTTATAACATTTATATCTTTCAATTTTTAGGACTTTAACTGAGGCAACACTACACTTTTTGTCATAAGTACTCCTCGTCTTCATTTTATTCTATATGTAATCTTATTTTTATGCGACTCAATTCATTACAAATGAACGCAATAATTCTGTTTTTTGCTGTATTACTTGTATAACAAAATTCTTAAATTACTTTAAACCATAAGGTAAAAAATAAAAAGAAAATTTTATTATGGTATACAAAAAGAAATATGGGGAAATAAAATCTTCTTTCATTTTCTTTTTTTTTTCTTATTGACATTCTATATTTATTTATTTGTGTTTACATGTATATAAGTATAACATATTTCGGTATATAATTATTTAAATGTGTGTATAACAAAACCTAGATATTTTTGTTTTTTATTTTTATATATTTTTAAAGATGTTTCATTTTTTTTATGACAAATATATAATATTTTCAAGATGAAGAAGTTCGTAAAAAGAATTATTTTTTTTGTTTTGTTTTACTTTTCTTTTATACAACTTAAGTATTTCAACAGGCGCTCCTAATTCTCTACTCTCTCTCTCTCTCTCTCTCTCTAAATATTATTAAAGTTAATAATTTATATATTAAAAAATAATAATAATATTTTGTTATACATATTCCTACATTCCTATATATTATACACATAAATCTCTAATATACATACTGTTATACATGTGTATAAAAGTAAATACTATATGATGATATTATTAGGTAAAAAAATCTTCTAAATTACTTAAAAACATGAAAAAATTTCCTCTTTATATTGGTTAGAATTTAAGGAGAAAAAATATACTTTAACTTTTTATGATATTTTTTTTAAATAATTTTATTAGTAAAATAATTTTCATCTTATATAATAACTGTTATACATATGTATATGTAAATACTTTCACAAAAATAATGATAAAGTACATGTGGTGGCTTTGAAATTATTATTCAGAAAAAAGAGTATATATACTTATTATTTTTGTGTGTGTACTTGTGTTTATGGTAATGAAAATCATTTGATGTGGTTTAAATTAAATTCCAACTTCATTAGTGAGAATATTTTTTTATATTATTAATATTATACAGTGTATTAGATGTATGTGCGTAAATGAGAAATAAATATACAATATAGCTAATAATTTTTAATTAATAATATTTTTAAAATTAAATTGTGGTAGGTAGGTTTTATGATTTTCTTTGATATTAAGTGTATACCTAAAAAGATTTCAAAGGTTTTCAAAGGAAATTCGATGTTTTACTTTTGAATTAAAGGGGGGCATAAATTGTTCCAATATACGAGATGAAACACAAATTAATCTCTATTTCCCCGTTTCTTTATTCTCAAAATTTAATTGTAAACTTTAATTTAAAATATTTTGAAGGTTAGGAATTTGATGGTATTTTTAGACGGAGATAAAAGGGGACATACGCAAAATAATGAAAAAAATTTTACTCTTTTCGGTTTCTTGAATTACTATATAGGGTCTTGGAATTATAGTTTATCTTAAGTGAAGTCAATATACAATATTCTCTTTGCATATCTTCTATTATAACTTAGAAAATAGAAAAGGTAAAGATAGCTGAATTCCGACCGAGATTGAAAATAACTGAATTGAAATCTAGATTCAAGATTTTATTGTCCGAATTATTTACATGAAAATTCAAAAATCTTAAATTTTTCGCTATTCTTTTACTCATTTAATATTTTATATATCCTATATTCTTGCAAGTGAAATGCAAACTTTTATTCTGATTTTCATTTAACCACCAATTTAATTAAAAGAGAGAAGTCTTAAAAACCTAAATATCTATAAAGAATTAAACAAATGTTAAAAATTTCATTAAAAGTATAGGCAAACATAGGATTTAAAATTAGTTACCACAGTGCCAAAAGACACTTTTTAAAATAAAATTAATTTTGAAATCTAATAATTCGGACTATACACACAGAAGGGCAGAGTAAGAAAACAAAAGTCGATAATATCTTTTTATTCTTTTGGATTCTTCCATCATCCTGTGTTGGAAATATTACATCGAGTGTGTGTATTGGACATCACGCTTAATTTTAATCAAATTTATTTAAACTAAATAAAGAGTTGGCAACCCCTGATTATAGAGTAGAGCAATATACTTAGAGATGGACTAAATTTCTTTAGAATATACCTAAAAGTAGTTATCAAATTTCTAAGAAATATTCAATGTGGGACGTTGAATCTTGTTCAAATCACAAATTATCTCTTGTAAAATCAGGATTTTTTTTTTTAAGAACATTCAAAATAAAATGAAAATTTTCTATTTTCTTCAGTTTTCCTATGAATCCATAAATATCTAATGGGAATGTAAATATGTTAATGGGAATTACATGCATAACAATTTTTTCAATAATACTTTTCTGGAAATTAACATAAAAGTAAAAATATTATGTAGGAAAATTAAATGTATGAGGAAATTAAATTGGGGAAGGAAAATTACAGAAAAAAAAATGAGAGTTTTTAAATTAAGTTTTGTAATTTTTTATTCCTGAAATATTGTTAGAAACATAAAATAAAAAATTATAACAGAAAACAAAACCTACAATACAAAGTTCGGACAAGTTATTCAAAACCAAGCTGTACATCAATTTAACATGTAAAACAATTAACAGACATATATACTGTGTAATCAAAGTGTGAAACAAAAGAATTGTAGCCACTGAAATTACTCCAGTCAACTAGCACAGTATCGAATGAGAAAAGTAATGAGTAAATAATGAAATTTTCTCTTTCTATATGTTTTTTCACCCCACATATTAAAATTATTAAAATTAAAATTTCTCTCTGTCTCTCTCTCTCTCTGTTTCTAGTTCATTTAATAATTCAAAAATATTTTCTCATTGAAAATTTTTTATTAAAAGCAATATGTACTTCATTATAATACAATTTCATTAAAACACTTTGATTTTTAAATTCACTAGCATAAAACAGAAGAGGAGAACAATATTACTCTCATGTTAACTATATATTATCATCAATTCAAACTCCTTACACGTTCTGTTTTATGCTATAAACTCATAATAACAATTAAAATCTCAATTATTTTTTTTGTAATATTTGCAATGCTCCTGTCACAACATTTTGTGTCGACAATATTGAAAATAAAAATATTGTTAATTTTGCATACAAGATTTTAGGCGCAAAAAATTATGCCTCCTTACTTACTCTGTTTCTTTACTCTTAAACTTCTCTTCTGCCAGACCGGATTCTTAAATTGAAAAATTTTTCGTGTACATTTTATTGTTTACTCCTTCTCTGCCACGTATATTTTTTCTCTTTCATTATTTCATTTTCATTACAATTATTCAAAATTTTTTTTTTTTTTTTTGTTTTTCATGTTTTATACTTCATTATTATGATTTGATGTGATTAAAAAACAGGACTCGTTAATGTTTTTTTTTTTTTTTTACTTTGTATAACAGTTGAGAAAAAACAAATAGAGAAAAATTGAATTTCCGTTCTACTTTTTTAGATTTTGTGTTTTTTTTTATTTTAATCGCAATCATTATACATTTATGCTTTAATTTCATTTTTTCCCATTTATTATTCAAAATATGAGCATTAAATTTTAAAATCAAATATTAAAAAAAAAAAAATTTATTCATTATGATTTTAAAATATTAAAAAATGTGTTTGATGTTTGCACATATGAGTGTATATTTTGTATGTATATACATAAGTGCTTTAAGCTTATAATATATTTGCATACATTTAAAGTAGTTATTATTGTTATACTGAGTATAGATCAAAAGTAAAAATGCAATTGCGAGAGTTTATTTTTTTTTGTTTTAAATGGAAATTTGAGATTTTTAAATAATAATTTTTGTTATACAAATAAGTAGATGAAAATTTTCTTTAATTAAATTTTATTTTAAAATTTAAATTATTTAAATTACATTTGAACTCATTTTGAATTCTGAACTTATTGAAAGCGACATCTGTACGAAAATCAGTAAAATGTTGGAACATAATTGTTTCTTTAATATTTAATTTGTTTTTATATTAATTAATTATAAATACTTTGCGTTCCATAATGCAATTTGGAATCCATTCTGTTCTTAAATTAAATTCAGAAATTTATTTATACTCTAAATAAGTAATTAAAATAGAATTTTAAATCTATATATTACCTTGTGATCTTTAAAATATGATATTACTTTTATACTCAATAATATAAGAGAACAGCTCAATAACATAAGAGAATAAATATTTTTGCAAACACAACAATAATTTGAGAACGATTTGCATATTCTAATTCCGTATATAAGTATATAAAATACTCGTTTATTGTCTCATAAAAGTAAGATTTTTCAAGTAAATTCGAAATATTCCAGAAATGAGAGAAAAATTTCAAAAATTTCTAAAATGAGAGAGATAATTAAATTATGAAAATTATGTCAGATTTTAAATTCTCTTTTTGTTGTAATAGTTTTTGGCATAACATTACGAAAACATAAGAGAATACGATCATTTTTTTTTTCTCTCTCATTAATATTAAACAAAAGAGTGATTTAAATTTCAACATTAAAAACAGCAATTTCATTTTCTTTCTCTCATTAATATTTAAAGCTGAAAATTTTTTCTCTTTCATCAATATTTCTATTGTATTACTCATTTTATAAAAAAAACAAAAGAATTAATATTCTCAAATCTGCATTGACGTTTTATTTTTCATAAATCAAAAATTTTCGAAAAGTTTTTACTGAAAACATGCTTTCACAGTTTATTTTAAATTTATTTCAAACTTTTTACTTTCGCTCTAAATTTGATTAAATAACACACGCTTTAACATTTTTTTTTTCTTTAAATCAACACATTCTCTTTATAAAATTCAACAAAAAATCAATTCTCCCCACATACCATTAGAAATTATATTTCATACATCATAACAAGCATATCAAGGCCAAACATCTCTCAAACAACTCTCTCTTACATAACATAAATCTTAAAATTTTCAAACTAAACAAAAATTTTTTTTTGTTTTTTGTAAATATAATCAAAAAAAAAAATAATAATAAAGTTAAAAATAGAACAGGACTATTGCTATATTGAAAAACTTTACAGATTACTGCACATTAGAAATAAAAAGAAGAACAGAAACGAGAAATAAATCTTTCAAAAAAAGAAAAAAAAAAATTTTTTTAAAATTAAAAAACTTTTTTGAAATTTTGCGTAGGCCAAGCAAAAAAATGTTCGCTTGTGTCAAATTTTTTTTTTAAATTTTATTATGTTCGCTTGTGTATGTTATCACCCAAATAAAATTCATATCTTACATATGTACTCTACAATCATATTAAATACATGCTCACATGTGAGAAAACTAAAATAAAATATGAATTTATTTTTTCAATCACTTACATATTCCCATTACAATAGATGACAAGCTATCCTTATAAAGGACTACAGTCATTGGAAATTGAATTTTAAATAAAATAATGAATTTGTTTTAAAAACTTGCGGAGTTGATTTTTCAAAAAGTTGAAAAATAAATTTTATCATCCAAAATGAATGTTTAATCAGAAATTTTTGCTATATCGAACATGTTCGAGTTTGATATCAAACAAGAACAAACAATAAGTACAATTTTAAAAAAGACATTGTTTTTTCGGGTTGGTTTCTGAAAAATTATAAATTCTATTCCAAAAACCTGTTAATATCATCAAAAATATCTGAAATATTAAAAAATATTGAACAAGTTTTTAATAAACACATAATTGGCAATAAATTTTTATCTACTGCAATACAGTTTGATTCATTTGGTATTATCAAATTGTTTAAGGAAATTTTACTACAAAATATTATTAATGCCGAGCATATTTCCGAAACATGAAATATTTTAATGTTTTCTATTTACAATGTAAATTTTGCTTCACTACTCATTAAATATTAGGAAATAGGAGTAAATAGTTTCAAAATCAAATAATATATGGCAGTGCTTTATCAAAAAGTTTTACTCAGAAATAATTCTACAAAACAATTTAGAATTCCTTTTAAAAAAATTATTTTTAAATTGACGTGTTTATCTAATTTGGCAATAAAATTTAATAATCTACGGCATTTAATTTTAAAACTACAACGTTATTCTTAACAATGGTAACACTGATTTTTGATAATTTGTTTGATTTCCAATTTCTTTTAATAACCTGTTAGTATACAATTTATCAACTTAACAATTGTAATTGCTATATTAGACAATATTATTGTGTTACAACACTTACAAAGTCAAGATTTTTTCTTCTCTATCTATTTAACATCTCATCTTTAAAGCAAATTTTCAAATAATTTATCAGATGAGAATGCAATTACGCCCTAATTTTTTTATTCAAAAAAAATCAGTAAACAGTTATTCATCAAATTTTAATTAAATTTTATTTAAATCAAACAAAATGCATGAATAATGTTTGATACCGTAATTCGTAAAAACTAAACAATTCGCATATCACCTAAAAGTATGCAATTTTTTTTGTATTAATTCTAATAATATTTTTTGCCTAAATTCTCATAAAATTTTGAGCAAAAAATTAAAAACAAATTCATTTTCTTTTTTTACAAAATCCAAAAAAAAAAAAAACACAACTAAAGCAATTTAAAATGTGAACGTTAACACAAAAAAAAAACATATAAGACAAATGACTCAAAAAATGTCATCATTAATTTTTTAATCCTTATACATAATGAATTAATAACAAAGAACGGAAACCGAAAAAAATTTCTTAAATAGAAAATGTCCTACTTTTTATATTTTACGTCTATGTTTTCTGTAACCTAGTAAAAAGTAAAAACAAAATAAAAACAGAAGAAAAACAGCATAGCAATAATAAAATTTCAATGGGATTTTTTCATATACATACAAATATACTTACATACAAATAAGCATCATGAATATGACTTGTTTGCCTCATAAAACCACTCATAAATTCTACAGTTGCTACAATATTGTTTTTTTTTCTCTATTTCGGAGTATTTGCTTGGTTTTCTTTTTTTTTTGTACATGTTTGTCTGTTGTATGAATACTTGTGTCGTATATTCTTACTATTACTCGCCTAGTCATTTTTTACATACTCTTGTATTGAAATTCTTCTTTAATTTTTTTTTTGTTTTTTTTTGCTTTTATTCAGCAATAATGCCAATTTTATTTTGCCTGCAATCATTTTTCAACTCACTAATTTAACCTATTTATATTAGTTAATAGAATTTAGAGAAAAAAAAATGTATGTATATATACTTGTATATGAACGTAATGCAATAAAAACAAAAAAAAACAACAATAAAAAATTCTCAAAGAAGAAAAGACGAAATTTTTTTTTGTAACATGCGCTCTTAATCTGTAATAGAAAAAAATAACAGAAAGCAAGAAAAAATTAGAGAAGATCTCGTTAATGTTAAACTCATTATTACTCTTATATTTTTGTTTTTTTCATTATTATTTATTATTTTTTATTTGTACTTTAATCAAATTTTATATATAAATTTGTAGTATAATAAATTTAACTATTTTGTACAGAAATATCAATAATGTATATCGGTATATTAAATATGTATACTCATAGTTCCTAAATTTTATTTTCTTAAATTAATAATAATTCCACGCTGTTAAAATGTTGAATTGAGATTCTTATTATTAATGTTTCTCTCATATAATTTATTCCCATTATCATTTTATACAATTCATTTCACAACGTCTTATTTGACTACAAAATTTGTGATTCTCTCTCTTAGTATTTAATAGGGAGGATGTGAAATGATAATCATGACTATAGACTCAACATTGATAATAACAGCCTAAACAAAAATTTAAGTTAAAGGTATAGCAATTCATACAATAATTCTCATGTTAAAAATTCCAACATTTACAATTGCTCTCCTATATTTTTCATATATTTTCTCTTATATTAAAAAAAAAAAAAAATTAATTTAAAAATTTCCAATTTCAAATCTTTCTCATAACTCAATAATTAAATATATATATATTTTCTGCCCCCTATTCTAAGAACATTTCCAAGCTAAATTTTTTTTCCTATTCTATTAAAATTTATTATTAAATAACATAAGACAATTTGAATCAATAATTTAAGAGCTACTCTCAAAAATTATAATTACTCCAAATCTTCATTTTTAATATTATTTGCCTCTCTTTACTTCTATGTCACTTTTAATATTTTTCTTAAATCAGAAATATGCTAAATATTAATGTTGAATGCGAATATACGATCGCCAGAATATTTATTGTTATTACATTGTTGCTAAAGATGTACAAGAAATAATAACTCGGAATATGTTGTTATAACACTAATATTACTTTTATACTCAATTAACGTATATTTTATTAAGAAATTATTTGAGAGTATTTTTTGTTGTTAGAATTATGAAATTATTTTTTACTCAATATATTATTATTATCATAACACTATCAAAAATATTACTATTTTACTCAATTAAAATACATTTATTGAGGAAATGTTTGAGAGCATGTATAATGTTAGAATTTTGTGAGAACAATATAATAAAATTATTATTAATTATTGAGCATTGAGCGTATTTTTTTTTATTATTAAGTAAATTTTATTTAGTAATTAATATTATATTATTATTATTGCAGTTAATTAATATATATTTTTTATTGTATGTTAATTATGTTAAACTCAATATGAGCTTGTAATACTAAATTATATTATGACACAGTGTCATTTCTATAAGCAATTTAGATTAGTAATTTTTTTTTAACATAATATATTTTATTCATTTTTATTCTATTTTGCATATAAACAATAAAAAAAATTCGATATTTCGATGACAAATGTTCAAGATATTCATAATAAATATAACAGTTATATATTGAATATATTATATACTTATATACTGAATAAATGCAATATTATAAATTACTGATAGAAAAGCAATAAAAAAATCAAAAAGAGAAGAGAAAAATTACTTCAATATTTTCATGATATTGTCAATATTGTCTCTTCTTTACATTGAATAAATCTTTTGATATTTATCATGAGATTTTTATATATATATAATTTATTTCTCAAAAAATCCAATATGATATTCTCATATATTAAATATTTTTGCATATTTCAACATACGTATCGTAGGTGAATAATTTTCTAAATTTTATTCTGCATAAATTTAAAACAGAAAAAATTTGCTGCTTGAAATATTTCTTATGCCATATACTCTTAGACCATGATTAATAGTCCCAAAAAATACAAAATTTTGTTTTTATGTAAAATTATAATAAGATTTTTTTGCAAAATTTGAATTTACAAGATATTAATCTTAAATTTGTTGTAAGTATTGTTACAATTTTTACCTTCATTTTGACACCTATACAAATCTAAAAAAATCTTATAATTTAGGCGTATAAAAAAAATTAATCTAATTTATTTTGGTAAATTTTAAAATGACCTTACGACAAGATAACAAGATAATCAAGGTCATGAATTTCATTATTTTTAGAAAATAATTTATAAATCTTAAACATTTTAATTTTGTTGTAGCCTACGAATTTTTTTTTTTTGGAATATTTTTCAAAATTTCAAAAGATTTTCAGAAATTTTTAGAAAATTCAAAGATTTTTTTTTTTAAAGAAACCTGTGAAATATTTAATTTTATTAAAATAATATATAGACATGATTATTAACACAACACAACCAGAGTAGACACAATTATTAACACGCTAGCAATTATAGCTCTTCTAAGAAAAATATTGAATAGTCATGGGATAGTGTGGATAATTGAATAGTGTGGATAAATATTGAATAGTAATTTAATGGGATAGGGTGGATAAAGGGAATCAAGAATATAAGACTTATAAAAAGTGCAAGAATACAAAAATATAATTGTTATAATAAGTAATGGCCTTAAAACATTCACTTAAATAGCTGCGAAATGAAATAATTGCAGAACTAAATTTAAAATTAAATATCGACACAGACACTTGTCAAAACATCTTAAAGGAAAACATCGTTTCTATACAATTTTTTGTTAAGAATAAAATTACTAAAAAATAGCTATAATTTGTTCCAAAAATAATTGTAATCTAAATAAAAATCAGATGATTGATGTTACAAACTCTCACAAAAAATTAATTGTCGCCATTTTATTAAAACAAAATATGACAGTAAATCTGATGAGAATAAAGTAATGAGAATAATTTCTATTATTATTACAAACAGTGTTTATACATACAATTTTCATTAGATTAATATTAAATTTTAGATTTTGTCATATTATATGTAAGAAGTACTTAACACTTATGTATATTATAAATTATCTAGCCTCTTGAGGGGCCTCTATATAAAATTGCTTTTCCGTATAACAAATAAACTATAAATATTTAATTATTTTGCCCCCCCCCCTCCTCTATAAATTTGGAGATAAGAGAATGTTTTTAATGAAAAACACTTTTGAATTGTAAAATATACACAACACCGAAAAATTTTTGTAAGTGCATGTGAACTTGAATATAATAATAATATTATAATAATTACTTTTATACACTAATATATTTTAATAATTTAAATAATTTATAAAAATTTAAATAATTTGTATAAAATGACAATTTGTCTGCATTTTCTTGCCTTTTCTTTTAAGAAGATCACAGACAACATTAATTTTTTTTTGCCCATTCAATGTAGCAATACTACTAATATAAGAAGGATAATTAAGCCTCTATTGAATATAATATAACAAAAAATTTTATGTATAACACTTAATTATGTTATACTTTGCAGCAACTAACATTGTCTCTTTGAATATTATTAAAATGTAATCGCAACATTATTAGCATTATTATATTAATAATAAGGCTATAATGCCGCTATACGAATTCCAAATCTCATATAATATAAAAGAGAATAAAATTTTTGATCTCCATACTTTTTGCTCTTTCCCTCTCTCTCTCTATGTTCTGTAATTTAAAAGGCAAAATAAAATAGAATATTCATTTTTAAATTTTTAAAGCGCTATTAAAAAAATTTTTTTTATTGTTATTCTCATTTTTTATTATTAACGCTTTTTTAAAGAGCATTTTACTCTTTAATAAATCAAAATGACTATAATAATGCTTAAGTGACGTCATGAATTTTAATAAGCGAATAGAGAATAAAATATTTTTGCCTTTTAAGTTGACGTCATATTTTATTTAAATTTCCTTTATTTTTTTTCTTTTTAAGCAATTTTTTTTTTTATTTTTCGCTCTTTCTCTCTCTCTCTCTCTCTCTTCTCTATCTTACTCTTGTTTTCTTCATTGTCATTTTTTTTTTTGGTTTGTGTTTTTGTTTAAGCATCCCTTGTCATTACTTTTGTTTTTGTTATTTCAAATTTTTTATTATTTTCTTATTTTGTTTCTCTTTTTCTCTATATTATAAAAATATCCTAGAACACGCAACACAATACACAATAAGAATGTTAGTTAGCAAACATTTCAGAGATAAATATTTAAAATATATTTATGAGTGTATATGTGTAGAACGCATATATAGGAGTGGATATTTATGAAAAGAAAAGGATTCACTTTTAAAAGGATATTATCGTATAGAGATGAAAAATAACAAGAATTAAAGTAGAAAAAAGAAAGGACTAAACCACAAGATATACCAAAAAATAAAAGAAAATAACGGTAATTCAAAAACGGAAAATTAAATTAACCACCAAAAGAAGAGAGAAAAAAAAGAAAATTATAAGTTTTTTTTTCATAATATTTTTTTTTTTTGTTAATAATAATTTTACTTTTTAAAAGGTACTCTTTTAAAGCTAATCGCAATGAAGTAAAAAACAAAAACTGTTATTTAATACTTACGGAGAAAATATTATGTTATAGGTTGACCAGCCGTACAATTTTTTTTGGGAGGACAGTCCTTTTCTTTATAGGCATGTTCTAATTCGAAAAATTTCCTCCTTTCTGGACTCATTTACGAATTTTTCATAATTTACCCTTTAATTTTTTGCATTTCATGGTGCTTTTTGTGCTTTATAGCAACTAAATTAGCTGGATAGTGAAAATAGTAAGAAAACTGTGTAAATTCGACAACGACAATTGACACGACAATTAATTTTTATCGAATAGAATACTTGATATTAAAATAGATGACAAATTTTAGCTTAAACAATTAATATTTAAATTTCTTTGAAAATGGGACAAAGTTCATGTTGGAAATTTAGTTATTCTCATTCTGTAGAGATAATGCAGTGAACCATTTGAGTGTATTTAAGCTACTTTGTCATAAAGAGAATGAAATAAAAGAGCATATTCTCTGCTATTGCCATGTATTGAACACAAATCGGTTCGTAATACCTAAAAGAGATAGAGAAATTAGTTGTATCCTGGCAATCGATACTAATTCCAAATTCTATCATTTTATAGGAAGTATGAGACTGATATGAAGTCTTGGATAAAGCAGTGGGATGTTTATAAGCCTTAGACTAGCAAGTCCTCTTAATTATAATAATGCTGGCCCTTGTAATTCTAAAATCTAATCTAATTTAAAATAAATTACAATACAATCTAATATAAATTATAAAAATAACAATTTTTTAAAATTATCAATATATTTTGGACAAATGAAAAATGAGAAAATGAGAAATGTCCGTCAACTGTACTTTACCTGGAACACTTACTATAAAATTCATAGTGCGAATAGTATTTCTTGCTCTATACCTAATGGAAGCGGCAATAGTAGTATAATTTTCTCGAATTTTTAATTGGCAAACTATTTATTTGATATCATGATTTCATTTGTTTTTAAAATCTCTCTAATTATTAAATAATATCCACTCTTTGACTATCTTACTTTTCAACAAAACTTATTAAAATTTCGAATTTTTGTTATACGGAGACTATGCTGTATAAACATTATTTAATTTAAATTTTAAGTACACACTTACATAGACCAAAAATTATAGTACCCATTAAAATGCAAACATGTTAACAACCATTTTTTTTTTTCTTTTCGTTTTCATTTTTCATCTTTTCCTTTTTGTAAGTTTAACATAATAAGGATATTATACTAATGCGAATATAACTAACTTTATATGTACTATGATATTTTTTTGACAATATATCTACCCTAACTATCTATTTATATTTATTTAATAAATATATATATACATAAGTATATATTTATATGTATGTATTCAAAATTAATATTATGTGTACACGCCGGAAGATACATAATAGTAAATTATATGAGAAAAGCTCTAAAGCTTAAGGATAACAGCTATAAAACATGATAATGTCATATTATAAGAATCTCTAGAAAAAAAAAAATTTTTCGTTTTGAACGAAAAAGGACACATTTTAAAAATATACACAGAAAAAAAAAAGAAATTTTTTTTTTTTTTTTTTTTTATTTTTTTATTTTTATATTTATTTCTCATATACATAAATGTTATGACAAATACATTATGACTCTTGATAACTTGATCTGTGAGCCAACGAATCAAAGTAAATTATAATATTCAAAACATTTACAATTAAATCTTATCATACAAAAATAACTTCTTTTTTAAAATCTAAATTACTATTTAAGGGTAATGACAAAATTATATTTCATTTAATTAACAAAATTTTTCTATTTTTCATAATAAATTAAAAAAAAAATAAATTAAATTAAAAAGTAATCAATTCATTATAATCATAAATTTCTAAAATTTTACTTGCTATTAAAACTATTAAACAAGTACAAAACTATTAACATAAACAACCTTTCTCCTGAATATATGCAATATTTACTATTTAGAATTGATATTAAAATGATAATAAAAATTAATTAGTTCTTCTATCTATGAAATTAATGAAAGCTAAGAAAACTAATTACGAAAAATTTATTTTTCAGTAAAATTCTAAGTTATGAAAATTAGCTGATTTAAATTTTATTCCACAATCCATGAATCATCAATAGCCACTTTAACATTTTTCTGTCTTCAATGGAGTCATTTATAAGTGCCTTGATAGGGGTTTTGAAGTTAGTAGGCCAAAAATCTTTTGTAATTTCACATTCTGATAAAACGTGCTTGATTGAAAGCCTAGCCTCACATCTACTACAATTTTCTGGCTCAATATTTCTAAAGTGATGTCCATGAGTAAATAAAGCACAGCCTAGTCTCAACCTGTTATATTTGATTGCATCTGATCTAATATTCTCTTTGCTGCAACATGTATCTTCCCTATCTAATTCCATCACACTTAAATGTTGCCAAGTGGAATCCCAATAATTTTTTCTGGATTCCTTAATAAAATTTTTTATTTGAGATTTGGCATAGGTATAAGATGCGGGTATTAACGACTCCATTGGAGAATTAAGAGTCATCTTTGCTTCTGCATCAGCCTTTTCATTACCTGGAATTCCCACATGTCCAGGAACCCAGGCAATTCTTATTCGTCCATTGTTTTTAAGAAGATTCTGAATAATTAAATTTGCGGTTTTTGATTCTGATCTTGTATTTTTTAATTGATTGACAAGGGCTAGGTTGTCAGTACAAATAATGAATTCATCATTTTCAAAGTTTTCTGTTAAGTCGATTGCTTTTAGGACAGCCAACCTCTCAGCCACAAAAACTGGCACGTCAGGAGGAAGGACGTAACTTCTCATTAGAGAGTTTTCGTTAACTACAGCAATAGCAACGCCATTATAATTCTTAGTAGCATCCGTAAATATAAACTTTTTGCTAATAAAATTGTTTCTATAATTTAGAAATCTTTTTCTGTGTACTTCAGGGTGAAGATCGTTTTTTCCAAAGTTCGCCAATTCATCATCGATTAAAGATGAAGCGTTGCACCATGGTTTTCTGTTACTAGAGAAATCCATAGTTCCAACCCTTATTTCTGCCTTCACAAAGGTTTTTATCGCCATAGATACACTTGCTTTATTTACTACTGGTAAACTGTTTTGAAATAACTCATGTAGCGGGTGATTTACATCCATAAATGCTTTAGAAGCCAAGCTTAAAGCCAATTCTTCAGTTCTATGTTCCAATAAAGGGAATCCTGATAATAATAACAATGAATCTAATCTTGTGGGACTTAATGCACCCAATGATATTCTGGCACTCTGATTCAAAGCTGCTTGAAGCTTTTGTAAATTGGATTTAGCTGAAAAACCATAGAAATTCAATCCAAAATCAATTGTACCCATAACTAGCGATCTAGCTATTCTCAGGGCTGTTTCAGGGGGCGGTCCACATCTTCTGCTACATAGAAATTTTAACAAACCATTAGATTTCTTCACTTTGTTAATAACATTAATAGTATGTACATTGTACTTAATTCTGGAATCAACAACTATGCCTAAAATTCTTATATTGCTCTTGAAAGTTATTAATTTATTGTTGTGGATAATTTCTGGTTTCACGCAAGCACGTTTTTGACAAAAATGAATAGCTTCTGTTTTATCGTTAGGAAAGCTAGAGCCATTTTCTTTCGCCCAATCATCTAAACATTGAAGGGCCCGGTTCATGCTTCTCTCTCTTGTCATTCTATCACCTGCACAGCACATCAATACATTATCAGCGTAGATAAAAAGCTTAATTTCTGGAAAATTTATCATGTGGTTGGGTAAAGTGCTCATGAAAACATTAAAAAGTGTAACAGACAAAGGAGAACCCTGAGGAATTCCCATCCCTATTTTAATCTTACTGGACAGACAGCCCATAACTTCAACTGCTGCTACTCTATTTGTCATAAAATTATAAATATATTTTGCACATTTAACACCCACTTTCCAATTTTTCAGAACTTCTAAAATTCTTCTTTTATGCACGAAATCGAAAGCCTGGTGAAGATCACAACTCACTAAATCCATGTGGCCTTTGTTCTTAAGTTCTAAATTTGCAATATAATCGATCTTCTGCATAATTGTTTGAGGGCCTCTACATTTTCTGAAGCCATGAATTGAATCACTGAAAATGTTCTCTGCTACATAATTAAGTCTTTTGGAAATAATTTTTTCTAATATTTTTCCCATGGTATTAAGTAAAGATATATTTCTGTAGTTATTTATTTGATGTGGAGCCTTATTCGGCTTTTTAATCGGCTTTAGTGTACAATTTTTCCAAACTTGTGGAATAATACCATTATCAAGGATTTCATTATACAAATTTAAAAGCCGTAATTGAAAAATAGTGCCGGATTCTTCTATCATCTTATACGTTATCCCATCAGGACCAGGAGACGATCCTTTGAAAGATTTAATAGTTGCTATTAATTCATCCCATGAAATTTTTTCCTCCAGCGAATTTCCCAAATTTGAATAAAAATCGCTTTCAACAAATTCATAAGACTCATCTTGAAGGTTTAAAACTTGATGTTTTGACTGAATATAGTCTGCAAAAACACTTGCTATCTTTGCCGGGTCAGTTAGAAGTTCTCCATTTACCTCAATATAGATTTTACTAGAAGATTTTTCATTTTTTAAAAAATTCTTGGATTTTTTCCAAGTGCTAGAAAGATTGCAGTTCTTTATACTATTAGCAAATTCTTCCCATTTCGTTTTTTTGGCCTGTTTTATTGCTCTACGAAAAATTGCATTATTTCTTTTTAGATTTATTAAAGTATTTTGACACGGATTTCTACTGAATGCCCTATATGCTTGATCCTTTTGTTTTTTTAAAACTCCAATGTGGTTGTTATACCAAAAGGGATTGTTCAAAGTTTTTTTATTTCCTGTAAGCGGAATTGACTTATTAGCTGCTGTCCTAATAACTTTTGTTAAATTTGAAGCTTCAGTATTAATATTTCTTGACTGTGGTTTCCCTCCTAATTCTTTTGTTATTTCTAAGCCGAATTTTCTCCAGTTAGCTTTTTTCATTATAAATCTACGTTTAGTTTTTGGTAATATTTCACTTCTTTCTATTGTTTGAATAATTATAGGAATATGATCATAACCCTTTACATTATCAGTCAAACTCCAGCGAAGTTTATCAGCTATATCTTTGTGCGCAAAAGATAAGTCTATTATGCTATAATATCCCATATTTGAAAGAAAAGTTGGTGAGCCATCATTAAGAATACATATTTCATCATGATCTTCAAGCCATTTTTCTACTATTTTTCCTCTCCTGTTACATATTCGATCTCCCCATAGTTGATTTCTACAGTTAAAATCGCCCAAAAAGAGACCAGGTACAGGGGCTCTTTCATAAATTCTTTGTAGCACTTGCTTATTAAAAGCATTTTTAGGCCGAAAATATGCATTAATAATTGAGGTTCTGTTGGACACGCCTGGCAATGCAACTTCAACCCCTATTGCTACCGCTCCAACTCCCAAATCAATTTTTTTGAAATCTAGGGCAGTATCTATTAAAAAGCCAACGCCTCCAGAAGAATGAAAAGAATTTTTAAAATAACAATTATAATTTCGATATTTGCAAGGCATATTGGATTCCTTTAAATGGGTTTCTTGAAGAGCCAAGATGAGAGGCCTATATTTATCAATAATGAGATCCAAATAAGGTTTGTTAGTTTGAAATCCTTGTATATTCCATTGTATAATTTTAGTAGAAAAACCGAGAGATTTTTTTGTATTATCCGTAAAATTTACCATACTTTTATTAAACATAAGAATTACTTGTTATAGTTGAAATAATGTTAATTTTTATTTTGTTATTAATGGAAAAATTATTTTTATTTTAATGTTGAATAATGTTCTTATTTTGATTTTTTTTAATAAATTTTCTTTTAATTAAATTATCTTCAATATCTGAGTTTCCCGAAGAAAAATGATCGCTAGCCGAATTTAAAATATTTTTTGAAGAAGATTTATTATTTTTAAAATTTGAAACAGAAGAATTAAAACCATGTGATTTAGGTAAAGAAAAAAGGTCCTTATTTTTTTCGCAGCTTTCAATAACTGCCTGTGTTATTTTGTTAAGAGCAGCTTGTTTATCAAATGTACTAATTATATCTACATTTAAATTGTGTGAGGAATCTATAGCTTTATTTGTTTCAGTGTGGTTATTTGATTCTTTAGAATTAATTGATGCAATAGTTTCTTTACTATTATTTACTAATTCAGAAAAAGAAGAGTTATTCGAAGAAGAAGTGAGTTTCATTGGAGTTTTGAGTTGTGAAAATTTGTTAAATTCATTATATTTCTTGATAGCCTCTTTGCGTGTTATTCTATTGTCTGTGATTAATTTAAGGATATTCTTCTCTTTGATAAATGAAGGACAATCTTTTGAATCTGCTGAGTGCCCATCATCAAAGGAAGAACCAATACAATTTATACATTTAATCGGTTCGCACTCTGTAGCATGTTCTTCAGGTGTACCTTTTATCTCTTTAGAGCATTTACTGCAGCGAGGAGTGGTTGTCTTGCAAAATTTTAAATTGTGTCCAATCCTGTGGCACAACTTGCATTTCAGCGGGTTGGGGTAAAATTTTCTAACATTAATTGTCAAAAAACCTACCTTTACTTCCTTAGGAGGTTCCGTGGTATCAAAGGTGACTTGCACTAGTCCTGAGTAATTTTCCTTGACAATACCATCAAAAGAAAATTTCTTTTTATACCTATAAATACTGATAACATCTTTGTTTTTTTCCATAAGGCCTTCCAAGATTTCATTGTCAGTCAAACTTAAAAGATCTCTAGAATAAAAGGTCCCTTTTGATTGATTTAAATTGTTATTATGTTCCACAACAACACTAATATTACCTAGCTTCGTAACTTTTAAAAATTTATCTGCCAACATTTTATTTGGTACTTCTATGATTATATTCCCATCCTTATTAAAATTCGGCTTAGCTTGGGAGCTAATACCACTAATGAGTTTTGAAACAATAAAAATATTGAATGAACGCATAGGTTTATCAGAATCAATTGACTTCATTGTTACGAATCTTTTTTGACACAATTTTTTAAAACTAATCTCACTCGAACCTAATGTAGGAAATTCTTCAAAGTTTTTTTCAAAATTAATTTTTCCCGACGATTTCCTTTTCTTAAGTTTACCCGGCGAATTAAGGGAATAATCCAGTGTAGCCAAAGGCCCGAAGAAATTACCCGAAGTGCCCATTTCAGGGCCCGCCATTGCGAATGTCGCTCAGAGTACTTTTAATTTATTAAATATTTAATTATTAAATTAGTTGTGTAAAAGAAATAGAAACTTTATTTTCTATATAAGGGATATTATTATAGTTTTTATTAATATTTTCAAAATATTATTTAAAATTGAATCACAGTAAGCTGTAATCTATAAACGATAAATTCAAATAAAATAATTAAAAGTTATAATGTTGCTATGGCAACCACTGTTTATCATATATCAACAATATTTTTTTCAAATATCAATATAATAATAATTAAATTTAATGCAAAAATTATATCACTAGTTTAAAATTATAATGTTTCAATCCACGAAGTAAGTTAATTGTTATTATAAAATCACTACACTAATGTATTCAAGTCACCAACAATATTATTAACAAATTTATTTACACCAAAAACTTTTTCTTTTATTTAAAACATTGATCACAAAGAACGTCTTTACTCTATGAGCGACCTACTACGAATGAAAAAAAAGAAATAGATAAATTTTGAACAAAAAAAAAATAACACAAAAATAAGTTAATGCAATTTTAATATAAATTAAGACAACTATAGGATATTTGATTTAAAAAATTTATTCTAAAATTGGTGAAAAAAGAAATTGAGATATTTAAATTTCAGGAGAGTAAAGAATTACTCGGTAAAGGGTAAAGAATATCGTTCCATTTCCGTTTCCCGGAAAAATTACTTTAATTTTAACGCTTTGAAATCTTTATACTCTTCTCATTTCACACTCTCTTTCTCGTTAAGTTTTTATCACTTTTAACTAATAAATCAAAGAGATTAGAGATCTTGAGCAAATTTTTTACTTAAATTTTTTATTAAAAATTTTTTCTCATGAATGTACGAAAAAATTTTTTATATAATAAGAAAATATTGCATACTTTTAGGGTTATGAAAAAAATTATTTAAATAAAATATTAATATAATGATCGAATTCGAGAGTCAATTTAAGAGACCGATTTAAGATAAATAATTGTATTTTTTGGCAGAACGGCATTTAACATCATTTTTTTGCTTCTATAAAAATTTGGAAGTGCCTACAGTTTCAGATATAATATAACACCGGAAATTTGAAATTTTACAAAAATTTCGAAAGACAAAAATTTTTGTAAAATTTGCCTTTTTTTGATATTATTCAGCGGTTATAATTTTTGCTAATGGAGTTGAATGAAATAGAGAGGAGTAGGTACCAAAGGCTTTCAGCAAAAATTTTATCAAAAATCACAGCAATGAAATTTGAAGTCATATTGCATCTAATATACAATATCGTTAGATTTCGGGGGCACATGTAAGAAAATGATCTGGAAACAAAAACAAAAATTGAAAAAAATAAGTAATTTAATCTAAAATAGCGGCTATCTTACACAATAACTGCTTTAATTAATTGCATGGAAATAAAGGAGTATAGCAATTTACAGGCCTGCTCCTTTTGATTGATTTAATTTCGAATACTGCAGTATATTACCACTACTGCAATATTCTACCTCAAGTATAAAGCCAAAAATTTTGTTTCAGAATAAAATATTATTAGAGCCTCATATTCGAATTTAGCTTAACATCTCGTAATAAACTTATATTTGTCGCATAAACTTACCAACAAAATTTAAAAGTCTCATTTTTTAATATGATAATCTAAAAACAAAAATTTTACAAAATAGGAGACAAAAATTATAGAAAAGCATTTCTTGCCTTTTTTCTTATCATTTTATCTTTATATTTTTTTTTTTTTGGGGGGATTTCCTGTTTAGTAAATAAAAGTATTTTCACTTATTACTTTAACGATGAGGAGCAAAAAATCCCACAAATTATATATATATATAATTTATATATATGTATATACTTATATATTTTCTATTTTTATATAAAATTTGAATATCATTAAAAAAGATTTTCATTTTAAAGATCAAAAAATGTAAGATTTGATTATATCAAAAAGAAAAAAGGAGAGCAGAACCCATAACAACCTTAAATGAATATTTTTGACAATAAAATTTTTCTAAGAAAATTCTACATTAATAAAAATAAAATTTTACTAGTGCACATACATACTAACGTACATACAAATATGATTTTTTTTAAAAAAAGAACAAACAAAAATTTCAAAGGTCATTTTCATTTAAAAATTTATATAACATTTCTGTAGTCTAAGCATGTAAATATAACAGATATTTAAATATTAAATTAATTTTATATAAACGAGTTTTTAAAAAATTTAAATATTTCAAAAATTTTAAAGGAAATTAATTTTTAAGAGTGTTATATTAAGGTAACGGATAAAATGCTAGAAGCACGGTTTATCATATGAGTCACTATAAAAAATTAATAAGTTTGGAGCGACTTTGGACTGATAATATTTTGATAATTAAGAGAGTAAATTAAAGAGAAACAATAAAATTATTATTGAAAGTGTCATACTAGTGGTTAGTTAGCATTCCGAGTATGAGAATACTAGTGTTTAAACATAAATGTCAACTTAAAAGTATTTCTGAATGAAATATGTACGTGTTAAGAATTGGTGTATTTGAGGTTAATAGCAAATTTTGAAAGCAATAATAATCGATATCTTCTCTCTTCCTTTTTTTAAATGGCTGGTAATTTGAAACTAAATTGCATTGCGGGACTGGTAAGTCATTTCAAATTCATTTTTTGAATTATATACTGTTGTATAACAGTAATTTTTGTGTTATATGCTATTGTATAACAGTTATTTTTGTTATATGATATTATATAACAGTAACAAAATATATGGAAATAGAAAAAAACGAGAAAAAAATAGAGTTGACCTTGTCAACTCTGTGATACCCGTACGAATTTGTTATCCTATGTGCGAATAAAGATGCCATAACTGACTATGGAGTTGCCGTATATTAATTTATGCAAAATTTCAGTACAATGTGTTTTTCAAAATACTGTCTGTGCCAAAATACTGTTGAAGTTGTATGGCAGCTACCAGGAAGAGCCAAGAAATTTCAACGAATTTTATCAGACATATTGGCCCTACTAATATATTCGCTTGTGTGAAATTTCAATACCATAGCTTTTATAGTTTCTGAGATATAGTCAAATAACTTTTGAAGTTGTATGGCAGGTACCAGAAGGAGCCAAGTAATTTCAACGACTTTTATGAGACACATTGGCCCTACTAATGTATTCGTTTGTGTGAAATTTCAATACTGTAGCTTTTATAGTTTCTGAGATATAGACAAATAACTTTTGAAGTTGTATGGCAGGTACCGGAAGGAGCCAAGTAATTTCAACGACTTTTATCAGACACATTGGCCCTATCAATATATTCATTTGTGTGAAATTTCAATACCATAGCTTTTATAGTTTCTGAGATACAGCCAAATAAATTTTGAAGTTGTATGGCAGCTACCCGAACCGGTACCCCGATCTTGTCCAATTTAAATAGGGTTCTGGCACTTAGTACAATAAATCATTTGTGAAAATTTGGTGAACTTAGCTCAATTAGTTTTTGAGTTATCGTTGGGACGGACGGACGGACGGACGGACGGACGGACGGACGGACGGACGGACGGACAGACGGACGGACGGACGGACGGACGGACGGACGGACAGACAAAGCTAAATCAACTCAGAATTTGACGCTGATCAAAAACATACACTTGAGTCTATATCTAGGACCGTTATTTCTTAGCGTTACAAACGGTAAGGCAAATTTAGTATACCCTTCGAACATACGTTCGTACGGGTATAAAAAGGACAGAATCATACAAAAAATTTTAAAAGTATGTACTCTAATATAACAAAATCAACAATTTGTTATAATTTATGTTAACTGTTATAATTTATCATAACGTAACGTATTCGAATTTATAATTAAAAGTACTTAGTTGATATATATGCTTACGAAACTATTCCACTAAGAGTAAAATATTAAATTTTAAAAATATTTTCAAAGAGAAAGAGAAAACATCATCTAAACAAAAATTAAATGAGAATTTCTTCACATAAATGTTGTATCTACTCTTGAAAATTAAGTCGGGATTTATAATTTCCAAGGTTGCCATTTAGAAAATGCAAAATTACCCCATTTTGCTTACAAGTTCAATTAAAACGATAATATAAAAATTACTCCAGTTTTGAGTAATTAACCATGATTTATCATATTTGATTACTTCCCAATTTATAAATAGATTGAGAGATTGAGAGAATACAAATTTTTCTAGATTAATGTTGAGCAATATACAAATTAGATATACTTAATTAATGTACAGTGGGAAAATTATTTTAATTATTGAAAATTTTATAACCAAAAACAAAAAAAAACCACTCACTCTTTATGATCAATTTCACCTCGCAATACCATAAAAAAGAGTAAATTTAAACATGTAAAACCTTATTTTTACAAAAAACGAACAAATCTTAATCACTCTTTTTAAATACATAATTATTTCTTTTCAATTTCTGTAATCTTTTTACTTATCATGTAAAATTTTCGTGTTTTAACAAACATTTCTCGATTTCTCATTATTTATCAAAATAATTAATAATATTATCCAAACTATTGCAATCTCGAGGAACAAATTAATTAGAACGTGAGAAATTTTTCGAAATATAAGAATATAACATTATTTTTAATATGTTTAAAACATTATTGATTAAATTGATAATAAAAATTTTCAATAATTATAATAACAAAATCCAGTAAGAATAAGAAATTTTTTACTTAATAAAATATAACAAAATGGATGACTAAATAGTCCCAGAATACGCAAAAATGTGAGTCCATAATTATCTACTAAAAACATCAATAATAAAAAAAATAGTTTATTTATTATATAATACTCGTATAACAGTTAACGCAACTCGAAATCATTAAAAAATTCAAAAATATATCAATAATGCTCTTTATAAGAATTATATAACATTTATATACGAAAATTGTTTTGTTTCCTGAGGCGGCACACTATAATACTAACTTATAAACTATAGATATGAGAGGGTAGTATGAGAATGAGTATTAGATTTGTATAATATTTTGATAAAATATAAAATAATAATAAAAAATAAACAATAATTTTTGCAATGAGATTTTATTGTGCCTGAAGAAGATTATTTATAAGACATAAATCTAGCCCTTATGATTGAATAAAAAACTTTAGAACAACTAACGTATTTATAAAAAAAAAAAACATTATTTTTATCCCTTTTTCCTCTCATCCATACTATTTCTTATTCTTAATATTTTCTCTTCACATTTTATAATCTCTTTACATTTTTATACAGACACTTATTGAATAACACAATATAAAAATAAAAAAAAAGGAAAAAAAAATAAGAGAAATAAGGGACACTTTGTTTTTATTTTTATTTACTTTCTCTCTCATTTTTATTTGTTGTGTTTTATTTATTATTGTTTTCTTGTTTTGTTTTTTTATTATTTCAAAATTTGTTTTTTCCTCTCAAATATTTTTTTTTATTTTAAAATAAAATTTTCTTTTTTTTTCTTTTTGCACATTTAATATTTCCCTTGTTCCTGTTTCATTTTTGCTCATATAAAAAGTAAATATGAAGGAGGCAAAATAATAAAAACAATTAAAAGAAAAGAGAGAGAAAAGAGAAGAAACAATCATAATATCGTTGTGAAAGGTTTTAATTTTTTCTTTTTTGTTTCTTATTATTTTTATTTTCTCTCTTTTTTGAAAAGTGATTTGTTGATCATTTGTTATTCAATAGAGCAATAGAAATTTAAAAAAAAAAATCAGCTCTTTTTTTTCCTTGGTCTTCTTTAGCATCTTTCCAACAAAATTTGAAAAAAAAAACAAAAATGTTCTTATTAATTGCATTCTGTCCGTCCGTCTACCAGTCCATCTATTCTCCGTTGAAGCTAGCATAAGAAAGTTAAAATTTCATCATTCGTTTTGAGGAAATTATTTCTTTAGAGAAGATTTTGACCTACCTCCCTTCCCCCTCCCCCCCCCCCCACTTTTTGGAAGTTATGAAACCCTTCAAACTCATAAAAAATTCCATTTTATTGACATTTTTTTGCATTAAAATCACAAAAATATTTTTTTATACCCGCTATAAATCCTGAAAATAAGCGGCTCGCTTTTTCAATCACGAAACATAGCATACTAAAGCGGCTCAAAAATTAGCTTTTTTTTCTCTTAGACGGTACATTGTAGAAATCTAAGATTTGAATGATTTGAAAAAATTATGAAATGGTTTCTTTCTGTCGAAAAAAAAATTTGTCTTTTTACAACAACCTTCTACTTCAAATTATCGTCTCTAAGAATTAATAGAGATTTTCAATTTTTTATAAAAGTGAAATTTCAAATTTATATAAAAGTGAAAAACTGTCAGTAAATTCAATGCCTTAATGAAATATAAACTGTTTTCTTAAGTCACAAATTAGTCCATTATATCATTTACGATTTTTTTCCAACTCTTTTGTTCACATCCTGAAAGTATGCAATAATTTATAATTAAAAAATATTTTCATATTCATGAACGAATCTTTTGAATGTAAAAGTGCTATTTTAAAAACCATTCAGTTTAATCGAAAATTTATTTTTACCGACCGTATTGTGTAAACAATAGGTAGGTTATGTGATGGCAACAAATTTTGCATATCGAGTTTTCGGTGGGAACGTACTTCTCCATAGTAGGGAAGTGTAAATAAACTATTTTTAGCAACCTGTCGGTCTGTCGGTCTGTCGGTCTGTCGGTCTGTCCGTCTGTCGGTCTGTGTGTGCACGCGTGTATCTCAAGTTCGGCTGAACCGATTTTGATGAAATTTTATATGTAAGTTTATTTCCACCATGGGACGGATCGATCAACTTTTGGTATATATCAGGCCTCGGGAACTGCACTTTTTAGCGGGCCTGTTTTACATTTTTGAGCATATTGAAGAACATATTCAACCGATTTACTTGAAATTTCATATATAAGTTTTGATCTACCGGCGATGAAACCTCCTAACTTTTGGAAGAAATCAGGCGTCAGCAACTGGACGTTTACTACGGGCCAAATATACATTTTTGTGTATATAAAGAGAAATAATCAACCGATTTCATTGAAATTTAATATTTGAATTCCTTGTATTAAAACAATGAACATGTAAATTTTTTGGAAAGATCAGGGCTCGAAAACTGATCTGCGGGCCGATTTTACATTTTTCACCATATCTACGGAACGAATTGATGGAGTTTCTTGAAATTTGATATTTGAGTTCTGGTTGTTACCGAAACTAACTGGCGAGGGAATCTGGTTATTTCAGGGAATTCGGGTAATAAGAGCCAAATTTACATTTTTCTAGGTATGTTAACTATAAGCTTACTAATGTCCTAAAAATTGGAAATAAGTATTTAACAGACATTTTTATAATATTCTGTAACACTTTCACTTAACTAGACAATACACATTGCGGTCGGTTATGTGCTGACCACATCAGATTTTTTTTTTTTGGTATTTTCTTACTTCTATCAAAAATTTTTTATCCTTTCGTCAAAGAAAATATGAGAAAGAGGAGAATGAATAAAGGATTTTATTTTAAATATTTTATTCGTCCTTTCATGTAGGTCGACACAAAGTAATGAAAATCATTCAAGTGTTACTATGCATATATATATTCTATATAATATATGTATGTATAGATTGAAAGAGAGAGAGAGAGAGAGAGAGAGGGAGAGAGAAAACAAAAGAATGACGAAAATACTTTGCACTTTAATATTTACAAAAATAAAAAAATATAAAAATAAATGAATAAGAAAGAGGAAGAAACGAAAAAAAAAATGGAAATTTTCCTTTTAATAATACTAGATTATCTAATAAATTATTTGTTAAGGCTTTTCATCATAAAATTATTTAAAATACTACAAAATATAAAAAATAAATACGTAAAGAACAACTTTAACTGATTATTTTGTTTTATTTAAAGATCGAGAATATCCAGAAAATGTGGAGAATACAGTGAAGTGTAGCACATAGCATAGAGCACAAGGCTCTATACAAATTTATATAGCACGCTACTGGATATATTGGGAAAAATTCTGATTGATAAATTTTTTAAAATCGACTTATCAAATTCTTTTGGCAACAAACCAAAATCTAATAAGTCCGAAGCGTTACTCTAAAATATAGACACAAAAACATCTAGCTGAATTCTGCAAAACTTTCCAAAATTTTACAGTAGTTTCGAATTGAGAAATTTTCTCGAGTTACTGACATATAACAGACCTTAAATAACTGCCCTTAATTAAATTTTGCTCAAATTATGTTGACCAACTATTTTTGACAATAATTTTGCAAAGGTAAAGTGAATTTCTTGAAAAGGCTGCCTTTTTTTTTCCTCTAAAAAATAATTCAATAAAATTAGGTTCAACAGATCCCATTTTTTGTTTGAACACCTCAAAAAAAATTATCGAATTTTGTTTTAAAATAATTTTACTTTGGCCTAAGTGTAGACTCAAATTTGAAAAGAATTCAAAAATTCTAAAATCTTAATATTAATTTTTCTGGATCTAAACATGCATCCTTGCTGTATTGCGACAAATTTGAACATCAAATTCAACAGAAACTATTTAATAAGACTTGAGAATAAAATCATTTTGTAATTTCATATATCAAAAATTATAACCAACAAAATTAATGTGTACATCAATCATACAAAATGCAACATATTAATTTTGTATGATCGATGTTCGATTATGTATGATGTTGTTGCTCTTCATAAATTGTTTGAAATAATTTATGTATGAAACAAAAATTTCATTAAACAAAATCGTTTTAAACAAGTTTGCCTTATACAATACTTGTTGATCAAGCAAAAATTTTTTGATTTTTAAAATACAGAAAAAAATACAATTACCTTTATTGAATTCTCATATAGTGTAGGCGAGATTCTCCTTCAGTTTTCCTCTCTTAGAATTGCAAGACTTACAAAAGGACTTACAAAAGGACTAAATTTAAATTCAAAGAATTTCTGCTTTTCCATACAAAAATAAATTATTATTAAGGGAAAAAGTACACAAAAAAAATTACCATAATGGTTGCTTACTCCTTTGTTCCTTGGAATTTTTCTTTTACCCGTAAAAATTTATTTTTTGTAATCTTTAACATTTTGTTACATAATTTTATTAATTTGGCTTTTGAATATGGCGTAATAGAAAATTTTTTACACTTTGTACACATTTTTAAACACGAATTTTTTTTTTGTCTTTTTCCGACCTTTTTCCCTATGTCTTTTTCCTTTGAATTTTTTCTCGAGAAAAACCTTTAAACTTTGTACTTAATTAGAAATAATTAAAAACATTTTGTCCACTTAAATAATTCATAAAAGAAAAATTTTATATACGTAGAAAATTTTAAATTGAAGATGAACGCAAAAAAAAATACAAATAGACTTAAGGCCGAAAATTCCCATAGAATTGCCAAGGCGAACCAATACCTGCCTTACACAAAATCATCCTACATAACAAATTATTTTTTAAAATCTGTTTTAAAATTTTATTCTAAGAAGGTCTCAGAATAAATGCGGGACACTAAAATATATGAATAAAAATTCATAAAGTACTTTTTCTCTTGAAATTCAAGAAGATTTGAAAAGATTCTTTTGAAATTTTTTTGTTTTTTTTTGAAAAATTGAAAATTTTTTCTTATTAATTTAAGCTTTATTAAATAAATCAAAATTTATGTACCATAATAAGGAGCACGCACCAATTAGGGTATTGATGCCATCCATTATTAAATATTTTTAAATATCTCTCTTCGCTTCATAATTTATTAAAATATCCTTGCTAAACGTTGTAAATTTTAAATGCTACTATTACTGTTCCTCCTACTTAAACTTTGAAAACATAATTGAAATTTTTTTCTCATATTTTTGATATACGAGCATAATTTCTATCACATATATACCATAGGGTGAGTAATATTTTGTAAGAGAACAGAATTTTCAATATTAATATTAAAAATTTACTCTTACTCAAAATAGTTCATTTGTTCAAATTTTTTTCAATCCCGCTGCCCGCATAACATTAATTTCTCTAACACTCTCAATAAATTTGAGGAATTTATTTATTATTATTGAGAATAACATTTATTATTATTGAGAGAAAAATTGCCATATGTTTTATGTGTGATGTCAAATATATTCTCTTATCTGAAATTTATAGGGTTTTGAGGGTAGGTAACAATATTTTAAATGTTTACAATTTCATTCGGAATAAGCTGCCTTATATATTTTAAAATCTTGTAATTGAAACAAGAGCATATTAATTCAATTGTAATACTCTAGGTAATTAGTAAAATTACACTCTCCTTGCATATGGATTTAATTAAGGGGACAGGTTCAAATAATTTCAATTACAGAGCTATTTAAAATTTTTCCTATACATTATTGTTTATATTCAATATTTTGGAAATTGTGTGGTTGCAACAACAAAATTTCTTAAAATATAACGATTAGATTGAAATTGTAAGAGAATGGATTAGATTTCAGTTTTTGTCACTTGTTTTTAAAAATTATTTCCAACTCTTTAGATTTGATTTGATTTAATTATTTCTGACTCAAACAATTTTGCTTTATAACCAAAGATTTATTTAAATTCAAAATATGTGACTAACATATTAAGTGTGACAACAAGAGTAACCTACATAAATCAGTTTTAGTAATTTTTCAAATTTCTTTCAAATTGAATTCTTATACAGTTTCCTCTAAATTTTTTTCAAAACTTGATTAATGTACATCTCAAAAAATTTGCAAGTTATGAGTAAAAAATTATAAATATTCTCAAAGTTCAACGTAAACTTAAAACTTAATTTGACAAACTGGATTTCCATTATCTTAACAACTCATTTGAATTTGAACACTTAGTATCAAATTAGCAGATTTCTCCTCAATACCACAAATGCACTAATTTTATTTTAATTAAGTTTTCTTCATTCTTGCATACATACATTCCTGTACAGCATAAAGTTGTCGACTATACGACGAATGCTGTGAATCTATGTACACTAGATACAAAAACCAAACGATTAATGGAAAATAATAGAAAATGAATTAAGAGGATAAAAGAGTTTTCCATTTAAAAAAAATTCTATAGCATCATACTTCAATTTGTAAATTGCCATATTTTATATTACCACATATATAAGTTCAAAACTCTATATATTCCACGATTATGTGATATACATTTGCTGAAACGAGCATAACACAAGCACGCACTAACAAACACGTGAATTTGAAACCATGAAATAACTTTACACAGGCATAAATTTGCAATGATCAATTACTGCTTCATTTTGTTTTGCTTTCTTTTTCTATTTACTCAGAACTCAGCTATTCTTTCTTCCAACCCCCCTTTCATTATATATAATATGTATCCTGTTCTAAATAAGCTCTTAAGAGGAATTTGAAAATTTCCACTTTTTTTCGTTTTTTTTTTCCTGACAACTCCCTGCAATCACACACAAACACGAACACATGTGTGTTTTTGTGTTTATGCTGTAATATTCGCAATAAATTTTTGGCACGTTGAGAAAAAAATTATTTTTATATTTTAAAGACATGCTTTTTTTCATTTTAGAATTTTGTTTTGAAAAAGTTTCTTTTCGAAAAACAAAATCGAAAAAGAAAACAAAATTTTGTATTTTGATGCGACTCGAAAATTTTTACAATTAAATTTGGTTCCAGTTTCATCATATAATCTTATTCAATATTTCAACATTAAGAACAACTCACGTACCATATTAAATTTCTTTTATATTTATACACATACGTCCATACGCGCGGCATACGTACAATTGTATTTCAAATGAATTAATTTCAAAATCACATACCCAACCACATTTATATTCATAACACACACGCACGATATACACATGACATACACAATTATACAAATGTAAAGCTATCAAAGTTTAAAGTATCTATTTAAGTTCATTTTAAATTTGAATTTGACATCGTTTGCCTTTTTATAGATGGGGGCAATTTGTTAAAAACAAAAAAGAATTTTGAATCCTTAAAATGAATTTCAAAATTCTCTTTAAGGATTAAAGTAACACAAAAATATTAGAGAAATATTTTTTTTAATTTAATTTGAATTTAAAATCAAAAATTATTTAGAAATTTTTTTGATAAAAGTGTAAAATTTTTACTTTAAGTCAAAGACAAAGTTTATGTCAAATGCCATCTAAAATTAAAATTTATTTTCGAATAACAGGCAAAAAATACTTTTCCCGTACTTTTATCGCGCTGTTATGTTACTAAAATAAAACATAATTTTCAAGTAGAGTTTTTTATTCTTTTATTCATAAATTCAAGAAGAGTAAATATTAGTACTTGAATATTAGCTTAGCCATAAAAGAAAAACTCAACTTAAACCGCCTAGATTCCTCACAACACAACCAAGAATTATAGAACTAATTTTTATAGAAAAACTACTCGTTTGAAAGCAAAAACACAAAAGTGTTACAACCATCTTTTCGAATAAATAATTTATACTATCGAATTCATTCGAAATTGTCATTAAAATCAAAATACCGTATAAATTGCTTATAGTTCTATTATTAAAATTGAAATTATATCAATAATTTAAAATTGAATTAATTTACGAGAAATATTGTTTAAAACATATTTCTTTGTTTGATAGACATGTATGATAAGCATATACCATTTTATCTTATTGCCATCCATTCACTGTTATTAATTGTCGAGTGCACATCGTTGTAAACATTCATTACATATTTCATCACTCAAATCATTCTAAATATGAAATATAAAAAATTCGAATGATGGAATCACAATCAAACATGTTGCGTATATTATATTTAAAAAAAAAAAATAAGTTTGATGCAAAAAGAAATTCATGTAAATTGAGACAAAGACAAAGTTCATAACTCAAATTAAACAGAGATCAAACAATTTCTTGTATGATTAAGGTAAATAACTTTTGTTTGATACTATTGTGATATTGTAATAATGTTGGAATAATAATGTCCAAACTAAATATTAAAATTTCATTTCTTGTGTTAATTTACTTTAAATTTCTGCCACAACTAAAATTCATATAACAAAAATTTTTCTTTATTAACGCATCTTAATGACAATTGAATCATACAGTATGAGGCAAACTTCATTTTTAATACAAAATTTAATTGATATTGCAAACATCAAGTTTATTTTAATATTTTTTTCTTGTAATTGGCCTTCATTTTGAGAAAAAATTAATAATTAGCTTACCGCATATGATTTAATTGATAATAAGGCCCAGAAAATTCTTTTAAATTTCAATATGCCTACAATCAATATTATTTGTATTGTATTGTATGAGAAATATTAAAGAAAATCATTGAATTCTTTTTTTAAAAATTCAAGTAAATTTCTTATTCAATTTAACAATGAATGTTATTTACGAGTATGTATGTAACAAAATTTGTATATATTTCGATATTTTTATAAGAAAAACAGAAAACTTAATTAATTTTTTCGTTTGATTTTTATTAAATGAAATTTTTGCCAAAGGCCCGCCCCAAATGTTTTTTTTGGCTGCGGCCTTTAATCAATAAATTGTAGACTTTTTAATCATTCTTAGAATGTTATTGAATGAAAAAATTTTTTCATTGCAAACCAAATGTAACAATATTGTTAATAACATTGAGAAAATATTCACATTAGTCATAACAAGTTCTACATATTAAATCTCTTGTAAGATTTAAAAAAAATCATGCAGAGAAACGTGAAAAATTCGCTTTAATATGAAAAATTTAAAAAAAAACCATAAGAAAAAATATTAAAATTGGTATCAAATCCATCATAACCACTTTAGCACTCATACAAAATTCCTGTCTCTATTGAAAATAAAGTTGGGTCAAACCAATGGTTTGTATTGTAGCACTTTTTCCTTCACTTTTCCCTTTAATCACACTATTAAAAGTATTTTCGTTATTCATATACAAAGCTATTTCTAGGATTGCATATTTTTAGGATGAACGATTTACGCAGTCTTTGAAAAAAAGCAAAAATTAATATAAACAGGGGTTAACATAATGCTCGATTTTAAGGGTTAATTGTGTGAGTTAAGAATAATAATTATATTTTTAAATGTCATGGAATTTACCGTTAGCTTTTTGCGTTTATAGAAATTTGAAAAATGAAGATGGAAAAAAATTTTCTTCAAACGAAATAAAGCATTTATTAGTGTCTAAAAGCTCCTAAAATTTTAAGCTTCTACAGGCTGGGGTCTACAAGAAAAACGACATAAAAAATTTGAAAAAAAAGGCTTTAGATAACGGTAAATTTCAACGGCCATTTTACTTTTCTGAAGTTTAACTATATTATACCGTTCTAGGGGAAGCAAGTCGCTGCCTTTCTGCGTATGCAAAATTTGAAAAATGCTTATGGTTTCATTGCAACAAATAGTTAAAAAAGTCCATTTTTAGGGTTTTGGGATGGTATAACTTCTAGAGGGGGGGGGGAGATAGGTAAAAATTTTGTTCTACGGAAATAAGTTTCTAGTAAAGGTCTATGTACACACAAAATTTCAGCTTTCAATCTTCAAGGGTGTAGAAGTTTTGTAAACAGACACACGGACAAACGGACGGACGGACAGAGTGACACTAATAAGCACTTTTTTCAAAAATTTTTTGGAAAAGTGCTAAAAAAAAAGAAATTTTTTTTATTAATGTTATTTTGCGTTTGACGCAGCTTGGTGTGCTTCAATTTTTATTGGCTTTAACGACAATTTTTAGAATTTTTATTTTTTTATTTTTGCTTCCTCTTCTCTTTCTCTTCATTTTCTGTTATCTAGAACACATATTTACTCACATGTGTATATGTAATGAATGTATGCATCTACGAATTTGTACACACATTTTAATTACATGTTACACAATAGAACGTACGAGTTTATCCAAGAATTTATGAATAAAAATGTGAATCAAAATTTACTTTATTGTATGTTTGTACATACAATTTGTGTATTGTAAATAATTGAAAATTTTTTTTTATATTTGTATAACAATTACTATATTCCTTATATACATACGTAAATGTATAACAAATATAAATAAATGTTGTACGCATAGAGAGCATCAGTTTTCATATTATTGTTTTCAGAACTTTGAAATCTATGCAATAATAATAAATAAACTCGTGTAATATACACACATATATTTAGGAGACACGAGCATATATATATAAAAAATTGTTATATAAAAGACATGTGAATTGTATATGTAAATATGTTAGGAAAATTTCATAGAAAAAAAATGTTCGTAAACTTAGAATATAAAAAAACTTTTATGAGAATTTATCAAAAAATGTGATAATCGTGGTACAGCCCTATAGTTCTGCTAGGGTTGGGTCATGATTATCCTATAATATTATAGATAATCATACCAGAGTTTCGTTCTTCATTGAGTTTTTAATTAAGTAGATAACTGACTGGATTTTTGTTTCAGTAATAAAATTATTAAAAATTTAATAGCCGATTCTCTTATTACTGAATTGCAAACGAGTTACAGGATTTTAATTTTTATTTAAATTCGAATTATTATAAGAATATTACTAGTATACTAATACTCTTATATCTGTTATAAGAGTATTATTATACAATTTACAGCGATCTCTCATAGGAAATAAATGGCACTCAGAGTTGCCAGTTGCTCAAAACTGCTCAAAACTGAGGAAGAAAATTGCAATCATGCAAATGCAAATATCATTAATTTATGAGTTCAAAAATTTCCAAAATTTTGGGACAATCTGACGATAATTTTGATTTACCTAAGTTGGGTAAGATTTTTGACAAAAAGCACAAATTTTATTATTGATAAATTTGATTTTTATTACATTATCTACCCTTTTCGAGTAAATAAATGAAACAGTTGACACACTAAGAGCGTAATGTTTTAATGTTTTCCTAGTGTTCTAAATTATCCTACACAACGATCGGGTAATTTGCATCTTTTTTTCGAGTAATTCAGTATTTTTTTTAATTGGCATCCATTTTGTAAATTGTTGATTTTCCCACACGACCACTTACTCCCCTTGACTTTTGTTCGATGATACTCTCCCGTTTTACTCTTCTATTTTACTCTCTCGTTTTACTCTTCTGTTCTTCTCTCCTATTTTGCTCCCCAATTTACTTTAATCACATAAAAATTCATTTGTTTGAGTCATGTAATTAAATTTTTCTATATAAAATTTTAAACAAGGCACTCTATATTTTGTAAACCAAAAAAATCTGGACCTTATCATTACAAAATTCAAAATTATTAGAAAATTCACAAAAAATTATCCACATTTGATGTTATTTCCTATGGAAATTGTTTCACTTACGTATTTAATGCAAATATTTCTTTACTTTGCTATCTTTTCTCAATTGAATAACAGGATAAATCCGATCCCAACGATATAAGAAGCAAAATAAAAAAAAAAAATAAAAAATTCTATGGTATCTAATATGGATGAAACATGGAATTTGTACAAAAAAAACAAAAATAAAAATAAAAAAAAAAAATTTTATAAAGAAATTTTTATTCTAAAAAATATTGACAGAAAGGACTTTTTAGCAAATTAAATTTCACAGCATGAGAGCCAAAGGCATAAAATAAAAGTATGAAAGGATATTTTTTGTCTTGTTTAATATTTTTTCTTGTTATTTTTTTTTTTATAATTTTTATTTTTCTTATTTTAACAAGCGTATAGAACGGAAATAATAACATTTAAGAGTATATATACACACACATACACAAAACACATATTTACATTTCCCATTTATACAAGCACATTAATATATAGACCTGTGCATCGTTATTTAAGAGTATAACGGAAACTTTTTCCCTGCCTAAACAAGTCAGGGTACACGAACACGTTCGTTTTATATTTAAGTACAGTTATATGGGTACATACATTAACTGCGTATACATTTTGTAAATACATTAACTGTTATACTGTGTATAAGAGTATATGTAAAAATATTTATAGTTATTAGTTATTCAAGAAATATTCTGGGGGGAAATAAGGAAACGGGAAAAAACGGAAAATGTTTTGTTTATTTTTTTTTTATCCTGGTTTTTTGTTTTTGTTCTTTGTTTTTTTTTATGTTAATAATTTCTGTTGTCATCGATGTCTATTTCACCTGAGGAACAATATTTACACTTCATATAATATAATAAAAGGAGAAAAACTCTCGTAAAGAGAAAAAAAAAGAAAACAGGAAAAAAAAGCAATCAAAAATTGAGAAAAAAATTTTTTTTTTGTTTTTAGTTTTTTTAGTTGTAAATGTACTCATTTTAACTGTAAAAACTTAATGAACATTTTTATCAGAATATTTTTAATGTCAGCTTAAAAATTTTATTAATTACTTAAGGACGAAGACTTTAAAAGAACAAAAAAGGACGAAATTAATTGACTCAACAAAAAAGAGAGAATGTCTTCAAATAAGTCTGCATGAAAGAATTTTTGGAAATCTACATGAAATTTTGGAATCACAAAATAATGGAGCTCCGGTAATAGCAAAAGAAATTTTTGTTCTTTGACTCATGCAATTCTCTTGAATTTCAAGCTTATTTTATTATTCCCAAAATTCAATTAAATATTTTATAAAACAATTTTAAAATTATGTGAGCAATTGTGAGCATTTTCTCAATTAAAACTAATGTATTTTTTTTATATTACCAATAAGTGAAATCAGAGATAAAATTATTTTTGTAATAAACGAACTCGAATCTCTTAAAACTTGAATATAATTAAGACATATCGGATATAATTGAAAAATCTGTAAAATTACTTAATCAGAAAATATTGAATATCATACACAAAACTTTGAGCACTAAAAGTAAAATCGATTTATGGCATAAATGTTCGATATACTGATTGGATAGATACAGGTTGGTGAATTTCGATATTATTCTTTGCAACAAAGTCGTTAAATTCTTAAAAAATAGAATAAAAATTCTCACAGCAGATCAATTATTGAATAATACTTAAATTTCATTATTATGTTCATTGCAACTGCACACTTTAATTATCATACAACATTTATCTCATACAACATGTTTGATTTACTTAATGAGTATTATTTCAAATTGTTGTATAGCCTTAATTTACCCCAACCCAATACTTAATAATCCAAAAAAATAAGGTAAATAAAAATTTAATTGAATACTTTTTTTCCTTCATAGCAACAATTCATTCAAGTTTGATCTCATGCAATATGTTTGATTAACATGAATGAGTCTTCTTTCAAATTGTTGCACAGTCTTAATTTATCTCAATGCTTAATAAGACCCAAAAATAAGGTAAATGAATCATTAATTAACTACCTATTTCTCTCAATTGCACCCATATGCAAACTTAAAACTTTGTTCGATACAACCATAAAATATGTACTAACATTAATTCACTGAAAAAAATATAAATTGCACATTTCAAAATAAATAAATCATGTGAAAATATTTTCTAAAAAATTTTCAATTCTAACTGCAAAATAAACAATAATTCTTCTAATATTTCTCCTTCTTCCTTTCAAAACTAATGAATTTAAAATCTTCGTATGCATCAATATTAATCCTCAATATAATTTCTATCATCATTCTCTTAAATCCTCACATAAAGTGTATTTAAAGAAACTAATTTTCATCTTCTCGATTATTTGTTTGTTTTACTTTTAATTTAAAGAAAAAAAAAAGAAAAATTATCACAATCTCATAAACAAAATTCACAACTTTACTATCTACACATTTGTACACAACACATATTTCTAAAAGGCTGTTCTTATGTCACTTATGTGCATAATTTATTCACCATGACAAATGAGTATGTACACATCAATGATTTCACATTTTGTATCCAGTCATAACAAACAGAGAGAAAGAGAAACATTGAAGAAAAAAAAAACAACAACAACATAAATCACATAGCATTTTTAAATTTACCAGAATATTGTATGAGACACTATATACCATAGATAGTATTGAACGGATAAAATCAGGACATACTATATTAATCTACCAAATATAACGAAAAGAATACCAAAAAAATAGCTGTCAAAACCATTTCTGACACCATCTCATACATATATTTCATACTTTATTTTATTCCCTTTCTCATCATATTTCATACATTGTACACAATTTAACAAGGCATTCCTTCTCATCGTTTAAAACAGAAGAGAAAAACGAAAATAAAAAATACTCATTTAGAGGTGTTATATAATATTTCAAAACTCCAAATAATTTCTGGCGCTATTTTTAGTACATTTCAAAAAAAAAAAAAATTTTAAATTTCCTCACTAATTTCACATTGGAAATTCTGTTCCGTCCGTTTATCCTTTCGATATTACAATTTATCAACCAATAAAATTTCATTGAAAAGATTGTAAAAATTTCATTTGTTTTTTTATAGCTGATTTCCGGACTCCTTCAATTCATTCTAGAAGAATGGATAAGAAAAATGCTACAACAACAAATTAACTATTAAAATTAGCCGTGATTCCAAGGCGTTTATTAAAATAATTTTTGACAGAATTTTTCTTGTTAACGGCAAATCCGAAATATTTAAATCTTAATTTTATTTTAACAAGAAAATGTTGCTCTTTTCTAAATATCATCTCTCAAATTTTGCTAATTTTTTAGAAATTTCCTAGCTTTACTTGTTTATGAATAAAGTAAGAAGGCTACAAGAAATAATATTCTTATCGAAACTAATTGGTGTATAACTTAACTAACTTATTTAACTGTTATACATGTACAACTTCCTCCTAAATGTATGCAATAAAATCAAGTTATGAATGAATAATTTTTGTAGATCATCTCAATTTATACATTTCCGCCTCAAAAATTTTTAAAAATGACAGTTTTTTAATCAAATTATCGGAATGAAATGTGCTACTTTACCAAACCAATTTACTTAATTCACTGCGTGTATTTTTCAATTTACGTAAAAGGAATACAACAAGAACGATAGCAACAGCAACGATGACGACGACGGTTCACATTTTTTTTGTAGAATGAAAAATGTGGAGGTATTTTGAGGGCCTTCATATCCATATATACATATTTTTAGTTTCTTATATAAATTAAACCGCCCTTTGTTTTTGTTGATTTTCCTCCTGATTGCATACATTAATAATTATTATATATATGTAAATATATACCTACAATATAGAAAGAAATTATTATATGAAAAGGGATTTTCTAATACACTTGAGAATAAAAATTGTGTTTAAGGATGAAAGATTAGTTGATATTAGACGGAATAAATGAAAAAAGAACAGGAAGAATGTAAGAAATTTTAACATTAACTAAAATATTTTTTCATTTGAATTTCAAATCTAAAAGGATTTTGTGTGTCTTTTTTTATTTTAAATAATAACTAAGTTATTAATAAAATATAAAGGGAAAATGTATAAAGAAAAATATTATCTTTCATGTTTCACCTCACCTAATAAGTTCGTATTAAATTTGTGAATGAAAAAGTCCTTATAGGATAAGAAAAATTTTGATAAAATTTCATTTCAATTTAGTCTTTAAGAATGTTAAATTTTTAAAGTTCAGTAATTTAAAAAGGACAGAAACAAAAGGAAGCAGCCTTTATTGACTAAATTCCATTCATTATCTCAGCAATTTAAATATTGCAGTGTTGGCCTAAATATATGATCATCAAAACTTCAGCTTGCAAAGCTCAATTGGGGGGCAGTGGATTAAAAAAATCCGATCCGAATTCGGTTAGTATTCACGACTTTTAATTTTTACTCAATGAATTTATTTTTTTCAAAACTCAAATTTAATTTAAAAATATGTTGGCTACAATTAAACCACTATTCCAGTAAAAGCTTAAAAAAATACATAAATATAATATTTTTTAAAAATATACGTGGCACTTGAAACATAAATGAGCAATATCACATCATACAATGGGCATCTAAAATATTCAAAGCGAACATTATGTCTTGTCCTGATCTCTATAACTTCTCCTCCTTAAACCAACATGTTAAATACATTCTTTTTCAAATTTCCAGTTTATTCTTTGAATTATTCGAGAGCTTGAATTTTCGATTTTCTTATGGTTTTCTCGTCTCAACGCGCGTTTACAACCTTCAGAAACCAACGTGTCCCAAAATTCCCTTACAATCCAACAAAAAAAGTCCTCTAAATATGTCTTAGTCGAAATAATATTCAAAACCCTTCAAATTCAATTAAAACAAAACTTTTAATATTTTACCCCTAAAATTATGCAAAAAATATTAAGAGTTTTAAATTATCATTTCATTTTCTAGCTAGCCAGCTCCTGGTTAACTATAGATTATTTATTAAAAATCATTATTCCCCTCACCTCGGATGAGAGCAAAAAGTTATTGAGTAGTACGAAATTTTCACGAAGTAAAAATTTTGCTGTTTTTACAAAAATGCCCCTGCGTATATGCAAAATTTTGAAATTTTTTTTAAAGAAGGCAATAATTTTAGTTTAAAATTTTTAAATTTTTATGAGGAAAAATGAGAAGTTTCAAAAACTTGAAACTTCTTGAAAAAGTCATGATGACTATGAATCTGAAATGTACATAGAATCCTTTATTTGCCACATTAAACTTAATAAAATCATTAAAAATCACATTAATTTTGATTTTCCTTTTAAAATTTTCAAATTTACAAATTTTCAAATCCTAATATTTCTCACATACAATATAGTTTCTTATAGTTACGCCCTTAATAACATCACAATTATAATAAAATACTCATGTCAACCATATGTTTACACTCAAAAACCTTAAGTAAATATTGTCATATTATTATAGCATTGTAGTCACCTTTAATATAAAATTTTAAATCACTCACACTTGACCCATTTCAAAATATTTTATTTAATAAGACATACATTAAAAGTTAAGCATATTTAAATACTTAAAGAAAATATCCTTTAAAAAATAGTTTATGTGATCACATATAACAAAACTTAATTTTTATACTTGAATAATTTTTTTATAAAGGAAATCTTCTACTTCTTCTTCTTCTTCTCTACAATAATAACAATGCTATCAAAACTCTACCCCAAAAATATAAAATTTATGAACAACTTTTGATTATTTTCCCACAAAAATCTAAATATTTTCATAACTTTTCTTTCCATCTACAAAGCATTTTAGAGATACGCAAAAACATGATGAAGAATAATTTACCCAAAATTCAACGAGGCTCCTGTAAAATACCAAAATGTGTAGGAATATATTTTGTGGCCTTTATATTATTATGTAGGTACAATGAACATATGTAAATACAAAAATATTTTGATTTTAAGATTTAAAATTATGGTTTTTGTGGAAATTCATCAATTTAAATACCTTAATTTCTATTTGAATTTATGAAAAAAGGTAAATAAAATGATTTTCAAAAATACGAAAATAAAAATTACTACTCGACATTCTTTATTTCCGTTTATGGGAATGTAAAGGGTTAAATATTTTATACAAATAACACAAAATTTGTGTGCAATGATAAATGATTGTGAATGAGTGAAAGAGGGAAATAGAAAATAAATAATTTGTAATAAATGAAATTATTAAATTAGAAGTTGTGCGACAAAATAATTTTGACAAAGGAAATTGCTATGATTAAACAAAAAATTTTCGTTAATGGGGTTTGATTGTTGGGGAGGCAGTCGGAATACCTGGTATTTTTTTTTTGTGCAAATCATTTTGGATTTTAGAAAAATCATTTTGAAATAATTTTCTTGTCTATGATTCAAATGAAATGATTTGAAGATTAACAAATACAGATGTACATATCCTTTATATACAGAGATTAACAATTGAATTATGTCCTTCCTAATATCATTTATAATTTTCTTATAATTTTCATATATATATTTTGAGACTGGAATTGTGTAGATATTTTTGGAGTAATTAAGTATTTTAAATTTATTGAATAAATTAATGACTTCCATATTGTAAAAATTGCACTAATTTAACCGAAGTATCACCTCTCATATTATTTTTACAGAAATTTTGAGCATTTAAATCCATATTGTTTAATAATCGTCTCAGATGCAAAGAAAAAACTAGAAAGCCATTGTCTCGAAAAAAAAACATCCGGTGCTTTTTATAAGCTTTCAGTATTTCGTGTCACAAATTGGCAGTACAATTGATTAGTACAAGTTAATTGTGCGATTTTGACAATTTAAATTCCCATTCGTTTCATTATGTAAACACAATATTTTGAAAGCTTTTTCTGTTGCAGCGTTTAAGTGAAAATTATGAAATTTAGAAATTGTTTAAAAATACTTTATAGACTGGAATTTTTTGGATTTTATACAATATTGGAATCGGAATAATAATCGGAGTTAAAAATTTTAAAAAATATTGTTTGAAAGCTCGTATTATTCAGAAATATTCTATGTTTTTCTTTAAATTTTAAAAACCCAAGTATCCTAAAAATTATCAAAATTAAAAAATTTAAAAATTTTTTTTTTTTACTAGGTGAAAAAAATCTCAAAAGACGAAAAAAGACTTCGCTGCCTGGCTTTTTACTCCGACAATAGGGGTGCGTGACTCCTACCATAAAAAATTACTTAAACTCTGAACGGATAAAACTGGTCCTACAGATTAACTATTGCGCTAATTTGGTTTTTCTGTACAGGAATTAAATATCTTCCATAAGGAATTTAGTATTTCGCGCTAAATCGAAAGGTCTTGTTCCTTTAAGTCTTTCCGTTAGTACGCCATTGTTTAGCAGCCGAGGTGGTTCTATATTTACATGCTGTTCTAGATGAGTACTATGCTTTGTAGCACAACTGCTAATTTGATCAAGGAATCCCTGTGAATGTCACTGTTGCGTATATACCATGGTTAATTTACCATGCCCCGTAGAATTTTATTCTGGAAGGTTTGAATTTTGTTAATGTGAGTCTTCTTAGCACAACCCCACAGTTGAATGCTATATAGCCATAAATCAATACTTCATTATCAATTGCCAAATTGGACTTACGACGTAAGAGCCAATAATTTTCTCTATATTTACATTTTTTTTCTTATAATACACTTAATTTATTTGAAAGCCAAATATGATCAGATAATTGTCTACACTCACTTTAAATATTATTTAAAAACAAAAAGCACGAAAAAAAAAAAAAAAAAAAAATAATTGAATTGAAAATTTTCACAAAAAAAAAAAAAAAAACGAAAATTTCTTTACATTTTTTCTCTCTTTTTTCTTTTTTATTTAAAATTCAAAAATAAATCCATCTTCAAGCCATGCTAAGTGCGTTTTCAGGCCAAATTCACTAAAAATAAATGAAGAAGAATACAAAAACAAAATAAAACAGAATTGCCCTGATTTCTTCATGATTGCTTCCAATTATATAAACATAACAATCTTTTCTCGGAATTACATTATATTTTCTTACCCATCGGATTGTATACAATAAGGAAGGTATTGTAATGACAACAAATCTCAGTGATAGAAAATGCAAAATTGCCACTTTTGAATGTAGAATTTCCTACTACGACGTAAAAAATTACTAATTTTTGCCTGATTGTCTAACGAACTGAACCTTTATTATACTAGCTTTTGATAATTTTAAAGACAATTTATACAGAGGGTGATTCAGAAAGGTATGCAACGGTATATACCATTATTTTGAAAATCTGAAAATTGTGTAAAACTTTTGTTCCGGAATGAATACAAAATCTCAACGGTTATAAAATACACAAATTTCATTGATTTTTCACCACCAATATGTTGGTTGGTTGGTTGATGTAACCAGTACGGCAGGTCCACCACACCCCAATTAGCACAACCCCCCCCCCCCCGTAAATACCAGACCGTCATTGAGCATAAGATAACAGGTGGCCTATCTAATTCACTAATATTTGTACTTCCACTGTTTATAACTCTCGTTATAAGAAAAAGATTTGGGCTTGAAAGCAGAACGTAACTTTATTTTTTATTTAATACATTTTCGGAATAACATGTATAATTCAGAAAATTCAATTTCTTCCCTTTCTCAAATTTTTTAGTTTTCTTTACTATGACAATTTCATATGAAATTTTACGGAAAATCTCGTTTTCACCATCAATAGTGTGCCGATCGCATCCAATTTTTCCAATTTTTTTATTTTTTTTTTTCTTGTATTCAAACAAAAAATTTTCTTACCTTTAAAAACAACGAAAATTGCTTATTAAATTATTGTTGTTATTATTAAATACCAAACAAGGAAAAAAAAACAAAAACAAAAACGAAAACAGAAAAAATATTTTTTGAAATGAAAAAAATGCGCAATTTTCAATGTTTTTTAACTAAAAAACAAAAACGAAAATGAAAATGAAAACTGTGAAAACGAAAAATTTTGAAAGAAAAACAAAAATTATTCAAAATTTAAAAAAAAAAAAACAACAAAAAGAAGTAAAGAAACGAAATTCCCCCCGGCATTTCAGAAAAACCAAAGAAGAAGAAAATATTGCAGATGTTTTCTTCTCAGAATTTCCCAAAAGTAATTTTCAAGAAAAGAAAACAAAAAAAGAGAAAAAAAAGAGAGAAAACAAAAAACTTAAATGAGAATTACACTCTTAATAAATTTAAAATATTCATTGGAAAATCTTATGCTCTCCTATAAAATTACTCTTACCCTTACCTTTCATACTCTTATTACTCTTAATACTCATATTTTCTGCTTGTTTTCTTCTCATTTATAAAATATGTGGTGGTATAGGACTCTGAATATTTCGTAAAGGTAGAAATTTTATCAAATCAATCACAAATTAAACCCAATTTTTCATATGCTTTTGAAATAAAATTCGATGAAAATTGATTGTAATAAACAAGAAAAATATTTAAAATCCAGGATATTTTAAAGTAGCTAGGATTTTCTGTTCCTATAATATATTTTTGAATTTAAAATGAGTACTGAATTTAATACAAGTTTTTGATTTACTTTGAAATTAAAAATAATTTTGTTTTCCACAAATAATTGAATAAAAATTTTTCCGTATTCAAATAATAAATGAGTCTTAAGACTTGCAAATGAAATAACAATTCAGATGGGTACGTGACTTTAAAATCTATAAGAACTTTAAATAAATATTAAAATTTTCCGATGAATCAAGAGTCAAACGAAGTGAAGTTATTCAGTAATGAAAATATTTTGATTACATAGCTTTAAAAATTTGTTAAAATAATCTTTAATAATACATAATTCTTTAAATTTTTCAATTGCATACTTTTAGGGAACAAAAAAAAAATTAAAATTTTAGACGAAAATCTCCAGTGAATGTATGAGTAAATGAATGGAAACTAGAGAAATCGTGATGAATGAAAACTATTTTGAATGTGATTTCTAAAAAAATTACAATATAGTGTACCGGGGTACAACTATTGACACTCTGAAAAATCTATACAGTTTTTTACAATCAAAGCAATAACGGTATCAACAATTTTATTTTATCGACATTCACGTAAACAAATTTAATTTTTAGCACTTTTCCAAAAAATTTTTTGAAAAAAGTGCTTATTAGTTTCACTCTGTCCGTCCGTCCGTCCGTCCGTCCGTCCGTCCGTCCGTCCGTCCGTCTGTCAGTGTGTCTGTTTACAAAACTTCTACACCTTTGAAGATAGAAAGCTGAAATTTAATACGTACATAGATCTTCACTAGAAACTTATTTCCGTAGAACAAAATTTTTACCTATCTCCCCCCCTCTAGAAGTTATACCCCCCCAAAACCCTAAAAATGGCCTTTTTTAAATATTTGTTGCAATGAAACCATAAGCATTTTTGAAATTTTGCAAATGCAGAAAGGCAGTGGCTTGCTTCCCTTTGCGCGGTATACTATAGTTCAACTTAAGAAAAACAAAATGGCCGCTCAAATTTACCGTTATTTGAAGTCCTTTTTTTCCAAATTTTGATGTCGTTTTTCTTGTAGACCCCAGACTGTACAAGCTTGAAATTTTAGGAGCTTTTAGATATTAATAAATAGTTCATTTTGTTAGAAGAAATTTTTTTTCCATCTCCACCCCCTCTCAAGTTATCACCTCTTGAAATTCGTAAAATTTGAATTTTTGACACCTTATATTTCCGAAACCGCAAGCTTTTTCAAATTTCAAAGACTGCATATATGCATCATCCTAAATATATGCAATCCTAGAAATAGTTTTGTATATGAATGAAAATAATTTTAATAGTGTGATAGCTATACATAGACTGTATTTAAAAGCAGAATTTTCACTTGTTGAAGGGAAAAGTGCTACAATACAAACCATTGGTTTGACCCAACTTTATTAATATTTTATTTTAATAGACGATCAATTTTTGCTTAGAATTTTAGAAAGAGGAATATTCAATTTATATTTTACCAATGCCCAAATTTTTGTAATTTTTGTATAGAAAATTTTTATAAGAAATACCTCTTAATAGTGTCAATAATATTTTACCCGGTACGGTAGCTATATTTAATATTACGTAATTGCATACTTTTGGGGAATGTCTTACTTTCCAATAGTATCAATTCTAAATAAAAATAAAAGATGTAGAACAGTAAATAGAAAATGTATATACTACATTTTATTATCTTAATTATGAAAAATTCCAAGAATTATCCAGTCCAACCAAACTGCATCCATAGATTTTGCTATTTCATTGTATACATTTTTCGAGTTACCCATTCTTGTGAATTAAATTTTGAATACATTCCTGTACATGCATAAATTTCTTTATCATTACAAAATTTATAATTCATACCAATATTCAAAACAAAATACTTATACATCAAATTCATATTTTATAAATTAAATCAATAAAATTCTTATAAATTTTTAAATTGTTACCTAGCTATTCTAAATTTTCTATTTAAAAAAAAAAAAAAAAAAACAAACAACAAAATTAAAAATAAAAAGGATCTTTTATCTTTCTCCCACATCTTTCCATATTAATATTAAATTTATATTCTTCATGAAAACAAATATACATATACATTCATATACACATACTTGTAAAATTACATTAAGGACTTTCTATATTTTTCTCTATTTTTAATATTAGGGTAACTTAATTTTCTTCATATAGAATAATTTTTTTATACATAAAATTAATCTTTAAATCTTAAGTACCTTTAATAATTAAATCTTATAAAATATAATTTTGAAAAATATAATAAGCTAATAATAATTATAATATGCATATTCATAAATTTATAACAGTATATATTTATATAAGATGTATAACAATAATGTAATTATGAAGCAAAACAATAATATTATAAATGAAAATCCTTCGATTATCCTTGTAATATACTTTTTGTATATTGTTATTTATTCTTCAAAATGTTTCAATGTTTCCCTATATAAATATATATATATATATATAATTGGTATTAATGAAATACTTATATGTATATTTAAAAAAAAATATTATAATAATTATAAAAGAAAAATTATTTTTAAGATGTATGAGATGAAAACTATCAACACGAATAATAAGTGCAATTTTAGATTTTCCAAATAAATAGAATAATTAATATAAGGGTATAAATTTTTATACACATTTGTTATACTATAAATGTAAATTTTCTAATAATGAAATTCAAGGAGGCACGCACTCATATTATGAAAATTGGTGCATAATAATCGTAAGATTATTAAAATGTCCTAGATTCTTAAACAATAGAACTATAATTTTAGATTATTAAAACAAAAAAGTGTGTAACATTGAATGAATTGTAGTGATAGAAATAATTTACTTGTTTGTACATAAACACTATTTTAAAATTAACATTAAATATTCTGTTATACAATACAATGATTCATATTATCTTTTATGTGAATTTTAAATGAGGGAGTTATTAAAATTTACGCAATTTATTGTGAGACTCAAATAATCTTTTCATTAAAATTGAGAAAAATTAAATGATATTTTTATATTGCGATTCAACTTTCTTTAATATAACAATATTTAAATGCACTCGAATATAACAAATTTAATTCAATATCCAATTTATGTTTTCATTTTCCTCTAGATAACATGGGACACTTGTATTTTTTAAATTTTTTGCAAAGATGTTCTTTAAATAAACTTGAAGGTAATATCATTGGCCAATTTTTGAAATAGGTTCCAAATTTTGAAATGGCCGATAATATATAATTTAGTTTTCAACAAGAATTCAACGGAAATCTTTTACTCGAACTTTTACTTGCTGAAAATTCATTTCAAATCGAATAATTTTTAGTTATTTTGGATTTTTCTAAAATTTGGTTGTTAAAATTATTAATTTTTTCTTAATTCTTAAAAACCATATGATCAAAATCTTCTCTCATTCAAACTATTTTACGTCATTTTCGTTCTAAATCAAAAATTCAGAGAAATTTTTTGATACTCCCACAAAGAAATAATTTAAAAATTAACTAAAAATACTTACAAGGAACGAATGATCCTCTCATTAATTTGGTGATCAAATGTTGGATTTTTTATTTATTATGAATAATTTTCAGTCTCACAACAAATTTCCACTACTTCATTATAAAACAAAAGCATAATTCCGAAATAAGATTAAGAATTCTCTATAAAATAATTATGAGATCAACCATTTAGATATTAAATTTAACATTTCACATGCATGCGGTTATCATTAATAATACAAAACTTAAAATAACAACACAATTTAAGTAATTATAAAAGTGATTTGATAATTTAATTTAGGGTTATATTTTAATTTTTTTCTCCCTTTTTCGCTTTGGTTATAATTTTTAATTTATTTCCGTATGGATTAACATTTAGAATTAGTCAACTCGTACATTTTATGTTATGTGAAATATTCAATTAAGGTAAAACATGTAATTGTATTACAGTTGTTGCAAATAGTGGTCGAAATTATTATTAAAATTCTTCTACATTTCATATTCGTGTTGAGGTACAACACACAAATAGAAACTTAATAACGATTATTCGAAATTGATGACGGAATAGGAAGACAAATTTAGAAAAATTTTATTAAAACAGAGCTGTTCAAATACAATATTCTCATAAATATTGCTCTCGAAATATTGAAATAAGAGAAAGGATAGCGCTGACATGTCATATTTAAAATTCACAATAATAATTAATCATATTGCTCTCAATTAAGTTGTTGTCACATTGTCGCTCTGTAAAAATTTGAATACATTTGAAATGATAAAATCAAAATTTTCACATTTCCTTTACATTTACAAGAATTATAGAAAGAAGTAGATGTTTGAGAATAATTGAAAATAGAGCGCATATTCTGTTATGAAATGTAAATAATCTGAAAAATATTCTCTTACTTAAATAAATGAGAGCGTGATATACATATATTTAACATGATTTGTAGATTGTAGATTTCTAAAAGAACCTAGTGGAATAGGAGTATCCTTCGGTTTACCGCAGCCATTCGCAACTTATTGTAGCCTCCACCTACACGATCTCACCTACAATATCGCCGTTGCAAGTATGAAACCGGAGACATTACTAAGGGAGTTAAACAAAAGTTTCCGAATGGTTAGAAAACCCTGTCCAAAACAATTGTACTGCCGGACAGCCAGTACCGGGCAGTCGTAAATTATATAAACGTCAGTTTCATCACTGTCCCCGCAAAATCTGCACAGAGCGGAGCTCAATTTCCCCCGCCTATGTAGGTGATACTTTACCTATTAATGACCCGTGAAAAATTCGCAATAGCGCGAACACGGCTCCTGCTCATCCCCAAACCGCGGTTTAACCGTAATGAATTAGACAAAATGTAAATTTTTCTTCCATTATAATTTCGATTCTTAATCGTAACGCATTTACATAATAATAAAAATATACAAAAAAAAATTATGCTTCAGTAATTTTGAATAGTCTAAAGTATATTGAAAAGTTTTCCTTCAGGATGTTATAAAAATTGTTTGAAAACTAATTTCAAAGAAATTTTAATTTAAAAATAAAAATTTAATTTTGTTGTTTAATTTTTAATAAATAACTCGATTTACCACAAAGAAAGGGTTTTTTTTCTCTTATTATTATTATTTTTTATTACTCAACTTTTCGATTTTTCGAAACATCACAGTAAAAAAAAAAGAAATAATTATAATATTTTTGAAGGTTGCATATACCACAATGATATTTAGCATGCTACATTAAATAATTAGGATAACAGGAATTTCTAATGAAAAAATATAGAAGCGTCAATGAGGTCGAGAGAGAGTACAACAAATAGGAGGGAAAGAGAATAAGAGGAAATTGAATATCAAAAATAAAAATATTCCTTTCCGCAAAACAACACTAAAACTGCAGAAAGCAACATGAAATTTAAAAAAAAAAAAAATGAACTCAAGTAGAAAAAAAAAAAAACTTTTTTTTTTGTTGAAACAGGAAAGAAAACAATAATAGAAAAAGAAAAATTTTTAAAACAAAAACAAAAATTGTTAAAAACTTAAAAACTTTTTAAATATTAACAATTTTTTTCAAGGGAAAATACGATTTAAAAGCTTTCATTATTATTCAGAAAATTATTTAAAATTTTTTTAAAATTATATGTGAAAAAAAAAAACAAAAGAAAAAAAAAATCAAATCAAAATTTTTTTACGGTCTTTTAAGCTCATTTCATTCTTGAATTTTTAATAATATGGTTTGTAAGTTTTGAATAAGTGTTTACTAAATTTTGGTGGGAAATTTCCTGTCATGTGGGAAATTTCCCACTTCGTGGGTAATATTGAGATATTGAATATTTTGAGAATTTTCATAAAAAATATCATTACTAGTTTTTCATTTTTTAACACGAATAAAAAGTTGTTACGATAGATACTCAGAAATTCGCCAAAAATTAAACCAGTTTATGGATTCGATAGAGCTCTCCCACTCGATAGAGCTCTTACTATAATACTAAGAGCCACAAAAATATTTTAAAGAATTTGAATTGTAGAATTATGACTTAATTTGATATTTATCTAATCAAATCCAGATTCATTAATTTTTTATTATGCAATGCATTCTATTCCATATTAAAGAAGAGCGAATTATACAAAGAAATTTTTTAAAAGAAAACCCAATTGGAAACAATGAACGGGAAAAACGAGCAATAATGGGAATTTTACAATTGGCAATACCATGCCTTAAATCTTTATCTAATATAGAAGAAAATGTCTAAGGATGTGTGGCCAAGTGGAAAAAAACACTGTGTGAGCAATAGATATTGGCAATATACTCGAATTAAAAAAAAAATAGATCTAGAACGAGTGTTTCGAATACTTTATCGAATATTTTTCGGAATTTTTTCCGAAATTTTTGTAATTCAAATTTTTACTGAGTAATTTCAATCTATATTAAGGGCAAATAGATTTTTATTGAATTGACCCTTTAGTGATTTCGAAATTTAGTCCATAATGAACATTTAAATAATATTACATACTTTTAATTATCTTTTCAACATTCAGGAAATTCTATCAACCCTACTCTTATACTTATATAAAATAAAAAATTTTTCTTAGAACAAAAAATATTCAAAAAATAATTCTGAATAATTTTCATTAAAATATTCAATTTTTGATTGTCATTATTATTGCTCGTAATGAAAAAATACTTAGAATTAAGGAATTTTCTTGAAAAATTATAATTATTTTTAGTTTGAATTGCCATTTGAACAACTTGTATAAATAATTTTGATATTTGGTATTATTTTCTGCTTAAAAATCAAATGTAAATGAAAAAAATCAATTTACTTGAGATTTAATAAGAATCTGTGCTTTCATACAAATCAAACATGCGATCATATATTCTTCCTATACCTCCCAACTTTTGCCTTTTCCTATATATTCTCAAAATTTATTAACACGCAATTTATTATCCGAGCATAAAATTTTTGCTCTTTTAAAGAAAAAATTTTTCTAACTGTATAGCAATTTTATCTTAATCTTAAATTTAAATTCGCTGTTAAAAAGAAGAAAATAAATTTACATTTCTTCTACAAATTTGTTATACTTCTGTCACCATTCATTTTTCAAAAGAATTTTCATAATTTCCAATAAAAATTGTGATAATAAAATTGTGATTTGAATTTTCTTTTTTTTGCTTCAAATCCAAGAAATCTTTTAATTTTCTACTAATTCTAATAATAATTTTTTGATATTACACAAATAATGAGTGAGATTTTTTGGTATCACATCTGCGTTTCATTCTAAGAATAAGGCACTACACAAAAAAATAATTTTTTTTTTCCAATTTATCTTGTGAATTCTCGAAAAACATTGCCGCAAATGATTTAAGAGAATCATAAATTTTTTTGAAAAATACTTAAAATACCTAAATAAAAATTGAAATTATTTTGCTCAAATTTATTAGATTGTAATAATTTTTCTAATACCAATAATTTAATAATTTTCTGGCCGCAGTTAAGTTTATCTTATATTGAAAATATTTTTATGTATTTTCTATGAATTATTGGCGAGATTGAGTTACAGTTTAGTCATTTCTTTTAATTCGATATACAGTGTACACAAGGGTGGAAAATTCAAAAACTTTTATACAGAATTGGAGAATTGCAGTGCAAATTTCAGTGCAACTTCCTTCTTCTAAAACATGAACTACTGTTAAAGTTTTGAAGTACATAAAATTATACTGAACGCGCGTATATCCAAATTAACAATCTCCATTAAATTAAATTTAATTAAAAAGCATTAAATACAGAGCCTAATTAACCATTGTTAAATATTCTCACCGCAACATCCAGTACCTCATCATTATTCCATCATCTATAGCAATAAAAGAACTGACATGGGATTTTAATCAGTTAATATTGAAAATAATAATTAAACAGCGAAAACAAATAATTGTGGCAAATAATTCCTAAATCCTATCTTGGAAATTATATAACAAAATAATATAGTATTTGGTTTGATAGTTTCTATGTAAATAGAAGAATGAAAATGTCAAAAGGAGTTCTAAACTGTTATACATTTAAACTGTTATACATTCAAACTGTTATACATCTAAACTGTTAAACATCCAAGCGTTATACATGTCTAGTGTTAACCATACTAATTGTTATATGCTTAAAGTGTTATACAGCGAAAGTGTTATACTTTTTAATTAATAATTATACTATAAAAGTTTACGAATTTCCCATTAAAAAAATCGAAAAACTATCAACAATTTCGATATTAATCCTCCTAGATTTTTCGAATTTGAAATTCGCTGTCTTCGATTGTATAAATTTTACCTTCCCTTACATTATTTTATATAATATTCATCTTAATATTGTCACATATAGATAAATAATGTTAAATGAAATCCCCATTGAGATTTTCTATAATATTTTATAGTACAAAAAAAAGTATTTATATTCTTTAATCCTTCTCAACAAAAATACTTTTATCATAATTTATGTTCAAAAATTATGTGAATTATTGAAAAAGAAAATCTCTGTATATCCTACTTCTATACTGAAATAAATTGTGAATTGTATATATGTTTATATAAAATTCTATAAATAAAATCATTATTGTACTAATATAACGTAGTCAAAGATTAATATCGTAAAATATCATATATAAATTGGTATACAATATAATATTATCAATGTATATAAGGACTAAATAGGAAACATTTAATGGTGGTCAGGCTTCATAAAATATAAAACAAAAGAGGAATGAGAATTAGAATTTCTTTTTTGTTTAATAAAAATAGAAAATTTTTCGCAATATATTAACAAAAAATATTTATAATGTTTGTTCTATTGAGTATTGATTTCAACTTTAATATGTATATATGTGCGTGTTGATAACGTTCAAACGAACTTATTTTAACTTTATATATTATTGTCAACGTAAAATATTGAAGAATTATTTTCTTTTGTAATTAAATTTAAATTACTGCTTTAAAAAGTGAAAATTTTAATAGTAAAAAATTATTTCACATTCAATTAATTCGGACTTCTTAGCAATTCGGACATTATAATAAATTTCTTTTGTAATAATTATGAAAATCTCTTTTGCAGCGAACTCGAATAGCGCCGAATTTTTCCATTTATTTTAGTGTTATATATACATACTTATATATATTATAAAAATGAAAATTGGATAGAGGGAACAACCCTTACCAATGAATATTTTTATGACATTGGATGTATAACAATTACAATGATAATTCCATTAACATATTTCACAAAAATTCTCAAGAATTCTCGTAAAAATCATCTGTTATTTACAATTAACAAAAGAAAATTCAAAATGTTCGAATTTCAAATTTTATTTCGCAAATAACATTTCCAAAACTAAGAATTGTTTTTTTTTTGCGAAAAGCTCAAAGGGTCGGGAGAAAGCCTACTATTTTTTAATCATTTCTCTTGTTTTTGAACTTTTTTATAAATTAAATTCAAAGTTTTTGTGTAAATAATCGTTTTTCAAAAATTTAAACAATTTTTTTTTGGAAAATTTTTTTATTTAAAAAAATTATAAAAAAACAAGCAAGTATTACACAATCTGACATGTTAATATGACATATTGAGAATGATAATGAATGACACATGACATGAAAATTCTTAATATCTGCAATCCATCACTGTATGCCTATTTCTATTTTAATAAATTTTTAATTAGAATTAAATTTACATCCCAATTTAACGCTACATTAATTTTAAACTCAGTAATCAATTCAAATTATTTTATATACCGTTATATGATCGAAATTTACCATGATATTGTAAAATGTTAAAAATGTCACATCAAAAAATTTTAGGTTATACAAAATGTTTGTTTAATCCTTTTAATTTTTTTCTATATTTTAATTGAACATCCCAAATGGACGTAATGTCCATTTTCTATTAGTACTTATGTTAGAAAAAACAACTCCTTGTTTGTAATAATATGCAACTAAAATTAAAAATTTCAATTAAGAAGAAAATGCCGAAAAGTCGAAAAAATTTAATTTAATTAATTCCAATGAATTTAAATTTTAAAATAAAAATTTTTAGAATTTAAAACAAATGAATTGATACTCACAATTACCAATATTCATTTCAAGTTTCCACTTTATATAAGTGTCTCCTAAACTTCTCTTAAAGTGCATAAACATTGTATATCTAAACTGGTGACTTGAGGGAGGGGAAAGGGGGGAGAAAATAATCAAGTAATAAAATTAAGAGCGAATTTTTAGAACTCAAATAAATTTTTTTGTTTTTTTGCAAAAGCAAGCAAAAAAACATGGCAATTATGTAAAAGAAATAGGAAAAACAAAATTCTCACTGACCCACTTTTCACCATTTTCTATTTTTTTTTTTTATTATTTTTTTATTAAACCCCATAAAAAACAATTGGATTAAATTGAATTCAACTTCAGTTTGAATTCAATTCAGTTTTTTTTTTCTTTTCAATTTTTTTCTTAGTTTCTTTTATTCAAAAAATTCTAAATTTGAAATCTATAATGGGCAGTTCGTAGCATTCTTTTCGATTTTCTATTTTAGTTAATTAAGAAATTAAAAATTAAATGCAAACAATGAAGATTTTTTTTTCCATTTAATCAAATTATCAAATAGAATTATTTAAGAACAAAAAAAAAAATATTTAAAAAAATTATAGAATTCGAGTGAAAATTTTTTGTGAAAATTTATGATTTTCAATAAAAAATTTATTTTTTTCCCCCTTTTGTTCTTATTCAACTCATTTCAAAAAAAAAAATATGAAAAATTTTAGAATAGAAGAAAAGAATACTTTTTATATAAATTTTTTCTTTCAATTTATAGTAAATTTTCAAATTGCCCCTAAAACTATGCAATTTTTATTGCAATAGAAAATTTGTACTCATTTTGATAATTTTAATATTATTCAAATTTTACCGAAATTTAAATCTAAAATCAAATCGATTTTTGAGAGAAATTCAAAACTGCATATAGCTGAATGTTTTAAAATGATGTTACGACCCCATATTTTATCTTCAACTTCCATTATTCGGAATTCAACTGAATTTCTTTTAATTTTGCAATTCATAAATGTTGTAATTTATGAGTCTTTTTTTTTTTGAAATTTCATTATTCCGTAACTTATTTCAATAGTCTTTTAATTTTTACAGTCTTATTAAACTAATTATTTGCTTAAAGGAAACTAATAAATTAAAAATTACAAATTTTTATTTTGAAGCTGAACTGTTTAAGTTGCATTAATGAAAGAAAAGCATAACGTGTTTCATTTTTAAAAATTTCATGCAAATCCACACAGAGTATTCAACAACAAAATTAAAGGATACAAAATTTGTTGATAAAAATCGTAATTTTTAATTAACAGATTAGTAAATTCGGCAAGATAACCTCTATTTTATGCTTATATTAGCGAATAAGCAAATAACAGTCATTTTTGAAGTAAAAATCAAAATTTCATGGTAGCTAAAATTCTGCTAATAGAATGTATATTGAAAAGTTTCGACCTAGTCCTATAGATAGTTATAATTAATGGCTAAAAATTTAATGAAATAAAAGTTTTCTAACATGTAAAAGTTTTTTAGTTTCAAATATCAAAAAAAAAAATTTTTAACTTTATTTCAACATTTTCTTATACAATTTATTGCTTCGTTTCACACTTTTTACATTAAAATGTTGCTGAATAAGTAAACCGACTACAAAATATATTTTTGTATGCTCATAAAAAAACATGCTCACAGACACACACATTATATAAAATAAAACTTCTATACTTTAAAAAGTAATTTGTTTTTTTTTCTTTTAGTACATGTAAAACTAGAAAAGTAAATTGCATTTCTTTTGAATGAAATTCAAAATTATAAAATAGAAAAGTTTCATTTTTAATTATATGAGACGAAAAATGAAAATAATTTAGAATACTAGGTTATATTAGAATTTAAAGAAAATGAAAATTTTTTAGTTCACATTTAATTCGGAGGGCTTACGAGTAGTTCACATTTGAATCGAAAAGCAAAAATAATTTCAGATATGCAATAAATTAATATATGCACATATCCTTGCGTATAACAATAAATTCTGGATCGATTAAGCAATTTCTGTTCATCTGTTCATTATTAAGCCCCCTATCGAATTAATTTAAATTCTAAAAAAAATTATTAAGTGTAAAATTAAATTAAAAAATACAATCAATCAAAAACAATTTAATTTTTCGTGTTTTTAACGCTTTTCTTCAAAAAAAATGAAAAGCGTTTAGTAATTTAACTTTGTCCGTCCGTCATTTGAGTGTCTACAAATCTTTAATACTTTTTAATAGAAAACGGAAATTTTATATACAAATAGATCTATATTAAAAACTTTATTCTATAGAAAAAAACCTTACTATCCATTCTACCTATTTGACACGCTCACCCCCTCTGAAAGTAATAGACTCTACGTATCAAAACCATAAAATTCCATAATTTTTTAAATTCCATAAATGTCAGAAAATAGTAACAAGCTTCTTATTAAATTGACCGGTCAAGTTAACCTGTAATTCGTTTTTTCTTTTTAAATTTTTGATATCATTCTTCTCCTAGATATTAATTCATAACAGTCTGAAATTTTAGACACTAATATAAATCTATTTCGTAAAAAGAAATTTTTTATCTCTCATAAAAATTCATCCAATCTCATATTACTTGATTCTGAAATTAGTAAATTTCTGCGCATTGTATTTCTGAAACAACAAACTTACACAAATTTCAATAAAACTAATAATTCGTGACTTGTCGTCGAAAAATATAGAAATTTATTTTAACTGGACATCATTAGCTAACAAATTCGATCATTAATTTTATTAATTCCTGCAGCCATCCTAAATGTATGCAATATTTTTATTTATTGGTTTATTACTGAAAGTAAATTAAACAGCTAGATTATAGCTAGATTCTAGCCAACTATTCAAAAAAAAATATTTTCACTCGTACAGGAAAAAACTGCTACTCCGAATTAATTTTCCGGATGTAATTGATTTCGACAAATCATTTCCGAATTAGTTTCTCTTTTGTTTATTAACTAAAAATTATTAATATTTTTTAATAAAAATTTTCAATAACCTTCATATCAGTTAACATTCACTAAAATATGGAATATTTTTTCTTTTTCGAAATTTCTGCACAGTTACACTTAATGAAATAAAATCAAAAGATCCTTTTGTTTATAAAATTTTTGTAATAAAAAAAAAAACAAAAATAAGGTTGACCAAATAAAAATAAATTCCCAGTTGAAAATATGCACTAATTTTTCTGATTCTTTTCTCTTCTTTTTTTATTATTTTAATTTTAAAAAAGTGTATAGTGTTTTATGACTAATTATATAAGTACACAGTTGAATAATAACCATACATACATTGTATATCAGAATTTTTAATTAATAGGTCAGCAGTTCCATTAAGTTCAAAGAAAGATAATAAAACTAACACAAAAAAAAAATCCTTTCGGGGAAAAATTTTTATTTTGTTTAACAATGGAACAAAAAAAAGGAATTTTATGAGTTATACAAGTTTAAATTAAATAATATTTTTTGATTTTAATTGAAAACAGTTTTATTTGAACATAAAAATTTTATGCGTTAATGTACTCGTATAAACAAAATGAGGACATTTTCGCATAATTTTTGAAAGCTTATCGAATAAATTGTTTTTTAACAATTACAATTGTTTCTCACTTCCTTTAATCAGGATTTTTGAATATTAAATTTGCTTGAGGACTAATTAATTTAATTGTGAACTACCATTTAATGAACAGGAATAATAAATATATCTAATGTTAATTTTATAAAATCGATGGTTAAAACTATTACTTTTCCAATGATATCTACGACAACGGGATTTTTGCTTATTTTACAAGACCAGTTTATTTAATACTCAAAAAAAGCATAAAAGCTTCATAATTTCGACCGAAATCGAATGAATTAAGGATTCTCCTTTAATTTTTTCTATAGGATAGGTGTTTAAAAAATTGTTTTTGTTCAAACTTTTGTAGAATGAAGGCAGAATAATAGGACCATAACAATGGGATGGAGCTCATTTCCCATTGCTATGGTCCTATAATTCTTTAATATCATTCTAAATTTTTAGTCCAGGAGAAATAAAGAAACATTAACATAGGACATGTGTTATTTGTGTTATGCATCATAAACAGAATTTTCCTGTATTTTTGGAACCTTAACATCAAAAGTATGTAAATTAAAATTCTCCCTAACTGGCAACGATGTTCACGTCACTTTGATGACAATAATAATTCTGTGTTATATTTTTAAGAAATTAGCGAGCATAAATTCTATTTATCAAGAAATTTTAATTTGTAAGTCCATACATATATTGAAATGTTTTTGAAAAATAGGGCTGTGTGTATATTCTTTTAAAGGTATTTAAAAATTATTAATTTGTATTTTATTTTTTATAATGCAAATTCTCTCTAATACGAACTAATTTTTTTTTTTTTGCCAAAATGGTGATTTGTGCCATTAAGATCTAATTTTACATCTATTTTATATTAGCAACTATTTTATTGTTAATAAATTAGTACAATGAGTTTTACAATAAGTTCACAAACAATTGAGTGATTCAAATGTTTTTCTTGAGTAAATTTTCTATTTTATCTGTCTATGTAAGCTGTCTTTGTCATACTGTCATTACAACTTACTTAATTAATTTTTTATTAAATTACCCTTTACTTAATTAATTTTAAATTAAATTTTTGACGGGTCACTGCAGACTTATAGGGACACCTCATTCGGCTGGACCTGGAAAATGAGGATACTTGCAGATTCTGTGGGGAGGATGGGGAGACCTCGTTGCAAGGGACTCTTGCTCATAGGAGGGGAGAGATGCTGGTGGGCTTTGCTCTAACGGCGGCCGAATTATGGTCTTCCAGTCCTCAAAACTTGTTTGAATTCATCAGGAAGGTGGATCTCGAGTGTGTGTTATAGGGCATGCCCCGCACTCGGCAGGGCAGGAGGAATCTAATCAAATCTACTTAATTAATTTTATTATTTTAAAATTTTACAATTCTGATTAAGCAAGTAAATCAATAAAACCAAAATTTCTAATATTTTATTCAATTCTAAAAAAAATTTCTCTAATTTTTATTTTATTTTTTTTTCATTTCAGTGCAACTTCAAAATTCATATGAAGAATAACAAAGAAATTTCTCTACACTCAACAACAAAAAAAAAGTAACAAAAAATTTGTATGAAATGCGAAATACAGAAAATTGGAACAAAACCCAAAAATACACACAAAAAAATTAATGCGTAAAAATACAAAAAACAAAAACATAATAAAATTAGAAAAAAAAAAACAAAAATTAATGTAAATAAAAAACACGAAACTAACACATATGGAAAAATCCGTCTTTATTAATAACAAAAAAACAACAGTGAATAAATTTTTTTTTCTTATTTCATAAATCCTAGTTATGTAGAATTTTAGAAGAGAAAACAATAATCAAAACAAAAAAAAAACCTAAAACCAAATCGAAAAATCAAATCAAAAATTGCATGAAAGCTTTACTAAAAAAAAAAAATTAAAAAATAAAAAAAAAAGGAAAAAGAGAGGAAAAAAAAGGTCGACAAAGTGAAAAAAAAAAAATTTTTTTTATAAATTTTTTAAGTGCAAAAAAAAAAGATGATTTCAAGGAAAAAATTTGTATAAATTTTTTTTTCATCACAAATTCTATTATCCTTTTTCTCAGTGTTTATTCGTTTTAGTTTTTTTTTTTTTACTTAAATTTTTTTTCTCTGTGTACTCAATTTTTTTTTTCCTGATTTGCTCTCAATTTTATTCTAATTTCTGTTTTTTCTCCTTTATGTGTTCTTGTGATATTTAAAATGATTTTTTTTCATTTTACTTGATTTAGCTTAAAAAATTAAAAATATGAATAGAAAAAAAATATATATATATATATTTTTTCGCTAAATTAAATTTTATATTTTAATAAAAAAAAAATCAAAAAAAAAAACCACAAAAAAATAAATGTAGAAATTATTTTTAATGCCTATTTATTAAAAAATAAAAAAAAAAATGAAAAGAAATTAAAAATAAATAAAAAAAAAAATTATTAAGGACGTGTGCAAAAAATTAATTCAAGCGAATATAGGAAACAAATAAAACACATGGGAGTTATGGGAGATTTACAAGCTACAATTGAATTTTCTGTTGAACTTTATAAATTTTATAATGTTGATTTATTTCAAAGAGGGTAAGTATTATAATATTTTTACTCTTTTATTTATTTTTTACCTCTCTCTCCCTCTTTCTCTCTTTTGCATGTATGAAATGACAACAAAATTTATTATTAAAAATTCACTATTTCTTTTTTTAAATATTTTTCTCATTTAATTTGTTCTCATTATGGTTGCTGAACGACAATAATAATCTCTCTTCTCTCTCTTTCTGTTATTCTTTATTTTTTCCACCATCTCCAATTTAATCTCAATTATGATCATATTTTCTTTTTGTTTTCTTTTTTTCTCATACTAAATTAATGTTGTTAAAGTTTTTAGTTAAGTGAGTGAATGCAAAATTTTAATCTAATAAATTTTTTTATATTTTGTGTCATGCAAATAAATGCGTCACAACACAATACAATATTGTAATGTAAATTGTACAAGTATTATAGCAATAATAAAAATTGCAATAATAGGAATTGCAATTTTGTGTTAACATAGACTTCTTCAAGTAAATATTAGATGGTTTTTATTGTAATTGATATTGTATGACAAAATAATAAAATTATAAATTGAGTGACTTTCTTGTAATACAATTATTTTTTGTTTCCTGGAAATTATAATTTAGTTTTATACTTGCATGAATTATATTTTGAATAGAAATTTATTATACTGAAAATATGATATAACTTTAATTGTGATTTATGAATGCAAAATGCAGAAATTATTTACTGTCTTTACAATATTTTGATGTTGTGGAGTTTTATTTGAAAGAAAAACAAACAAGACTATAGTAAGCTATAGTTGAATTACCAGTAAATGGAAGAGATGAGTAGGAAAGAATTTCTTCTGAAGTGAGAATATTATTATGGATAATTTTGATAACGAATCTCGAAAATAGAATGGAAGCTAAAAAAAAATGAATTTAAAAAAAGGGGAAGCCAGAAACAATTAAATGCATTTTCCGAGAAATTATAGAGACTCGATACAAAATAGTATAAAATTATTAAGTAGTTTATTCGCTATTATGTCATAGAATTTAGTCTACCAATATTGCTCTTTTTTATCATAAACATAAAATTTCGATTACATATTTTAAAATTCATGTCTAGTACTAAATTTGTGAAGCACAGTGGGTTTTTTTCAATTTTGTGTTATGACACTCTATCGTCCTATTACAAACGTATTATTATCACCTGCTTATAGCTTGGGAAATCATATTAAATATCCCACATTATGAACTTATTTAATATTGAACTTTAATAATGTGCAAATTATTTAACAAGAAGGTGAATTTTATTTTACATTTGTAAGCATATTTAAATACTTTCAATTCTATATTCCATTAAAAATGTACTTATTTCTCAATACTTTTCATATTTAACATTAACAGTATTATCGCCCCCGCCCTCCACGAAAAAACAGTAATTCAAACTATTCTCCAAAAATGGAGCAATTTTTTTCTTCTCTCAAATGAAAATTAATTTTTTAAAAACTTGTAACATAAATTTTATAAAGAAAGCATTCTATCATAAATCAAAAACTAAAATTTTATATTAAAGCTTACCGAGCAAATAATAAAAAAACTTCAAATATACTTACCCCTCCCCCCCTCCTTCTAACAGATTAAAGTTTCTCTCTCAAAATAAATTAAACTTATATTTTAACTTCTTCTTATCATTAAACAACTTTCTCTCACTTCACAAAAAGAAAAACCTAAAACTAAAACATGAAACTAAAAATATTTCCTCTTCAAAAGTTTCCAAAAACAAAAAAAAAATAAAAATAAATTAAAATGAATGCCGGATAAAAAAAAATGTTTTTTTTTTTTTCTTGTGTAGTTTTCAAAATGACTTTTGAATTTCTCATTTTTTTTTTATTTATGATGAAAGACGGAGAGAAATAAAAATAAGGTTAAATTTTCAATTGATATACTTGAATATTTTTTTTCTAAACTAATCGCAAAAAAAAAACTAAAATAAAAATAATAAAAAACACAAATACAAATAAAAACTTTTACTTTCTAAAGTGAAAATGTGCAAAAAACCAAAGAAAAAAATTCTCTCTTTTCAAAACCCTTACATTTTTTTTTTCTCCACATATATGCAATTTATTAAAATTCAACTGAGACACAAAACAAAAAAAAAAAGCATAAATTCAAGAAGAGTACAGAGAAACACACAAGAAACTTTTCACTATACAAGAAAAATAAAAACAAAAATAAAGAAAAAAAAGAAACCAAAAGAATTGAAACAAAACTTTTAATTTGTTATGAACAAATTTTTGTATGACGACAAAAGTTTTATTCCGTACTTGGGATTGTAAACGACATAAAAAACAATTAACGGCTTATATTGTAAACAAAAATTTCCTCTTATTCTCTCCCCTTTTCTTGTTTTCATAAATTTCTCATTTGTTTTTTTTTTTTATTTTATTGTTACTTTTGTTCCATAACAATTTTTTTGTTTTTTTAGGCTTTATTGTAGTAGTCATTCTTCTTCACAAATTTATTTTCATATTATACAATATACATACAAACATTCATATATAGAAACCTCAATATATTTTATTGCAGAGTTTCACATTTGAAGTACATGTGTGTATACGTACGTACACGTTTTTATGTAAATAAATTTATAATCAAAATTTTATACAATATGTACCATTCTGTGTTAATGTTCCAACATACAGTATGATTCGTGTAATAAAAATTTCTTGCCGAATTTCTCAAAACTTTTTATAGAACGAACTACAATATGAGTTGTAGATATTGATATTTATGTGCCCTGCAATTATACATGCCGTCTTTAGAAATCAATCAGCCAAATGATCCACCGTTTAGAAATTTATAGGAACTTGGAAAAACCAGAAAATAAATTTCCAAATATAAAAAAGTCATTATCAATTGATTTCCAAATATAAGACAAAAACCTCTTTGTGGTGAGATTTTAATCATAATATACGAAATACAACCGAAATTCCCTTTTACGAGTAATAATCTCAGACACAAACCCATTTACGATTAGACGAAAATATATTTAAAAGGCGAGAGATTGTACAAAAAATTTTAATCAGAGAATAATTTAAAATTATAAAAGATAGAGACAACAAAATATGATTGTCATAAATATAATAGCATAGACTCAAATTTGAGGAACGTTTTGAGAAAAATTCGATATCATCGATTTGCTCAATTAATATACAAATTCATAATTTCTATGCGGCACAGAACAATCATCATGATGTAAGTAAGTTATTCATCGATATATTTCATACCATATATACACTCTTTAAGTAGTATAATATTTGTATAACACATAAGAAAAATTTTAGTTCATTTTAACTAGATAACACTGTAAATAAAACGTGTAGGTACACATGATTCAATTAAATCTGCATATATGAACAATAATAAAAATTTTTAATACTTATATAGAATATATATATATTTTTTTTAATATATTCACATATTTCACATGGCCATACTTGAGATATTTTATTATTTATACATATACTCATACCCATATATGCATATAAATAAATAATATATTTGTATATAAAAAAATTCTTCTGCATAAAGCATCTAAATTTACGCTCTATAAACGCATACACGACAATTTCTTCTAACCTTTTTTTTTTTTTATCATAAACTAAGCATCACATTCATGAACATCTAGGCATACATAATATATATAATATTCTCGTATATAACTTTTTGTATAACATTTATTATATCCTATAATAATATTTTAAGCATAGAATTTTTATTCACATATTCCCGAGTATTTTATACACCTTATCCATTTAAAGTAGGTCAAAATGTTGTTGAAAATAAAAGTAACAAAATTATAATAATAATACCAAAACAAAAAAATTATAAGAAAAAATAATAAACCCGAATAAAGAATAACAACAACAAGGAAAAAAGGAGAAAAAGATGACAGAGAAAGTATAAAAAAAAAAAATTATATGGGCATGACGCCTGTTTTTCAATTTTTTTTTTTTTTGCTAAGGATTGCAAAAAATAAATATATTTTTTTTTTTAGATACTAAATTATCGGGTCAAGGAATATTCACAAATAAATTTATAATATTATGTATATTGTAGTAGTATAGTAGACGGTATACGCAAATATACACACATAAGTAACATGTTTGCGTAAAAAAATTTTATATGGGAATAAAAGTTATAAAGCCTAAAATATAATTTTTAACAGGCAAAAATGAATAAATAATAAAAATATTCAATAAAACAAAATATTTGCAAGAAAATATTTGCACAATATATATATTTTTTTTTTAATATTTTAGCATAAAAATAAAGAAAAATGTAATATTTTTAACATAATGCACCTACAAATATGCAAATTTTTTATATTCCACAATTATTAAACATATTCTTTCGTATAAATTGAATTATAGCTAGCTAGAAGCTTATTCTAAATTTAATCAGTTAGTAAGTCCAATAAGAAATTTCCAAGTAAATTAACTATACTCTTATATTTTCAAAAAACATGTTATTATATTGAATATAACAACTTTGAAAATTACTCCTAATGGGACATTATTCCTAATTACTCCTAATGGTCCACAAGTTGATAGGCGAAGGGTCGTTTCTTGATACCATAACAATTAGCCAGCTAGCTATATGAATTTGCTTATATTATAAGAAATACAAATAAATTAATGGAGACCCCAAACGGTATGCAATATTAACTGATATTGGTAAAAATAGTGAAAAATAAAAAATTCGAAATTTTTGCATGTTTTACAATAAAATAATATCAAGCCGTTCTTCAAGAGTTGCAACACAATAATCGGAACGAGATTGCTAAACTTCATGTCGTAATATGAGAGCGAGTCCTTTAAAATTTTCATTTTGTATGAGGTCTTCGTAGTGGACGCTGATGTAATGATGTAATTTTTCACATACAATTGTAATAAGCTATATTTTCCATTAAAATTAAAAAATATAAATTTTCGCATGTTTTATTTTAAAACAACAACCAGGTACGACAGCCCCCATACATGTATAATTCAAAATTCAAAATTATTATTTAATCGCGGTAATATTTAAAATCCTTATATGGATGAAAAATATTTTTAGTCACAGTTTCAAAAAACCTCGCTTCCACTATTGTATTGTTGAAATTGTAATTAAATTGTAATAAAAAAAAAACCTAAAATTTAATTTAAATTTTTTGTTTTATTCAATGAAATGAATAACACCTGTTCCATTCCATATACTCGTATATGCTTCTATAAAATACAATTTTAAAACCTCATTAAATAAATACGATATTGTGCATTATATTTGAATTCTAATATTAAATTCGAATATATATATATATATATATATATATATGCATATTCAATTCATAATATTTGATATTACATTTTTTATGCAACATGGTGCATAAATTCACCTCACCATTATACATATAAAAATTGTTTAAATATAACAAAAGAATATTGCATTAATAATAGAATATCGCTTTACATGTCAGTTATTTTCCCTCCCACCACGAATATATATATATATATATATATATATATATATAATTTATTATGATATATAATAATAATTCTTTACATATCATGGAATTTCTATGAAATTCTAAAAATGAATTCAATACAGCTATGTTTTTCATCACACTCTATGAAAAAGAATAAATCATTACAAATATCCAAGAATTTATAGCACTCAAATAATATATATATATATATATATATATAAATATATATACATATATTGATATATATAGAATATATATAAGTATCAACTAACTACATATATATTCATATATATAAGAACTAAATCCATATTTTTAAATCAAATTATTATTATATGATAAAGATTAATAACATCATAAAACAAAAAAAAAAAACACTATATCACATTCAATGTAACACATATATATTATATAAATAAATTTTAAGAGGTCTTTCTTTCTTGTTCTTATATAACATTTTTATCATCAAAACATATATGCATGAACAAATTTCTTTTACATACAATATAACAACAAAAATTAGAAAAAGTAATAAAAATTGTAAGAATAAGATAAAAAAAAACAAATAACCCAAAAACCAAGAGAACATCCTTTTTAACAAAAAAAAAAGAGAGAATATTCTATAAGTAACATTCATATATACAATGTTGAGCGAATAAAAGTATTTTACACTGTAAAAAATTGTAGAGAATCACACTGTTTTGCATGATTGTGGTGATAGTAAATTTATAAGCAAAATTTTCGATTATTTCAGATCATATACTATGTAGATTTATATACTATTTTATATATTTACGATTCTCCTATGGGCTCTTTCTCCTGATTCTCCTGATACGTACCATAAAATGTTGATAAAAAATATATAATCAATTATTTTATCCGTAAATTATAAGTGGCAGTCAGGTCTTATTTATTATATCACAGAAAAATCACACTATTTCCCCACTATTTTCAGTGTTGTAAATTTAATCCGATTAAAATTGTTTAAGTTTCAGTAAGAGTAAGTTTGAGTTTTAATAATCACCAGAAACCTGTGTGATTATTAATATTCAATATTAAATATTTTTAACAACTAAGGCAGGATCCAATTTAAAACTGTTTGTTAAGTAATACACTAAAAACTAATTACATTAGATTAATGGCCACCTCGTTATTTATACTTGGGGCGTCTGCCTTTCCTTCACAAATAAAATATCCAAAGTTGTTCTGATATTATGTTTTCAAATTATTTATTTTAACTTGTTATAATATTTAAGTTATACACAATAATTTTATTTTACTATTTGAGTTTAATATTTAAAAAATTTATCCATTTACAATTTTTGCTCTACCAGCAATCGTCTGTCAATTAAATTGAAGGTAAAAGATATTAATTTTTTTATTGACTTACCATTTCGACATAAGCGATATATGAATACGTCAATAACTCTGACTATAATAATCGTTGAATAACCAAATTTTCTAAAAATATACGATATGGAATACGATATGGAGAAGCTAATAATATACAAAACTTATTTCTATTTTATTTTCGATTTACGTGGTTTGTATTTGTGGCCATAGAATTATTTCACTTGACATTTAATATTTATAACTGATTCTTTCAGTGATATTATACTCATCGCATGATCAAACATTTTTGAATCCGGTTAGGCATCATATTATGGTTCTCACTCTTTTTTTTGTAGTACAAGATTTGCTCAAAATGGAAAACTTTCTTTCACTAGAAAATATTTTGATTAGAAATTCACTACATTTAATATTTTAATGGTAACACTTTGCCAGAATTTATTTTATAGTAATTTTTTTTTTAATAGTGTATAAAATTTACATTAAAATATGTGTTAGAAATCGAATTATTGAAATATATACACAAATATATGTACATACATAATGTATAAAATATGAAACTGACATATATCCTTGTAATCTGTATTAAATATGATCCTTTTATCATGTTTTATATTTTTCTTTTTCTTTTTGATTTCTTCTCTTCTTTTCTCTTTTTTTTTTCATCTTCAATTACATGCCCATATACACATTATATTCTTATGATCCTCAACCTTTCCGAATCAATAATTTATTCTTTTTCTATATATATATATATATATATATATATATATATATACGAAGAGCATAATACATACTTCATGTAAAATACATTTTCATATACATATGTATATATAACGTTGGTATATAATATATAGACTAATATATATATATACACGAACGTATTAAAATATGATTATACAATAATAGCCCTAAAATGTTTTAGAAATTAAATGAAAATATTGTTATGATATTAAAAGTAATAAAAGGAAAGAGTGAGATAGTACGAGAGAGAAAGAGAGACAGAGAAAGAGGTTAAAAGAAAACTAGGTTGAGATAAAAGTTTTTTTCACAAATAATACATGAATAAAACCATACAACTATCTATACATATATATGGGATATTTTTGATATTTTATACGATTCATTTGTTTTTCTCTTTTCGGAATTCTTTCACCTTAATATTATGTACATAACATTTCTGTTATACACGTTTCAACTCTATATATATATATATAATGTACTCACAATATTTTAATATTCTCTATAATAAAAATAAAATTAAATTTCTCTGATGAGCAATTGAGAATTTTGATTTTTTTTTTTATTCTTCCTTTGTTTTTTGTAAATTTTTTCTTTTTCTCATTCTCCTTTTATGAAATGTAACTAACGTGAATCCTATATGTTGTTAAGGAGAATATGGGAATAATTTAATATTGAAGATTTTTGTTTATTTTTTTTTTATTCTTATTTAAACTATTATAACAGTAATATTAAAATAGTAAATAATATATGCGAGAAAGAAATGAAGTAGAGAAATTGACTGAATTGAAACAAATATTATTTGGAGAATATTAAAATATGCAGTTAAAATATAAAAGTTGAGTTCAATGCATATGGTTATCCTATATAAAAATGAAGTGATTTGAATAAATTTTTTTACATATTTGAATTTTATGGAATTTGTTTTTAATGAAATTTTTATTCAAATTCGAATTTTTAAATTTTAAGATAAATATTTATTTTTCCCTATGCTGCTGCATTCCCTATGCACCATCAAAATTCAATTTTTATTATTTTCGGTTTGGTGTAAGATACACTTCACTTAGCTCTCATCGCCTCAATTAAAATTCTTAAACAAAAATCTACGATTTCCTACAATGATCAACTTTATATAATACACAAATAAAATTAAAGATCTTTATAAAGTTTATATATTTTCAAGAAATAATTACCAACATACATGCTCCCGTATTGGTGCTCCTAAGAGAACCAATCGCCTCAAGACCAATTCTTTTCAAAAACAGAGAATATACTCAACCGTTTTAACCGTCTTCATTATGACAAAAAAACCAGTCGCCAATTTGTCGTCATTTATGCAAATTATCGTGAATTCTCGGCGTCAAAACTTTAATATTCATTGTCGATGAATGATGACCAAAGAATTAAGACCTTTTTCTGCCTCATTTTCTGCATTTGATCCCAACACTTTGTCACTGCTTCATTTGCTCTGACCCATTTGCCTTGTAAAACCTCGTCGTATCTCGACAAACTATCGAAAGATGGGGATTTTTCCAGATCACTGTAAAAAAATTGAGACTAACCACAATAAATATAAACAACTGAAAAATATAAGCCATCCGCAGACAAAAACCTATTTCTTAGCCATTACATATGAATAAATTACTTATCTCTCCTATTCAGTAATGCAAAAACCCTTAACATTGTAGAACAGTATTAAAATTTCAAACTATATTTCTAAAAAATATTCTTCTCAGAATTAACTATCTTCCATTTTCAAACACATTTGCTTTTCAAAAAAAAATTTTCTTTCTACAAAGGTAACTTAAGTATAAGATAATGTCAAACAAAGAAAATGTTTGATAACCTCATTTCAACTTAAAATAAAAAATATTTTTAAAATTTTAAAGGTTTAAATTTTAAAAATACAAAAATAAATAAAAAATCAAAAAAAAAAAACTAAAATTTAATGTCATAAAAAAGTTAATTAAACTTAATTACCATATTGTCCCTCCCACCCGCCCGCCCCGTAATGCTTACAACAAAGTATATGTTTAATATGGATCTAAATGTGACAAGGGCAAATACCAATTTATATAAAAATAAATATAAGTGTAAATAAGTCAATGCCCCAGGTAAAAAATAAAAGAAAAAATTCAAAAAAAAACAAACAAAACAAACAAAACTACAAAAAAAAACATTTTCAAAATAATTTTTGTAAAAATTTGCCAAAAAAAATAACTTTAGATAATTATATACACAGCATGTATGTGCATATACAAGGTGCTTCCTATGCAAATTGACAAATATCAGTGAATAGATCTTCGTTAGCAAGGGAAACATTTGTTCCACAAAAAGCCTGTATCGCAACTGGTTTTGGAACTTTAGGGGCTCATAAAAGCAAAATATTTTTTTGGCCGACTGGGACTATAAATTTTTGTTATGTTAGGAATAACGGTACTTTTATATATTCGCCCAGCTTTCTGGTACAATAAGAGACGACAATCATTTACAAAATGAATTTTCGCAAAGTTTTAGTTTTTTTAAATAACGGTATTTTTTTCGGTGACGTAAAAAAATACCGTTATTGAAAATTACCCAAAAAAAAGTGATTTTTACTTGCACCTTTTAATTTTAGTCAGTAGTTTTTTTTTAATTTTGACATAGCAGTTACAGTTTTATAAATGGGAATGAATTCTCATTTATTTCGTATACCGACAAAAATTTTAGGGAACCATGATTTTTTTTGTAATTAAGGATCTCCCAGTAGTTCACAAACTAGTCTCTTTTGAAAAGTCCATAAAGTAGTAATCACCCTGTATATACATGCAAATATATAAATAATATAAATTTACACATTCAGATGTACTAATTTGTCTTAAATTTGCTAAATCGAAAAACAAGAAGAAGAAAATTAAATTAATTAAAAAAAATGTTTACACATAAATTGTTCATAAGCACATCAAATTTTGTAAAGAACTTGATTTTATTAATTAAGACGTGATAAAACACTGATTTGTGACTTTAAACTGAGTGTAATATTTTATTAAGCAAATACAAGAGAGAGAGTGTTTCTTGCGGTTCTAAACGTTCCTTAAATCCTATTTCTCTACTATTTTATGCAGTAGCTACTTCGTATATTAAGAATGTATATTAAGAAGTAACCAAACTCGTTATCAGCAATCAAACAAGCTTCATACATGTATGAGCAAAATATTAAAACTTTAAATTCAGCCGCTTATTGCTCTGTTTCTACATTTGCGTATTACCATTTAATTGTGCATCTATTAAACAAATTACGATATTTAACAAGACTTTATATAGATGAAGATTTACAAATTCCCTAAATTTTTAATAACCTTAGAACATGTTCTACATAAAATTTTTGTTCCATTTCATCTACATACAAATTTTGTATATAATTTTTTCTGTTCTAAAAAATAAATCACCCTGCATTAAACTATTGAAAAACTAAAAAAATACATATAGCTGTACATTAAAATAAATTTAAATTTGAACCACAAAATTTATTAAATTTTTTAAAAGCTTTTCAAATTTCTTAAATTACTTTGTGGTGAAAATTGTGAACATACACATCCATACATAATTTAGTATATAAGTATATGTTTAGACTAATTATTATGTGAAAATTTAATAAATTGTATAAAAAGATAAGTAAAATGTTAAACTAATGAATGGCTATAGTTAAAAAAATTTATATGTATGTGTGGGTAGCTAGTTTTTTAAAGAAATTAGAAATTTACGTATAATTTTCCGAATTCACCTTTGTTATTTTTAGGATTTTTACAATTATAAAAAATAAATTTGAAAAATGCTTTTTAAACAAAAGAGTCAAGTTTTGAACAAGTTCTTAATCCCTAAAAGTATGCAATTTTTTTGAAAATTTAATTGATAGTTCTAAATTTTTATATTGTTATGACAAAAGCTTTTGTAATTCTTTTTTTTTTATTGAGAACCGTAAATATTAAGGACATGATTCGCTATTAACAACATTAGTACTAAAAATCAATTGAATGAATTCAAGTAATTTAATTATTATAGTCAGACTGCCTACTTTGACAAAAGCTTTGTAGACTATTTGAGGAAAATCTATATTTTCCATATTATTAGGCAGACATTTAAGTATTTATTGATTTTTAGTTACTTTCGACTATTAGACTAAGAGCCTTTCAATTTTTATTTTATAAAATGAGAACATTACCGTAAAATTACTCAAAGTCTTAAAGAAAAGTTTTGAAAATTGAAAAAAATAATTTAATAGATTATTGCAAAAAATCTGGATTGACCGAATTACCTTAAGTACTTTGTAATATAAAAAGTCAAGACATAAACCACTTTCAAGCAAAAAAATTAACCATGAAAGGAAAATTTTACATTGATCTCTAATAACTTGTGCCTCCTTCCAAGAAGAAACAAATCATGGTCATCAGGATATCTTTAAGATATTGCCGCCTTATTTGTATGTATATGTCATTATTAGAATTGCATTGTTTACAAGTTTATTATTAGAAGATTCATTATATCCAATGAATCTTGTAAACCAATACCCTTTACTAAGAAGTACCCTAAGTTCTTTAATAGATATTTTTAGACCTATTTCTCACTTTGAAAAAAAAAATTATTTTCCCTCATAATTTCATAATTTTTACCGATTTAGCAACTTGTCGACATCTTAACTCTTTTTAATTTTAGTAAAAATTTATAATTAAGGCTTACACTCTTTACAACACATTTAATAAATTTTACGAGAAAAATTTAAATAATACCGAAAATTTTTAGTTCTTTAGTTAAAGAAAAAAAATTCTTTTGTCCTCTGAAGAATTTCTTTAAAAAAATTCCCTGAATTGAGTTTTTAATACAAAATTAATAAAACTTCTAGTTAGAAAATTCTTTGAAATTTTCCCCATACAAAGCATTCTAACAATACGTGACTTTATAATTAATTTTTGAATACTCATGTCATGGTATATAATTTCTGATATGTAGCTACACATAAATGTGAGTGAATGACAACACAATATTAAAATATAGACTATAAAAATTCTATTTAATTTTAATAAATTTTTTTTTTTCAAGAATTATACGATATAGAAGTCAAATAAATTTAGAGCAAATCGGTAGTTTACAAAAGAGCACATTTCGTTTCAAGAAGTAAAACACATTTTTTTAAAAAAATCTGTTTTTTAATTAAAATATTCCCTTTTAAATACGAAAATTATTGCTCTTATCCTAAAAGTATGCAATATTGTCGTATATTATTATATACGACAATATTGCATACTTTTAGGATAAGAGCAATAATGAAAAAGACCATTAATTTTATACACAAATTCAAAAGCTAATTTAGTGACCTAAGATAACTCTGTAAGTATATTTGTTGATGAGAAGACTGGGAGGCGTTACTCTTGTGGAATAATATCCTGTTCGCAAACTTATCGATACAATTTATTATAAAAAAACTGCAATTTTTAAGAAATTAAGTTTCCATAAGAGTTGCCACAATTTTTAGAAAATATTTTGGGCTTTTTATCTTAAACGAACAGACAGAAGAACGCTGAATTACTAATACAACGTCTAGTTGTTTAAGTAATAAGTATTGTGCCTATTACCCTAATATTAACTCATCTAGAAAACTATTCGACGAGTTAAAGACAGAAAAATTAAACGAACGCGAAAACTTACACCGAAAATCACATTTTTTCCCCCGATTTTATTGGAAATACGCCAAAACCAAAAAAAAAAATAACAAGCAAAAAAAAATTTTCATGAAACAATCTGCTCACATCGAAATTCCCTTAGAGTTCATTGTGGTTAATTATTAAAAAAAAAAAACTTCTAAAACAAATTTAAATAAATTTTTTTAATACAAAAAAGTGGTTGAACACAGGCTTTTCTACTTTGAAAATAATTTTATATACTGAAAAACAACAACAAAAAAAAAGTATAACAAAATGTAGAAAAGTAAAGAATAGAGAGAAAATTAAAGAAAAAAAACAAGTTGTTGATTACAACATTAAAGAAAAGGTAAAAGCAGACATTTTGTACCAATAGAGAAGGCAAGAAAACAAAAGAAAAGAAAAGAAACTGATTTTTGTTCCTTTTCTGCTCTTTTATTATGATACTATAAAAAGTCATAAAGGCAAAAGTAATTTAAGATTTTTTTTTTGTCTCTCTCTCTTTTATTACAGGGTCCAATATAAAATTTCAATTCATAAAATTTTAAACGCGGCATAATTATCCTCGCTTTTTGTTTCATTTCATTTTTTTTTTTTTTTGGTTATTCTCTTTTAATTTTGTGGTATATACTTAATATTTCTTCTTAAAATAAGGATATGCTTACGAGGATCTAATATGGAAATATGATGATAGTATAGTTAAGTATGACCATTATTTGTGGTACACATTAATAATAATATGACAAGATATTCAATTATAATGGCATGCCTGTTGATTTTTTTTTTTTTTGGATATTTTATTAAATTGACCATAATCAGATTTATTTGTTAATTAATTTGAAAATTAATGGCATAATTGATAATAATTATTTTTAATCGCTCCTATAAATTTTATTACAAAAGTTTAAAATTTAAGAGTTCTTAAAATGTTGCAATTTTACTTGCTTTACCAGATTGCTTTCTATATACTAGGATTTATTTTTACTTAAATAACTTTTGAAATGAAGCTTCAAATATTTGCAATATTTCCAAACTTACAATTAAATTCTGCTATTATGTAATTTCGATTTAAATATAATTAAATGTTAATTTTATAAATTATTTAATTAATTAGTTTTGATACATGATTTTACCAAAATTAATATTGTGTACCTAATCCGTAGCGATATAATATATTAAGTATATAAATCAAATTTAAATATTTTATAGCAAAGATTTAAACCTTGACATTTTATCATACGAAATACAATTCGAATTTGATACATATTAAAAATTTCCTTGTAGAGGAATTCATTTCTGGACTGAAATTTTTTTTTGGCAAAAAAAAAAAACAATGGGTTCATTCTGATCAAATTACTAAGTGAAAAAATTCGATGTTACTATTGTAAACACAAATGAATTTATACAAATGATTCGTGTCTATAATAAAGTTTTTGAAATTTTTACGGTAAATATCACTGTCCCTTTGAGATTCGATAATCAAAATAAGCCCCAATTTTTTAAAACTCTTAAATATAAAATTTTATTATTAATTTTTAAAAGAAATTTTTCTTAAATGCACAATATTTCCTATTAATTGGCGTGATTTATGTATTGTTTATTCGGCTAAAACAAATTTCAAATCTCGTATGTTAATATAACCACCTATTAGAGCAAATCTTAAATCTTCAAATTTCAATTTTTAAATTCATTTGGGATTCGAACTCGTATAACTTTTAAAAAAAATAAAACTTAAAACAGAGTAATTTCAGAATCGGTTGGTTCGAAAAATTTCAATCTCATATCGTAACTTTTTAATTTTAAATATCTTCTCTGCAATAAAGGGAGCCTTAATGAATATTTTCATATTATATTATATAGTTATTGTGATTTTTATTAAATTATTAAAATAATTTAATGAAAAACTACTTTAATAGAAAATTTTTAATAATATGGTTGTGTGTATATTTTTATACTTTATATATAGATTAAAAATATTTCTATTATATAAAATTTTATAGCTCCCTATTCACTATTTATTTATATATGAATATTAAGAGTATAGAATTTTATTATTAAGTTTTATTAAAAAAATAAAGTTTTAATTTTAATAAAAAAAAAATAGAGAAAAGACGACTTTTCCTTTTCAATTTTTTTTTTATAAAAGGAAATTAAATTATTATAATATTTTCCCTTTTATTTTTCTTGTATACTTAAAAGTGCTTTTTATATACAATAATTATTATTGTTATTAACTATTTATAATATTTTACAAAGTTTATTATTAAAATCTTAAAGGAAAAAAAATTATTAAAATAAACATTAAGTTTTCTTTTTAAAAAAATTATAAAGTCGTATAAATTAACAATTAATTTTAAAAATAAAAGGGTTTTAAGATGAAAATAGCTTGCAAATTCATTGATTAATTTACAACTAGCTAAAAGGTAGATAGGGTGTACGAGAATTAGATGGTATTTCAGAAATCGAAATGACAATTGGAAATTGGAATGGAACCAGACGAACAAAAATTAGTAATGAAAATTTTCCGATATTTTTTTTATTAATATTGTACTTCAAAGTCTAAAATGAAAATCTAATTGAAAAAAAAACGAGAAACAAGAATGAAAAATTGAAATGAGAAATCTGAGAAATTGATTCTCTCATTTATTCTCTCAAGAGTTTAAAAAATTATCTTAAAAGGTGAGAAATAGTGAAAGATACAAAGAATGGGAATTTTAAATAATTAAAACAGAAATTTTAGATTGAAAAATAATTGTTTTGGACTGTTAATGAGAATAGACTGGCATTAAATATAAATATTAAAGTCTACGAACGATTTGGAAAATGTTTCTCATTTGAAAAGTTTTTTTTTCACCGGAACTTTTATTTCTTCGCTATTTTCAAGTTTTAATATTTAAAATTTAATCGAATTAAAATATTAAGATTAATAGGTTCAGGTATAGTGTTCCGTTTTAACAGAAAAGAAATTTTTCAGTGTTTGAATCCTGATTGCCACATCATCACATTTTTGTCAAAACAATGCTTCTGCAAATTTCTTATTTTGAGAAAAATTGATTTTCATTATTTTGGCCCAGCGTTATTTTAAAAATTGTGATTAATATAGTTTTGCTATATTAAAATTTTTCTTTAAGAATACGAACATAATTTGGTCTATTTAACTTCAAAACTTACAACAAAGCATATTTATTGATTGCGCATATACATAACAACATTATATCCGAAAACAGCTTAAATTAATGGCCCTACCTTCCACGAGAGGAAATGTTGGCTTTCTTTAATAATTCTACATTATTTTTTACAGAAATGGATTTCAAAATACAGCATTTTCTTAATAAACTGCATTTTTTAAAGGGATTGGAGTCTTTCTCGACATCAGCCCCAAGTTCTAGAAATATACATTATGTATACGATCAGTAAAATTATTTACGAAAAAATTACAATTTAAAGAGAGTTTATATTTAAACATAATTTTCGCCATCATGCGGATATTTTTTAAAACTATAAAATCATAATATCAAACCACTTAAAATTCTAATCCAATATATTAAAACCTTAGATTTATAAAATCGATTCAAGAATTCTTATCCAATATTCGAGAAAATTCTATTTTTTTAAGGGTACACACAAAAAAAAAACTTGAAGAGATAAAGTACACAATTAATAACAAAAAAAAAAAGAGATAAAAAAAAACAAAAAAAAAGGTAAAAATTTTTAACATGTAAAAAATTTAAATCAAATTTTTTTTTTCTCTTTTTCTCTTTTTTGCTCTCATCTCATCTATTTTAATCTCTTCTTACGTACAATGTTCGTTGTACGTTGTTGAAAAAGTTTCTTATATTATTCGATGGAATTTTAATGAAATTCTAAAAAGTCATTTATAATATTTTTTTTTTAAATACTAATTAAAAGTTGGTAGAAACGTTCGAAAAATTGAGGTCATATTAATAATTAAGTATACACTTTTTTGTACATTATAAAAGTTTTGTATTTGCTAAACACATTTTTAATGGTATAATTTTGTTTTTCTGTTTTTATGAAAACTCTTATACATATAATTATTATTAAATATTATAATAATATATAAAATGAGAAATAAAATGTATTTAAAGACCATATCGACGAATAAAATTTGCAATGCAATTCAACCATATAAAATCAAAACACAAAAATTAAGACAAAAATGAACGCAATCTCTTAACGATGTCATCAGAAATGGGTCATTGAAAGTATGTCTTTTTTTTCTCCATTTAATTTAGTATATATATATATATTAATGTAAAAATCGAAAGGGGAAAATATTTTTATGTTAAATTTAATATAGAAAGATAAATTTAATATAGAAAAAAAATTAACCCCAAAAAATATATAGGTTTTCCCATTTATTTAACATTTTAATTTTTAATTTTCAAAATATTGAAATTTGCATTCAGTACACTGCGAGAGGGTCAACAAAAATATGCATTTCTCGATATATGCTAAAACATATTTAAGGAAAATTTAAATAAATTTGATATATATATGTAATATAACAGTTAAAATTATTATTGATTTACATTAAAATATTTGTAATTTGTTCACAATTACAAAGTTAAGTAAAATCATATTTAATTTTAATTAAAATTTTTGTCAGTAATAAGGTGGTCAAGTCCCATATGTGTTTTTCATATATCACACATTTTCTCTGAAAACATTTATTTTCTCTCAGTATGTACAAATATATATTTCCTATAATATGTTTTTTTTTTTAATTCAAGTATCTGTTTCGTAAGAATTTTTTAAATCAGAAAATTTTGAATTAAAATGAACAGAGTTGAAGGATTTTTCGAATAATACCCACCTATTCAAAATTTTAAATTTAATTTGAAATTTTATATTCTGAATTATATAATTTTGCAAAAAATTTTATTTAAATTTTAATTTAACCTTCAATATTTAAATTAAATTTTTAATTATATTTTGAATTATCTAGCATAAAATTTTCAAATATTTCAAGTATAGTATATTTCAATAGAAAATGAGGTTTTTGTATCCTTTTTCTTCCTATTGTAACAATAGAAAGAAAAAAGCTATTTCTATATATAATTAAGAAAACGGCATAGAATTTAACAAACCTGAGTTAAAAAAATAATTCAATTAAAAATTTAAATTTATTAAAAATTTTTAATAAATTTTTAAAATAAAGACAAAATTTGGTTTTGTTCAATGCATGATCAATTACATTTCTGAATGAGCTTTACAAATTCCAAATAAACTTATGCTTTCTTTTTAGTTTAAGAGAAAAATCACACAACAATATGTGAATGCCGATGAAACTCGCCTAAGAAAATCTGTTAACTGTTGTCTTGGGAATTCAAATGAAAATTTTAATTTAAATTTATTAAATCAAATTATTAAAATCAATTATGAATTAATCATCATTGTTAAATAATTCAATGTTAAATAATTCAATAATAACAAAATTTAAATGCAGAATGACTAGACACACAGATCTGTTTTTCATAAATTATTTTAAAAAACATACGACGCCAATATATATATTACATACAATTGTAATAATTTTTTTAAAATCCTCAAAAATAAATTTTCAATCTCTTTTTTTATTCCTTTGTTCATACATAATGTATGTACATAATTTTAAGAAATAAAATTTAATATTTTAAAAATACAATAACCATCCACGAGTATAACAAGTATACATACAAAAGTTATCAACATTAAAAAAATTCAGTTAAAAAAGAATGCAATCAAATAAAAAATTTTTAGTGTTTATAAGAATTTTGTAAGGCTTACAGTTTTTTTGTTATTGCATACATATAGGCGCATCATATTTTGAATATTAATATGTTTAATAGCTACAGCTATTTATCAAATTTTTTACTAATCATTTTGTGAGTCTAATATGAACACATTAATTGCTTTCAAGCTACTTCTATGAGCTGCCAAACCTGAGCAGAATTACACCATGTCCAACAAATGAGTAGATTAGTTGTGCGCAATTTAGATATTTGTTGCTGGTAAACAGAAATAGCATTTTTGAATTTATAACTGGCGAATTCGTATGTTCTGAAAATTATTTTGAAATTTAATTATGACATTCGAATTGTCAATTATTTGATTGTCATATTTGAAATGGTGATTTTTTATTTAGCATTAAGCTCTTTCAAATAAAACAACGATTTTTTTTTTTAAGAATCGCTCGACACCTGTTTCGATTTTATTTTAACTCATTTTCAAGTGCTCGTTATGATTTAATCATGAGTTATATGTCAAATTATGTGATTTGAATGTGAAAGTACTTAGGACATAAGGATTATGTTTTACTTATATACTGAAAAAGATTGCTCCATTTCTACCATTTCTAACATGAGTAACACAGTTATGTTACATGAGTAACTTAGTTTGATAACTACGCATATAACATCATGAGTACTTCGCGCATGTAAATGAAACGCAGCTGTTACTGTTCGCATACAATCGAAAACTATCAAATCCATTTCTGTTAATTTTGAATTAGAATATCTGTATTTAAAAATTGCCCTATTTGGCTATCTGAATATAGTAAACAACATTTTTGAATTGGAACTCACTCATTTCACATTTATAAAGGCAGTCGGAAACTCAAAATTCCAAGATTTGTTTCAGGAAGATTACTGCGCTTATTTTAAATTTTACATTTCCAAGAAAAAAATACGAATAATTCATTCTTTAATATTTAAAAATTAATAAAATTTCAAAAAAAAAATTACAGCTAATATGAAAAATTATAAATTCACCATAGCAACTTCCGTATCAAAAATGATATTAAAAAATTAAACTGGAGTAATTTTCAAAATTTTGCAATTGAATAGATTTTTTAATATCACAAATTCTATATCAATAGAATTTATCAACAATATAGCTCCTACGAGTATATAAATGCATAATACTCTTTTTACTTTGGGATTTTTTTTGTTACAAATAATTTAATATAAAAAATGAAATTTCAAAAAACTTGTAATAAATTTTCAATTTTTATTGGAAAATAAACCAATAAAAATTTTTTCCTGTTTTCCTCTTCTCATCGGATAATTTTTCTATTTTTACTTTTTTTTTATTCATCGTATTTTTTTTGTGTGGGAAATTTTTTTTTGTTTTTATTATATGTTATAAATTTTCGTAATATTTTATATCAGTGGCGCGTAAACAAAGAATTTAAAGAGATGATTTGAAAAATTTGCAAACAAAAATTTCCCCATACTCACAATAAAAAATGTACTGGTTCTCATATAACATAGGCTACGGATAACATTTGAATTCCGTTTACATGAGAGAATACTGAAAAATATTTGACACTTGTTCGCAAATAAAATAATTTCTTGTTATAGGAGAATAAAACTATAATCAACTATTAATTTTAAAAAACCAACCAACACAACACTAAAGCCACATAATTTAAGGGGAAAACTTGCCTAATGTATCTAGTTCTTAACAATGTTGTAAATATTTTAAGTCAAATATTCAATGTTATTGAGTATTTCTAGAACTAAAATATTATTTAAATCAGTGGAAATATTGCAAAAAATCCCTACTTGCTCTTCAATTCATTAAATTATTAAATCAATTCTATCGTGATTATTTTACTATAAACCGTTATACATGATATTATCGTATAATAATACAAGTTCAACAAAATCCACTAAAACTTATTAATATTACACCAATTTGTAGCAATTTGTTGTAAAATAAATGGTTCGCATTCGTAAATGGTTTGCATTCAATAAAATAAAATAACATTTAGTGAGAATATTTACAAATACATTCACATTTATAATAACATTCATAATAAACATATATATATATAGTGATATTAAAATATTTTCTTAAAAAAACATACCATTCCTATATAAATTTTGTATATAACGTTGATAAATTTATATTTTGATATCATTGCTTTCATGTTTCAAATTCTTAATATTGATACCATTTATCATCTGATGTTATTGCATAAAGGATATCTCAAATTATGGGTGTACATACAGCGTGGTTTCATTCTAAATGTATTATTGTAAATCGCTTCACATACTCTTATAAGTATATAGACTAAGTTTTTATATGGAGTGAATGATTTAACAACTAAGAGGCTTCTTCGAGATACTAATGGGTTCAAATCCAACTTCAACTGCTTTTTTGTTATTTTTGTTTTTTTCAATTTACAGTATGACTGCTTTTCTGTGTGAGATTTCTGTCTATGTTCAACAATTTTAAAAGCTTAAAACAAATTTTTTATTATAAATCTCTATATGTCTTAAATATTCAAAAGAAAAAAAAATTAAATTTTTAATTCGAAAACATGCTAATTTTTCGAGGAACCTAACATTGTAATTTCGTTCACATTAATACAAATAGAACCGCTGTAAAATATAAGCTTTATTTTCTATATAAAATATCTATACCATTCTAATTTATTAAAACCTGTTGAACAGTGAATGTAAGCCTAATACAAAAAATGTTACCAACCTATAATTTTCTATAAATAAGGATTTATATGAAGCAGTTCACTTAGAACGGAACCACCCTATGTTTTATAATATACTTGAGCATATATATGTACTTACATGTTTAAATGAAATTTTTCTTTATCTTATCCTTATCATCTTAGATGATTTCTTCGTATCATTTAATCTTCAAATTTTATGATCCATAGTCATTTTATACATTTATATAAATTATGTAATATACATTACCTAAAACACGAAAGTATATAAGTTACATTTATACATACAAATTTATAAAAGGGGTCTGACTGAATGCAATAACAATAAAATACATTGATAGTATAGAATCCTTCATATTTGTATAATGGGTGATTTTTTTTTTAATATTTTTGGTTTTCAGATTTAAAGAAAAATTTGTAAATTTTCATATAATTTTTAATTGAATGAAGAAATTAATCGATTTTATTCACTTGCCAAACAAATTTTCATATAAATATTGGAAAGAGACTTCATTTTAAGTGATTCATTCGAAAAATCTAATTTTAATTCAATTTTCCACACATTTCGGCCTGAATATTATATGCAATATCTTAAGGGTTAAAAGAAACAAGAAATTTCATTTACATCTTCAGTAACATAGAGACGTTAAATTATATGATCGATGTGATCAATTGACAGTTGGGGATTTACAATTAATTGACATTAAGTTCGTGGCATACACTGGACGCATTCCTTTTTAATATTTATTAAATATTGATGATTTCGAAGTGTTGTTTAATTCTCTCCACTGTGAACAGCTGACACAAACTGAATTAAGATAATTTGACATTGACATTGAGAAAATACGAACTGTCAAAAATAATATCACAAAAAATCCAAATAGCAAACCAAAATCACCCTTTACAAATTGAAATATATGTGTGGGTGGATAAATGTTCCTTGTTATAATACTCATTCAATATTGTATAAAACAAAGTGATGATGTCAAGGTATAAATATTTTTTTTTTTTTTAAATGATTTATCAAGCTTAATGTTGCATATCACTTGATTTGAGTGTTTATATCCATCTTCAATGTCCAACTCAATTACTTTCCGTTCAATTTTTCTTTTGTTATTATTTGCTTTATTCGTTGTCTTATACTTCTTTGTTTTTTTCTCCTTTATGAATTTTGGTATTTAAAATTATATAATAAATTTCAATAGATTTTATTTGATTCCATTATGTAAAAAATAAAGTGTAAAATATTTATTCCAAAAAATAATTATTAGAAGATCAAATTTCTTAAAAAAATTTACAGGAATATTTAAATATAAATGAGAGAATTTTAGAAGAATTAATTTGGATCAAAAATTATTAAAGATGAATTTAAATTAAATTGCATAATACTTTAAAGATTTTGTATAACAGTAAATTTTTTATTTATAAATTTCAATAGAGAATATGCATATTTATTAAAACAATAAATTGTTATATTTCTTAAAGAAATTGTATATGTTACCCCTTTTCAAGAAAAATTTTCCTATTTAGATAATCACAAGAAAGATTAAAAAGTCAATTTTGACACAATGACGATATGCTCTAGAGAGAGACATTTTGTATATAAGCAGGTATATTAACACAAGAGAGAATTAATTTGAAATTTTATTTTATTTAACTAAGACATGTTATGGGATAAATTTCACTTATGAAACGCAGAAATAATTTCACTTTGAGAAAAGATAATTTGACTTTATAACGTCAGAAGCAATAATTTTAAAGTTTTTTAAAGTGTTAGATGGCGTTGTTTGAAATTTTTCTTTGTGTATAAAGTATTTTCTTTAAGTGTTAAAAAAATGTTATTATTTTAAAACCATCTGTTAATGATTCATGTGGAACAAATAATTTTTTATTTTGATAGTAAGTCATCATTTGTGCATTATTTTATTATTTTTAAAAATTCCTTATGTAATTTTGTAAGGATTAAGCTGTTTGAAGGCTTGTATATGTACATAAATATTATGTGAGATTGAAATTAGTTGATTTGTAAAGAAAATTAAAAAAGAAAATTAGAATTTCAGTATATGGTCAACTAAAAGTCTATATACACTTTAAAATTTCAAATATTGAACACCATTTCATGTGGAATGTTCTATACTTTTAGTGAAAAACTGGAATTCGTTAGAGATAACATTGCCTAAAATTTCAACTGCTACAATTGAAGTCCATTCAGTGATAACACAAATCTAAAACCGTATAGGCAGTACGAATTTAAAATATATTATAGTTCCTGCCTAGACCTCACGAAAGACATTAACACACATGCCACTCACGGCTGCAATTTCATATATAAGAGACTACACGAATAATATAACATTATTGAAAAATAAAAATTAAAATTTCAGTTAACTCTAATTAATAACTATACAAAACTTAAATTTATAACCGTTTATTTAGTAAACTATTATATAAGATCCTAAAAAGCCTTGAAGATCTTAAAAAATTTCTTTAAATTTGAAATTGCATATACATTGATTCTCCTGTTTTCCAATTTACTTCCACATATTACTGCGTTAGATATGGTAAGATAAAACCAAATTATACGAGCACACACAAAAGTAACTTAAATTTTTATAATTTATAAATCCTTAAAATACCAGTAATGAGTGCGATTATTATTATTGATATAAATAACAAATGTATATTTTTATAACAAAAATATTGATTTATATTTATGACATACAAAAATCATAATCACTTACATATATGTTAAAACTAATATACACTTCATAATATATATACTCGAAGTCAAAAATTGTTCGAACGAACATAAAATATTTTTTTTATATTAGTTAAGGATTAACTCCATAATATCAAACTAAAAACACTAAATTTTGATATGAAGTAAATATTTTTTGGTGTATAAAAAATACAAGGATATATGCACGACATATAGATATATATATTAAAAAGGAAGAGTAAAATGTTATTAAAACAAAATTTATTAATAGAAAGTCATATGAAAAATCTAAATTATATTTCAATACCTTTATAAAGATATATACAACTGTATAACATTTTCACGTCATACTTAATAACATAGTATAACAAGCACATTAAAAATTCATTTTTAGAAACAAAATAATAACTTTAAAAATTCTGTATACTTATACATATATTTATTGAATATTTTTATAAATATAAAAATATAATATATTAGAATTCAATTACAGGCACGCTATCACTATAAAAATATCTTTAATACGTAAAAAATTCTATTATAGATAAAAAATCGAGTATAACAATAACACTATGATGGTTTATATATACCTAAAATACATTGATATAACTTTATAAAATTCAAAATCATATATTATAATTTAATTTGTCATATTTGTGTCATATTAAGTGTGACGACAAAAAAAAAAAAGGATTATATAATAAATTATAAAGGGGAGGAGGGAGAGTTCCGTTTATGCATATCTACCTACAAGTATTTAGATTCTGCTTCTGTTAACGGGTTATTTTTGTTTCCAACAAAACAAATTCTAGGGGGAAATTTCAAATAAATAACATTAGTCGTATAATATTAACCTGAAAAATTAAACCAAAATAAATTCAATATTGATTTCTTTAATTCAGAAATAATAAATAAAATTTCAATTAAGTTAAAATAATAAAAAAATTGAATTTGCAATTACTCTTAGAACGTATCATATACGTCTGAACAAAAACGTGTTATGGGAGAGTACGCCTGTATATTTAAAATTTGCCTTACAAATACATGTTTTTACAATTTATTTGTTCTAGTAATATAGTAATATCTTCGTTAGCATCCAACTGTTAACGGTGATTGTGGAATTTGTTGAAATGCATCTGATACTCGTATCACAACATTTAACAATATTTTCTATGCTTCTTTACGAATTTCTTTGATATTGAATATTCTAGTAAATTTTTTTCGGATTTCTTTGACAACCAAATTTAAATCTGGTAAATTGTCCACAAAAAGAGTAAGAGAATTGTTTCACATATTTGTAACTGTAGTCTTCACTATGTTCGTTAGCACTTTTAAAGTAATTTTTTTAAATTTTTTTTGCCTCAATTGTCTTGTTTCTAGTATAACATAATTTTTCATCTTCATATAATTTTCTAGTATTAATATAGAAATTTATGCACTTTACACTAAAATATTGGATATTATTGAATAAAAATTCCAGACCCATTAGCTTTATGTCCATAAAAATCAATAAAATAGATAAAAATCTTCTTGATATATTCATACTGCATCTGTAAATAAAACTAAACTGAAATCAATAGAAAGTCTTTTTTTCCTATATTAAATATAAAATTCTTAGGTCTGTACACCTTAAAAATTAAATAAGATTAAACCCTAATAATGATCTAATTTTTTTTAATGCATTTCGAATGGTCTGAGGTCAGTTCTGAATGGGTTAGCTCTAAATTCAACAAAAAAAAAAGATTTCAATTAATTATAATCAAATCCTTTTTATAATCCAAGTTCTAAACCAAAATTTTCAATTATTGTTCTAAAAACTGCATAAATTATAATAAAAATTTTACAAAATTAATTTTAAATTTTAAGTGACTTTCCATTATATATATAGTTGCGATTTCATCGCGAAATTATGTAAAAAAAATAATTATTTATTCAAAATATAATGAACAAATTTCATTTAACTTATAAAACACACAAAATACACACAAAGAGCAAAAAAAACTAAATAATACTACATATAACTACAAAAAAAAATATCATAAAGGAAATGAGAGAAAAGGTTAGAGGCTATAATAATAAACAGGATAAACTACACAAAAAAAAAACCAGAACGCAAAATAAAACAACCATAAAGGTTAAAGTTCAAGAAATTCACTTTAATTTTAAATATCCATCGGAGTTCCTGCACTGCCATTTACAGTACATATTATTCCACACAGAGTATCCATTCACAATATTCTTTTGTTACTTTTTCTCTTTCTCTTTGTTATATTTATTTATTTTGGTTTGTGTTTTTCCCCTCTTTCATCACTTTGAAAACTTTGTTTATAACTTATACTTTACACATCCCTTTGAATTTTTACACATCCCTTTGTATTGAAATCTTTAAATTATAAAAAAAAATATAAATTGAAATCCTTATACTATCCTACAGGATGGCAATTATGTTGATTTTTTTTTTTGTGATGGAAAACTACAAAAAATAAAGGGGTGATGAAAATGTTGTGGTAGAGGTGGGAAGAGTGAGTAAGAATGGAAGAGAAAAAATTCAGATTTTTATAGAAATTTTTTTTTTTTGCTAGTGAAATGCAATTTTTTTTTTGTCCTTTTTTACGTTTTCGTTTTGATAAAAAGTGGATAGGAAGGATCTGATAATGTATTTTGACATTTTAAAAGAAAAAGAGAAAGCAAAAGAAAAAAAATAACAACAGTGGAAAATAAGTTTTTTTTTTGTAGTCGTCATCTTCTTGTAACTTCTTCCTCTTTCGAAAAAAAAAATGCGATTTTTCAAGGGAAAATGAAATTGTCTCTTCTTCTTATTTTCATTTTTATCTTTTGCATGTTTAAATTAATTCCACTACCGTTTTTATACAAAGAAAAAGGAAAAGGATTACAACAGAAAGAGAGAATTTTTACTTGAAAATTTTATTCGATTTTTTTGTTTTTATTTTATTTTTACATATATAAAATTAAAATATAATAATAATGGATGAAAATATTTTATAGGTGCATTCTATTATAAAATTATGGAAAGAAAAAAATCTTTATGGTATTAAAGTTCTTTTCGTTTAAAGGATCTGTTTTTTTTTGTTAAATAATATAAGGGTGCGTTGTAATAAAGGATTTAATAAAATTAGAAAAGGGAAGAAAAAAAAGTACAATGACGTAAAAATAAAATATTTTATTTCCCCTATTGAAAATTTTGTTTGTCGGATATTCACCATTTTTTACAAACTAGGAATATCCGATGAAATATTTTTGGGAAACAAATTATAATATTTAAAAATTCTGATAAATTATGATACCTTGATTGCATAAATGCGAATATAAATGACAAATATAATGAAGAATTCAAAATTAGTTATTAAAATCTCCAAGAATTTGATTTGAACTACAACAAAATGACCAGTGGATTCGAAATATTTATTGTATAAGTGCCAAATTTTTTTAGAATTTCGGTTTACATATAAAAAATTATGTAGGCCGGAATTTTTAACTACGTTTTCATCTTAAGCAGCAATCTATTCTGTTAAATAAATTAATGTTTTCTTCCGGCAATTTATGGGTATTGAAGGATTGCCTCACTCACTTTAACTCAAATCTTATATTGTAAATTTCCCAAAAATTTTTCAGGAAGAGATTTCAAAATTAAAAATATTAAACAAAAAAATGCATTCTATTTATACTTTATTTGAATTTAAAATTTACTATATTGCCATCTAAAGAATTTTTTTTAAATCAAAACTATAAATAGTTGCATTACGAACGAAATCAATGATAAATTTGAACAGAAATAAGCTCTTCTCGTATAAACGACTGCAATTATAAAATTAAAAAGTTTTCAATAATAATACTAGGGTTGTTGTGTATTACAAATCAATAGCTTACATAAAATACCGAATTATTTACCTTTAAAACAATTTCTATACAAAAACATTGTAATTGATACTTTTGATAACCGGCTATATTCGGATCGGATATAGCCGTATATAGTCGGGTAATCCGAAGAATTAAAAACCAGAGTCTGCGATACTCTCTATTACATTAAATGGCGTTAGATCAATCTCTGTAAAACTAATCAACTTCTATCATTATTTTTTTAGAAGACTCCTGTACGTATTCTTTTATATGTTATTTGAAAATTTTCAAGATATTGCACCAATGTTAAAAATATTATAGCAAACTCTTAATTGAATCGAAACTATTGAATAAATCGGAATTTATGAATTATGAAGTTTTAGAACAGCAGTCTAAATTAGGAACGTTTTATTTCAGACTGTATCTAAAGCATTAGTATGAACATATTCCAAATTCTTATATGATTCTGATTCTAAGATTGATTATAGTTAAACAGAATAATCTTTATTAAAAATAGATACACACATTTCCTGTAACAAGTTCACCTAAATTTTGTAGTAGTGCCAAAAACCTCATTTTATTATCCGCATAAATATGAGGAAAAAAAATAATTTTTTTTCTCTTTTTCGCAACAAGTTTTAATCATCAAAATTTAAGAAAATTTGCCTGAAAGAACGTTCATTTTTTCAATTTTTTTCTTTTTCACACTCACATAATACCGTAATTATTTTGAAAAATAACCACACTTGTACTGTACATTGTGCTTCCGCATAATGTGTTTCCGATTTTTGTTTTTCCTCTTTTATTCCATCTTTTGTTCTTCTCTGCAATTCTAAAAAACAAAAAAAAATAGAAGGCCACTATATAACACCTTTAAAATAAACAACCACACTATATATACTCACAATTATTATATATGAGAAAAAACTACCTTCCACATAAACTACATGTAGGTAAAAAGAATTCTCAAAATAAAGGATAATGAGTTTCCTTCTCACCTTTAAAAATAATCACATATATACATACACATATATAAATGAATACAGAGATGTAAATATAATTTTGAATAGAGGATATAAGAGAACAAAATCTACATAATATAAATTATGGGGAACATTCTTCACCTGAAACCAAAATAACGACATTTTCAACTCATTCTTACCAATTATACTTTTGGAAAAAAAAAAAAACCAACCAGCCATTATACGTAGAAACCATGCAGTTTTTTTTTTTTTGTCAGAAGAGGAATTGATATTACAAAAGAAAATAGAAAAGAGAATGGTACTTTACTGCAGATGATATAATAGGGACCCAAGATTAATTGTTGGTTCTATGGTGTTTATAGAAGTACTATATGAAAAGGAGAAAAAAGCTAAAAAGGAAACATATGAATTCTGTTTTTTTCGTTCTTCTTCTTTTTTTAACCTGATTCCCTTAATAATTGCCGTCTTTACTGTAAAGGTTACACAAGTACACATATACAAAAGTTAATATATTTTAATTGATTCCTTTTTGTTGAGAAACCAAAAAAAAAAAGAAATAGAACAATTGAAGGTGAAGTTTTTACTTTGTATCACAAACACATAAAATTCACTTATACATGTAGAGATAAAGAGAAACCACAAAAAACTGAATGAATAAAAGTAAAAGTTTCTTTATAATAAACTAAGTATTTGAGATACAAAGAAAAGAAGTTCTTTACAAATTTTATATACTTCTAACTTAAAGTAAAATAAATTGATTAATTGTTAAAATTGAAAAAAAAAAACAAAACACAATAACCATAATCTTGATTGACAATATTAATACAATATGGCAACATTATAAACACTCATTTCTATTATAATGAAAGGATTTAAAAATGAAAACCTCTTATTGGTTAACAAATATTGTTGCCAATTGTAAACAATGGAAAATGTGTACATTTTCGAAATTGAAATGTAGCTGTTAGTTTTATCCTGTTCTATCCGTTCCTCGGATAGAACATTAATTCTTTTAAGTGGCTTCATGAACGGCAAGTCTGAAACATCTTTAATTTTAATAAATTGTTGATTGACATCATTTTGCTCTACTTAATTCTACGCAATACAACAAAATTTTTGTAAACTTACTTTTTTTTCTTCTGAGTTAACGCTACAGCAAATGTCAGTACAAGAAATGTCAGTTTTTCACTCATATAATCGACATGAAATGTGCTACTTTGTCAAACTAACGCTTTAATTAACTTGTATTTCTTAGTCGGATTTCATATTAGAAAGCAAATTTGTACTATTTTGACATTTAAACATTGTCTTACTATAAAAATATCATTCAAATATTAACAACTTAGATATTAATTGAAACAATGAATTTTTTTTATTGATTTAACCATAACACTCACTTAATCACCACACCATTGAAATTTGGAAAAATGAAAATTATTTGCATTTCTTTCATAAATAATAACATGTGCTGACGAATTCAATGTTTTAAACCATGGTTAATTTAAATAAGGGGACTTATTGAAAAAGGGGAGGAGAGTGATTGCCTCCTTTCAACAAAGTATTCACAATTACAGATATAACGTTTGTACATGGCACACTTTAATTCATATTTACCTTAACCAACATTATTTTCATCTTAAGTCAACATTTTTCAAATATATTGGCTTTTCTGTTTAATTTATTCCTGAACTATTTAATACTATTTGGTTAACTTTAAGTTCAAAGAGTATAATATGTATTGTAAACAAAGTTCCTGCACAATCCCTATAATCATCATGGGGGAGAGAGATAAATGAAAACACTTTTGGCCTCGCAGTCCTCAGCGTATGCTGGTCCACGTCAATTTTGGACGTCTGTCGTTGGACTGCTTCAAACCCCAGTCTAAAATACTAAAGAAAGAGCAACTGGCATGAGATATGACCGCAGATCTCAGATTTCACTCCGTCGCTTCCAGAGTGCGCAAATTGCAGTCCAATTTTGAGCTACAAAATTGTGTATGTGTAGGTAATAATTCTTTTATTAGTATATTGGGAAACAAATGGCCATACTCTTTACAAAAAATCTTAGATATTCCAAAATAAAAACATTTATCATATAAGAAATGTTCTATAGAATTCCATTCAATCAATTTGATAAATCGGGATTTCAATTTCAAATTTTGAACAAACATCAGAATTGCGTATTGGAAGTAAATTTCTGTTTTCATTTCATATCGTGAGGTTAATGCTACAATTAAATAACTCGAAAATTTTATATAATATCATAAAATCGAATGCTCTTTCATCTGCGACCAATATCTAAGCTTAAAAGGGTTCTTAAATATCTGAAAATAATAATGCCAAAGTTAGATATCTTCATAACAAATTATTTGTTATTGCTAAATTTTGTAAATTCAATATCTCTAAACCAATAATTGCAAGTTATCTAGTTGTAACATTAACCTCACGATATATAGATCATTAACAAAACACAACCATTTAATAAGCTCATACTCTTCAATGCCGTTCATAATTTTATCATATATACACTCTCCGTCCCGTAAAACTTAATATTAAACATTGAAATTACACGTATTTGCAATTGATCGCAACTCCTTAAAAATTATTTTTGTGTCTTAAATAATAACCTTTAAAATAAAAATCCAATGGTGTATTTAATAAAAAAAAATTACATTTCCTGGTAATGTGAAACTTATTTTATCCTCCTTTTATTATTTTTAAAACAAAGACCTTATATAAATTTTTTATAACCATAAAATATAATATTTCTATATTTAAATCTATGTAATAATAAATATATTTTCATATTGCTATGTAACATAAAAATTTCAATATAACATAGATTTTAAATGCAATTTCAAAGCATGTGCTAGATTTTAATCCTTCAGCTTTTCTCTAGGTATATGTACCTACAATAGAAACCATATAAAAATATTTTCAAATTTTTCAAATTACAATAGCAAAATATTAATAATTTAATATTTTGCCAATAACTATTTTTAAAAATACGGAAATAAACATAACCTTAATTTATATATATAATGAACGTGTGTCTATAATAACCAGAAAATCCAATAGACTATGAAAATTATTTCTTTTTCACACTTAATACATACATACGTTTAAAATAAGCATAATTTTTTTATACATGAATTTTCTCTCACACACAATAATACTTGTATAAAAATACTAATTTATGTTTTCTTTACATTGTAGTTCAATGGCTTGAACAATTTTTTTTTTTGACAAACACCATAATAATAAAAATGTTGTTGTCGTCCGTCGTAAATATTTATAAAAAATGAGGAAAAATAGAGTCGACCGTGTCAACTCTGTGATACCCGTACGAATTTGTTAGCCTATGTTCGAATAAATATGCCATAACTGATTATGAATCAGACTATCACTTTAAGTTGCCATATTACCAGATTAATATATGCAAAATTTTAGTACAACCAGAAGGAGTCAAGTGTCCATTGAGCCAACTTAGCTCAATTAGTTTTTTAGTTATCGCTGTGACGGACGGACGCACGGACAGACAAAGCTAAATCAACTCACAATTCAACGCTGATCATAAACATACACTTGAGTCTATATTTCAGAGTATTATTTCTTAGCGTTACAAACGGTAAAACAAATTTAGTATACTCTTCGAACATATGTTCGAAGTTCGTACGGGTATAATAATAATAAAAAAAATTTCGCTTCATTTAGTTTTTAGATACATATAGATTTTCTTTTTTATTTTACTTTATAATTTAATTTTAAAATAAACAACAAATTAATATGAAAAGAATTTTTGAATTTTTTTTTTTTACCTCTAATTTCTAGCGACCTCTAATTTACTATAAAAAAGAACAAATCTTGGCGAAATTATTCTAATGAAAAAAAAGAAAATATTTAACAAAATCATTGAACTTTATAATAAAAATATTTTCTTTTTTTAATTTTCATATAAAATTTGTTATTTAACGTAACAGATGCTTGTTTGTTATTATTTTTGACATTTCTCTTTTCATTTTATGTCAGATGTCACAGTTAAATCTACGGGTTTTATCGCGGAGAGACGAACATAACACTTCGGAACTATTAATATTTAACAATTAATTAAGAATTAGTTCGGTGACTAAATAATTTCAGGCTTTAGACCTGTCATTCGGCCATCAAAATCATATGATTTCTCTCTTTCTAATTACGTTCTTTGAGTGTAATTAAAATTGCGTGTTTAAATCAACCATTCACTGTCGATTACAGCTTTGAAAAATTATATTCAATTTAGTTTTAATCATATGACACAAATATGAGAAAAGTTGACTCAAAATTTGACACTTCGAATTGATTTTCAAAAGTAGTTCCATGACAATGTTGTCGTTGTCAAGGGGTTACAATCTTCCAAATTTTTTTCTATGCTTTTCTTTAAATTAATAAAAAGAATAAAACGTTCAAAAAATCACCCATTATATAAATATATTGTGCAAAGAATAAAAATAACAAAAACGAAAACAAAATATAAAAATATTTCCTGTATCGCATACGTAAAATACGTGACATGAACATTGCACCTAACCCTCACATTAAATAAAAAAAAAAATTCCTTAAGTATTTTAAAAAATTCATTTGCCTTTATACCAACATTTTATCATGAACTTTGTTAATGCCAACTGAAACAAAAAGAAAAAAACAGAAAAAACGAAACTTGGATCATTTTCTTTTACTCATAGCATTCACAATACAACCAAATTAATAATAATGTAAACATATACAATTACACACACACAAATATATTTCAAAAATAATTTGTATCAAATATAGTAAATTTTCTATTACATTTTTAGAATTATTAAGAAGAAATCGTGTTGGAATTAATGGAATTTGCACGATCCAGGTTCAAATTCTAGAGAATGAGAACTTTTCTTTTATACTCTAAATGCTATTTTATCCTTTTTTAAATAAATTCTCTAAAAACATCATTTAATCTGACATTTGGATGGAGATTATTATGAGCACAAAGTACAAAAATGAATGAAACTCAAGCATTTGTGTGGCTATGTTTTGGCAGAGATTTTTAAGTTGCATTGTTCATTTGCTTGCCAATGCAAATTTTTGATACGAACTCGAAAACTGTTATACTAAAACAAAATTAAAATTAAATAATTATTTTGTAGTTTGCAATAATTTTGAGTTATAATAAAATTTAGAAAAATTCAACATCATGCAAAAAAAGAAAAGTCCATTTGCCAAATTTTCGGGAAGAAAAGAGTTAATTAAATTTTTAATTGGGAAATATGTATATGAATTTAAATATTCTTTAACTATTTTCTTTATGTTAATTAATGTGATTGCGTACAAAAATGTGATGTGGTCAGAACATAACCAAGCTCAAAGTGTATTAGCAAAAGTAATTTAAGAATGCAAAAAGGTTTTTGTTAACATACTTGTCAAAATTAAATTTTGGTTGTAAAAACTTATATTTTGGTGGAAGTTCGGTCTAAATTTGAAAAATCTAATCGATGATATTTGACTTCTTTGAAAAGTAAGGTGGCATTTCGCATTGTTGGTCAGAGCTTATGAATAAAATTTCCACATAATGTGTTCAATATTTTTCTTAAAAGTGATCAGAAATACAAAATCGGCATATTGTAAACATGCAACTATTGAGACCCAAAACAGGTATCCCAAAAGTTGATTAATTTGAGAGATGCCGACTAAAGTGAAACTTAAATATAAATTTTCATCAAAGTCATTTTAGTCTAAATTATGATACGTGAGTATACAAACAAACATATGAGAAACTGACTCTCTCTAAATTAAGTTTTTTGACGTTTCTCTGTTCTCTGTTACATTCCTATTGAAAACTGAACAGGTGAAATTTGGTGTCATCATATTAAGTACTTCCCTTATTGCATGCAATACGGTCGGTAAAAATTAAAAAGGAAAGAATAATTAAATATCAAAAATATCAGAAATTCAAAGTTGTCATAAAATGGAGAAAAAAAACAAAACAAGAATAATTAAAATTTCTTTTTGCATTTTTAAGCTATTTTTAAATCGGAGGAAAAAAATTTTTGAATTTTTATTACAAAACATGCAAAAGATTTGCAAAAAAAATGACAGATGAAAGGAAGCGTTAAAATAATTATTTTATTTTTAGTTTTAAAAATTCCATCCAATTTTAATTCAAAAGAGATTTATAAACAAAGAATTTTGAATACAAAAATTATTCATAAAATTATATGAAAATGCTTGAATAAATAAATTTCTTAGGAATATCAAAATGAGATTCCTTCAAAATTAAATTGAAGGTGTAATCGTCCTTGTCTCAAATTTAAATCAAAAATTTTATTTGATGCTACTATAATCTAATGCAATGCAATTTTATTAAATATTTGTGTGTGTTAGCGACCTAAATTTTGGAACTTATCGGGTTATTTTAGTCTCAACCTTTTCAAATAAAAATTTGCCCCGCCAATCAAACTAAAACCTCTAACTAAAAACTCATTATTTTAATATTTTTTCCATAATTTTTATTTATTCTAGCTTATATCAAGTACGATGCTCTCTTCGGGTTTCACCAAGATTGCCTGTACAAATTGAAACCAGTATACCTGAACAACATCAACAACCCCCATCAACAACTTCATCAAGTGCATCAGCAACAAATAATACAACAGCAAATTCAACACCAACAACAACTGTTGTAACATCAAATATAATACCAATTGAAAATCAATCACAAACTTCTCAATTACAACAGCAACAACAACAGCAGCAGCAACAGCAACAAAAACTACAGCAACAACAACAGCAAATACAACAATCGCAACAAACAACAGGTACAACAACATCTCCAACTACAACAACAACAATATTAAATGGAAATTGCTTAGAACAATCTCAGACACAACAACAAACTACACCATTACAACAACAACAACAACAACAGCAGCAACAACATCAACATATATTGACACCACAAAATAATATTTTACCTGGTTCAGCATGTATTATTAATGGAAGTGGTGCATCACGAATCTTTCAAATTCTCTATAGAAATGAAGAAGTCACTTTAAAAGACGTGATCTCATTTAGAGCTCATTTATTAGGTAAGCTTATTTTATTTGTGTTTTTATAAGTACATATAATGTATATATATATATATATATATATATATATATATTTAAATTATACCGTTTAAATTTATTTTACTATATTGTTATACAAAATTTTAAAGAGTCCATAATATATATAGGGGTTTTTTAAAAGAATATTAAATTAGCCAGAAATTGTAAACCTTTTCAATGTGAACTAAACATTTTTTTATAATTTTCAATTTATAAACATCATGGAAATCCAATTAATCAAGTGAAAATTCAATGAACAGTTGCAGTATCCGCAAAACGAATACAAATCTTATTTGAAAATTGTCGAGAAAAAACCGGCTGTCACGCATAGTCTATAATTGGGCCTATAAATCTATTCTTTCTCCTACTTTAGCGTTTCGCTCATTAAAACTTTGACACGCCTTTTAAAATAAAACTTTAATTAGATGAAATTTTCATGGGCAATTTAAGGTCTAACGAAAAGCTTAATTATTATTCTTTAAAAAATTTGTATAAAATTCCTTTTCTAGATGAAAATCTTAATTCTAATTTCCATTATAGGAAAAAAGAAGTAAATTTATAAGAAATTTTTTAAAGGATATCTGTCCTTGTAAAGACGCAGCCAGAATGCGGTTTCCAAAAAACAATTTGCTGTAAAATCCAAAAATATCCGTGCGTTAAACGTAATGCATTAAAATTCGTGATTCTAAACTAGCTTTGCTAAAAATTAAAAATTTTAAAAAAAATATTTTTGATGCCACAAGATTTCAGTTCTGAGATACCAAAACGATAATAGAAATTTTCGATAACCACATGCTTGAATGCCATATGCATTCTAGAATAACCCTAATATAAAATTACAATTAACTTTTTTAAGGATTTTCAATCTCTGGCAAATGTGTTTGGCAAAATATTTTTTATTTTAAATAATAATGGCAGAGCAATCGCATAAATGTGAGCTTTATATTTATATATATAACAGTTATATTTATTATAAACTGGTATATATACGAGTATATATACTCTTGAATACTTGGTATATAGTAACAAATAACTTATACATTATTTTATATACCCTTTTAACGGTTATATTGCTTATTGTTTTGTTTTTTTTTTTTTTGTTAAAGACAAGAAGAGATGAAAAATTAGTTTTTATTGTTTTTTATATACTGCGTGCACACCTGGGATGTAAAACAATGAAAATTTTATTATGGTTTTGTTCTTTTTTATTTTTATTATTATATTCTTTTATTATTGTTGACGTCTATTATTATTTAAGTTGCAGAAGTTTAAACCCCTTTTTGTTTTTACAAAAATTTTTTAAGTGTGAGTGTTGATAGAATAGAAGAGAAAAGAATTTACAAATGACATAAACATACTCTCATTATATTGTTATAAAATAAAAATGTTTACTTATTACAGAATTGAGTATAGAGTATAGGTATCTAGACGTATACACATTCATCTTATATAATTGTTATACGTACTTATTATTTTACATTCACTTTCCATTATAGAAAAGAAAATTTTCATTCTCTGACATGAAAGAATTTTTTTTTTTTTATATTTTAATATGAAACTTTTAATTTTTAAAACTTAGAACAATTACAATAAAAATTTCGATGTATCCTTATTCTAAATTTTACTTGAATTTTAGAAAAAAAAAATTTTTAAGAAAAAAATTTAAGAATTTCAAATTTTCTTTTTGTTTTTTTTTTTAAAGAAAAATTAAATAAAAGTTTTAAAATGAATTTATGTTGTATAACAATTTTGAGTTAGAAAATATGTAGGGCAACTTCTTTTATAGAATTAAATATATATATATATAGAGTTTTAAGAAGAAAAAATTATTTTGTAATTTATTGTTTGCATTTCATTATTTCTCAACTTTACTTAAGGGGTTTCCTTATATATATACGAGTAAATGTATAACAGGCAATATATATATTTTAATAAGAGTTAATAATTTTTGAAAGTACATGTTTTACATAATTAAAATAAAATTATATATATAAAAAAATGAGAATCATGAATAATTTTAAAAATGTAGAGAAGAAAAATTTTTTTAAAATTTAAAATAAAAATTAGAATACAATGAAAACTGCTTACAGGCATAGTATCTAACTTTTTAATTCCATGGCTCAAAATTTATAAGACCGATTATATATAACAGTTATATAACAATTATAACTGTATATAACAATTATATATAACATTCTATAACAGTTGTTATTCGTATTTATAGTTACGTGATAGCATACGAATATACATTTAAAATTTACATGCAAAGCAAACACACAATACAATGAACAATTGTAGGCTACTCATACGCTTTATTTGTAATCAAAATATATTGTTAAAAATTCTGAAATTTTAAGATTAAAGCTACCTAAATCCAATTTTGTAACACTCTAATTTTATTACAAATTTAAATTCTCTAGAATTGAGTGCATTTGCTATAAAAATTTGATTATAGTGTACTTCAATTCTACTTCAAGTTATAATTCCGATTTTATAGATAAAACTATTAAGAATTTTCAAAATGAAATCTTTCGTAGCAATTTTGAAAATGAAATTTAAACTTTAATTTGTTAAATCTAGTTTTACAGTACTTCCCAAAATTATCTTACCATTTAACCTTTTAATAATAAAAATAATTTCGGTTCTGGTCGTTTCCTGTGGTGGCAACAATATTAAATGCCTCGTTGTGTGTTTTTTTTTTAAATAATTGTAAACTACGAAATTTATTGATTCGAAAGGCATTTTTTTTTTCGAAATTAAATGTCAAAATTAATGTAATCATAAAAATATTTATTTTCTATTACAAAAAGAACATCAATACAAAAACATTCTTAAAAAACGTTTAAGAAAATCAAAAAAATTTTAAAATGGCTTTTTCAAATAGAAAAAAAAAATTTTCATTTTTCTAAATTATAAAATAAAATTTATCCTTTTTATATTTGACAAATAAAATTATTTTCACTTTAAAAGAAGATTTAAACCCATAAAGCAATTGAATGCAATTATAAAAGAAGAAAATTTTTTTTTTACTATAACGCGAAATTTTTCTTTGAATTAGAAAAGAATGATTTTTTTTTTTATTAAATTGAATTGAATTTGTAGAAGAAAAAAAATCTGTCAACATTTTATTGTGTTAGTTTGTATTCAATATGAAAATCTTTTTAATAAAACTAGTGAAAAAAATTAGATTTTATTTATATTAAGAATTTCTTTTTGCAGAAGCGATAAAATTCATACGGATGAAGGAAGCTTAAAATATTCACAAAGTGACATTTTAATTTGATTTTCTATGAATGCTACGTTTGTCATAGTTTTACACATATTAACATTGAAGATATTTTTCAAATCTTTTTAAAATTGTTTTATAATAAATTTTTTTAAAATTGATTCATAATAAGGGTCACTTAGAATCAGAATTTCTTAAAAGATAATTCAGAATAAGGGTGATGTTCAATTTTGATAGTGTTACACTAAAATAAATGGGAAATATTCTAATTTGCAGATCAGATTTAATTATTTAAAATGTTAGTATTAAGGTAAAAAATATCTTTAAAAATTTGAAAAATTTCTCTGTCATAAACTTGCAATAGTGTCGGAATGCTGCGACTACTAACATGAGTTTATTAATTAAATTAATATAAAAAAAATTCTAAAATTGTACACAGAAAATATTTTCACTATTAATTCAATAAATTCAATATGAGTTCTAGAAGTCATTTTTCTTATAACAAAGAAATATATTTTTTAATATTTATGCAAAATACTTGTATAATAAACCCAATTAAAATTAACTATTTGTACAATTATTGCATTTTTTTTATTATTAATTGTTTTATTTTTAATTTTTTTCCTCCACTGTATATCAATTCAAAAATATTAAATTTTAATATACTTTAAATTTTCTTTAACAATAATTTTCTACTTCAAAAATTTTAAAGAAACTTTTCTTTTAAAAAAATTTAGAAAAGAATTTTCCAAAAAAAAAAAAAAATATGAGCATCATAAATTCCCATATGAGAAAAAATAAAATTTCTTATAACACCTACAAAATTCTTAAGAAAAATATTTTGTGACACTTTTTTTTTATAAAAATTTTGCAAAAAAATATTTTGTTGTTTAAGAAATAGCTTGCCACCTAAGCTTTTACCCTTTATTTTTTACCCTTAAATTAATTTTTTTACAAGAAATTGAATTTTATATGAAGTTCAATAGAATGAAAAAAATTGCATATATTTTGGCGTGTGTCTATTAATTTTCACAATAGCTATACAAATTCAATTTATTTGTAAATTATGTTTTAACTGAAACTAGTAATTGAAGTTTAAACTAAAATTAATTTAAAATTATTTATTAAAGAGCCAACCTGCGGCAGGTATGCATAAAAATTAGTTAAATTAAATGTGGTTTGAAATATGGCAGCTTAAAATATTGATTGAAATATACATGAAAATTTGATTTGAGAAAAAAGTTTGAGTTTAACTACAAAATCGAAATAATCAACATTTCTCATCATTTTCAAATAAAATCGCTTCAACTTCACTTAATAATATCTGACTCAAATTCAATATTATAAAATACCTTAATTACGAATAAAATCACCATTTTCTATATGAAAATTTCATATTAATAAAAGTGATATAATTAAATTTTTGGAATTATAAGGTAGTTATACTCGAACCAAGACTTCAATTGAACCAAAATTACATAGAGTTTACGATAATAACTTTTACAAACAATTTATAAAAATTTGGTAAGCCTAGCTCAATTCAGTTTTGAGCTATCACTGAAAGGAGCGGATGTACGGAAAGAAGAACTGAAATTAATATATCGACTCAGAATTGGATGCTTATTACATACATACAGAGTAAATAATTTACAATATCTTTCGACAATATTAGTTAGTACAAGCATAATAATCCACAAATTTAATTACTACTCTATTACAAGTAAACGTTACAAATTAAAAATCTTACAAAAAAAAAAATAGGTCTTATTAAATCAGTTTATATTTAAACTAGTATGCTTTTAATTGCTTCTCCACCACCATATGCATTATCAAATCCAATTTATTCTCTTAAAATCTTTTACCTTAAATTAATTTCTTGTATATATACAAAAATTTTTTTCTACACAGCATTACACATATGCATATGATCTGTAACATAATTTTCATTCGTTAAAAAAAAAAAAGAATTGGAAAAAAAAAAACTATTAAAACGATCCCGAAAGCATATAACATTTTTCCAATTCACTTAAACAGAAATCATTATAATTCAATGAAATTTCATGTATCTACTGACATAAAACTATAAACACAGTCGAACTCATATATAAGAAACTAGCATGAAAGGGAAACCTCTTTATTAGCAAAACAAAATATGCTGTTCCCCTTATTTCTTTTTACATGCTTGTAAACAAATTCGCTACAAAAATAAATCAAAATTATAAATTTATCGCATTTGCTTTTCCTTTAAGGATCTTAAACTCATTATTTAAAACTCAAGTCTGACATTACAGTTGTCATAATGCTTAAACAAAATTATTTAATCCAAAATTTCTTTCATTAGTCTTTTGACTAATGAAAGTGACTAAAGCATATGTGTAAAAAGCTCGTTATGAATAGAATTTTAATTCATAACTGAACGCTTTTTTAAGTAGAAACCGGATATAGGCAACGAAAATAATTGCAATGTTCGATGTTCTGTTAAGCAAGTCCAACTGTAGGTGTATAACTGATAGCATAAATAAATTCTAGTTTTTTTCAAAAATATTTATACGAATACATCTCTTATACAGAAAGTCTTATATAATGTATACATAAGCGACACTGTTGTGCCACATACATATTACAAATTAATAAATTTATTGGTATAACAAATTTGTGTGTTATAACACATAGCTATATATGTGTCTTTTCGAATTTTGTTGAATAATATGATACAAAATAAAAATATAAAATAATGAAATTTTCTAGGGAGATTGGCTTCTGGAGTAAGAATTTATTCTAATATACAAAAAAAAAATATGTGCATATAACATTGAGAGATAAAATACATATTTGTATATACATATATAATTTATTAATTATAATGTGAAGACCATGTATATAATATGCAGAACAAAATTGCTATACTAACTATGAATGTGAAATTTATTGAAATGGAAAATTTCAATTCAATTTGTGTTTTTGTCGAATAATTTTCTTTTTTTTTTGTAATATTCAAATTATTTCTATATATTACTTTCAACTATATGGAAATATGCAATTTATATGTAACCTTATTATTTTCGATATACATCTATAATATATGTATGTAGAGCAAAGTTATTGAATATTCAAACTATATTGAATTTAAAAAAAAAATAAATAAATAAATTTAGAATTGATCGAATTTAATATATGATGAAAGAAGAATTGATTTTAGATCCATATTTATTTCCACAAAAATTTAATTCAATTATTATATAAATATTTGAAGAGATAAATTGTTTATTTGTAATTTAATATTTTAATCTTATACTCCTTTACATTTCCAACGTATGAAAAAGTAAAAACATAACCCCGTCCTGCAATGCATGAAACAAAAAATTTTTTCTTTTTAATTCGCAAGTTATCCAGAAATTTTCTATAATAATCCGAAATTTTCCAAATTCGTTCCAAGCAATATCTTTTTTGTTAAAGCTTTAGTGAATGTTATCATACAATATTGGAAATTAGTCTTTTCAAAATCATTGTTGGAGCCACAACCGTTCGATTACAGATATCAAACAGAAGTTCTGCGAAAAAAAAATTTAAATCAATGGAATTCAGCTCTAAATTTGATTTTTATCTAATAAAATCGTAAGCATTTTTAAAAAATTAACTTATCAGTTCGCTACTTTTGTATACTTTCCGAAAAAAAAACAATATCAAAATATCGAAAGAGGTTCGCAGAGTGATTTAGGTGTAAAGATATAGAGAAAATATTTTAACAAATTAGGAAATCAAAACTTATTATGAAAGGACATTTTTCAGTTCTCTTTAAGAAGCTCTTTGGATTTCTTTATGAAAATATATTAATTTAAGCAAGATTGACTTCCCTTACTGTTTTTGTAGCCTTATGTAAATATTTCATATTCTGTATTTAATCTAATTCTTTCACTATACATGTACATTATAATCTAATAATTTATAAAAAATTGAAATCCAATTTTTAAGAAATTTATCAGTCCTTTATAACATTTTGTAATACTAGTGTACCTATGTATGTATATCTTTATTTTTAACACATATTTCAATTTTAATTTTACAAAATACAAAATATATTTATTTAAAATTACATACAAATTTATAACTTCATGTCACGAATATTATCTACTTATACTTATGTACATTTAATACTATATATACTAAATTTATATTAACACGTATATATAGAATTCTTTTTACAAAATCAATAAAATTTATTTTCTAAAAATAAAACCAATTCAAAACAAAAAGGAAAGAAATTGAAACATTTTAAAAAATATTACATGAAGCCTCAAAACGTGCTTGTTTACCTTATATAATATCTTGTTTATAACTCTTTACAATTTAAGGATCTTTTTTTTATTTTTAAAAATTTTATAATTCACTCCAACGAATGACATAAATTATTTACAATTCACAATTTATTCAACAAAAAAACAAAAGCAGAAAATCAAAAGAGTTTTACTATATTGAATAATTAAACAGAGGGATAACAAAAACCGTTATATGAGTAGGATCCTTCCTGTATATAAAAGGAAGGAAAAAAGGGAAAAAATATTAAAAGGATTAAGAAATTCCAATTGATTTCATTTTACATTTAGATTTTCATTTTATATTTTGTTTTTGTTTTTTCTTACTCCTCCAATTGCATACACAATATATATATATATGAGACTCTCTCGTATCATCTAAAGTGAGAGCATATAAACAGAGCGAATTTTTTTTTTCGTTACCTTTTTCTTTATTTCATTTTACATAGAAATAAAATGTTAAAGTTCATCAAAAGTATAAATATTTTATATTTTGTATATAATCTTATATATACAATACATAATATATATAGTATATAAAATAAAATTGAGAAAGAGTAAGGAATCGTGAGAATGAAATGACAAAATGATAAATAATAGGACGAAAAATTTTAAAATATATATACATATATATAAATGTATGTACGCCTAACATAAATAATCGTGTCAATTTAAATTCTTTAAAAAAAAAAATAAAGGGTTAAAAATGATAACAAATCTCTTCAATATTTTGGATCCCATTTGAAAGAATAAAAATAACAAAAACAAAACAGAAAAAAAAAAGGCAAAAAGAAAATAAACAAAAGCAAAAAATTTAAATGAGACTATGAGAGAAGATTTTAAAATTTAAGTGAGAGTTTTGAATAAATTTTTAAAGTAGAAAGAATAAAGAAAAAATTTTTATATTAAAAAAATTTTGGTTTAGCTGAGTTTTTCATGAATATTTTCGTATAGTTTTAAGAAAATTGCCGGCACGAAAAGTTAAAAAAAAAATCTAATGTAATCAGCACATAATCGACCGCATTGTAAAAGTGTTAAAAGTGACCGCATTGAAAATTTCCTTAAAATGTTTATTTCAAATTCTATGAAAAATGGAAATTAAAAATTTTATTTAACATACTTAGAAAAATATAAATTTGGTTCTGGTCCATAACACGATTTTTCTGCAAAGGGAAACTTTTTGCAAATTTAAACTCGTTAACAATCAGAATACAAATTTCAAATTACAAGAAATTTCCATCTATTAGTTCCTGAAATATGATCAAATATATAAATTCGGCCCATCTAGTGAAACATCTACTTCCTCGTGCTCGAATATTCCTGAAATATGATTATGATGTATTCAAATCTGAGTTTGATATATACAAATCCGAAATTACAAGAATTACCAAATAATGTACGGTATATAGTTTTAAGCCATCTATTAGTCTATTCAAAAACTGTGTGTTTGTTTAGCTTCTACATTTTTCGAAACCTGTAATTATGCAAAAATTTTATTAAAATTTCTTAAAATCCCTGTTATTTCGGAAACTGTTGAAATGTGACACCCACTACGAAATAAAACTCATTTTTATTCTTCTAATTAATATCATAGATTGTTGTTTATATTTTTGAATCACCCTGTATATACAAATGCATTTAAATAACATTAAACATAGACACACACCACGTCAATGTTTAATTCTCGCGTTATTTTTTTAAATAAAGCTATATCTTAAATAATGCATATATAGTATGAGGTGAGTAATGTATATAGTATGAGCGAATTTAACTTATTCTTTTCCTAGCGTTCTAATATTGGCTCATATTTTTACATTATATAAAGCATAATAATTGCAAAAGAAAAAGTCAATTCGAAAGGAAATTATTCAACACTCATAATATGACATATACTGAATGATATACTGAAACAAATGAATTTAAAGAGCCTTTTTAAACCTTCACGTTTTACTTGAATCTATTGTGCATGTAGGTGCGATGAGTATAAGCTATTTCTCTAAAATAAGCTTTAGGACCTTATTATAAAGAATTTGTGTATATAAAGTTCAATTCTTGCTTGATAATTTTATTATATATACAAAATTTTATATTTTCTTGAAATATATTACATAATAATGAGATAAAATAAAATTTAGAATACATTAAATTCAAAATAATAAATTGATAAACAGGACTCTCATTTTTTATTTATACGTGGATATCCTAATAATGGAAATTTTAGCCTTAAATTGTGAATATTTAATATCTATATAACAAATATGCAGTTTGTAATGCAATATATACATACTCGTATAAATGATATAATTAATCAAATAATAATCAAGTAGATACGTTACGTAATATAGTTTACAATTCGCCTTGGATTTTATGAAAGCAGTTTTTTGAATTTATTCTGTATGCAAAAATTTATACTTCTAAAATCATAAAAACTCTTCAAAATAAAGTCAATTTATTTGAGATTTCGATTATTTTTCAATTAACTGAATTTAAAAGTTCAAATACTTCTTTATTTTTTAAATGAATATAGAAAAATACTCTTAGTCACATTGTACAGACGGATGAATGACTTAATTAAGAGAAAGAGTCCGAAGGCAAAATTTGATTTAGAACATATAGTGAAACTTTAATTCAACATAACCTATACATAACCTACATTTTCTACAAAATTATAAAGTTATTTTAAAAATTATAATTTAAATTAAAATTTTCACTTTTTGATTAATTGTGAATTGTTAACCTGCCAAAATGTATGCAATCCTGAATATATTTCCTTAATTCAATTATAAAACTTTAAATGAGTATTTCGAAAACTCTCTTTTTACATACTAGTACGAATTTATTTCCAAATTAATATGAAATCTTAATTAATATGCTCATGTACTTATATGCAAGAATATATGCACTTTACCCAACATGAAAACTATGTACAATAGGTATGTCAAGTAGGTATAGAAACGAAAAAACAAAATATACCAAATAAAAAGTTTCAAATGAGATTTTTAAAGCAAAATATACAAGAAAAAGTTTAAATTGAAAAAATAGAGAAGAGTTGGATTATTATACCCTGCACTTCGTGAAGGGTATATTAACTTTGGTATGGAGTTTGTAACTACTTGAAGGAGTCATCTGCGGTATGGACATATATATATATTCTTGCTCAGCGTAAAATTCTGCGTCGATTTAGACATGTCCGTCCGTCCGTCCGTCCGTCCGTCCGTCCGATCGCACGATAACTCAAAAACGAATAATGCAATCGACACCAAACTTTCACAAGTTTTTTCTTTTGTGCCAAGGACGAACCCTATTGTTATTGGACTAAGTCGGACAACGGGTTCGGGTAGCTGCCATACAACTCCAAGAGTTTATTTTAAATATTTCAAAAACTAATAAAGCTATAAATATAAAATTTTGTATACATGTGTCCAATTATATTCTACACATGCTCTAAAAATTATAATGGGATTCTATGGAAATTATAATGGGAATTATAATGGCTGCACCGGTTCGGGTGGCTGCCATACAACTCCAACAGCAAATTTTTTATAATCGGCAAAATAATAAAGTCAGATTCATAAAACTTGGCAGTCATGTGTCCAATTATAGGTCAAATATATTTCCGAAGTTTTGGAGGAATTGCTTGACAGGTTCGGGTACCTGCCATACAACTCCATAAGCTAATTTTAAATATTTGGAAAAATAATAAAGTCAGATTCATGAAACTTGGCAGTTGTGTGTCCGATTATAGATCAGATATATTTGTGAAGTTTTAGTGGAATTGCTAGACAGGTTCGGGTACTTGCCATACAACCCCAAAAGCTTATTTTAAATATTTGGAAAAATAATAAAGTCAAATTCATGAGACTTGGCAGTTGTGTGTCCAATTATGGGTCAGACATATTTCTAAAGTTTTGCTGCGATTGCTTGACAGGTTCGAGTAGCTCCCATACAAGTCTAAAAGCTTATGCTTAATATTTGGAAAAATAATAAAGTCAGATTCATGAAACTTGGCAGTCATGTGTCCAATTATGGGTCAGACATATTTCTGAAGTTGTGGTGGAATTGCTTAACAGGTTCGAGTAGATCCCATACAAGTCTAAAAGCTTATTCTTAATATTTGGAAAAATAATAAAGTCAGATTCATGAAACTTGGCAGTTGTGTGTCCGATTATAGATCAGATATATTTGTGAAGTTTTGATGTAATTGCTTGCAGGTTCAGGTACTTACCATACAACTCCAAAATCTAATTTTAAATATTTTGAAAAATTATAAGGTCAGATTGATGAAACTTGGCAGTCGGATGTCCAATTATAGGTCAGATATGTCCGTGAAGTTTCTATAGAATGGTCTCACAGGTTGGAGTAATTGCTACACAATAACGAAAGGTGCAGGGTATAATTCAATCGGTTTATACCGACTGAAACGTTTTTACTTGTTTTTTTTTTGTTTATGTTACATAACTGTTTACATTTCTATATACACAAACACAAGTACTTTTATTACAAGAACTCAAAGAGAAAAACTTTCAACTACAAATTATAAAAGTGTACAAACACGTCATTTCAAAGTCAACAATTTCTCCGAAAAAAAAAAAATTTCCATTTGTTTTTTTTTTGTTTTGTTTTTTTTTTTAGTTGTAGTTGCTCTCTTTATGTGTTTTGGTTTTAAATTGCATTTTTAAAATTATTTTAGCATACTTTTCTGCAATAAAAAGTTAAATGAAAGTTGTGGTTGTACGGTATTTGAGAACCAGACAAATAAAAAATATGAAAAAAAAAAAAATTTTTATTCAATCGATTTGCTCATTTTTTTTTTATTTGATTAATAGTACAAGTACTTTTTTCTCAGTTTCATGCATAAAATTCTCTGCATTTTAAGTGGTGGTTGATTAAGCGAAATGAACGTAATTTTGGCCTAAAAACCTAATTAAAGGGAATATAGAAAACTTCAGAACATTTTTATTAGATTAACATAATACTAATAGTATATAAGCGTTCCTTTTACAATTAATAACCACTTAGCCTTTCTACATCCAAGCACAATCAAATATCCGTAGATTATGTAAAGATTACAATAATATAGTTACGTAAAGTTTTGTCCAACAGTTGGCTTTACATTGCTGTATATATAAAATAAATTTCAAATTCCATTATTGACGTTATTATATAAGATTGTTAACCCGTAAATATAAAATTATTTCGTTCCATTTAGTTAGAAGAGCCTAGTTGAACGTAACTAACTAGACACACCTAACACTGTTACAATACTGTTTTTGATACTATTTTTACAAAAACCTTAAAATATTTTTTGGCATTTCAATAAGAATTTTTAAAAAAAAATAAGGTATTATTTGTTTCACATATAGCTATGTATAAGGCCCTCTTAAATGTGTGTTGGTATTTTTTTATTAAAGCACACATATTTCTTTTCAATTTTAATAAAATTTGTGAGTAATTTTAATTATTCTATGACTTTTCATCTTCTAATATAAAGTAAAAGTTCATCTAATAATATAAAGTAGTAAAAATTTCATTTTAATTTCAATTAATTTATTTTTACTTTAATCTACTGCATTGCGATTTTTGCAATCCCCTAAGCGTATGCTATTATTTGTATATTCGAAATTTTGTGTTATGTACGAGACTTAACAATTACATCTTAAAATTTTAAAAAATTCAAAGCGCTGTTATTGAAAGGAACTAGACAAAAATCATGTACATATAGTTAAGCTAGGTAATCAATTCATATATCAAATCATATTTTTTTATAACTAAAACGGCAACACTAATTTAACCACCGCATACAATATTATTGCATTTCTTGTCATTTTACTTTAGTACTTTAATATTCGTATATGTAATACACTTTTTTTATAAATTTGCAGAAAAAAATACATATATAAAATTTTTTGAATGACATGAAAAATACACAAAAAAAAATTATAACAAAATAAAATTATCCTCCTTACATGGCAAATAATAATTTTACTTTTTTTTTCCTGTTATCCTTTCCCTATATCATTTCCTAACTTAACAATTCCAATTTAGTATCGTTTTGGGTGCAGTATAATTGCAAAAAATGACACTGACTAACTTAATCTAAAAGCGAAACAAAAAAAAAAGAGAGCAAAAATTGAAATAATTGAAGTTTTTGCCAGACACAAAAACAAATTCCAAATATCTGATACTAATTTTCAGCATGAAAAAAGATGAAAAATAAGAATTTGCCAAAAAAAAAAAAATTAAATTTTGTCGGTATTTTTTTTTTTTTTGGTATAAAATAGAAAACAGAATAAACAATGAAATTTTGTTTTGAGGATCTCATTATACACTGGTTTAAATTTATTCAATTCTCAAGAAACAAAAAATTAAATAAAAAAATTGAATATAGAAAAAAATAACAATGAAAATAAACTAAAGAAAATCGAGACGAGCTGAGAGGCGATAAAAAATAATATGGCAGCTTTATATAAGAAACGTATACAGGGTGATTTTTCAAATAGTGTGAATTCATATGGTCTCAACAATACTCACATGCTCTCACTTCAATAAGTGAAAATTTGTGAAATTCTTATTTAGAAATTCATAATAAAGCATCATTGAGCTTTTTACAAAATACAAAGATATCAAGAAAGTTTTAAGGAATTGCTGCGCTTCTTCAGAGTTTCCTTGCTACATATTTTCAGTTACATGACAAATAAAATATTAAATGAAAAATTTTTTAGGGAATAATTGAATTATTTCGCTTAAATTTTATGCCTTATAATATTTCCGAATCGACATCACTACAAAAAGTTCCTAGATTTTCTTCGCTGTTAATTCAGCTGCAATTAAAATGAGAATTCGTGAGTTAAGATCGGAAAAAATCATTTGCATTCTATAAAATTTTAATACATATAAGCCATTGAATTATAAATAAAAAGAATCTACCATAATGATTCCAAAAAAATTAAATAATTTTAATAATCTAAGGATGTTTTTGAAAATCTAATCAATTTTTTGTTAAAATTTAAAATTTCTTTAATTTTTTCCTATTATTTTGGAACAATAAAAAATTTAATTAAAAAAATTGTACAAACAAAGAAAAAATTTTTGAAATCAAATCTGGGGCGAAGCTATCAAATAAAATTAAAATCTTCAGAAGAATGCTATTGAAAAAGACCGAATAATTACATATATTCTCTGATAAATTGGTGAGTTAAGAAGTAGTTTAAAGGTTTAAATATCCTGGCTTGCTCTTGAATATGCTGGCAATCCGAATTCGAAAATTATGGTAAGCGAGTTTCTTTTTAATTGGTCAGCTTTGGCACTAAACTCTAAAGAAATGTTTAATTTATTTTATAGGCTCTCTAAAATTATGGTGTAGAATGTTGTATTCCATACAAAATCATCCTATATGTATATACTCGTATGTATGTATGACACACTTCAAGAAATAGTATATAATATAATATACATACATACATACGAAAAAAGGACATAACTATATGTGTACATTTTCGTGCGCCAGTAGACGTTATAAAAAATTTAACATTATTAAAAAAGTTTTTTCCCTCTTTCGGAAAAACTAAATATTTTCCATAAGGAATTCATTTAAGAATTTTTTTTTTCTTTATTTTTGGTTTTTGCATCTTACAAACTATTTTTTTTTTTTGTTCTTCTTCTCTAAGAAAAAAAAAATCAATTCAATTTTCTTCAATTTCTGTTTTTAGAAACTTATAAGTTATTCATGGCGACTAAAAGAAGTTTGCGCTCGGCAGATATGATGGCTTGTTTTTCCACTCGTTTTTGGGCGTTTTCTTTTTGTTTGTTCTGACAAAATCAACAAATTTCATCATTATTAAGACCGTATTCAATCAGAGCATGATAAGAAATCAGAAAAAATTCAAAAAAAGGAAAAAAAAGTATAAAATTTTTTTTTTTCCAAAAATTTTTTTTAATAGAATTTTAATATCTTTTAAAGTTTTAAAATAGAAATTTAAGAAAAAAAATATTAGCTAGCTAGTTTAGTTTAATTATGCAAAAGAAAATTGAATTTAATCGCCTAAAACTAGGCAAATTTTGAACAGTTTTTGTATATAATATTGATTTTAATCTTAAATGATAATAAGTAGTATAAAAATTATAAATTAGGAATAAAGTATAATGATAAGATCTCGAAAATAGGTCGAGAAATAATTCTAGTTCATCATACTAGAGCAAAAATCAATTTCGTGATATAAAATATTAAATTAGGTACTTTTTATAAATAGAGTTTAGGAGATTGAATAATTTAACGAATTATAATAGAAATAATTTAGTATGGTCCTACTATTTTATTAGAATTTATCTTAGAGCTAAACTCGATTGACGTTGTTCAATTATAGAGATTTTTGTCTATTACTCTAATCCATTAATTTAAAGTGATTTTTAATTATTTAATATCAATCTTGATATCTGTTATATCATTATTATTCTGCACCTATATTTTAAATTTTAATAAAATAAAGAATTACTTTAATTTTATTCTGAAATTTTAAAAAGATTAGCATTTTTCTGATGTAATTTTTTAGAAAAATATAATAAGTGTAATGAATTTTAAATAAAACCTAAAGTAAATATTTTTTAAAGCTGGTTGCAGTTTTCAGAATCAATGTTAAAATTATGAGGTTTTTTTTACTGAAATCACGAATTTATTAAATAATTATCACGTCATTATCACGTCTTTATGAATTTTTAAAATCGAATTCGAAAAGAAATTATATAGTACCTTATTTAGCCCAGGTTTTCCTATACTTAAAATATTAATTCCTCCATATGCAAATATCTCCAATGTTTCTTTTCAAATAACTTATAATTATCACCTAATTCCAATATATTATTACTTTAAAATCAAAATTTTCTACACATTAACTAAATTACTTAATCAATTTAATGAACAACTAGTAATGAACTCCATAATATTTTTGAAATGATACTTTTGAAATTTTAAAGTATTTACAAATCACGCAGAGTTTATTAACATTTGAATTCCTTTGTATCCTAATTAAATTATTAGCATTTAGAATTTTCTAAATTGAAATCAACTACATTAGTTACACATAGTTCTTCTTTAAATAAACCGTATATCTATATATATATATATATATATACGTTAAATTACGAACCAAAACACGTGTTTTTTTTTGTATAACAAATGGTACATTATACAAGTACTCGTATGTACATAAAAAAAAAACCCATGTATGATGATTGCAGCAAAAAATTCTTGCCAATAACAATAGAAAAACACAATGCTGGTAAATTGATATACAAAGAGATGATTGTATACCACATAAAATATTAAGAAATTTGTAAAATTTAGAATTGAATTTATTAGAAATTATAAAAAAAAATAGAATGGAATAGAAAAAATTTGTGATTTCTTTTTTTCGATTTTCCGAAAATTTAATTTATTTTTTTTATTGAATAGATTAAAATTTTTAGAGATTTATACAATAATACTTAAATTAATTATTAATTGTACGAATTTTTTACCTTCCTGACCTCATTTATTAATTTAGAAATTTTGGAATTTTTAATATAAAATTTTAGCATATAGAATTTTAATTAGCTGATTTTATATGTCATAGCCAAATATTTAATCCTTAGTCAATATCCCAAAATAATTTCAAATATTCTTAAAATATTTTTAAAATATTTCATTTATATATAATTAAAAATATGAGAACTATTTTTAATAATAGTTCAAATTTTAATGATATTTTTAAAAATTTATATATAAAACTTTTCAATTTTGCGACTATAATTTGAAAAAATAACTAAATAAATATTTGAAATCTCTCTTGTATAATATGAATACACACACACATAAATATATATTTTAATACACCTATATGTACATAATATATTTCTATTCTCCTCATTTTATTTGCTTTAAAAATAAGTATAAATGTAGCTTCTTTCCTCAACATATATATTCATATTCATATATACATATTCATACATTATGTTATGGTCTAACAAGAATAACTATTATTTAAAACAACTTCTTTAAAACAAACATAAAACTAACTTTCTATTTCCAATTTTAATATCACATACATAAATGTATATCACAAAGTTTTTTAAATTTAAAATTTGTTTGTATAACAGTGTTGGTGATTAATATTAATATTTTGTAGTACATTTTTCCAAAATAAACTGTTGAAAATATATAGGCAATGTAAAAATTGTATTTAGTTTTGTTAAATCTATTTCATCCAAATTTTTCTAATCGAAAGCAGATTTTGGATTTTTTAAAAAGAGTCCCAAACTTAAAACTTTGAGTTTCTGACTCTCCGTCCCAAAATCGAAACCCATCCGATTTTATCTTTTTTATAAAAAGGAACCTGAAACAGATTTGATATTAATTATGAAAAATTTTTATTCTGGCTTCTAAGTGGTTCTAAAAAAATTACTTCGGTTTACCCGAAAAGAAATTTCGTATTTCAAATAAATCACCTTAACAATTTTATTGCCACATGTAACCTTATCCAAATCTCCTACAAAAATCAACTAAATCAAAAGTGATAAAATTCTCTATAAGCCTTTTGCTTATCATTTCTCAATTTCAATAATGCCAATACAAAATCACTGATATTTACACTCTATATATATATATATATATATATATAATACAGACATTGCTTATATAAATATACAAATTATATACATACAAACAATCATGTTATATTGTAAACATTTTCAAGTATGTACTCATACAATCCTACTTAAAAACGATTTTGTAAAGTTTTTATTCGAAATTTATTTCCAATATTGTAACTTAACTTATAAAACTGAAATAAAAAAAAAAAAACCTAAAGTAGATGTTATTTTGCTTTTCTATTTTGTATTTATTCTTCTGATCAAAAAACAAATAAAAACTTAAATTTATTAGTTTTTCTATTTTAAAAACAAATTTTCCAAATTTTTTTTTATCATTATTTTTATTCTCAATTTTTTTTTTCAAAATGAAAATTTTCAACCAAATGTTAATTAGACGTAAGCATCCGTATGAAATGAAATCACACATTAATATGATTTTTATACTCGTATTACAGATATAAGAAGTTAAAGAAAAATTTGACAATTTATTATTAATTGCGTTTTATTCAGGGGCATATTTATTTATTTATGTTTTATTTATTTTATTTGATTTCTCTCAAAATGAGCTAATATAGCTCATATGCACGGTATAATATTTCAACTTGAGTTATAAAATAGGTCGAGAAATGATTCTAGTTCATCATACTAGAGCAAAAATCAATTTCGTGCCATAAAATATTAAATTAGGTACTTTTTATAAATAGAGTTTAGGAGATTGAATAATTTAACGAATTATAATAGAAATAATTTAGTATGGTCCTACTATTTTATTAGAATTTATCTTAGAGCTAAACTCGATTGACGTTGTTCAATTATAGAGATTTTTGTCTATTACTCTAATCCATTAATTTAAAGTGATTTTTAATTATTTAATATCAATCTTGATATCTGTTATATCATTATTATTCTGCACCTATATTTTAAATTTTAATAAAATAAAGAATTACTTTAATTTTATTCTGAAATTTTAAAAAGATTAGCATTTTTCTGATGTAATTTTTTAGAAAAATATAATAAGTGTAATGAATTTTAAATAAAACCTAAAGTAAATATTTTTTAAAGCTGGTTGCAGTTTTCAGAATCAATGTTAAAATTTTTTTTTTATAAAAAGGAACCTGAAACAGATTTGATATTAATTATGAAAAATTTTTATTCTGGCTTCTAAGTGGTTCTAAAAAAATTACTTCGGTTTACCCGAAAAGAAATTTCGTATTTCAAATAAATCACCTTAACAATTTTATTGCCACATGTAACCTTATCCAAATCTCCTACAAAAATCAACTAAATCAAAAGTGATAAAATTCTCTATAAGCCTTTTGCTTATCATTTCTCAATTTCAATAATGCCAATACAAAATCACTGATATTTACACTCTATATATATATATATATATATATATAATACAGACATTGCTTATATAAATATACAAATTATATACATACAAACAATCATGTTATATTGTAAACATTTTCAAGTATGTACTCATACAATCCTACTTAAAAACGATTTTGTAAAGTTTTTATTCGAAATTTATTTCCAATATTGTAACTTAACTTATAAAACTGAAATAAAAAAAAAAAAACCTAAAGTAGATGTTATTTTGCTTTTCTATTTTGTATTTATTCTTCTGATCAAAAAACAAATAAAAACTTAAATTTATTAGTTTTTCTATTTTAAAAACAAATTTTCCAAATTTTTTTTTATCATTATTTTTATTCTCAATTTTTTTTTTCAAAATGAAAATTTTCAACCAAATGTTAATTAGACGTAAGCATCCGTATGAAATGAAATCACACATTAATATGATTTTTATACTCGTATTACAGATATAAGAAGTTAAAGAAAAATTTGACAATTTATTATTAATTGCGTTTTATTCAGGGGCATATTTATTTATTTATGTTTTATTTATTTTATTTGATTTCTCTCAAAATGAGCTAATATAGCTCATATGCACGGTATAATATTTCAACTTGAGTTAATTAATAATAACAATATAAATATTTCTCAGTATCAAAGAGAGTGACATAAAAGAAAGGTTTTTGAATTCATACTTTCTCAATTGCTTTTTTAAATGCGTGCGAGAGTAAATTTTTTTTTTTTTTGCGTTAGTTCATTTAAATATATTCAATTCATAGTATAACACATTATAATGTATAACAGTTCTAAATAAGTAAATATTGCCAAATTCAGGTTTGAGAGTTGTCATATTTCTTTATATATAAAATAATTATTTACTGCAATTTAAAATAATTATATAACTGCGTAACAGTTTATGGTGTTATAACAGTTCTAAACAGTCTATACAGAGGAGTAGTTCATAAATGTAGTTATGTACATTTATTGCGTCATAAAAGTGAAATCATAAAATATTCAAGTTTATAAGTTTATTATTATTTCTATTATATATAACCAAGTTGCTATATACAAAACACTATTCCACTTATAAGTATTGCTTACTTGCAAATTAAAATGAATACATCAATTAAGATTTATACATTATCGTATTTTTCTTATGCATTACCGTAATGACACATAATACGTCATATCCCAAAATAAAATTCCAAAAAAAATTTCGCTTTAAAATCCTGTTAAAGATTAAAGAATAAAATTATACACGCAATAAATATAAATATATATATACAAAGGAACTAAAAAATCCTGTTTTAAAATAATTCATTTTTTATATTATCAAAAAATATAAAGATATTTAAATAAAATTAAGCAATAAAATCATAAAATATTATAAAATTTAGTCAATAATGGCAATCATTCTCAATATAATAATAAAATTAAAATTATTTAATTTCCGTTTTTAAAAGATTCAGGAAATCTATATATATATATATGTATAATATTTCATAAAATCTCAAATTATATATACGTAATATTCGAAATATTCAAACTATATAACAATACTATTCAAAATAGAACGGAACCAATTTTAAAAGCAATCAAAATACGATATATACACAAAAATTCTTAATATGTATACATGCATATTGTACATCTTCGAGTATATATGTATGTGAAAACATAAAATTCTTTAACAAATTTATTTTAAATTTGAAAACTTATCGAAAACCGACAATAATTTAAATCATTTAACCTAGTTCTTTTTGTAAAATTAATATTAAATATTTCAATCAAGAAAACATTATCACAAAAAGGAAAATGGAAAAAGCAAATTTTTAAAGAGTTTTTATATTTAAATGAATATTGCTATATTATACTATATGTATGCATATTGTATGTATATATATGTATGTATATTTATAGAAAACGCATTTAGTTTTTTTCTAATTTTTCAACATCCTTAACCACATATTACCACATATTAGTATTTTTCTACTTTATGTATACTTATATACTTTGTATACAAGCTGTTTCAAGTGATTTATGGAAATAGTATTATGAATTTAGTATCCCGTTATGAATTTAATACCGTAAAATCAATTATATAAAAATAATTAAGTTGTACATATGTTCAATGTAAATGTTTTAACAACAAAATTAAAAATTCAGACGCATTTTTTGAAAAAAAAATTTTCGGAAGTACTTACATGTTTATTTGTAAAATAAGTTAAATTTGTGTTAAATTAGCATTTAAATATTTGCCCTATGTATTACATTGAAAATTTTTGACACAATATTATTTTCGAATTTTGACAGAAATAGATATATTTTTCTAAAATTTATTGTATTGTTAAAAATTTAACGGTAATTACCTAAATGTATGTCGTATAACATCAATTAATCAAAAATTAAAATTATATTACTTAGTAAGTCAGGTTGACATTTGACCAGTATTTTCTTATTATACAAATTTTTTAATGCAGTATAGTAAAAATAATAAATTTTTAATTTAGTAAAATTCACAGGTCCACAAATTTTCGCTCCACAAATTCTACATTATTAATTTCCAATAAATTACATATACCGATATCTCACAGTTTCTCCAGCTAACTCTATATTTATCCTTGTTTTTTTTTTAAAATTTTATTTATTGATATTTCTTTTCTCTTTCTTTTACTATTATAACATTGCAATATAGATGTACATATATGTATAATTATAAATATATGAAATGTATATTAGCCAAATATTCGTTCTCATATGTTATCGCATCATATATGTATTTTATATATATATATAGATATGTATATACTTATAATATTGAATCAGAAATAAATTTGCATATAAGCAGTATAACAACCCGTAACTATATAACCTTGTCCTAAAAAAAAGGAAAAGAAAAAATATAAATATGTATGGATGTATGTATGTAAAAAAAAAAGAAAAATCAAATGGAATAAAATATTACATTTATTTTTTTTTTTTTCATTTCTTATTTTTCTTTTTGTCTTTATCCTTTTTGTGATAAACAATAGATTTCTAAAAATAGATTTAAAGGTTTTTAGCTTATAATATGACAAATACAAAAAGCTTGAAATAAAAAATATACAATGATTATTTTGAGAAATTTTTTTTCAATCCAATAAACAATTTATATATGAATTTAAAGAAATAATAAATATTTTGCTCAACAACTTTTTACTGCAAAATAAGAACCAAGGATATAGGGAAATTTCGTTTATTCTAACTGATTATTTAATAACCCTAATTATACCCAGTTAATAATTATATTGAGATATTGCGGTATTGAGGGTCCCAGAAGTAAAAAAATCACACAAATTTTTTTAAATTAAAATTTTCATATAATTTTTCTTAAAATTTCCTTAAAATTCTCATGAAATTTTGGTTATTATGAATTGTAATTTTCGTTTATTCTTATGAATATATCTTTATTTTAATTGTAGTTTTCAAAAATATGGGTCAGCTTATAGCTTGCCTCTTTTTAGAATTAAAAAAATCAAAATCTTCTACTTGACTTTAGAGTCTAGTAACATCAGTTTTACAGTTCATTGAATTAACTTAATTAAGGTGATTATCAGCCCGCCGTAATTTTTTCTTCATACTAAATATTAAAGGTTATTGATATTTATTGATTATATATTTGATATTTATGCAACCAGGGTTTGAATCCGAGGACCTTCGGTTAAAGGACCATTGCCATAACCATTACCACATTAGTCAGCTCAAAAAATGTTTTTCTCCAAAAACTACAAACAATTTATATAGTACTTCATTATATAGACATTAACAAAATCGCAATACAAAATTTATACGGAACACATTTTGTTTATTGGGTGAAATTCACAATATTTTCTATACTAAATATTATTGCATATGATATTGTCATCATAATAATGAATGAACGTTTCATTTTTTTTTTTTAAATGAATAGTTGAGACCTCACTCAATAAATTTTATATATATAATATATGTATGTATGTGAGATATTTTTATTTCATTTGACTTATATTTTTATATTTAATTCACTTGTTTTTTTTTCTGCTGTTTTATTCAATATATTATTGAATATTAAAATATAAAAATAATTAATTTTCATTGTTGTTATAAAATAGGAAAACTATTATGTTGTGTTATTTTACAATAAACGCGATAATGTGTTATCAACACTAATAAACGATCTAAACCATTGCGTTGTGCTAAGATCTCAGAGAAAAAGAATGACACTTCCTTTTTATTTATTCTAATTCTTTAAGAAATTGCTCAAGCGCATTAAGATTTTTCTCTTTATAATACCTCACATACTAAAATTTTGATTTGTGTAGAAACCCTCCGGGAACCTTAAAACGTTCCCTGTCCGCTAAGCCACATATGGTTCAGAAAACGTGCGCTAGATAAGCACTGATACGTTCCTGAGTCATATGTGCGTCAGGGGGTATATGAAATTTCTAAAGCAAATTATTCTGCACTGGACGTGCTGGTACGATAATAAAGTAAAGAAAACCGCCGGGCCATACGAAAAAATATTTTTATTTTATGCAGAAATCACAAATTATTATATATGGACCATATGTGTTTGAGGTAGAAATACCCTACATTAGTTTTTTTTTTTAATTATTATTATTAGTAAAGCTATCCTATGACTACAAAAAAACAAATTATTCAAAAAACTGTCGGTCAATTTTGCATTTTTGTATTGGGACAGGGAACGTGTTAGCGCTTCCCTTATGAGCGCGTATTACTTCCTCATAAATTTCTTCTTAAATTTTTTAAAATCACTTGAATATTAGGGCACAGAATAATATTTAACAAATTGTTTTTTTTTCACTAACACCTTTTTAAGAGTTTCGGGTCTCATCAGACTGATTTTTAAAAATCTCCCGGAACAAAAGTTTTACATCTCTCTGATACATTTCTAAAAATGTTCTGTATATGATCACATTTGTGAACTTTTAATTATTTTATGATTACATAAAATATTTAACCACATAATTCTTAACGACAAAATAGTTCTTTCAAAATAATGGTCATTATTCAGATAATTTTACATAAATATTAAATATAATTTCACAAATAAAATTTTATTAAATGATCAAGTTTATTATTATGACATAAAATATTTAAAATTTCATTTCATTTTAGATGAACCAAATCCAATTAATTTAAAAATACTAAAAATCTCATTCTATTAAAGTATATAAAAACAATTATATTTTCTGCATTTCTTTAATATTTCTCTTTAAATTCCTTACCAAAAATTTTACCATCACCATTTTATAATATATATGTGTATGTATTTAATGTTCTCGTTTATTGGAGTACTTTTATATGTTTCTGACCTTAAAACGTATTGATATTTTAAGATATTGTAAATGCTCGTTATTGCAATACATACATATTGTATAAATATGAATGAATATTCAATGAAAAATTCAGATTTTCTTTTCATCTTTTGGTATGCAATAAAAGGATATGCTATGTGAAAATTATTGAGATTTGAACTTAAACATAATAAAGTAAAAACAAAACCACATAATGATATTTCATATTGATTTGAAAAATCCTGAAGAGAATTGCTAAGTTCACTTTTATGAATCATAAAAATTGAGGCTTTAGTCGTAGAAACTTTGCTAATAACTATTTGCTGTTACTATTCCGAAAGGTTCTATTTTAATTTTTATTAAAAAGTTGCATTTAACAGAAAAAAGTCTTAAAAGCAGAAATTCCTTTTAAAAGTCTTTGTTTATTTGTTTGTATTAGAAGATAAGCAATTATCCACGATCAGTGACAAAAAACCATATTAACTTTTTCTATTAAAATCTTTAAAAAAAATATTGTTTAATAAATAGTTTCTCGATTTTGGGCAATATTGCACTATACACACGTCTAATGAGTTAGTCAAAAAATTGCGACAATTATTTGATGTAAAAATATGTGGCTTTATGAATTAATTTCCAAATAAAATAGCTTTAAATGAATTCTGCAAATTTAATTCAAATTACAAAATGTCATAAATTTCTAAATTAATAAATTTATTTTAATTTTTTTATTTATTTACAGTTGATAGTAGACATCTTAAGGAATCAATTGAACGTGCTGAATTTAGTTTAATTCTTGAATTATGGTTTGGTGAACAAGTATCTAATAATGGTTCTAGTTTATCATTAGCATCAACACGAACATTACAATTGAATTTTTATCCAGGAAGAGGTTTACATTATCATTTACCAGTTTTATTTGATTATTTTCATTTGGCAGCAATTAGTCTTGGAATTCATGCTAGTCTTGTAGCACTTCATCAACCATATATTAAGTAAGTAATAAAATTATTAATTAACTAAAAATAATATAGCAATTATATTTATATTACAGCTATAAATAAAAATTACAAGAAATTCTGCCTAGCTTCTGCAAAATATGATATATACTTAAACAAAACATTATTTCGGAGTATTCAGTGTAGTAATTATGAAAATTCATAATAATTATTACATATTATATACAAATATATACACAATTTCAATCACCATAATAATGTCAATTTAAATACAAATTAAACCAAAAAATAGAGCTCTGTGATTATACTGTACTTCATACGAAATTTTTTTTTAAATTAAATTTGATATTAATTTTTGACCTCTTCTAGAAGTTCTTGTGTATATTAGAATATTATCAAACCCAAATTATTCTCTGCTTCTTGAAATTTCTATCCTTGGCTATAGTACTTGGGAGTAATTTTAAATACTCCCCTAAAATTTCCTTTGATTTTTTGATGGATTCAAAAAAAAAAATAATCTTAAATATTAAAAAAAGACCTTGTAAATGAATTTATAAATTAAGTATTTTTTTTTGAAAAAATTTTAATATCAAGGACAATTTCCTCTTTTCCAGAAAATAAATATTAACGAATTAATGTATAAATGAAAATCTGAATTTTTTTGTGAAAATATAAAAATTTTATTTCTAAGTTTTCCAGACAGTTTCCATATTATATACATATAAACATTGGCCTATAATAATATTATTTAAATATAAAAATTTTTTAAAGAAATTGAAATAACAAAAAAATTTTCATTTTCATATATTGTCTTAGACTGAAAAATCTTAACTCAACTTTAAAAAATTTTCAGCTTTTTTCATTTATGCCAATTAGCGCAAAATTGTTCGTTCCGTGTCAGTGTCGTTTTTAATGTCATATTTACATTGAATAATAATAAAAATAAAAGAAAGAGCCATACAGAACCAAATTTTAAAAAAAAATTCATTTTGACAGAATTCCCAATTTTTTTCAAATTATTCAAATCATTTTGGTTTTTGGTCACGAATTCTCTATAATTTTAGAATTTAAAACGACGTATCTAATTTTTATGACTTTTGACATCTACAAAACTTATATTATTATACGATGTATATGGATAGTATTCTGTATTGTCAAAAATAAAGTTGTAAAACCCTATTTAAACAGTATTTAATTCCAAAACAAAATACAAGAACACTGCATTATCAATACAAAACAAAATTTTCTTTTTACATTTCGGAATACAAATTTTGATTTTTTGACATTGACAATTCTTTTTAAATTAACATTATATGTAACATTATATGTATTATTTTAATATCAGTCTCCTTAAAATTTCTAGCATATTGCCAATTTTCTCAATTATCGTCAAAATTTTATAAAAAGCATTAAGAATGTTTTGAATATACGATTTGCTTTTCTTTGTGTTTTGAAAACACATTTTATACAATTCAAAATGCGTAATATTCTTCAATTTTTCCTAAAATACAATGTGATGATTTGTCAAAGTTTGCAGAGTACTGCCGTATTAATTACAAAACGGAATACTTCCATACTTTCACCCACAAATAAATTGCAATGATCTTTAAAATTTAAATTAAAACTATTTAAATTAAATATAGAATAAATTTATTACAATAATCCTTATAATTTTATATTAAAAAAAATTCATTTAAAAACTTAACACTTTGCTTGCCTCCCTATAAAAGCTTTGATCTCCAATATTAAGATATATTCACTTTAAAATGACTCTTTTTAAAATAAATTTGATTGATTGTGATTAATGATATTAAGCATATGCATGAAATAATTATAAATCCTCAATATCTTTCTTTGCATATGCTTTATATTGCACTAAAAATAACATTTGCTGAGTGTTTTGAGCTTTTTTACAACATTTTAATTTTTTTTTTTTTGATTCCCAACTCATTCAACTTTATGTGTTTTATTATCCATTTTTATTTTTGAATTAATAATCACACAAGATTATTTAATAATTGCATAAATTAATAATAAATATATTACTATACAAAAAAACAAACTAATTAATTATTTTTTCTTTCTATCTTTCTCTATTTTCTGATCTTTTTTTTTTGTTTAATTTCTTCTTGCATGGCATCGTTAAACCTCTTTTGCAATCATGGTGGAAATATTTAATTAAAACTTGATTTCTCTATATAAAAATTTACATTAACGCTATTAATTCTGTATATGTATGTTAAACCGAAAACAAATTGTTAACAATGTGCCTTTTATGTAATTTAAATTAAAAATCAAATTTTTTTCATTAACGAAAAATAAATATTAAGGAAAACCGTTTTAAATTTTATAAAAAGTTGGTAAGCCTGTAGTGATATTTTTAATGAAAAACTAATAACACCAAATACTATTAATTTTGTAGCAATAGTTTGTGAGTTATTCAGCACATTTCATATTTATTTTTAAACTTTGACTTCGAAATTGTAATAATAGGTTATTATTAAACATTTCAGCAATTGAAACCCACCAGCTGAATTGTGTTTTAAAACCACATTACAACAATTTTGAAGTAAGAGTTTTTTTCAAACTTTAAAGTAGCAAAATAGTAATAAATTTCTTTTGACAAGTTTTATATGCATAATTAATGTCATATCAGTTTTATATTTATAGAAAAAAAATAAACACATTGCACATAAAATTAAATAGTATAAAATCAATTAATGGTAAATTTAATAAAAATAATTAATTTAAAATCATAATTTCTATAAAAATAATGTAAATTGTTATTATTATTTCTGTATGCGTAGAAATTTTTACTTTAATAATTGATTGATTGGATAAAACAGTCGCGCGTTAAGAAAAACATTCATATAGTCGATATCATGTCGCTTTACTTTATTTTATTGCACGAAAACTAAATCGTTGTTTTCGGTTCAGTTTTCAATTGCCTTCGAATTTAATTTACCACTAATGAACCGAATTTGTCTAAGTATATTCCTGATACTCGGCTCAGATATGTCGCCCAATCTTGCAATCTTTGTTCAGCACGACAAGGTTTGTGTCTTAGGAGAAATAATATTAAATATTACACGACTTACTCTGTCAATTGAGACTTACATATATTGTTATATGTAAATCTCAAATGTCTTGCAGTTAATCTCTTGCATTTTACATTCTTTTTATTTTCAATTTTTAAAACTCATAATATTATTCATAAAAAAGTAATTGTAAAATAAGTAAAATAAATTGGCACTCAAAAAAATTTACATTTAAGCAATCTAAGTAGACTTTTTATATTCAACAAATTTAATTTATTTTAATTGCAAAACTCAATCTACGTAAACACATTTGAAATTTTTTTATAAATCATAACTAGCATACAAAATTCAAAAAGCAATTTTTAATTCATACTTACATAATTACTTTATTTTTCATAATAATAATTTACTTTAGTATTTTGTGAATAGATTCAAAATGAAATGAATTTAAATCTAAAACTAACACTTTGAATATTTTGATTCAATTAAATTGAAATTTTAAAACATTTTAAACTTACTACTCGTATAAAGTCTTACCGTAAAATTTTTTTCTTATACATACATATTTAAACTCCATTAATAAATTTTTAATTTATTTTAGTGCCCCACGAACATCGAAACCATGGCTTAGTGGTGGAAAATTAAGTTGTCGTGGTAGTACATCCCCAGGTCCTTTAGAAGCTGTATTCTTTGGTCCAAATATCGCTGGAACAACGAAATGTAGCGGTGGTCCAAATAGCCGTTTGCTACAAGCTCGCAATATTCATCGAGAAATTTGTGCCTTGCTTTTGGGTGTTGTTGAATCTTTAAAATTAACACTGAATGAATTCAGTACAGTTTTACCTCCACAATGGAATAATATAATTGGATCTCCTGTTTACAAAACTAATGACACATCAGAAAGGTTAAAGAAATTGTCAGATCAAGCAAAGGTAAATAACCAAAAAAATTATTTTTTTCTTAAATTAAAACTATTAAATCTTTGGTCAAATGCATTAATAAGTTTATTTTATGAAAATTATTTTAATTTATAGCTCCACGATAGTGAAGATGATTTTGCGATTCGTGCTAATTCTGATATTGCTCAATTATGTGCTGAAAGTATAATGTATTGGCGGCGTATCGTAGCAGTATCAACACAACCATGCATACATTCTCTATTAGCAAAAAAACATCATATATTACGAGTACGTCGTTTTGCCGAGGGTTTTTTCGTTATGGAAAATCCTCGCCATTCTGCTGCCGGTTGTTACGATAACAATTATCAAAATTATGTTGCTGTTTGTGAAATGGCAAGACGTAGTAAATATATGCCATCAATACCACCCCTACCAGTTCATTGTACACCATTAGATGGCGATGCAAATTCACTACCATTAATTTTTGAAGACAGATATCAAGATCCACCCAAATATTCACGTCGCCGTACTGGTAGTGACCCACATTTAAATAATGGCCATGATACAATAACGTCTTTATCAAAATCTAATAACAATAATAATACCAATACAACACCTGTAAGTAGCGCAAAGACTTTATCAGAAAAAATAAATCAATCGGTGCCAACAATCAATTCTACTAGAATAAATTCTGCTTCTGTACCTACTTCTGGAATTACAGTGAGTTATATTGGCATGAATGGTAACGGAACAACGCCAACTACAGAACAGCAACAGCAACGACTAAAAGAATGTTCCTGTGGAATTAATTTCGAATATCAAAAACCTAATAATTATTTAGGTGTCATGACTCCACGATTTGCATTGGGTGGTGATATATTACAAGCAAGTTTAACTATAACACCAGCCGCAGCATCCATATCAACAATGAATTGTGTTGGTATGAGGCAAAAAACATTGTCTAGATATTCAGTATCTGTTGTAGAAAATGGTAATAATAATTTGTGTCATGGTGAATGCAGAAATTTATCAGAATGTTGTACAGCAGAAAATCAAAACGAATTTTATACAATTGGTGGTAATAGTAATTCTTTTCCTACACGACACAGCAAATCTCTGGACCAACTAGATGGTGGAGTTGCTGAAAGTACAGTTAAAAGTACTGTTGAGTCGGATGATCGAATCAACAAACGAGTAAACTACAACACATCAAACGGTCTAACTGGAGTTCATAGCACAACTTCCCTTACAAGATATCAACAACAGGCAACACAACGTTCACAAATCCCATTAAACACAGTGCAAAGTCATGGTAATTTAAGCCATATTAGCAAATATCCAGCAACTGCCACTCCACAAAATACTTTGAATCGTGAATATAAGGCAAAATTACAAGCAGAAGACTTATTGAAAAACATAAACGAATTTAGGGAGAAATATAAAAATCCAGGAGATCCAACAAAACGTATTCAACAATTTTTGAATCGTGAACCATTATTTTCGAATGGATACAATATGGAATCTTGTGGAATGTATCGACGGGATGATATGGGCGGAACTTTGAACCGTATTATAGATGAAAATCGTAAATTAGGAAAATATGATTATTTACATGAAATAAAAATGCTTAACCAGCCTCGGCATGGGAATAATACGAATAATAAAACTCATTGTGCGTACTATAATTCTTTACCAAAAACAACAGGATCCGGAGTACCACCACGTAATTCTTATCCTCCTATAAGGAGTAAAAAAATAATGAACAACAATAATCATAATATTAATAACAACAATATTTTAAATGGAATTGAAAACACAAATAAATTTCCACAAAATTTTGATTCGCATCAAGAAAACCCCATACCAAGAAGCAATTCATCTTTTACGTTGCAAAACAGTCATCGGCCTAACCCGTGCTCGAATTCTCAAACTATTCCAAGATCAGTTGAAATCGCTCGTGTTAGAATGTCTGATTTAAAAGAAATGCTTAGAAATGGAACGCTTGGTAAAGATTCCAGCAGTTCCGAAAGTGATATTCCATCAAAAGTACGCAAAGGAAAAGAACAACGAATTTTATCTTCAGCGAGTGTTCCCTTTAAATTAGAATCTCTTGATCAATCAACACAAAATTTTAATTTGAACAGTAACCAAAGTGATCCTAATTCAGGTTTCAGTGAAAGTTTACCAAATTTAGCACCACCTCCACAATTTGATACATCGCCAATACATCGACCAAAAACAAGTAGTAACAGCAATTCGACGTCATCGATGAGTGAACAAAGTGGATGGGTTTCGAGCCGCAAAAGCTCTGGTCCTTCAAGCCCTGAAACTTTACAAGACGAACAGTATGCAAGTCAAAATAGAATTTTGAATGGGGAGCAATTAAGACGAAAACTACAAAAATTATTTGATGAACAAGAAGCAAAAAAGAATCGATTACCACCTAAATCTAGTAATAAACATCAAACCAAAAATGAATCGTCTCATAAAAAAACTTCAACAGTAACAATAAAACCATCAGTTACAGCGAAATCAAATGAGCGCAATGATATTTCGAAAGAATTCAAGATGAAATCTAAACCAGAATGGATTAATATTCCTCCGATATCCGACAGGAAACTCTACAATTTGGGCGCAATAGAAAGTGCGCCAGCAAATTCATCTGACAAGGCTTTTCATGCATCAATTAATGTAACTTCTAAAATTGCGGACAATTTAAAACAATCTGAGAAATCTAAATCAGAATTTGACATTACCAGTATTAATGATAATGAAAATCCTTTTGCAAATGTAAGAGTACCACCACCAAAACAATTTCAAGATACTCTTTTACCACCCGATGAATTCCGTGACCCTCCTTCAGGTAACTCACCTTCCCCAGATAAAGAGGACCCTTTATTAGAAAAGTTAATTGAATCCGAAAAACTTAAATCTAAATCCAATTCATTGAAAGATAAATATAGAAGTCAAAATTTAGAAAAATCCTTTGACTATAATATAAAAAGAAATTCGGAGCCCAATTTTAAGAAGCAGGAACATGCAGTTAACTTTAAAAAGGATGACCATATTTCTCACAGAAAAGAAGATATTAATCTAAATAAAAAAGACGAAAATTTTTCCAAAAAAACAGAAGATCACAAAATTTTACACCACGGAAAGGAAAATCAGGTGTACAAAATCGATGATCATAAACATAATAAAAAGGATGAATTATTGATGCATAAGCAGCACAAAAGAGAAGATAATTTATACAAAAAAGAACAGGAGCAAAATTGCAACAATACAAAAAAAGAAGATTTTCAATTTTATATTAAAGATATACCCAATTTTCCAGAGTATAGAAATGATGATCATATTCCAACGAAAAAAGAAGAACAACAATACCATCATCATCATCAGCAACAACATCAACAGCAACAACATCAAAAGCAACAACAAACTCAAATAAGAAAAGAAATAACCCCGACAACACCTGCTCGTAAACCAGTTGGTGCTATAGATAATCCTGTTTATCACATTTATGAAGCCCTAAAACCAAATCAAACTCAAATTGCTCCAAATAACACTAATAGTTCAAATTCTCATCCAAGACCATTTTTAAAATCTCAAAGTAGCACAGAATTAACTGTTAGCCTAGACAATGAATTAATTGGCGGTGGAATTAGTTGCCAAAGCGGTTACAACAGTCAAAGTAGTTTAAATGGGCAAAGTTTAAGTGGTGGGCAGAGTAGTAGTCATTATAACAGCGGTGGTGGAAATAATGGGGGCCAAAACTCGAATGGTTTCAGTGATCGGGCAGAATTAGACGAAGAAGATGATAGCGGACGTGGCACTGAAGATTATCGTATAATTGAACGCAGTGATAGTCAAAAGGCAAACGGAAAAAATTCAAAACGTAAAAATCAACAGCAACCGGAATCTGCATTTTCTTTAATGGAATTTGAAAAATATCGTGAAGAATTCCGAAAACAAATTAAATACAATGGTGCTATTTATTCTGATTTTCCAAAATTAGCATCTGATATGCCATATTTTCATATTAGTGATGAGTACAGAGCATTTTCACCAGCAGGCATGCATTTAATTATATGTGTTCATGGACTAGATGGAAATTCTGCTGATTTAAGATTAGTTCGAACTTATCTTGAATTGGGTTTGCCAGGAGCTAATTTAGAATTTATAATGTCAGAAAGAAATCAAGGTGATACATTTTCAGACTTCGATACAATGACTGACAGGTAAATTTTATGATATTTTACTAAATATTCGTTTAATATTAATTTGAAAATTTCTTATTAACAGACTAGTGGCAGAAATTTTATATCACATCGAAACTTGTGGCCTAAATCCTACAAAAATATCATTTGTTGCACATTCTTTAGGTACAATAATTGTAAGATCAGCATTAGCTAGACCACAAATGAGGCCACTTTTACCAAGACTTCATACATTTTTGTCATTATCAGGTCCACATCTTGGTACATTATATAATTCAAGCGGCCTAGTAAATATGGGTAAGTATTTTTTTTTTTAATTTTATAAAACTGCATATTAAAAATGCTTTTTTTATAAGGTATGTGGTTTATGCAAAAATGGAAAAAATCTGGCAGTTTATTACAATTATGTTTAAGGGATTCACCTGATTTAAGGCAAAGTTTCTTGTATCGTTTAAGTCAACGAAGTACACTACATCATTTTAAAAATGTGTTATTATGTGGTTCAAGTCAAGATCGTTATGTACCACCACACTCAGCTAGATTAGAATTATGTAAGGCCGCTATACGGGATAACTCGAATTTAGGAAGTGTATACAGGTATTGTTTTCTTTATAAAATTTTATTCATTTCCATAATAAAATTGTAATAATTAAATAGGGAAATGGTTCATAATATAATGGCTCCAATGTTAGCTAGACCTGAATTAACTTTAGCCAGATTTGATGTTCATCATGCACTACCGCATACAGCAAATTCATTGATTGGTCGTGCAGCTCATATAGCGGTTTTGGACTCAGAATTATTCATTGAGAAATTTTTATTAGTTGCCGGCTTAAAATATTTCAGCTAGCTGAAATTAACCACATCTATCTTTACTTTTTAAAAAGTACATAAATATTAAAAAAAAAATTTATGTAAAAAAATTTTCCTATTATAGTCAAAATGTAAAAAAATAAAAGTAAAAAAATACTTAAAAATTTTATAAAAAATTTTAGAGGAACAATTAATTTTTTGATCATTGTGTCAAATTCAAAAATAGATTATTTATTAGGAAAAAAAAAATATTTAAATTTTTAAATATTTTATTTTTTAATTTCAGTTGGTTGAATTCTAAATAGTTTTAAAAGAATGTGTTTTGCTCACTGCCTTATAATTGCTACACTAAAATCATAATCATTTTTATTATAACAAAATTATTTAGAAGTTCAATGCGGATAACATGAATTATACGTTATTACTAATTATATTTTTTCACTGCCAAATAAAAATTATTCAAATTTCTATAATTATTATTTAAATCTTTTACAAGGTATTTTAAATTACGATACAAATGTGAAATAAAAGTTATTTTGTAGTCCTCAAAAATGTGTCATGGTTCCAGTTTTATAATAATTTTCTTATTGAAATTATTTAATTACGTACGAGTAGCAGAGACCGCCAAGAAATATTCAAATTTGTATGTGCTTCAAAAAATATCAAGGAAAAAACTACTTAGAGTTTTAGAAAATACAATAAAAAAAATTAGTAGAAAAAACCATTAACAGAATAAACTGTAAGCAATATCAATGAAGAAATTGCGATGAAATTTCCGTTTCCAATCCGTTTAATGAACATTAAGGTAATCAACATTATGACTTGTATGCACACTAAGAGGAACTAAAAGCAGATCATATAATCATTTTACATTTGTAACGTAATTCATTGTTGAAAAATAACAGACCAATTTATATTTGTAATAATATTTCATTTAAGATTTAATTCAATACACTTTTTATACATAAATATTCGTGAATAATACTTAAAAATATCTAATGGCGACCACTAATTAATTTAATACAAAATATATACTATTAAAAATTTAAACTATAAAATACCAAAATAATATTGTTGGACTTAAAATTAAAAATGCTTTTAATTGATGTTTTAAAAATTCCAATTAATATTTTAATTACTATTATAATTTTTTCAAAGGTCATTTTCAAATTTTATTATACATACGCATATAGATTAAACACATAGATTTCATTTTGGTACTTTTCTCAGATTATGTTATTAGATGTTCCTTATGAGATTCATTTTTCTTTTGTGTAAGATATTTTGGCTATGTAACCCAATAAAAGTAAACAATATTTATCTATTACATTACTACGTATATGAGCGTATACGAATTTCAAAATCATCTATTATTATAAATGGAAAATCACAATAAAAATTTAAAAAACAAATCTCATATTATAACGAAAAAAAAATATTAAATTGAATAGTTTAAATTCATAATGTATTCAATAATCTTCAATAGTCTTGAAGCATTCATCACTTAAATGAATGGTGATTGAATATTCAAAAATATTGAAGTTTTCAATATAGAAATTGATTTAATTTAAAAAATTACAAAATTTTTTCAAGAACATTTACATTTTATCAGTTGTATCGTTTATCTCGTTATGTTTATCTCACTTTTTATTCACTTTCAAATCAGAATTCTTATTTTTTTTATAAAAGATGTTTTTCAATAAGATTACTACATTTTTTCACTTTTTATTTTTTGCATTTTTTCTCAAATTATCGACTGAACCTATTTACCTTCAAAATAAAAGTGAAAAAAATTTTGTATACAATTTTCGAAAAAACAGAAAAATTCTTCTCACTCGAAATAATGACATTATAGAAATAAAATATGATAATCATTCACTTTCCTCATTCAGCGAGATACACGGCCACACCTCATGTTTACCTAATGCATTTGTAAAATTATTCTTTATAAAAGTACTATTCAAATTAGACACATTACATCACAAATCATAATTCATAAATTGAGTTGATCCGCATTTAATCTTCTAGAAAATCCTCACAATAAAATTTATTATTTTTATATTAATAAAAATTTTGTTAATGAATTTAACAAAATTATTTAAAATATCATTAAAATGAATTTAAATTAATTTTTAACTATACAATTACTACTCATAATTTCCTTTCTCTTTTATTTTCAACATTTTTTTTTTAATTATTATTATTTCAATAATTATTTACAATTTTAAAATATATTGAGACTGAAACTGTATTATATATTTATTATAAAAATTTAATATAAAAAAAGGGAAAAAAAATATTAAAATTTAATAATTAAAAAAAGTTTTTAATCTGTTAAGAATTTGAAAAAAAAAAATTCATTAATTCTTATTTTCAAAATTAAAAAAATGATAAGAAACTTCGACAAAATCAGTTTCAAAAACCAAAAAAAAAAAAAAACGAAGTTTCAAAAAAGACACAGTATAAGTTATACAAAATAAAAACGTTTTTATTTTTATTAAATAAAAAAATAAATAAATAAATATTTAAAATTTATCAATATTTATATTATAATGTAAAACTATAAAAAAAAAATAAATTATTATTCAAAATTATTACTTGAAATCAAAACTTCAAATTCAAAATCAAAATAAAATTAAAAATCAATAAAAAAAATGAAAAAAAAAAATAAATAAAATTTAAATCAATAGGGGGTCTTCCAAAATGCACATCTAACAGCAATTCGATTTACTCAGCATTTATTGAAATTGTATTGTTGAATAAATTAAATTGACGTTAGTTCTACATTTTGGTAAATGCCAAAATTAAAAAAAAAATATTCAAAAATTTTTTTTTAATTAAATGTAAGTATAAATGAAATTTTTAGAATACATTTTACAAACCAAAAAAAAAAAACAACAGAATTTAAAATTTTAAAATAAAATAATGAAATATTTAAATTTAAAATTTGTGTAGTTGTATTAAAACAATTCAAAAATAAAAAAAAAAAACTAAAAAATATTCTACTAATTACAATAATGATTAACTGTCATAATAAAATTATTATTTTTTTTTTTTTTAAATGCACTATTTTTAATTTTTATTTTGTAACAAAAAAAAATAATATTTTGAACTTCTTTGAATTTACTTTAAATTTTCAACTAACTAAATACCTAAAATATGATTTGTCAACAATTCTACAAAACAAAACTATTAAATTGTTTTAGTCCATATTAAAATAATAAACTGAAAACTTCAACTGTATGCAACAACTGAAAAAAAAATTAAATAAGAAAATTAAAAAAAGATATGTTATGTGGACATAATATGTATACATACATACTTACTTTTGGAATTTTTCCATAATTCAGACATACTGAAAGTACTGAAAGTTTAAAATTAAATTTTAAAAAAATTTTTCACACACATTTACAAGTCTGCAGAAACTAAATATTTTACTTTTACAGATTTGTAACATACTCGAGTAATTCTTTAATATCCAAAATTTTTCTATTAAGCTCTTCTTTTAATTTTTATAAAATTTTTGCACAACTTGTAACTACTGTTTTGTTCAAAATTTCTTATTTTAAAAAAACATTAGAAATTTGAGCATAACTGTCATTTTCGAACATGTTATTTTTGCAAATTTTGCAATTTGAATTTTTCGAACGCGCTTTATATTAAAACCTAAATTAGAACTAAAATTATTTAATATCTTTGAAAAGCTTATGCAATTCAATGTTATTGAATCTTATAATATTTAATAGCAAACACCATAATTAGATAACATTATTTAATATAATGCGGGAAAATTATTTAATATTTTAAAAATTTATTATTAATACTTTTACAAACTATTAAAAAATTATTGACGAAGATTTGGAACAAAATCAATATTAAGAAAAATATATAGAAAATCCGGATTTATTTATTATTATTTATAATACCTGTTATTTATTATAATATTTCAAAAAATTTATATTTAAATTAAATAAATGTGTTTTTCTAAATTAAATTTTCTTATAAGCCACAATATGAAAGAACCAAAACAATTTAATTTTTCAATAATGTATACATATATATGATGCAATGGAATAATTTTTTTTTTTCAATTAAAAAATAATTATGTATCTCTATTTCATAATCTTCAGAATAGAAAATGTGTATGTAATCTAATTGATCTAAGAAAAAAATTAAATTTAAAAGATTATTTCAAATTTGAAATTTCATACCTTGTACTTTTATTCCAAGATTCATATTATGTATTATGGTTACTCGGAATGAAATTCGATAGATAATTTTTTTTTTTTAATTGTTTTGACTTAAGTAAGTCATTTTTTAAACTAAAATTCAAATTGAATCTTATGTTCTTAATTATAACTCTTTATATATGTATGTATGTTTATAATTACAACCAAATAAGACCTACATAAAAATAACAAAAAAAAAATTTAAATAATAATTGATTAAAATTATTTATCAATTCAACTAAATGTTTGATCTAAGTAATCGACTGATAACAAGAATAGCAAAAAAAAATTCTATTTATTTATTTATTTTTCAAAACAACTTTTTTACATATATTTGATTATTTAAAAATGCGTATAGTAAAACATATACACATTTTATATTGATTAAATCACCCCTATCACGTCTATCACCTCTAAACAACTTCAAAAAATAAATACCTGCTATAATATTATAGCTACTGATGTTTTTTTTACAACTGTAGTGAAAATTCTACCTTTTAACAATTTTCAAGACATTTTCATTTTTTAATTACCAATTAAAACACGATATTGGACAAATATTTTATTAACTCAATTTTATTTAGCTTATGTTACTTTTTTTTTTAAAAAAATAACGCAGAAATTTCTAATTTCCTGACTGTATGATCCCCAAAATGGGGGTTTCACGCTTACTATTATATTAACAATGCTAATACAGTTTATTATGTACTAGACTACATGTTAGATTCCATTTTGATAAATACAATTTTCATACATAAATATGAAAATAAATACAATTTTTTTTGATAAATACAATTTTTGTTTTTCTAAATAAAAATCGAATACAATATTGAAAAACTTTTTCTAAAAAGTTATTTAAAAAATTTTATTATCAAGCTATTATATTTTAATTATATTATCAAATTGTTTAAGCTTATCATATCGCACATTACTTGAAACTCTTTTAATTTAAAACAAAAAAAAATTAACAAAAACATTTCAAACCAATATTAATGATTTGTTTAACTAACATAAAACAAAATAATTATTAAAATGTAATCCATGCCAAATTTCAATACACATACTATAATTAAAATTAGAATTTAAATAGATAACTGATTGACCACTGAATCAGAATTAATCGAAGCAAAAAAAAAATATATTGTCAATTTTAACCAAAGTAGAAATCACATCATTAGATTTAATCATAAAACAGTTTAAATTTAAAAAATATACATAATTATAATTTTTATAGGGAAAATTAAAACAAAAAAAAAATCAACGTAAAATTTAAATAAAAATATTATATTAAAAAAAAAAAACAATGTTGAAAATATAATTTTTTAGCAAAATCTAATGAAAGATTGTAAATATAAAATGTTGGAATTTATATGAAAGTTTTTACTTGCAAAAGTAAAAAGTACGAATTGTTAAAAGAAAAATGTTTAAAAAAAAAATAGTAATAAAAACTATAATAAAAATTAAATAAAATTCATGAAAACAATCCGTTCTTTTTCAATTCTTTTTCAAACAACTGAATTTTAACTCAATGAATTGTTCCTATAAAAAAAACTAAATTGTCGACGAATGAATGCAATACTATAGAATGTATATTCTTAAAATTCCCCATATCTTAAAACTAGATAAACTTTTAAGAAAAAACTATGAATTTTGTATACATACTATGTATAAATTTTTAAAATTATACAAAATTATATGTAACACTATTTGCAACAAAATATATAATATGTCCCTATCTTATATATGCAAATCGTTTATATACCAGCATATATGTATATGCAAATCGTTTAACATTTCAAAGAATCATATCCTCTATTATTTACATACATAAGTATACTTTCTTATAAGTAGACAGAAATATAACTCTTTAATAATTACGACCTAATGTATATATTTGTATATATATGTACATATGAATCAACTCATATTACATTTGGGAAATTTATAATATATGTATGTAAAAGTTGTATGGTATGGATGTGCTATAAACACAAAAATTCTAAAAAATAAATATTGTATACACAAACTTTATTTCCTTTACCTTCTAAAACATTTTAATATCAAACTTACTATTTTCATAAACATACATAATAATATATTAATCCGAAACAGTTAAAATTTCAACTCCATCTTGAGTTATTAGAACAGTATGCTCAAATTGTGCACTTCTAGATAAATCAGTGCTCATCGCAGTCCATCCATCCTCTTGAAGTTCAACTTCTGCACTACCCAATGATAAAATTGGTTCTATAGTAAACGTTACTCCAGGTAACATAACACCTTCTATATCATTGTCTGCAACAAATTACATAGGTATTTACTTGTAAAAATAATTGCATATTAAGTACTTGAAATATGTACTTTGTGAAAAGAATTGATTTACCATAATGTAAAATTTCAGGAGGACCATGAAAATAAGAACCAATTCCATGTCCAATAAATGCTGGAATTGATTTTAGATTTCTGGAATCTGCAAATCTTTGGATATATTTTCCTATTTTATTATATGATACGCCGGGTGCACAAATATTTATTGCCCCATAGAGACATTCTTTTGTTGACTTTACTAAAAATTTTCCTCTTTCATCAACATCTCCTACTAAAAAAGTTTTTGAACAATCACCATGGAAACCATTATAGAATACCGTAATATCTATATTAATAATATCGCCATTACACAACTTTCGATCATCAGGAATCTAAATAGAAATTTATTAAAAGATAAATGTGTATGTTTAAATACCCTAATCCAAAATTACCCCATGACAGGCAACATTATTTACTGACGTACAAATTGATTTTGGAAAACCTGCATATCTTAAAGGAGATGGATAAGCTCCATTGGATATTACTTTTTCATGAACGTAAGCGTCAATTTCATCAGTCGTTATTCCAACCTAAAAACTATACATATTTTACCCTTACATATTAAGTAAATGAAATTTTTTTTATTATTTTAAATATATCAAAATCTTTAAAATTACCTTTAAAATTTCAGTACAGGATTTTAATATTCGAGCAGCTAACTTACAACTTTCTAAAATACAATGTTATATAAAAAGTTTTTTAATGTATTAGCACATATATTTATATATGTACTTATATGCTATGAAGATATAAAAACAAATTTATTACCTCTCATAGAGTAAATTTCTTTGCGACTTTTAATTTCTGGCGTTCCCAATGTACACCCAGGTTCCATAAATTCATAATAATAATCCGGTTTGTGAATATGGTTAGGAATTGATCTTTCAGGGGAAACATTTCCTAACTCAACAATTTCGCAAATACCTAAATCTCTATAAACATATTTTAAAATCAAAAGTAACTTTTTTTTTACTTAGACCAAAATTACTTTTTTGCCCATAATCTAGAATTTCCAAGGAACAACTTTAGTACATTCGATTTTAAAATCATTTTAAAATCATTCCAAAAAGTAATTCGGAAAACTATAAAAATAAATTATTCATAACGTATAATACTTTAATTACAAAAACAGCTGATTGTTATAACATAAATAAACTCTAGCCATAATGCCGTATATATATTAAAATAAGATATGTTCATAAATATAGCATACATTTTTTATTTTTTATATTTTCGTTATACTCTGGTTAAAATTGACTAAAAATAATGTCAAAAAAATCTAAGTGTTTATACCTCAGCGTCTTAAGCGAATACTGAGAAAATTAATTTAGAAGAAAAATTTGCTAAATTGCGACAAAATAACTTTTAAGTGGTTTTCTTTTTGTGAACTTAGTGCCGATTAAATATTTGCAAATTGTATATTTACAAGATTTTTTTTCGATAAGGAAAATTTCGATTCTGTTTTTAAGCTGTATTCCGTTTTCAATGAACATATTAATATGTGTGAATTTTTGTGAAATCTGAAAACTACCATTTTTATTATAATGAGCAATGAGCGGTAACGGCGAGCGATTTCAATTGTTAAAGCAGAACACAAGCAGTACGGTAAAATTAACTGTTCAATGGCTTTTGTATATAAAATGACACGTAAACAGGTTATGTCAAAAAAAAAACTCCAGCGGTTTTTGCGGTAATTTATTTTACCGCAGTCAATTATTACATATTATATTTTACCGCAGTCGGTTTTACATATTTGTAAAACTTATAAAAATCTTTATCTATGATTTTTCAAAAGGAGCACCTTTGTTATCTTAATTTTGCTCATTATGTACATAATATAAAAATACATATGTATGTAGTATGCATATTAATTGATAATATGTATATTTGCATTCAAACAAGCTATATAACGGCTTCGACTAGTTTTATTCTTTTAAAATAATTAACATTATAATTATAAAATTATTTTGAAAATGTACAACATTTGAATTTCTACAATTAAATTTACGCTATAACCACAAAAATTAATTATCGTTACATAATTATAATATAGTATAACTCCTAGTTACTATTATCGTTTTTATTAACATTTGATTGGTAGTTGATTGAGCTGAAGTCCCCCGTATTACATGATATTGACGGAATATCAAAATTTGAAAAACCTCTATAATCTGAAGTGGTTGGTTTTATAGGTGACGGTAATAAAACTTGACTTGGAGAATCACTTTCAATTAAATTTTGTGAATTTTCTTCTAAAGAAGAGTGCAATGATAAATTCATTGCACAATTTTCATTAATATTTGTCTGAATAGAATGACCGTTGGAGCATTCTTCTTTAGTCGCATCGTCCTTAAGTAGTGGATCGAACTCTTCAAGATCAAGCTTCAATGAAGTTCCATCTCCGGAATCTGGATGAATAACTTTATTTACTTCTTGGACGTCTTCATTTAGACTATTTTCCCCACTATAATCGGACAAGTCAAAATCGTAATTTATATTTGAAATTCCGCCTGTAAAATCAGTCACATTAAGCAAATCATCTGGTGTGTTATCAAAAGGGGTATAATTAAATATAGGTGAAGAAAATAATAAATCTCCTGAATCGCTATTTGGCATATTTCCTAAAGTTGGGCATAAAGTATTAGATGTGTCTAAATTTTCTTTTACACTACATAAATCAGAATGCTTCTTCTCGACTATTTTTGGAGAAACAGGTGTTATGGGCGTTGGAAGATTATCTTTTTGTCCAGATAAAATAGTGGGATTATTTTCATATATTTTTGTAGCTGATAACAAATTTGATTGGAAATGCCCATTCTCGTTTTGAATTTTTTTCGGAGGCAAAATTGGTACTGCAATGCCCATTGCAGATTTTCTAATTTTTTCTCTAACAAGTTCCGGTGTTTTAATAGGCAAAATAGTCAAAGGAGCTTTACTAATTGTGGCATCAATTTTTTGCGTTATTTCTTCCTAAATTTAAAAATTATTTTAATTTATTACTTATATTTCTTATTTTATTTTTACCTCAAACTGTTTTAAACTAATGCTTAGTGATGCTATTTCATCTAATATACTGTTATTTTTCTTTTTAAGAGCTTCCATCTTTTTCATGTTTTCAGATATTAAATGCAAACTTTCGCACGCCATCAAAGCACTTTCCCAAGGTGTACTAATTGATCGTTCGCCAGACATTAAAGATTCAAATTCGTCAGCTGGGAGGGACAGATGTTTGTTGTTTAAAATTTCAATAAAATTTGTAGCAGAACACTATAAGAATTAAAACAAAACTCATTAAATAACTTTTAATAAGGTACTAAGATTTGCTACAAACCAGATTTGTGAAGTAATAAGCTCCTTCGCCACTCATTATTCTTGATGTAATACTAAATCGTGAAATGTAATTTATATTACTATGTAATCTAACCGGATTTGCCTTAAGAATGACAAATATTAATGCCGGTACAAATTCGTCAGCCCCTGCTGGTCCTCCAACAGAGTGTTTTAACAAAGCAAATACATTTCGACAACATCTGATGATGCATTGCAACTTTTCTTGTGGAGAGTAATAGGAATCCATTGCCACTAACTCTGAAATTAAAAATTTTGTTTTATACTAAATAGTTAAACAAAAAAAAAATTTACCTGTTATTGCATTATAAACTAAATCTCTACATTCTGAATTTACTTCATCAATACTACAAGCCAAATGCTTTGCAGTTATCCAGCTTAATTGCCGAATTCTTTTTTGAATTTTTGTATCAGATTCCTCGTCATTTGTAAAATACGGGGAAAATAAATTTCTAAAATTGCATCAAATATCAGAATAATTATAATTCCCAATAAAATATCTCTTACTTGTGGTTTTTAGTCATTACAACCCTTTCGAAAAAATCCAAACATTCATCTTTTACAGTTTGCGAGACATTCATGAATTTTGAATCATTATTTAAGATATCAGAAAATTTAGAATAAGCATTTTGAACTAACTCTGATATTTCGTCAATATTTTTATGAGAGCTTGATATATGTGCATGTATTCCTGAATCTAATGCCCTAATTTCACTTTTAAGCTTATGTTTCGCATCATCCGAAATTTTTAAAGATTTCAGAATGATTTTAAACTCCTGTTCAATAGGATCTGGCAACCGCATTTTGCTATGCTCTGATACATGTTGAGATGATTGTTTAGGAGACGCAGCTAAAAGAAGAATAAAATTTGTGAGAAAAATTACCTTCCGATGTCTACTGCAATTGTTTTTTCGAAATTCAAAAATACCGGCCAATACCAACCTTATTTTTAGAATTTACATTACCTTTTGAACTGTTTGAGGATATATTGAAAACAGACAATAAAGGTTTCTTTTTCAAAGAACCTGCGTAGCCATCTTTATTCCCCGATCTACTTGGAGATTCACGATGTGCCCGATGGGAAGGCGAATCATGACCTTTTACGATTTGAGACTCTCTAGGATCATGTTCTTTACGATAATGAGGTTGGCGATTTGGATACTGTTGCTGTAACGATTGGTTTGACTTAGGGAACGAAGGATCTATTTTCGATGTTCCGACAATTGTTTTTTCTAAAATTTAAGAATGAGCTGTTGAAAAATTATATTTTTCTATTTACGTTTCTTTTGCTTTTCATTTCTTTCTCGAAAACATTGTGAGCAAAGTCCGTCAAACTGTGTCCAATTTCCATAAAATCCACACCCTCTTCTACATTTCAGGTCTGAAAACAAAATTATTATACATACATACAACTGTTTTTTTAATTAAAATTTAGAAATTAAACTAGGTCTTTTACCTTGATGATCAACACGAAGAGTTGTAAGTTTACTCGTGTGCATTTTAATTCGTTCTCATTTTCATTTTCTGATTTCTACAAAAAGTGTTTTCAATCTAAATAAAGAAACAAAAAAAAATACAAATTTTTTTATATGGATGTCTAACAATACATGACTCAATTTCTTAATATTCAAATATTTAACATTTAATAATGACATATACCGTACAGTGATAGCACTTTAAAAATAACAAAACTTTAAAATTTGACAGTCTGAAAATTTCTTATAATGAAGCAATTGCAATCGGTTGCCAATTTGCTTGTTTTGACAGACAGAAGATTCAAAATTAGAAAACAAAACAAATTTGAAGTGCTGATTGGAAGTTGCATCTTTATTTCAATATTATTCTGGTATTCACTTAATAATTTTTTTATATAAGAACATAAACTATTCTGGTATATGTTTCAGTTTCAGTGCTACTTTTAATTACACATATTCCTATGTAATATCAGATATCAATAAATAAAAATTAACCCAACAAATTAAAAAAAAATCTGAATACACTATCGTCAAATGTAACCGATTTAAAATTTCGAATAAATTTGACTTATCATTCTTTTCTTTTTTTTTTAACATGGCTGACGGAAATACTATTTATAAATACTTTTTATAAATATGTAAATAAATTTACTAAAAAATAGTTTTGTTATGTTAAGGTTTTAAATAATAAGTAAGCTAAAATTGAATATGTATTTTGTGTCGTCAAAAAATCTAGCAAAATATTTTAAGGAAAAACATTAAAAAAAAAGAAAAAAAATTTAAATTTAAAAAAACAAGAAACACAGAAAACTTGACAACACTGTTGTTTGACAAATTTTAAGAATTGGTAAAACCTTCAATTTCTCCAGTGACATTTCTTTTGGGTAGGTGTTGGTTGGTGTACGTGTAGGATTTCATATAAAATATAAGTTCACTTTTCATTATATTATTTAAAATTAATTACTTTTTCGAAACTTATCCTTTAATTTTTTGTTTAAAATCAAAAAAAATTATACAAAATGTCTGTTAATCTAAGAACAGTAAGTTAACGAAGATTATGGAAAATCGTAATAGATTAATTAGTTATATCTAATTATTTACAATAAACTTAAATTGCAGGTTTATGCATTTGCCAGAGAAATGTACCCAAAAAAAGTTAATGAAAATATTAATTATGGAACTGCTGGATTTCGAGGCGAGTAAGTGATTCCTTCTTTATTAAATAAGTACACACGTACAAATCTGTATGTCGGAATATACCGCATTATGTATCTAATTTGTAAAAGTTATCTAGATATAAGTAAATATGTACATATATAGTAGATATGTATATACATATAAAAGATAAGTGGAGAAAAGAAATGCTAAAATTATATTACTTGATGACTAAGACATATTTTTATTCTTATTTATGTGCGTTAATGTACAGAAATACGGCAACATTAGAACAATTAAATTTGATTAACCCTTTAGATTATAAAGAATATTTTAAGAAAGTCATTGAACCAAGTGGCAATCGAGTTTGAGATTTTTCAGTTAAAAATATTTGAGCACATGCAAACCAAAAATTTTACATTAATTAATACATTAATAAGTATATTTAATTTAAAATTGTATATAATTATTATGCACATATACATATGTATATATAAAAACTTTAATTGTTTTAGGGCAAAAAAATTGGAATATGTTATGTATAGAATGGGATTATTGGCAACATTAAGATCTCGTATAAAGAATGGTCAAGTTATAGGAGTGATGATTACAGCATCTCACAATCCTGAGCCTGATAATGGAGTGAAGCTTGTTGATCCAATGGGAGAAATGTTAGAGCCTAAATGGGAAAAAATAGCTACTGAGTTGGTAAATGTAAGCGATAACGAACTAGAGAGTAAAGTAGCCAGTATAATTAAAGAATTAAATATTGACATTGGTACACATTGTAATGTTTATGTGGGAATGGATAATCGTTATCACAGCCCAATCTTGCTTAAAGCTGTTGCTGACGGTGTTATAGCCTTAAAAGGCAATGTTAAAGAATTTGGAATAATCACCACGCCAATGATGCATTATTTTGTTGTATGTGCAAATACAAAAGGGTCGTATGGAATCCCAACAGAAGAGGGGTATTACAAGAAAATCATTGGCGCTTTTGAAAGTATAAGAGGTAACCAACTAGAAAATGGTAATTATAAAAATCGGTTGATGTTTGACGGTGCAAATGGGGTTGGTGCAAGAAAAATGATTCAATTTTTGAAAAGAATGAATGGATCTTTGAACTGTGAAATTTTTAATAAGGGTGAAGGGAAAATTAATGAAAATTGTGGAGCAGATTTTGTGAAAGTTCAACAAAAGGTTCCAAACGGTATGCCAGAGGGAATAGAAGCCAATGTTCGTTGCGTAAGTGTAGATGGGGATGCTGATAGAGTTGTTTATTTCTTTACTGATTCAAACGGTAAATTTCAATTATTAGATGGAGACCGAATAGCTACATTAGTTGCTAACTATTTGATGAGTCTAGTTAAAAAATGCGGTTTAAAACTTAAAATGGGATTGGTACAAACTGCTTACGCAAACGGTGCTTCTACAGATTATATTGTGAATGAACTAAAAGTACCAGTAAGCTGTGTTTCAACTGGTGTAAAACATTTGCATCATAAAGCATTAGAATATGATATTGGTATTTATTTTGAAGCCAATGGTCACGGTACTGTTGTATTCAGTGATGAAGCTAAGGAAATGATTAAAAGTATATCGGAACTTTCACAGAATCCAGAACAAAAAAATGCTGCAAACAATTTTATTGATGTAATAAATTTAATAAACGAAACCGTGGGCGACGCTATATCTGATATGCTTTTAGTTGAAACGATTTTGCATTCAAAAGGATGGGATGTTAGGGAATGGTTTGATACGTACACCGACCTACCTAACAAATTGCTCAAAATAAAAGTACAAGATCGAAATGTCATTGTTACTGCTGATGCGGAAAGAATATGTGTTAAACCAGAAGGATTACAAGATGAAATAGACAAAATTACATCTAATTATAAAAGAGGTAGATCATTTGTTCGGCCATCTGGAACTGAAGATGTAGTAAGAGTGTATGCAGAAGCTGCTACTAAAAGTGTAAGTTATATTTTCCATTACATATAACAAAAACTTAATAATTTTTTTGTTTTAGGATGTTGATCAGCTAGCTTATGAAGTTAGTCAAGTTGTTTACAAGATGGCAGGTGGCACCGGTGCAGAACCAACCCCTCCGGAAACTATTTACAATTCACATATTTAATTTATTTGGATATTTATATCAACGTATAATAAAAGAAATTGCCTATTGAGAATTATTTATATTTAAATTCTTTGTCTTAAGGTTATTTAATATAATAGAAGATAGTATATATACATACTTATAAAGTTTGTTAAAAAAATTATATACGGATTGTTTAATTCATTTTTTTTTAAGATATTTAAATATATAATTTTAGAAATAATGTTTTTGCTCTTTAGCCATAGTAAAAATGATTATGTAAACAAATCTATTCCACTGCCAAAAACGGTGAATTTTGTAATTATTTATTTTTTTAATCACATAATGGATTTGATTATGTAGGTAGCAAGTTGATAGTCTAATAAAAGCAAATATTTATTGAGCAAGTTTATAAAATTATTTTTCATTATTTTTAATTTTAAAGTCTAGTTCTACAAATTATTTTTGTATATTTTTGTATGATTTTATTAATTTTATAGAAAAAAAAATAAATATTTATTTTTTATTTGTTTTACTCTATATTTGAAAAATATTTCATTTGTTTTATTGATTTGAAGATATCAGTAGATTGTTCGAATTTGATTATAATCATTGTATCTACAAATTGAAATAAAAAATGTTTTTGGTAATTAAAAAATTTATTTCTTAAAAAAAGTATAAAATATAAACCATTTTATAATTTTATTACTTATCATATACATTATGGACGGAATTGTACCTATTATTTCGATTGGAATTAATTCAATTGTACAATTCTTTTTATTTGGACGGATTTTTTATCTTATTTTTTGTCGGTTTTGTTTTTATTTTTTTCATTGTACATTATACACAATTTGTAAGTTTGTTTAAAATTAAAGAATTTTTTATAACAAGGATAGATAACTTAAAAGTACTAAACTAGTTAAGGTATAAAAAATATTTGTGCTCATAGCTTTTGGAGCAGATGCAAAACAATCAGTTATCCGCCGAGCCCTCAAAAAATCGTTTCCTAAATATGTATCGAAACTTCGTTTATCTTTATCTATAACTTGAAGTTGGCGTGTTGCGTCTTGGAAAATTAAATCGTAATACGGCGCTGGTGATGAGAACATACTAAAACTAAATTCATCGACGTACTTTCTACCATATAACTGTTGAGCATATTGAAACAGATTAATAAATGCATTCAATTCAGTCTCGTTGTATCCGAATCCTCCGCGGGCTACAATAGCATTTGCTTTCACTTTTCCTAAATTACATGTCTTGTATTCAGACATTTCAGCACGTGTACCTGTAAAAAATTACAATTATTATTTTGTGAATTCTAAATTTGTAATTTTACCATCTGGGCATAAAAGTTCAAATTCATCTTCTAATGTATTTCGTGCCCACCATTCTTTACGCTTTCCGCCAGTATTTTCAGAAACAGTTGTATGTTTTACGAAGGCAACTTGGCCGCCACCTTCAACTAAACATCGAAAAGCACCAGTATGACCATAATAATCCTCTGAAGCGTCTCTTCTGCAGTAACTAAAGCTTGATCCATGGCAAAGACCGCACATTGAATCGTACGGAATGTCTTTGTTATATTGGTTACTTATTGCTCCAGGTATACACGATTTTGTAAAATATTCAGCTGCAGCCCGGACGCTATTACATCCATATGGACGAATCCAACCGTTAGAAATTAAATAAGCCATTGGGTATGTCCATCCTGCAGCTGTATTCAATCCTGTATGACATGTATATTTCCCTTTTAAATAAGTCAATTCGGTGTCTAGATCTTCTTCTTTTCCAACTGCTACGACATAATATTCGGGCTCTCCTAAATTGTAGACTTCGGACATAAAGGGTATCAGTTGATAAAACCACCCTCCGGTATATACATCTCCAGCATCAAATACTGCAACATCGGCTGCGCCTTGTTGTATAGATTGCATGCAATATATATGAGAATGGCCTCTAAAGCAGGTCAATTCAGGTTTCAAAAGTTGAGCTTTCAAAGCAATCTGGAAATTTGAATTTTAAAATTATTGTAACTGTAATAAGAAAATAAGATTTTGAGAATAGTATTTACCTTCATCTTGTGACACTTTTCGTATTCTGCATCTGACGTTACACATAGCTTCATTACTCCTATAGGACAATTACGAATTTCATATATATAATCAATTGCAGCTCCTAAATAATTACGGAATGACTGCTCTTCTTCTTTTATAAGCTCCAAGCCAACAGAAGAATCCTAAGAATAAGTTTTATAATTTAGTATTTCAACTTTGATTTATTTTTATTTTGAGAAAAATTTACTTGGAACATCAAATTTTGCTTCCCATGTATTTTTGAATCAAACATTTTAAAATTTTCAATTAGTGAAGTGTTTTCGTTCCGTATAGAATTAGTTTCTGTAGGAAAGGAGTCATCAATTCTTCCAAATCTTGAACCTTCATTGTTATATCTGTCATTGTTTCTACTATTTCGATCAGATTGTCCATAGTCCAATCTATTTTTTCGGTTAAAATTGTCGTCGTATCGAGTTGAGGGATTATTATTATAAGTTCCTTGATTCCTTGAGTCATAATTACTTGAATACGAAGAATTATTAAATGTTATACCAGTCTGGCCACCATAAAGCTGAGATACTTTTAATAAAAATTTTTGAAACTGTTTTCTTTCATCAAATGGTCGAGCAGAAGATACAGCGATTGCATCTGTAGGAACTTCACCCCAATTACACTGTAAATATTCACTGATGGGTTGCCTTCTGCCATCCTTACATAACAACTGGAAATTATCCACCGACTGCCCTCCTAAATTCAAAAAAAATTTATTGATTGAAAATTGAAATAATGGAAATATTATAAAAGTTTATTATGTAAAATTATATTACACATATTTATATGCTATAACTTACGAAACTCGGTTCCCGTCAACATTTCGTTTACAGTTGTATGTCGTAGGAATGCTATATCACCAACTTCCAATAAACATCTGAAAGCCCCATCGAATCCATAATAAGGATCAGCAGGGGTACATCTCCCACTTTGAACTTTTCCGGAGCATAAAGAGCATAATCTGTAGAGAAGACAAAAATTCATTTTTATATGAGTTTTAATAAGAATTATGTTTCTCGGAAAAAAATAGGAAAAATAATAATTTTTGAAAACCAGTTTTACGATGATAAATCAAAATTTAATATACTTGTCTGAATTGTCTCCCAATGGATTATATTTGTCAGTTAAAGAATTAACAGCACACGAATCATTGAAAAAATGAGCGGTTGTTTTTACTTGATTGTTGCAATCTTTTATTTCCATTCCACCGTGTTTTTGGAGCTAAAAGAAATAAAAACAAAACACTAACGGCAATAAAATGTGAAATATTTATAATTTTTTACTGTATAAAGGGGCACCGTCCAACCAGCCAAGCTCCCTACCCAAGGAAAACATGCCTTTTTATTTCTTAAGTCTCTTAAACTGTGTACATCAGGTAAAGTATCCCTTTTTACAACCGCAACAGCATAGTAATGCTTAAATCCTCCTTTAGAAACTTCTTGCATTATAGGTATTAAGGAATTATATCGTCCAGCAGTAAACATATCACCAGCATCAAGTGTGGTTATATGTGCCGTTTCCCTATCAATATGATGTATACATTCATCTGTATTAAAAGCCATAAAACATGTCAAATTAAGAAAACTATCATCAAATCGCTGCCGATCATACTCTAAAATCTTCGTTAAATTCTGACATTTATACTGCTCAGCTTCAGATTTTGTGCACCATATTATATGGTCAATTTTGTGCTCATTGAAAAAATATTGTCCTGAAATATTAAAAAAAATTTTCAAATCTTAATTTATATTACAAACACAATATTTAATAGTACATATTACATTTATTATTATCAGAGAAAATTAATCAAATTATTTAAATGCTTTGCGAAAACAAAATTTATTTCTCAATAATTTTTGTGTTAAAATGAGTAATAAAGTAATTTTAAAACAAACAGGGTGGGTCTTCAATGAAAACTAGTTTATATGCTTACCGTATATTATAGGAATAGTAACAATAAGTATATTAAAAGATAATAGATTCATTTTAAATTATATCACGTTTTATATAAAAACCAAAATACATTGGTAAAATTTTATAATTTTATGAAAACAACTTAAAATATAATACAATTCTTTAATTATAAAACACAATCTATAAACATGTAAGCAAGCAAAATCTAAATTGCTGTCTGTCACTCTATTCAAATGAAAAGACAATGAATCAGTGCTTTCGTTTTGTACAAAAAAATGGGAGTATATGGCGCACTGCTGAAAAGATAAAAATTTGAGATTTTTTGTGAGTTGAATTTTAATAGATTTCAATACAAAAAAAAATAATCATATTAATAATTATTATAATTATTACAATTATAACTCCTTTTCTTACCTTTAATTAAAAAATAGCTGAACGGTTTTACGGTGAATAAGATACGAAATAAAAAGTTGACAGCTTAATTGACGGAAATTTTGTTTATATATCGTAAACTGTAAAAAACTATCTTTTAATTTTAAAAATAAGAATAGAAAAAAAAAATTACAGAAATTGAAATTACATATGTATTATAAAAGAAAATCACGTAATGAATTAATATAAAAATGTATGAATATTTTTGACAACTAAAATTCAATTCATAGTATGTTAAATCTTGCCGGAAAAATATAATGAAGAATAAAAAATAAACAGATTTAATAGTATATTCTTTAAAGAAATCCATTTTTCAAATTGTTTTTTCTTTAAAAAATTATTGAATTAATTACGACAGAAATGATTACTTAACATATTATGCTGTCACAATTTAGCTTGAACGCTTTTTCATTAAAACTTATATTATATTTTACAAATTACATACCTTGAACAGAGCAAATATATTTTTTGATGAATCTGTCAAAAAAAGTCCTATATCCTATAATGTTACATCGCTGACATTAATTTTAATTGTCAATGTCAATTTGTAAAAAATATAAATGTAAACAATAAACAGAAAATATTTTATAGGAACTTGTATTACAAGAATTTATTGCTTCATACATTTTATTTTAACAAAATAGTTGTTGAAAATGAGTATAAAAGATTCTCCTAGTAAAAAAATTGGATTTTTGCTAACTGAAGTTGGTCAGTAGTTTCCTGGACTAGATGAATGTATCAATTTACTTATAATATGATTAATTTTAGCCATGGGTTTATTAGATCATAAGTATTTTGATTTAGATGGAAGGCCAGTTAATGATTTACAATGTTTAGTTAAATATAATCGAAATGAAGAAGATTATTCTAAAGACGATAAAGATCTCCTTAGTTTGCTGAAAATAACTAAAAGTAGCTTAGCTGAAAATGTGTCTTGTAACATAGCAGATACGATAGATCTTGATGATGCCGAAGATAGTGTTGATAATAACAGTGATAAACTAAAAAGTAAAGATGGGTTACCAAATGAAGTTGAAAAAATTCAAACACCTGAAGAAAGCACCGCCAGCAACACAAATGTTAAAAATACTTTAAGTGAAAAAAGTAAAAATGTACCTTTAGAAAATTCCGAACTGGTTACCAACAAATATGAAGAGAAATTGACTGATACAGATTCTGAAATAGGAGAATCTGTAGCACCACCAAATCTTAATGTTTCATTAATAAAGTCTGACTTAAGACCCGATAGGGTAAAATACTTAATAGACCTGACACAATCAGAATTTTTGAAAACAGAAAAAGCAGCTAAAATAAGAAGACGAAAATTTTTAAGAAGGCAACGTTTGGGAAAAACTGACAAAACTTTATTAGATTTCTACAAAGAAGAAAAAAAATTATTTGAAATGGAAAGCGAAGCTCTTATTAGTTTCATAAAAGGTATGTACTTATACAATCAAATTATAACATGAAAAATTCACATAAAATTTCATGAAAGTGTGTATTATAATATGCTAATAACTTTTAACACATTAAACAGTGGTTAAGAAAACAGAATTTCCTCCAGACAATTCGAAATTAATAAAACTGGTTACCAAAATTTCTGGTGATATTATGGAAGCTAAAAAAGTAATAAGAAAAATATAATTACATATGTACATACGTTATATACACTTATAAAAATAATTTTTTATTCTTTCAGGCTATTGAATGGAAAACAATGTTGTAAATTTCAAGTCTTCCAAATAATTATTTAATTCATTAAAGCAGTTAACACTTTGTGTATGAAAATATTTTGTATTAAACCAGATTCATTTTTTTAATGAAGAGCCAACCACTTAACGGTTAAATAAAGTAAAACAATGAGATATCATAATACAAAATATGTATTTTAAATACATATATGTAATGTAAATCTCAGATGTAAAAAACTAAAAATAAAGGAAGAAATACATACATATATACATAAAAGGTTTGTTTTTAAATTTGAAAGTAACTGAATTTGTAATATTAGCTATACTTTTTCCGAAACATCAACACGTCAGTTAAAAGTAGTTCATATCAAGTGAAAATAATTTTAGACACATGGGCAACCGCAAGGGAATAAAATGTTCATAAAATAACATTGTTTATGCTGCAGTTATGGTTCTTATTATTATTAATATAATTATTTAATTTATTATTATTAAAAAAATTATCTAAACAGCATTATTAATTTTAACAAATTACACATTAATACTCTGTTCTCAATAAGTTATGTTAAGAAACATAAATTAAAATGGTATAAATGATATTATTTTAAGGAAAGGAAATTTGTTATAACTGAGGAATTTTGCTATTTAGAAAAAATTTACACAATAATTATTATTGGTTTAGTCAATTGTTACATCAACAAGAATTATGTCTGCAGTAAATATTTTAAAGGATAAAAGAAAATATATGAAGTTGCAACTCATTTAAATTTTAATATGCCTATAGACTCGGTTATTTTTTGACAACGTCAAAATATTACCCAAAAAAATTTAATAACTTGCTAGAAATAAACATAATCGAAAACTTATAATTTTTTCCTTAAATGACTAAACTAAAATTTAAACTGACTCGTGAAGAAATCTGTGATATGTATAATAGTGAAAAGTTAATATCAACCCATCCCTGACATTTCTGATAAAAGTTTTAAAAAGGAAATTTATCACGTGTATCAGCTGTCTAAATAATTTACATATGGGATGGTAATGCAGTTTCGTTTATTTTAATTTTTGCATATCTTAACACTATTTGTTTGTTTGTTTGTGAATTTTGTATATAATTTAGATAGCAGATTACGTATTATATTAAAGTTAAGTAGATTTTCTACTCTGCTAAGCTGTTTTTATTCTAGTTTGTTATGAAATATTATTAAGTGAAAATAAATACTAATTAGCAATTACAATAAAATTCACAAATCATTAATAAACTGTTATACACGTTTACCATTTTATTGTAAAAAAAATTATTGTTAATACGAAAATATAAGTGAAAATATAAATATACGAATACCTACATACATGTAGTGATATTAATTATGTTGAGTTTTATACTTGCAATTAATGCAAATCATAGAATTTATCAGGAGCTTTATGATAGTCCAGCGATCACACCAACATCTTTTTCAATATTTGTTATGTTTTTTTATATAAATGTTTTATATTTAATGATTTCTGTTTTCATAACATTTCATCGTATCAATGCTGATAACTAAATTAAAATTGGCGGGATTCTAAATAATTTTTATAAACAAAAAAAGAACAAAGAAAAAAATTTCAATACAAATATAAACAATAGAAAAGAATTTCATTAATTTATAATAAAAAATAAATAAGAAATAAATAACTTGTTTAATAAAAAAATCAAAAAATGCTAGAAAAAAATTTTTACCACTTTAAACCAAATAATTATAATGATGATTTCATTCTTAGTCAAAATACAATTATACCTAAAGATATAACAAAGTACTTAAAAACGTTTCAATTGGGTGCTATTAAATTTTTGTACAAAAATTTTGAAACACATAAAGCATGTATTTTAAATGATGAAAGTGGTTTAGGTAAAACTGCATCTGTAGCAGTTTTCTTAAATGTTATATTAGCAAATAATGAAAAACGAAAATGTTTAATTATTTGTAAAAATGAAGAACGTATAAACAATTGGAAATTTCATTTAGATATCTTAACTGATCTGGCATTTAAGGTAGCATTTAACGAAAATGGTAAGTAAAGTAAACAAGTAAAATAATTATAATATGTATGTTTGTATGTTGGGCAAATTCTAAAAAATTAATATGTGTTGGTAATTTATGACAAAATTATTCTTATTTTAAAAATAATGATCAAATTAATGAGATAATTATTATGTACTTAAATATGTACATAACATTGTATCTCTTCTAAATTAGGTAATGTGATTTTGAGAACAGGTTTAAGTGTACGATTTACGTAAATTTATTGTGATTTCATATATTACAAGACTACTACGAACAAACACTAAAACATAAATTCTAGGCATGGTGAAGATTTGCTTTAAATTTTTTCAAATATTTTAATACGATGCACTGACTAGCTATACCGTGTTTTTTCATACTGTATAGTTTAGGTTAATAGATAGAATATTAAATTTTTAAAAATACTATTAATGTCTTCCTAATTTTAAAAAATGTGTTGTTATTTGCAACAAATCACAGTTTAATCACTTTGACTTCTACCGTCTAGTATGTAAAAATTGTTTTTTTTTTTGTTGTAATTAGGAACTATAATATAATGATTCGCATTTAACTCTAATCCAAATATAATTAAAACTAATCCAAGTATTTTCTTTTTCAGAAATTGATGAGCATACAGTTTATTTAACAAAATGGGAATCTTTGAGATCTTCAGCTTCTTTAGCAAATTACAAATTCGATTGTATCATTGTAGATAATCGAGAAAATTTGATGGCAAATAAAATTTGTCTTGCTTATCTATTAAGAAATTATGAAAATAAAATTTCTCTAATAATCGCAAATCAAGATGTCACGGTAAAGAATTTTATTATTTAATTATTAAATATTTATGTATATAAAAAATTTGAATGAAATTGTAATTTCTTTTTTCATTTTAGATTGACCTTAAAGAATTCCATTCAATATTAAGATTGTGTGGAAGATTAGAAACAAAATATCGAGATTTTAAAATTTTTGAAGATAAATTTGAACTACCCCTGGTACAGGGATGTTCAAGTGATAATCAAAAAATTTTGGAATCTTATTTTTTAAGAAGAGAAAAAATACTTAATTATTGCAAGTATGTGCTATTGCTATTTAATATTTAAAAACATATGCATAATAATCCAAAAATTTGTGAAAAAGAAAAACGTCCATATAATATATACCTACATTCTTAATTTTATATTTTTAGAGAATTTTGTCTAAGACGTTTTCGTCATCAATATGAAAACCAATTGCCTCTTGTTTCTCCAAATGTATATCGATTAAATTTAAAGAAATGGGAAGATGCACCAACGATTGCAAAAATTAAACCAGTTCAGTTGAATGTGTTTGCAGTTAATCAAACAGCATCTTATTTGGATCGAGATACTGAAGAAATGCATAACTCTTTCATTAATAAAATCAATCAAGATGGTGATCCTTCAAGTTCATTTTTTACTAGAAAAGAAGAAGATGAATTCAATATAGAGGTTTGTAGAATAACAACAACAATAACAGATAATGCAGTAGAACAAAGTACGGAAGTAATGTCACCTCTGGTATTTATTCCTGATGATTCTAGTGAGATTTATTTTGACGATAATGACGATAAAATTGATGACTTGGTTTCTTCAACTACAAAAGATGAAAGTGAAATTAGAATAATCCATCCTGCTCCAATACATATTAACGATGTTTCGAAACAATCACGTCCTGAAGGTAGACTTAAAGTGAAAAAAAACGACAGCAAAGAAAAAGCAGAATGCAACGAAACCGACGACGAACCACAATTAGTTCAAGTTACTCGTTTAACACCTAGAACTAGAAAAGATAAAAACTCAAGATCGGGATATAAAAAATTAAAAATAACTAGAGTTTCTACTCGAGCTCAAGATAGAGTAACTAGATCACAAGCTCATAAAAATAAATATTTGACTCTAAGCATTGAGGATACACTTGAGAAAAGTAAGCGTGATTTGGAGGAAATAAAAAAACTAAAAACTTTAAAAAAAAAGAAAAATCTTTGTAAGCCTACAGAAAACAAAAACCAATCAAGTACTAATAAGGGTAAAATAAAAAGTCCTTCCAAAAATTTAAAAGAAAGTAGTATGAGTGCAAATAAGGACGAAAATATAGTTTCGACAAGTTGTAACACTATAAATTCAAGCATAGAAGATGACTCATTGTTATTAGATCCAAATTTTGATACAACACTCAGCAGTTCTGATTCGTCTGCAAATATTCCTAAAAAGAAAACAAAGAAAACCATGCGTGATCATAATGAATCGCAATTATCAGGTATAAAACGTAGAGTAATGCAAAAATATCAAATTTTTTAAAATTCTTCTTTAACAAATATTACTATTTTAATTTTAAGGATTAAGCTTTTTAGAGGTTCAACAAAGTGAAGCTGTACATATAGTTGAAAGTACTCCAGAATTAATAGTCTTATCAAGTTCGTCTGATTCTTCGATTCGTACTAATAAAAATAAAATTAATAATCCATTTAAGAAAATAAATTTAGAAAAAGTATCAACAAAATTAAATAAAACTATTGCATCTCCTGACATATTTGGTAGTGCAGTAGATGAATCTTTGACTATAATATGCTCACAGAAAAGTAACCATATTCAAAACAAAAAAGTAAGAAAAAGTAAAAGTCCAACAGATTGCAGAAATAATGAAATTGTTGAAAAACATACTAGAACACGCACAAATTCAAATAACATTGCACAAAATAACAAAATAACTAAATATTTAAAATCGGATTATGCTCAAGATTCAGAAAAAGAAATAGTATCATCATCTTCACAATCAATACATTCTAGTCCGGCACTTACATATCCTAAAACTCCGAAAAAAAAGAAAGTTATAATGAAAAAAAATAAAATTGATTCTCGCGAAGGGAGCGCATCAAAACCTTCTCCACATTCAAGAACTACGTCCTCAGGTACTACACCAACAAAAACTCCAACTGCCTTAACGAAATGGTTATTCAAATCAAATAATAATCGAGAAATAACTTCTCAAAAGAATACAAGTGTCGATTTAAGTAAGGGCGAAGAAATTGTCACATCTTCAAGAGTAACACGATCTCTGGCTGTAAAAAACAGGAGACGTAGATTGGATTTATCCTTTGAAAAACAATAATAAAAAATTGGAATTTTCAACCAAAAAGAATCATAAGCTTAAAGAATATTTTCTAATTTAAGTAAAGTTAAACATTTAAAAACCATATTTTTTTCTTAAACAATTAAACAAATACTGTTTATTTCAATTGCAATATTTTGTTACATTAGACTTTTTACGAGATTTTTAATATTGTTCGATTATTTTGTAAAACGTAATAAAAATATAGACAATATAAACAAATTTTTAAATATAAATACATAATTTTCAAATGAATGCTGGAGCATATAACTTTGAAACAAAAAATATTATAAAAAGTTTAATTTAAAATTAATTTTTTTAAGCTACATTTTTAGCTACAATATAATTATGTATTTTTGATTATTTTGTTGATCTCAGGGAAACAATTTTTACATACATATATAGACAGTATGCAAAGCATAAATCAAAAATAATTGTTAATATCTTTAATGAAAAAAAATTATAAGTAATTATTTTTTTGTTACTATTCATTGATCGTAAGCTTTTTTTAAAATTTTAAAAAAATTGTTACAATATGGATTTAAAAGTATATTTTGTTGTTAATCATATTGTTACTTAAGCAAAGAATATTTTTTGTTAATTGAATTAAGAGAAATATTTTTTAAAATATATAATAAAGTGACTTAAAAATTAAAGGGCATACAAAACAATGAAAAGAAGTAGGCATTCGCTTATGAAACACATGATTAAAAAATCTTTTTTACAACTTAAAATTATGATTTATCTTTTATAGCCAGGTCATAGATTCTAATTCTTATACATACATATATAAGAATTAGAATCTATATCGCTCGTTTGCTGCAACACTGACGAAATTTGGGCATTTGATTAATATTCTTCTGGTTTTAGCATTATTTTTTAATTATTAATAATAAGCGACAATTTTTAAGTTACAACTGAGGGTTCTGTACAAAAAAAGTTATTTATGTGATTATTTCTGTAAAAATAACTCAGAAATCCTACTTTTTGAATTATGTAGCTGTTGCCGAAAATGAGCGATATATGTATGTAGGTATGTAAAATGGTTGATTATCTACAAAGTACTAAACATCCAAAAAACAACGGTTTTCTTGAAGGTACATAATATTTTCTAATAAAACATAAACGTACACATTGCGTTCTTTTACATTGAAAGCAGATTTCAAATATTTTTTTAACAAAATAAAGACAAAAATCGTAAAATTAATTATACATAATTAAAGCGTAACACCATTAAAGAAAACGAAACAGAAGATTTAGACATAATTACTGTAACGTTGCAATAGAAGTAAATTTCAAAGAAAAAATCAGGAACCATACGCAAACATTTTTCAATATACATACATACATACATATGTAAACTGAACAAAAAAGATTCTATTTTTAGTATTTCCACTGCTTGGCTTTTTTTTTTGTGCTTTAAACAGGAAAAAGACTTGTGATAAAAAAAAAGTTCTCCGGAATGTATAATATAAGCTTGCCACCTACCAATTATTAATTAGAAACTCATATGTATAAATAAAATATATATGTATTTATTAAGGGATAAAGCTCAAGTTGAACAATTAAACACTATGCATTTTGATATATTAATCAATTTTTCAAAGTTATCGATGAGGCGCTGCTTGAATTCAATATGCATATTTCAAAAATTACTTAAATCAAAAATATGTGCACAAAATGTGCACAAATTATGTGTCTCTTACGTTAGAGCGGTAACCCTAAAAAACTGTAAGATCAAAATAATAAACAATTGAAATATTAAATATCAAATAAAATATTTCATGAAATAAACATAAAATGAAGACTGATATAAGAATATATGAATGTATCTGCTTCATTAAAATTAGTAATAATTCTCTTGTTGAAAAAGGAAAACTCAATTACCAAACACTAGTAAAAAAAAATGAATCGATATCAAAAACGTCGTTTAGTTTTTATTGTCGCTGGTATATTATTAATTTATTTTATATTTCTAAGAGGATACAATGAATATAAAATAGAAGGTGTAATCAAAAATGCAAAAGCAGAAGATGTATGGGAATATGCTGCTGACTTTAGTAAAATGAAACTTCTAAATCCTACAATGTAATTATATTTTATCGATTTTATTTATCAATCTTTTAATAATATAAAAAAAAAAACGATTTTGCCTTTAGCTTAGATTTTAGAATAACGGCTGATGCTGGTACTTATGATCACTGGACTTATTCTGTTGTATATAAGTAAGTTTTAATATAGTATTGCACAATATACTCATATACTCTAAAAAATATTATTGATATTGTAGAAACAAATTTTTTTTTTATTTTTTTTTATTAGGGAAAAACTTTCACATTGGCCCTATTGGATAAATGTGGGTTATGCAGATTATGTTGTACGAAAATTTCCTAAATCTGTTGGAGAAACAATGGTTATTGATTCAAAGCATAAAACATGTTTTCTAGCTGGATTTTATTGCCGTAATGATTGAATCAAATGCAAAATTTTTTATACATGTCTATATTTTTTTACTTTTTCAGTTTATAGTATAGGAGAACAAAAGTTTGAAAATATAAATCAAAAAGATACATATTATATGGAAAGTGTACAATATCAATGTCCACCACTAATGGGAAAATATTGTAAAGAAGAAGTTGAATTTCAGAGAAAAGCTATAATGCATAATTTAACAACACAATTTTCGCAAACATAACAAAATCATCAATAATTTAAATTATTGCAAGTAAATTATCAATAATTTAATTACAAGATCTTTGTATTGTATGCATGTATTTATATTGAGAAAATATAAATTTCTTTATTAAAATAATTCATAAAATGTATTCAGAATGGTTTTAAAAATTATTTACATAGCCTCAGTAAGCATACATATTTTTAATGAAACAAGATTTAATGAAAATTAACCTTGCTTCAAATTAAAAGAAATCGCTTATTGAAAAAATAAGTATGTATGTAGTTATATTACACTATATTAAATAGATTTAAAAAATATTAATACGGTGTATGTTAATTAAATGTATGAAAAATCAAAATAATGCTCAAAACTATTCAAATTTAACAAGAGACGGATCGAATGGTTGTCCTTTAAAAGGGGAACCTTCAACATCCCAAGCTTGCTTTAATAAGTCGCGATTCTCAATATCTCGGGATGTTGGTAAACCTAACATTTCCTGTTGATGATCCCATTTAAGTCTTTGAATTGTAGCCTGATCCTCTTGCGGTAATTCATGTAATTCTCTAGAACAATCCATTTTACTCAAATCGATTGAATCTTCTTGTAACAATAATTTATGCCACCAACATGATTTTATTTTATCTAAGTTAATTTGCAATTTCTTTTCTGACATACTCCATACGGCATCGTTATTTTTACATTTGCCATAAAATTTTCCTTCTAAAATTATTTTATTTGATTGTTTATTGAATATAACTATTTCATCACTTTTTATAGTTATTTTTAAATCTTTCGATGATGTAATATCGGATGGTAAAATAACATGAATTTCTATGTCGTTTATAGTTTGAGACCAACAGTAATTGTTAAATTTGGCCCCATTATGGAATTCATTCAATTGAAAGCTATTAGTTTGTTCTGTTTGTTGTTGTTTGGATTCATCTACTTGATCTTCATCGATATTCATTTGGTTAATATTGACATTTTCATCAACTGAACTTACTATTTCCTCGGTAACTACCTCAACTTCATTAGTAGCTGAAGGTACTTTATCTATATGATGTTCCGTATTAGGTTCAAATTGTTTAATCACCTTAAATTTAAAAAAGTTTAAAAAGTTTTTTATTTAACAATCATTTATAACACTTTATAATATTTATCTATTTAGTGCATAAATAAAATTTTGCACTAAAAAAGTAAAAATTTCAGTAATATGTAATATAGTAAGGAAATCCTTCAGATATACAGATTATTCCAAATGAATTGAATATTCATTGTTAAAAAATTTTATTGTATTGGAATAATTTTTGTCCCTGTTTCTTTTTGTTGGAAAATGGCCACCCTTATATACTAAGTGCTAGGAATTCAACTTACTTTTAACACAAGTTGCTCTTTGAAACCTCTTGGAAAACCTATATTATCTTCTTTAACTTTCATTTCATGATAAAAATCCGTGCTTAAAAATTAAATGTTTTTATATAATTTTCTTTTTATTTCAGTTTGTTTGTTACCAGCGGGCCAGAAATCCAAATACAGATTGTAAAAAGCCAACGACTGTTTGTCTTTCTTGCAAAATTTCCATTAATATTGTGTCATGTCTCTGCGTGTTCATATTGAAAATTATTGAAATAACTTTCTTAATTTAATATTTATTACAAAAATTTGTTTAAAACAATTTTTTTTTAAAATTTGATTGATTCCTAATTGTTTATAGCATCTTAATATTTAAAAACAAAAATGTTATGATTTTGACAGTTGTCAAATTTTTCATTTGAGTCGTCAATTTTCAAACAAATATTGCATTATTGGCACAACAACACAATTATGGTGATAACGCAATATTTTTTCCATTTCTAATGATGCATGAGAAAACTTACTCAACTACAAAAATATATTTTTATTCGCATTTTATAGCCAATAATAGTTCTGTCCAAGATAGATAATTCATTATAATATATTATAATACATTATAATGAAACTTATTTAAGATAGAAATGTGACAGCATAAAATTGAGAGATATAAATATTTATCGTGGCAGGTAGATATTATTGATTATGTTTTACACAATAGGTAAAAAATTAAAAATTATAAAATAAGCTTACTGAAAAATAAAATTAAATACATTATTCTTTTGCGGTGAGACAGAACCTTATTTTGCAATATATTTATTTTAATTAAACATAACCTCATGTAAAAATTGGTATCCGGTTTTTAGAGCTGAGGAAGTCATGCAATTCTTAGTTTTGCAATTATTGCTTGATTGTAAAATCAGTGTGCGCACATCTAAGCAACTAAACTGTTTCGTCAATTCAAATCGATTACGTTTGCTAACAATTCCAATCAGTTTGTAAAAAATTACAAAATTTTTGATTGTTTATTTTGATTGATACAGGTGAAAGTGTGTGCGCTTGAATATGTTTGTGGAATACAAACAGTTTCAAAACTAAACATTGCATGTCTGGCTAGCTTAAAGTACTTAAAATACTGAATTTTATCTTTAAGTAACGAAAAAATAAATTAAAAAAAACATGGAAATTTTAATATTATAGGAAATTTTATGATTTTTTGGTAATTTATGTCTAAGTCACTTGGTTATAGTAACTTAACGATAAATTACCTCACATTTATAGTTGAAGAAATATATTGAGAGGAAAGATTATATGTGCAGAAAGGGTTAATTCTACCAATTTTGCTTTTATATTCATTTTTGTTAAAAATGTATTATCCCAGACAGTTTGCATGCAAAAACTTTATAAAGTTTTTAAAAACTTTCTTATTACAGACAGACCCCTATAATTCTAATCCTAATTGCACAAATCACAAATTTGTTAATAGAATTGTAAATTCAATGTATAAAGCCTGAATAAAAAATATTTTTATAACGCTGTTAAATATGCGCAAAGGTGCTTAATGTGATATTGAGGTATAGGTGTACTTAATAGATTTTCATTTTAAAAGTTCATTTAGTACAAACACAGCTTTACAAAATTTATTTGTTTTCCTTTAAAATTTTAAAGTAAAAAATAGTTACATTTTCTTTCAGTTCATTTCATTCATAGTTTATCCTTAAAATAGTTTTTGATTATGAGCAAATATTTATTGGACAATATATTATTTATCTTCATATTGTGCCAAAATAATGTTACATTTTATAAAAATTAATATCAATGTGGAAATTATATAATTGAAAATTGAACAACTTAAAAATTTTGATAACAATGAAGGATTTAGAAAGAAATCCAGGTACTTCAGGATATATTAAAAAAAATAAGAGATCGGTAGGGCCAATATGTCGTGGAAATTGTGAAAAAATTAAAGGAACAAAATGTTCAACTTTCACTGAACCTCAACGTTTAAGAATATTTGAAGATTTTTGGTCAAAAAATTATAAAATGAAAGATCGTCATGAATACTTGAACAAGTTGATTGATAATTTGCCATCGGAAAATGGAATGCCCATATATAGTTATCATTTGATGCTAGATAATAAACGTATACACGTTTGTCGAGAAATGTTTCTAAGCACTTTAGGGATTAGTATTAAAATGTTGAAATTTCCTAAAGAAAATAGCAAAAATGTGAAGATGAACTGCCAATCAAATGTATCCAATTCTAGTTCAGAATCAGATATTGACATTCAGTCAATTTTAAATGACGAAACTTCTTCAGAATTTAAAAGTCCAAACCCAATAGTAAATGTAAGTGGCAAAAGAGTAGCTTGTACAAGAGAAATTGGTATACAATGTAATTTACTTAAAGAGTTATGGACTGATTTTACTTACCAGTCAAAAAAAAAATTTTCTTTTTTTGAAAATTTTTTAAATACAGTATCTTTATCTAACAGTAGAAATCAACAATCAGACAGAAACATTTTTAGTTCGAATAAATTGAAATCTGGATTTTCAATTCCTCTGTCATCGTCGGAAGCTTATTCAGATTCTTATGCTGACAATAAGAGTTCAAGTGCACTTGAAAGTATTCCAGACACATTAGGTTATCAAGATGATATAGACACATTAATTGAAACTGTTCTAGAAACAGAATCTAATTCTGATGCTGAGGAATATTATCAACCAAGAGTTAGTAAAACAAAATTTTCTAACAATTATGTAAAACTTTCAAATGGTTTTAAATGTCAGTTTTGTAAGAAAATATTTCGATTAAAATCGGCTATCCTGAATCATTTAAATTCGTATTTATGCCACAAAAAGTTAAATAATGATCCATTTTCATTAACGAAAAAAAAGTTTCTTAATTCTAATTATAGAAACTCATGGAAAACCAAAAAACGAATTCAAAACTTAAGAGAAAAATTCGAAAGTAAAATAAATATAGAGACGCAGCAGAAAGAGGTGAAAAAGAAACTCAATACTAAAACATGTCCAATATGCTCAAAAAGGTTCATGACAGAGCAATCAGCTATAGATCATTTTAATACACATACGAAAGAAACTCCTTATGAATGTTCTTGTGGAGCAAAGTTTACACATCACAAGAAATTCATTTTGCATTTATCAAAATTTCTATGCTCCCGAAATGGCGCTGTTACAGCTGTATACAATAAATCAGAGAAAGGAGATATCAAAAAACAAGAGCTTGCTCCATCAGAAACATTCTATTGCAAAATATGCGACATTGATTTTTCGGAAAGTAAATGTGAAAAGCACTTTTCATCTGAAAATCATTTGCAAAATGAAAATGTATGGATTAGAAAATATGATATTAGGAAATATACCTGTTTAGAATGTAAAATGAATTTTGAATTGTTACTAGAATTGGTTAGGCATCGAGTAAAAAAACATCACAAACGAATCTCGTTTTTATTTTTTGAACGTTTAGAAAATTTTAACTTAAAGTATTGTTATATCTGCGACAAATCTTTTGTTAAAAGGATTAATTATTATGATCATATGAATATGCACAAAAAAATTTATGCTTATGCATGTTCTTGTGGAAAAAAATTTCAATCTTATAATTCATTAGTATATCATTCACAAAAAAGAGGTTGTCCTGTAGAGGGCCGTATTCTTCCAAATTATTGTCCAACACTGCATTCGACGAGACCTACAAATAGCGTCAGATCAATAAATAATACGACTGAAGAGGAAACTGAAAATAAAAGCAATTATTTAGAACCTAAACGAATAATCGATAAAACGGCAAAAATACCTAAAGCAGGAGAGACTTCAAAAGATAATATTTATCAGAAAATAGAAAATAATGTATCCCACACTAGCATTATTAAAAACAATAATTTAAATAATCATCCACCAATTATATATTATCCACAAATATTTAACAGTGAGTGCGTTTTAGATCAAAATCAAATTATAAATGTACCGGGACATCAAAATAATCACATAATTCCTCCACAAATTATGCCTGGAACAGTATTTGTATATGAAGCGATTTCTCAGCCAAATGTCTATCAAATACCACAAATTGTAAATTTAAGTGATATTGGGCAACCAATGCAAATCCCAATTAATTCAACAAACAATACAGTTGAGCCTACAAATTTACCAACGAGTTCTATTGATTTTGATCCAGAGTTCAACAATATGATAAAATTTAAAAACTTTTCAACAAATGAGAAAAATTTAATTATAAATCCTGAACAAATACCAGATCCTAAAGAGAAAAATATCAATTCCGAAAATAGAATATCAAATTTTGAAGAAATACAAGAAGCTCCTATCATTATTTCTGAAATTGAATCTAGCGATAATAATGAAAAACAAGATAATAATGAAAAAACTATTAACGACATTCATGAAGAACAAATATCAGGTGATGAAATTGACCCAAATGAAAGTAATGTAGAAGATGAAATGAGTATTTCTACTAATGCTTTATCTCCAAATAGAAAAAATAAAACATTTTATTGTGAACTTTGTAGACTAAATTATGCTTCTTCTTGTGCTTTAGAACATTTTTATGATATTAATCATCGAAAACTTGAAGATGAATGGCGTAAAACTTTCAATATTTATAGAATTACATGCCCTTTATGTCCACGTACAACATTTGATAAATTTTTTGGATTAATTTGTCATCAATATAAGGTACATCGTATTAAAGTGGATAAATTATTTTTTAAAAAATATAAGGAATCATATGAAAAATTTAATAAAGTTTAAATATAACTTTTCACAGAAAAAAAATAAGAAAACTTTAAGTTAATCACTAATATAATTTTTTGTTTATAATATAATTCATTTAATTTTAATAATTTCATCTTTAACTACTTATATGCATATAAAATCAAAAAATTTCATTATTTTTTCTCTATTTCTTTAATACTTTCTTTAAGATGTTTTTATTTATCAATTCTTCCTAAAATATTGTAAAAATTGTTTATATTAAAAAAAATATTCAATTTTTTTCCATTATTATATTAATTTTAAAACTAATTTTATAACTAAATAATAACTTTTACACTGCAGAATACTTAAAAATCTTCTATTTTTCTAAAACACTTTTATAACACCCTCGCAACTTTTTAATTGACTCAATCTAATAAAATCAACAATTAAATTTAAGAAAAACGAAAAGTGATTAGAAACGAAAGAAGTATTTTGGTTCAGTATTAAATAATTGGATTATATTTGGTTAAGAATTATAAAATTCATTGAAATTTAAATAAAAGTTGAAAATAAGAGGAAGAAAATATAATTTTTATTTCCATTACAATTTTTAATATTTTATATTGTACTTAATATATAGCAGTATTTTTTTTTTTATTAATTTTCACATTATAAAGTATTTTATTTTTACATATTTTTTTTATGTAATTAATTTTTTTTTTTTCATATTTATTTAAGAACAAATTGTTTACTAACATGTAATTATATACAATAGTAATTAAGATAAAATTCGTTTTATAAATATATGTATATTATTTTTAAATTTGTTTTCTTTTATAAAATAAAAATTTTATTTTATTTTGAATATTATGAAATTTTCATTTAAATTATAAATAATATGTATTATGATTACTTAATAATTAAAATATGATATTTTTTGAAAATAATTTTATTTACCAGCTTCATTCATATTTTTTGGTATACTTAATAATGAATTTATTAATTCAGAATTTCTTTTTGGCATTTGTGGTGTTAAATAATTCATATTACCACCATTTGATGTTAAATATTTACATGGATTATTTGATGCAGATGGATCAATAGCAGCTAACCATGCTATCAATTCTCTAGCATACTATAAATGTGAATAAAAAAAAAATATAATGTAGTCATTAAAAATTTATTAATATTAATTTTTAAAATAATTAAAAAATTTTTTAAGCAAGTGACCCAAGTCCATTTCAGTCAAAAATAGAATATTGCTTTGTTTGTGTTTAAAGTAACAAAAAATTCGGTTAAATGATTATTTTCTTTATAGAATATGTATTTATTTTCTTATCCGATAACATAAGTCTCATTTCCAACAAAGTAATTTACATTAATATTGCTTTGGAAATAAAAGAGTTTTGTAATCGCAAAAGAACTTAGGTCACTTCCAAAATAAATCACACAAATATTAAATGTGTTACGAAACATATTTTTTGCTTAATAAAACAAAATCACAATTAATATATTAAAAAAAATTCGAAATATTATTTAGAATTTTTCAATAATTTTAAATTATACATTTTATTAATTTTTTAAAATAAAAACTTAAAATATTAATAAAAGTACTTAATGAATAAGAAAATATAATTATTAAATATTAATAAAATAATTGATTAAATTTAATAAAAAAAAAATAGTTTATTATAATATAATATTACCTCTTTATCCAAATATCGTTCTTCATCTGGGCGAGGAAGGGCAACTACTAGAACGCAAATAATTGATAATATGAATAGTGTTGAAAATTTATTCATTTTTGTATTATTTTTTTTTTAAATTTATTTATTAATTTTTTCACTTAAAATTTTATTTTTATTTTTTAAAATAGATGTTTTCTTTAGTGAAATTCAATGATAAATGTTAACAATAAGGATCAAGTGATGCCTTTATATAGTAAAATATATTTTTATGTTTCAAATAAAAAATAAGTATACGTAGATAATGATGATATGGGCGTATAGTTTAAATATTATGTAATTACATTTATTTTTTCTGTTATTGACATAATTCGCTGAAATTATTGGATTTAATGTACTGCAAACGAATTTATCCATGTACATACATAATCTACACACATAAATTTTCGCTTTTTCACTAGGTCGTATTTGATATACATATGTACGTATTTTATTTATTAGAATTTCATTTCAAATATCCAAATAAGGTATAATAAATTTTACATACAATTTTATTTATTTATTCTTTTTTATTTGTTTCGAATAAATAAAATAAAATCCATTTTCAAATACATAGATCTCTTTTAGAGTCATTTACCAGGTTACCTTAAGATAAAATGAGAAAAATTTCTTCCTTTCCTTCTTCTTTTTCGACTACAATTGTTATGCACAAACGTATGGTAAAATATATATGTACATATATATCATAATGCAAAATATATGTATATGGTATTGATAATTTGTCTTTCACCTATAAAAATTTACGGTTACTGTGATCTGGTATTGACAGAGATTTAAAAATAAAATAAAAAAAGTACTACATTTATAATGTTCTTATATAGGGTATAGAGGTACCATGAGTAAAGATTCATCAAGCATAATACATATCATAAATGTATGTATAGAAATTTAAGTAGACATAATCTTGTATACGTTTCAATTATATAACTAAATAGTATGTCAAAAACATTAAACATGACTCATTAATAGTTCATATTAAATTGAAACATTTATATATTTTTGTTAAATTTATAAAATTTTTTATTTTATAGATTATATAAATCAAAAAGAAATCTTTAAAATACATACATACATATGTGTATATTAAACAAAAATATTTAAAAACTGGGATATTAAATTGTTGGAAATCGTAAATAAGAAACTAATTATAATCCTCATTAAACTACATAATTTCTTTAAACTCTTATTGGTTCAGTATTTATCGGAAATTCTTTATGTAAAGATCTTAGATTGAACTGAATTCCCTACGTTAATCCCCTACGTTAGTCGCTCCTAAATGTAGAATAATCATTACGTGTGTAAAGTCTTATATTAGCTTTAAGTAACTCGTGTACAGAATATTACTCGTCTTATTCTACGATTTCTTAAACTTTATGTCACAAAGACTTTCACACACTACTTTTTTCGTGCTTTGAACATTCCACCTGAATGTTTATCACACACTGGGGGTTGTTTAATTAAAATTTATTTATAAAATCTTTATATTAAAAATTTAACACGCAAATAATTGATAATATCCAATCAAAATAGAACAAACTTCTTAGAATTTATTGCGGAGCAAGCAGTATGTTGGCTTTTTGAGAAATAAGGAATGTTAGATCAATCTGTTTCAATTCGAACTTTCCATTTGATGATTTCATTTTTTATATAAATAATTTATGTATTTGATTTTAATTAAAATAGGATTATGTACATATTACATAATTTAATATCATTTTACTATTTCAAAATTTTATTTTGTTATTCTTTAATAAATCAAACACGAATTAATTAGCAAAAGTATATAATTATTTAAATTTTAACAAAAAATATGTATGATATTCAAAATGAGAGAGGATTATTAATTTACAAATTTTACTTGAATTAACATAAAAATTTCTAACTTATTTATTTTATATTTTTACCTTGATTAAGAAAAATATATATGTATATTTATTTATTGTAAAAATTGGTTCTAAAGCTCTATTTAGCAATTTATGTGTTGTAAATATGTTTTTTTGAACTTAAATAAATTTTTTTTTATTTAGTTTATTAAGAAATACATTTATGCAAATGTACCAAATCTAAATTAAACTAAAACAATATCTTAAAAATTAAAAAAAAAATTAAAATCAGAAATTAAACTTATTCTAAAAAAAATTAAATGAAACCGTTGTTTATTACTTATAATATATTGAACAAAGCCTAACATATTCTTACAATCTGCTTAAAATATAACGACTTCACAATAATGTAAATAAATATGTATATAATTAAATATTTAGCGATAACTTAAAAATAGGTTTTATAATGCTAAATTTTAAATTTTAATATATTTTTTTTTTTTGTTTTATTAAACTCAACTCTTTGATTTTTGGTTTACAATTTTGTTCTGATCAACTTAAAAATAGTTTTAAACACAAAATATAGTTTAAAAAATGTATAAAACAACTAACCGGAACATTTTATAAAGCAAAATTATATTTAAAAAAATAATTGTTTCATAAAATATAATAAAATAAAATTTCGATCTAAAAATTGAAATTTTTTTAATATTAATATAAAAATTAAATGTTTTTAAATATATATTATGTACGCACTTTATTATTGTACAATAACTTTAAAACACTTTATCTACTTTAATTAGTTTGAATTAATTTTTATAAAAATTAAGTGATCTTGGTGTAAAAGTGATCTTTTTTAAACATAAACGGGCTTGATTTGTCATATATATTTGATCTTTCGTTAAACCACAAACAGTCTTTTCCCATTTTGGATCTAAAATTTGTTGTTTTGCATAATTATCATCTACTATATTTAAAGTATTGTTAACACCTAAAGATCCAACTGCATGTGAATTATCATTTGAAGCATCTTCAGATGAATCTAATATTCCAGATTCACAAAGAGCACTGTCAACAACTCCAGAATCTGAGTTTAAAAATTTACTTGGTGTTTCTGTTTCATATGGTAGATTGAGAGCTGGTACATTATTGTCCCATGTATTCATTGGTAAAGATTTTCTTGCTTTCTTATTTGATGGATACAAATTTTCTTTATAGTGTTGTTCGTTATTTTCAATATTTTTACGTATGTTTTTGTTGACTGTATCATTCTGTTGATTATTCATTGAATTACTATTTTCATAGCTCGATGTTTCCTGTTCTTCGTTAATAATTTCTGCTAAATCTTCTGCCAGTCTATTGGGACTTGGTGGAATATATCTTTCACCACCACGTTTCTTACCAAGTGCAGCTAACGCATCCTTAAATGGTGTTGGAGTTTTCGGTCCAATATTCAATGAAGCTTTATGAGGAGTTTCTAATGACGATGAATTTTTAATATCTTCTTCATCCTTTGTTTCATTTTTTATGTTACCCCCGTTTAAGCGTTCTTTCGTCCTTACTGGAGTACTTGCTGAAAAATTCGTATCAAAGGATAAATTTAAACACGGAGAATTTAGTAATTGACTTGGAGAAAAAGGTAACGGTTTAACGGGAGTTACAGCTGGTGATGATTCCTCTTTTTTGATGTTGGTCATTTTGACATCATTTTCATTTTTAACATCGATCATCTCTATCGGGTTGTTAGATTGATTATAGGATTGCGTATGCGATTGTTCTAAATTTAAGCTTTTCTTCTTTAAAATATTGGGGGGACGGTAATGTAGCAATTTCGGACCACTCTCCGAATTATTATTGTTAGATTTTGCAGAATATGAATTAGTTTGTATATTTATGTAATGTTGAGAATAAGTATTACTACTGCCACCGCTATTTATTAAATTTTTCAAATTTAAACGACTATCCCTGTAATCATTCCCTACACGTTTCTCTTGATTTATTATTAAGTTGCTTTCAATTCGGGGTTGCTTGCGAACTTCAAATTCATATTTCCTTCGCATAGTAGAGTTCCAATGATTCTTGATAGCGTTATCCGTCCTTCCAGGCAACAATTTAGCTATTTTAGCCCACTGATTTCCTAAAATATACAATTTTCACAAAGTTTTAAATACATCTTTGATCGTTTAATATTACCCCATTGTTGGTGAGCTTGATAAATAATTTTGTCTTCTTCTTCTGTCCAAGCAGTTTTCTTAATATTTGGGTTTAAGTGATTATGCCATCGTTCCCGGCATTGTTTTCCTATTCTACCATTTAGATACCTCGCTATTAATGTCCATTTCTTTGGCCCATACCGTTTAACAAGCTCAATAACCTTGTCGTCCTCTTCTTTCGTCCATGGACCTTTGATCAACTCTGGATTAACCACTTTCGACCACCTTTGTTGACACTGAATATCGGATCTGTCGTTCATCAATTTACATATGATTTCCCAATTTTCACCATATTGGGTAACCAAGTTTTTCAAAGTAGCATCTTCTGCTTTTGACCAACGCTTAGAATTTCCAAATTTTTTGGAATTTATACTACTATCATCACCATCACCAGCGTTACCATCAGATTGCTCTAAAATTATTTAAAAATAATCTTGTTGAAAAGCATCGTTAAAAATTTCAAAATAATTTAAATCAACCTGAATAATCATCATCTGCACAGGAATCGCTGTCATTATTCATGGCCGTTGTTAAAAATTAAAATGTCAAGTCGTTTTTTTTTAAACCCAGTTCTTTCTTTAAATGTTAAAAATCTACGTCAACTATTCACGCACATGAACAATCAAAACATAAATTGATGAAAAACTTATTTAAATTCTAATTTTCGCAATTTTGATGTGATATTTTTAAATTTTCAGGCTTTGACTTATGACAAAAAAAAATCTGTTTAACTGACGGCTGCCCCCTTTTCTTCTTTCTTTTAATTTTCTAAAATGATGATGCCGTTGCGCTCTTTCAAATTACTATACTTCAAAATTTTGTTTACTATGGAATATACTATCTTTTTTCTAACAGTTACCAATTTTTAAGCCGTTTTATATAAATTAAGAAACTATATTTACATCTCAAGCAATATTAGAACATATTATCCTTTCGAATTTATATAAAATTTAGCTTGATTTATGTTGTTTTTTATGTTTTTAGAACTAATACTTTACACCTGCCTTTTTCTTTACCATCCAGTCAACTTAAATTTAAAAAAGTGATGCCGTGTTTTGGTTTAAAATAATTTGTAAATGTCACTACTATAAATGTCAGTACATAGTATTGTTAATTCGAATCAAAACTTAAAAAAATAAGTAAAAATATACTGTCAAAATTTTATCTTGTTACGGACAACAAATATTTTTGAAACAATTCATTGAGTTATAATTTTTTTCATACGCCGTTTAAAATTTTTCCTTTCTTATTACTTATAGTTATTGTAAAATTAACAGCACTTATTTTTTTCATAGAACATAGCTTTTTCAACAATGTACGTTCATTAGAATTCGAATTTTATTTCACAATAAACTACTTGTTCATAATTAGCATCGTTGCCTTTTTTGCCGAAGTTGTAATTTTATCTGCACGTGTGCAAAAATATAGAAAGTACGATAAAAGAAATTTTCCAAAAAAAAACTTATTAAAAATATTAGTTAAAAATATAAAACTAAATTACTAAAGTAAATTTCGAGAATCGTTCAAAAGAAGTCTTCATGTCTTCACAACGAAAGGGGAGACGAAAACAGAATCAAATGTCGTATTGAAAATTTGTCAGTTAAGAGAAGAATAAAATGTATGTTTGCGAAGAAATTGCATTATTTGCACTCAAATATTTGTCCAAATAAATCAATAAAAGAAAAGTATGTTTATGTGTCAGGCTATTAGATTTTTGTAAATTTTCTTTTTACGTGAATTTGTAATATGAAACTCAAAAGAGAAAATATTCAAAACTACATATGTTTAAATGAACATGTTCTTGGCGTAACTTAATTTTGAAACAAGCTTTTGATTTAGGTTTTGAGTTTCTGAGTACATTAGGTATCTTGCTTGTCGTAAACTATTATTTAAAAAAAATATTTCAAGTAAATATTTATACTTTTACGTTGAAAGCAATGTTTTTAATATTTGTAATCTACGAACTGCCAACAAAAATTTAAAAAAAGCATGCAAAAATCAGCAGATCGTGGCAAATCTTTTTAAAAATTTATTTTCTGCCATGTTATTTTTAAAAATCTGACAGGAAATCTGATGATAATTGGGTCATCAGATTGAGATTTAACCGCAGATTAAATCTAATCTGTAACAAGCTACTTAGACATAAATTTTTTTTTACCTTTTAAAAACATGTGTGAACACATACTTCATTTCGTATAGTTTGCTATACTAAGTTTAAAAACAGAACCAAAGCGGTGAAAGGTTTCCCTTGTTATAATGGAAAAGAGAGCGGAACGGCAAAATGACTAAATATTCTGTATTTTGGATATCATTTTACTCACACAAAATCAATAAGATATAACAGGCAGTAGCCTCAAAAATGGATAATAAAATAATTGTGAAGTTGCATTCTTATTGTGTGCTGTTCCATTTAGTAACCTAGAAACTATTTTTTTGTAGTTCGAAGTGCTGTATCATTGTGTTTAGGACATCAATATAATCAAATGCACTTTGTTATAGCAAAATTATCAAAGCCTGGGGTCTTATAATGTAATTATCATTTTTCTGAATACGAAAAATCGAATTACATAGTAAGGGCCCTGGACCTTTTTTGTCTTTAATTTATATTTTAATATTGCGAATATATTGCTAACGAATTTCTACCAGTAGTCTGGTGCGCGAAATAAAGTTGCATCTTCACAGCAGAGTTCTTACCATGCAATTCGATTTTCGTTAAGCGATTTTCGTATTTGCCGAAATGGAAAGAAAGAACCATGCAAATTAGTGTTATCTCACGATTTTTCCGAACACGAAAATCGAATTACACCAAGATTATTTAATAATCCTGAGTATTTTAAACTAGAAATTGTTTCCGTAAGGTAGTACAATAAATTTAATTTACCTCATAATATCACATGTGAAACCATTCATGTTTTAATGTTAAAAAGAAGTCTTTAAATTCTAGATAATATCAATCGTTTCTTATTTTTCTGTCAGCTGATGCTAGTGTCTTAAGAAATTTTAAAATTATTCTTTAATAAGAATGATAAAGCTTCCCAGTGCGAGTAGTAACGAAAAATTAGATTATTAAAGAGTTCTCCAAAAGTTTATTTTTTAAAACATTCTGAAAAGAATTCTGAAATTTATTTAAAAAGTTTCAAGTAAGTAATTTATTTGAAGTTAGAATTTTAAGATTATTAGAAAAACTAATATTAAAAAAAATAAAAAAATATTAATTATGTTTAAATGTTTTTAAATAATTAGATGAGCAAACTATAGTTGACAATTAATTAAGAATGATTCTTCCGTCACTTTTTTGTTTTCCACTCCATATTGTTTTTCACTCCATATTGGAATAATTTTCTCTTAACCGAAATTTACCATTACCATCACTGATTATTCACAATAACTTTGTCATTATCTGTTTTGTGAATTATAGCATTCTTATGAAAGAAAAAATTTTTTGTTGTACACTAAATATTTGCACGTGGTTCTTTAAATAGTTCGTCATTTTATTTTTGAGTACTTTATTTGCCGTCACTGGGTTAGCTGTTCATAATATAGTAAATACTTATTTTTCAAGATGCAGGATGTTGATGAAAAACTAATGTTACAATTATGTTGTGATTATTTGAAAAGTAAAGACAAAAAAGTTGCAAAATACTTAACGAAAAAATTTAACTTGGTAAATACCTCAATTTTTAATATTTACATATATTCAACTACAATAAAATAAAGATAAGCATAATATACTTAAAACGGTTATTGTAGGAAGCTTTAAAAGACAATGCCCCAAAACTTGAACAAATTATTACAGGGCATTTTAAACAAATGAATTCAAACAAACATCAAAATGGAATAAAAATTCAAAAAACTAATTCAAGTATAAAGAAAAGTAGCGTGAATATTGTTAAGAGACAGGGAATTGGGGCTTTTGTAAGACTGCCAAAGAAAGCCGAAGTACCTTCTGGTTGGCGTTGTTTTAATTGCAAAGAGTTGGGTCATCTTGCCGTAGATTGCAAGGGTTTAAAATGTTTTAACTGCAATCAAGATGGTCACAAAATCAATGAATGTAAAGAGAAGCTAAGTGAGAACCGCTTTTCAGGTTTTACATGTCATGTTTGTAAAGAAAAAGGTCACATAACACGGAATTGCCCAAAGGTAGATTTTAAGTGCCATAATTGCGGTGAAAGTGGTCATAGTTTTAAAGAATGCAAGAAAGAAATTAAATGTCAACTATGTCAAGAAAGTGGTCATACGAAGCGAGAATGCCTAAAAAATACAGCTTGCTATAAATGTAATGATAAAGGCCATATAGCGAGATATTGTAAAAATCAAAATAAAAATGAAGATTGCTTTAAATGCGGTCAAAAAGATCACCAGAAAAAGGAATGTCCAGGTATGGCGACATCTCAAAATAGTGAACCCGAAGAAGCCTCTGAAATTTCTGAGCAAAGTGATTAAAATATACATATGCGAAATTTAAATAAAATATGTTTTTTATTTCCTTACATGCTTATAAATTAACTTTACATTGTCTTGTTCTTTAAAAACAATGTGATGCTGAAATTAAAAAATTAATTTATGCTTTTAGACAACGGCTGAGAGAAATGCAGGCCTGGACCCAAAAAGAAAGTGGCAGTTCACAGCTGATAAATTTAGACGTATTGTTATGGGATCTATAGAGGGACTTTTAACATCATAAATTTCCCACAAGATTAGCTTGTTTCAAATTTTTAATTAGGAAAATTAAAAATTCAACTTTTCTTTCCTAGTGGTTACATTTTTAAAGTTGTGTTATTAAAACTTTAAAAAAAACCTTCCAAATTCCGTTCATTTTTTTAAGATTTCAATAAATGCTACACTACAGGAAAACAAATACATAGTGCAATTTTTCTAAGTATTTAGTTGATTTTTCGGTATTTTTCCATTTTGTATATGTATTTGGGAAAATATACATTTGATATTAACGAGTTTGCTAATTTTGTACGATATATCTCCCAAAATGCATACTTCTGGTATAATCACATTGTGTGTACTACATTAATTAAACTTACATACATATATGCTTCATAATTCATAAAAATTGCTGCATATGCGAATTCTTTTTATATTAAAAGTCCATATAATTTGTTTTAGGTATGTATGTGATTATAGTTTTATTAGGAATTATTTTCACATTATCAGAAAGGGTAATTCGCTAATTTATCTAAACGACCGCATTAGAAGCTATAGAACTTATAGAAGTTTCTTTATAATTTTTTTATTATGTTTGTTTTTATTTAGGGGACAACTTGAAACTACGCATATTTTATAACGATTATAAAATTTTAAAAGCATTTTCATAATTATAAAACTTAAAATCAAATAATTACAAACTTAAATTAAAATCTTATAAAATTTTTATTAACTTTAAATCTTGTATTCTAGACTAAAAAATATAGCACCAAATTTTTTTTATTTACTGTATTATCATTTTTTACTCTCAATTCTCTCAAATATGTTATCTGATATGGCGGTACAAAAAAATGCGGAATAAAGTTGGGTCAAACCAATGGTTTGTATTGTAGCACTTTTCCCTTCAACAAGTGAAAATACTGCTTTTAAATACAGTCTGTATATACCCACCACACTATTATAACTATTTTTATTCATAAACGAAACTATTTCTAGGATTGCATATATTTAGGATCATGCATATATGCAGTCTTTGAAATAAAGCGAAAATTAATATAAAATGGAGTTAACATATTGCTCGATTTTAAGGTTTAATTGTGTGAGTTAAGAAAAATAATTATATTTTTTAATGTCATGGAATTTACCGTTAACTTTTTGTGTTTATAGAAATTTGAAAAAGCTTGCGGTTTCGGAAATATAAGGTGTCAAAAATTCAAATTTTACAAACTTCAAGAGACGATAATTTGAGAGGGGGTGGAGATGGAAAAAATTTTCTTCTAACGAAATGAACTATTTGTTAATATCTAAAAGCCCCTTAAATTTCAAGATTAAAAGCTTCTACAGGCTGGGGTTTAGAAGAAAAACGAAAGCAAAAATTTGAAAAAAAGGACTTTAGATAACGGTAAATTTGAACGGCCATTTTGTTTTTTTAAAGTTTAACTATAGTACACCGCGCTAGGGGAAGCAAGCCACTGCCTTTCTGCGTTTGAAAAATTTCAAAAATGCTTATGGTTTCATTGCAACAAATAGTTAAAAAAGGCCATTTTTAGGGTTTTGGGGGGGAATAACTTCTAGAGGGGGGGAGATAGTTAAAAATTTTGTTCTACGAAAATAAGTTTCTAGTAAAGATCTATGTACATATAAAATTTCAGCTTTCTATCTTCAAGGGTGTAGAAGTTTTGTAAACAGACACACGGACAGACGAACGGACGGACAGAGTGAAACTAATAAGCACTTTTTTTCAAAAATTTTTTGGAAAAGTGCTAAAAAGCTCGAAAATATATTTAATCAAAATTGTAGTTAAAATTTTGAGTTGAATTTTTGGTATGTTGTTCAGAAAACTCCAAATTTCATGTTAGTATAAAAAAATTTAGGTTTTAGTCAACCTTTCGTGTAAAAAACTCGAAATGAAAATAGGCAAAAATCATAATTTTTTTAAAAAAACAACAAAAAAAAAATACATATGTCAAGTTTTAGATATTAATTTATACAAACGTCAATCTATTTCTATAGAAATAAATACATAGTTGTGGCATGGTACATGTTGTAATTCCTAAAAATTCATATTTCTAAAAAAAATTAAGCTGTTTAAATTATGATAAGGCAATTATAATAAACATGGTTAGTAACTTTTCAATTATAATAAACATGGTAAAACTAAAGCCACTAAAATTTGTTAACTTTCAACCTAAAGTCAGTTTAGTTATAAACATAATAAGGAATTAAGGATGCAAGTGATGTCGCACAAAATAGAGGTGCCAGTCACAAATCAGGCTACGATTTAATCTATGGTAAAATATGTTGAGCATTTTCACATCAGATTTTATACTTTTATGCTATTTAAACTTTTGGGAGCAATGTTTTTAATATTAGTAATCTATAAATTAGCAACAAATATAAAAAAAAAAGATGAGCGCGGCACATTTTTAAAAATTTGTTTTTTGCCATGTTATTTTTAAAAATCTGACAGCAAAGCTGATGATAATCGAATATCTTTCTATTATTATTCATTTTTTTGACGTAAAATTTCCATTAGAATCGTATATGTAGAACAAGTGCCTAAGAGCAATAGTTCAAATTTTAAATCTGCTTCTTGCCAAAGCATACAAATTGAAAGCAGATTTGTGATGTTAATATTGTTTCACTGTATAAAAATTTCAAACTGTCAAATTTTAAAGTATGTACTACTTTTGCATCTGGATCATGTTTCACTTGACGTCATTAAAAAAATATATGCAGTTGTCTAAATTTTTGACTTTTAACCAAAACTTGCGTCTACAATTAAATAGACAACCATATGAAAATTTTAAATTATTGATGAAACTGGCATAGCTTAATGTCAAAAGCTCATCATAACATAGGATTGCTCATAATTTTAAAGAAGTAATTAAGAAATTATATGTAAAATATATGAATTAAGCGAAATGAACAAAATTATTTGTATCACGTTAAACCACGTTCTTTTTCCGTAAACTAAATAAAAATTTTAAAATCAAATATATTTTTCTAAGGATTTTTAATTTTTTATTTTATTTTATTAATAATTCTAAGGATTCTATTTTTTACAATAATAGAAATTATTTTGTACGTCATTTGGCATTTCACTAGAGCTTTATCGCTTAACTATTACTTAACGAAAAAAAAACGGTAAACTGTGTCAATTATGAATAATTCCTATATGAAATTTTTTAAATATTTAAAAAAAAAAATAAGTCCTTTTACGAGGCCGTATTAAATTCAGTTATCCTATTAAAAATACTTTTTGTTTCTTGAGTTTTTTTTTAACAAAAATTGTGTTTTGCTATATTTTATGCATTGTGTGGAAACACATGTTTCTCAGTTTGAATTCATAATAATTTAAACTGGCAGCATTGGCATAACTTTTTGCGTGTTTTATTTTCTTGCCATCATTCTTTCTTTTCATATATCGGCGCGTTGCACGTGTTTCTATAAAAAAGTGTGTATGGTAGTCGATTATTTTAAAAAATAAAATTAAATAAAAATGGCACAGATAAATGACGATTTAATAACATCACTTTGTATAGACTTTTTAAAAAATAAAAATAAAAGCTTAGCTGATGTTTTACAACAAAAATTCAAAGTGGTAAGATATTTTTGTAACCGATTTTCTAACATTTGGTAACTTGGAGAAAAAATCAATGTAAAAAATTTGCTTTGATTAATTACGTTTGAATTCACTTGCTTATAATTTAGAAATAAAAAATGTAAAAACTTATACACATATTTTTAAAAATTCTTATGTAAAATTTAGTTTTAACACTTATGCCTCAACATATTTATCTACATATTTCAAATTTTCATGGCAAAAAAAAACGTGGAAATTTTTCATGTTACATATATTTAATTTAGTTGATTTAAGTAGTAGACATCATTAAGTGCCGCATAATGTAAAATTTTAACTTCTATATAACAATTAGGCACATAGTTAACGGATATGGTGCATTCTTGTCCTTTTGTTTATATGCATATCTATATATATATATTTTTTTCTAGCAAAACTTGGCAACTGACTCTCCAAATTTAAAAGAGATAGTCACAAAATATTGTGAGACCACAAAGAAAATCCCAAAATTAAAACAGGGTTCCAAAAATAAAGCAGCGCAGGAAAGCTCATCAAGCGAAGATAGTGACGAAGAAAATGAACAGACTTCAAAGTCTTTATTAAATGGATCTGACAAAAATGGCTTGAAAAAAAAATCTGACAGCTCTGACGAGAGTGATGATAGTGACGACGATAATAAAAATCAGACAAAAAATTTAAAGAAACCTTTAATAAATGGTAAACAATCTCAAGTAAACAAAAAGAAATCAAGTGAGGACAGTGACTCTTCTGACGAAGAAACACAACCATCTAAATTATCAACGGCTAAAGCTCAGCCACCAAATAAAAACATTTTAGTGCAAAAAGGAAAGAAAAAATCTTCAAGTGAGGATAGTGATTCATCGGACGATAAAGTATCCAAACCTTCGGCAAAACCGCAACCAGCAACTAAAAATGCATCAGTAAAAAAAAAAGAGGAATCTTCAAGTGACGAAAGTGATTCGTCTGAAGAAGAAACTACTAAAATTAAAGTTGCACAGCCAAAAGGTCAGCAAACTAATAAAACTGTTGAGGCCAAAAAGAAAGAAGAATCTTCAAGTGAGGATAGTGACTCTTCTGATGACGAACCTGCAAAATCCAAAATTGCAGCTAAAACTGCTACTAAAGCGAATATCTTATCCAAAAAGAAAGAAGAAAGTTCCAGTGAGGAAAGCGATTCATCAGAGGAAGAAACTGCTAAGACAAAGGCAAATTCAGCAAAACCTTCACCTACTAAGCCAGTTGCATCTAAAAAAAAGGAGGAATCCTCTAGTGAAGATAGTTCGGAAGAAGACCAACCTAAAAGTAAAAATAATAAATAAGTTTTTAAAAAATGTTTATTAAAAATTTTATTACTTCAGGTAAACAACAAATAGTTGCTAAGACTTTAGCACCCAAAAAACAAGAGTCAGAAGATAGTGATAGTTCAGATTCTGATGAATCAGATAAAAAACCTAAAACAGCAGCAGTCAAACCACTTGTTAAAAAGACGGCGTTGCCTTCAAAAGAAAAAAGTTCAAGTTCAGAAGATGATTCGGACGAAGCACCACCAGCAAAAAAGGCTACTTTGCCAATTAAAACTTTAAAAAAAAAAGCTGAGTCTTCAAGTGAAGATGACAGCTCAGAGGAGGATAATAAACCTAAATCTGTTCCAATAGCAAAAAAAGGGAAAAGTAGTAGCGATTCGGAGTCAGAAGAAGACGAAAAAAATACCCCCAATCTAAAAGCAGGAGTTAAAAGGAAAGCTTCTGACAATAATGATAAACAAAATAAAAAAGCTAATTATTCTAATTTTGTAAAAGCTGGGGAAAACCGTTTTGAGGTGAGTAAATAAACTACAAATTTCTTCATTGTTAAATTAGGAACTATTAGATTGAAATTCTGTTTTGATCAATAATTTAAACGTTTCCAATGAAAGAAATTTTTAGTGCTGCAATTTTTCATTAGACTATTCATAAATTTTTATAGATATTTTAATACAGCAGGTTAGTTTAAATATAAAAATATCAATTAATTGATTTATAATTAAAGAACTCGAATTCAGCTATCACATGCCGAAAGTGTAATGGTGTTGGTCATTTTGCTAAAAGTTGTACCAATTACAAATCAAATAGATCACAAAATAACAGTTTTGATGGCGGAATGAATAAATCTATGTGCTTTAATTGTCATCAACCGGGACATGCTAAAAGAGATTGTCCAAATGATATGATAGTTAAATGTTTTAATTGCCAAAAATTTGGTCATAAGGCTACAGAATGTTCAGAAGTGTTGAGAGATGACTGTTTCTCAAGTTTTAAATGTCGAAGTTGCAATAAAACTGGCCATATAGCACGAAATTGCCCAGAAAATCCAGCTGCTTGTTATAACTGTAATGAAACAGGTCATTTGGGTAGAAATTGCCCTAATTCGAGCCAATTTAAAAGAGCATGCTATAAATGCGGCCAAACAGATCATATAAAATCACAGTGCCCTCAAAATGATTAGAAATCAAAAATATTTTATTAAAAAATAAAATTTTACTAGAAATTTAAGATTTTGTTAAAAGCAAAAGCTCAAAAATAAAAAGGAAAACAATTGAAATTGTAACCAAAATGTTTTATTTGAAGAAAATATTATGATTTAAGTATTGGAATCTGGATTTTTTTTATGTGGCAGTTGTGCTATATATATGTAATCAACTTTTTATTTTCATTGGAAACAAGTTTTAATAATAACCCCTATTTTTATTTCGAATTCGCGATATTTTTTTTCATACTATGAATGGATGCTAAACTTCCAATTTATTTTGCTTTTCTTTAGAATAATAAATTAAACGGTAATGCATATCATAAAAATAATTCAAATCAAACCACTCCCAAAACTCCTTTTAGAAGAGTTCGTGAAGAGGAAGTTGAAGTAGATCCAAGAGTGAAAGATAACTCATTTGAAGCAAAGGTTTGTGTTTGCCTTTTTTTTTTTTTATATTTTTTGTTAATCTTATAGAAAAGAGAAGCAAAATAAATTGTCAAGCATTCACAGGATTCTCTGAATAAAATAGTTTGTAATTACAAAATGAATAGGAAAATATTTTTAATTGTTGAAATAATTTATTTTAATTTTCTATATTTTTATATGCAATTAATTTTTATATTAAACTGTGCTAATGCTTGTTTTTTTATTACTTCTCTTTTCATGGATTTATTTAAATCAATAAAATTTTCGTAACATTATCAAAAATAAAAGAATGATGGAAATGAAAATAAAAGTGGAGGATTTAATAAATTTAGAAATAATGATGGAGGTTTTAGAAATTCCTTTGGTGGAAATGATAACAAAAAAAATAATTGGAAAAATAATGATCGTAAATCTTTCGATGGTAATGAGAACAGAGGTGGTTTTAATAAAGGTTTTGGAGGGAGAGGAGGAAACCGTGGTCGTGCAGGAGATGGTGATCGTGGTCGAGGTGGTGGACGAGGTCGTGGAGGAGAAGGTGGTGGACGAGGTCGTGGAGGAGAAGGTGGTGGACGAGGTCGTGGAGGAGAAGGTGGTAACCGGGGTCGTGGAGGTCGTGGAGGATTTGGTGACAGAGGACGCGGTGGACGAGGCGGATTCGATGGCAATCGTAAAAGTTTTAACAAATCTTTTGATTCAAACACACAACAAAATAAAAAAATCGTGTTCGATGATTAAGAGGAATTTATGTTTTTATTTATAATATTGCAATTTTACCGTATGAAGTACATAATATCTTATACAAAACAAAAAAATTTGAAATGTTGCGAATTAATTTTATTATTATTAATATAAAAATATCACATATTTTAAAATATGTAGAAGCCCTTGCATATATTAAAAGCCCTGGTGAGTTCTTCCTTTAAACAATATAATATATTGTATATATGTATTTTTAATTTCAATAAACATGTTTTTTTTGTACAAATAATGATATTATATATCAATTATGTATATTATGTGTGTATATCCTTAACTTTAAAATATTAATTATTATAAAAATATCAATAAAAGTTTTCGTTTTTTTTATTTTTTCGTTTTGCAGAAAAATGCTTTTGGTTCATGGGGTGAAAAAGCCAATAAAGATCTTAAACATACTAGGGGAAAGTCATTTAAACATGAAAAAACTAAGAAGAAACGTGGTAGTTATAGAGGTGGCTTTATTGATACGTCAGTAAATTCAATACGTTTTGATAATGATGACTAATATAAATTACTTAAAATAAATGCAAAAATTAATTTCTTCTCCAAATTATAAATTTATATTACATTTTTTTTATATGTATTTTAAATAAATTTTGTAATTTTTCTTCTAAAGTGTGACTTCATCTAAAACTTGTATTTGAAAAACAAAAATATTTACAGATTCTTTATTTTACTTATTATATAAATGTACTACAACTGGAAAATTTATAAAATACAGATAATTCAAGTAATTATTAAAAACAAACTAAAATTTATAGTTGAAAATTAAATTTTAATTAAAACTATGAACAACAACAACGTTTTTTTTGGTTCATAATAATATGCAAAATATACATATACAAAATGAAATTAAAATTAAATTTTTAAGTTATGTTTAATCAATAATTAAAGAAGAATTTAAAAATAAGAATTTTAGTTTATACATACTTTTAAAATAATTTTAAAAATATATATTAAATATATATGTACAATTTATAATAAAATTCTTTTTGATTTTAATTTTATGAAAAGTACATTAATTGAAAAATTATTAAGTATACCACATTTTTATTAATAAGGGATGTTGTCTGTGACGGATTCGTCTTTTTCTCTGTAATATGCAATTACTATTTATAATATGGGAATTGGGTGCATAATTGAACATATAACAAAATTTAGTTGTGATTTTAACGAATTCCAAATTTTTATGTTCCTAAATTAAATGACATTGTGTCGATTCCTGAAATTTAGCATTGCAGAGGTTTATGTATTTATAAAGTCAATTTGCAACTAGGAAAATGCAAAAAAAACCAACATGGGCATAAAAGACAATTTTGTCATACCATTTTCTAGACAATTACTATATAGTATGTACATATTTACACAAATATATTTAGTAAAGTATTGCAGACTGCCATTTTGTATCTTCCAAAAAAAAAAAAAATTTCAAGTGAGGAAAATATCTAATAAATAAATAATTAAGAAAAAGACTTTATTTCAGTTAACATACATACATATGGGTATATTAAATATTTTACTTGCAGATTTGTAACATACTCAAGCAATTCTCAAATATCCAGTATTGCGCTATTATGCTTCTCTAATTCGGAATTAATATTTTTTCAGAATTTAGCTATTAAAAAATTTGAAAATATCTTTTAGATTTTTAAATGTTAATTTCCGTAGATTTTGCATTTTAGATTTATAGAGCGTGCTTTTATATTAAGACCCAAGATAGAACTGATTAACTGAATTATCGAAAATTCCATTCGCTATTATATTCTTGCCCCTTTTTTTTTATATAAATATATTTATGTATTTTCTTAGTGATTATTACATTCGGGGTAGAAAATACAAATATTTAAATAAAGTGTATTTTGTAAATTTGCAAGGGAATAAAAATTCCACAGCAACTTTTTATTGTTTTACTTAAATTACATAGGTACGTGTTCTTAAAATGTAAAATAAAAGACAAATTTTTTTCAATCAAAAAAGTTTATTTTAAAATTTGAAGAGTTTTTATTGTAATAAAAGGTACAATAAGGGCCATTTATATTATTTAATAAAAAGGTGAAATATGTGTCAGACAAAAAAAAATGCTAATAATTTTCTTCCTTTTTCTGTTTTTTTTTTTTTTTTAATTTCATATACCGTCTGAATACGGGTATTAGAATCAGTTCGGTTTTATTTGTAAAATGCTATTTTTTGTTTGTCCGTCTTTTCTGATAGAACATCCAGCGGTTAAAATAAACTGCTCAAAAATATTTATTTTTAAGTAAGGTATTTCTGGTTATTTTTTATTTTTAAATCTCTGTTCATTGATTGAATTTTTTGTTATTTTGTTCTAAAAACGTTCATTATATAAGTTCATAAGGTCCTGTCCGTACCATTAAAGTCCTTTAATTTTACTTAATTTCTTTCATTATTTAGTTGGTATCAGTTTTTTTTTTCGGTTGTTGAAGTCAAAGTTCCCGTCATAGATAATACAATAGTAATACATATAATCTTTTCTGTTTAAAAGTTTCTGTGAAAATAATAACCCAAATTAAAATTTAATTGTCTATTTAAATTATTTTATGAATAAAAATTTTTAGCGATAAAGCGTTTTAATTCGTTTTTAATACTTACACCATTTGAGATTTACTAAATTATTTTACTTACTTGTCACTTTTAATCCGCTTTCCTTCTCTTGGTTCTTCAGCAGTCATCACCTACAAAAAAAAAAATTAAATTAGATAAGGGAACTAACTGTGTTCTCCAATTTCTTGAATTTACTTTAATGCGAACACCATAAATTTCTGCCCCATTTAAAGTTTGTATAGCCATTTCAGCACTTTCTTCAGAAGCGTATTTGACATACCCACAATTTTTATTAGGCAACAGATAAACATCAATTAGGTTGCCAAATGTACAGAATACATTTTTTAAAATCATAATGGGAACATTCTTTTTACCAAAAATTAAAGGATTTTTTTTTTTAATTACAAATTTATCTGGAAGTAATTACTGTAAGAAAAATTTACCGAAGAAAGTACAATGAAACAACGTGCGACACATTTTGCATCCGCTCCAAGGGTAGGTTTAGCTGATGGCAAAGGAACACTGCAAAATGAATCTTTGGACAATTGATCTATAAAAATAAATTCATTATTTAAACTATTTTTTTAGAACATAGTGTTTTTTTATCGTACGGTTCACAAATTGCATGTCTTCGCAAGGATCAATGGAAGATAGCCTTACAATTAATCTTTCTCCTGGAGGATATTCCAAACCATGTAGTTTTTCTCTAAAAAGAGTTTTATAATAATTATTACTTATTAGACTTGCGACAATTAAGAGAATTTTTATTTTAAAAATACTTTGCATATATTGCAGCATCTTGATTGGTGTAAACTACAGTTGCGTTTTGGTTTCTTGGACCTCCAGTAAATTGCAGTACTATTAAAATACAAACTGTTATTTCGAAGTAATTTTTAAAATACATTAAAAACTTACACTCTCTTGTAATATGACAGTAGTCTAGTCCTGGAACAACATCAAACAAACGCCAAAGTTGATCTTGAGTAACTGCACTACTACAGATTACCTCTAAAGTGGTAGGTGAAGAATTATCATGTTTCATTCTAACAAAGCTTGAAATATCACTTATTAAACCCCCACTACTATTGTTATTTAAACCAAAATGTCCAAATCCCGAATTTATTCCGCCGCTCCCACCACCACCGCTATTACGACCTCCTCTTGAAGAATCACGGGAGTAACCTCCGTCATAATAATCATCCATTCCTCTTCCAGGTCTTTTAAGCGGTCGTGCTCTGCGATCTTCATATGAATCATTTGATCTGGGTGTAGCAAAAACTGCCTTATACTTTTGGGGACAATTTTCATAAGCTTTTGCAGCTCCAATAAAACTAAAAAATTTAAATAAATTTTTTTAAATAATATTAAATATACATAATGCATTTAATATACTTTTTATATTTTACGTATGCAAAACCCTTCGATTCTCTTGTTACTTTATCTTTAACAACGGTAACGAATTCTATATCACCATATTCTTCAAACTCACTTTGTATCTCTTCTTTTGTCATTGATTTGTTTACTACAATAAACAAACGCAAGTATCTCTCTTCTTCATTTTCTGATCTTCCTGAACCTGACTCTCGACTGAAATCAATTTTTTTATTAAAATCTCTTTAAATTTTTAATTGAGTTTAGTTACTTTGACGCTACTAATACTTTTATTGGACGTTCTTCATTATCAATTGTTTTTCCATTTAACTCATCTTGGGCAGCTGAACGCAAAAAATTGTAATTTATATAAGTTTTCGTTTAAAATGTACTTTATTCTAATATTTTATTGAGTGAAAACAATATATTGACTGCCTTCTATTCAAATAGCTTTCAATTAGATATGTTTTTTAAAATCTTATTGTAGATGAAAAACATTTTTGCAAAATAGTTTTAAAAAATTTATATGTAGTGTACTGAAATTTCCTTTTATTAAATAAATACTTTTGAACAAATGGGATGGAGTTAAATATTTGATATAAAAAAGCAAATATTGAATCAATAAAATATATAATTAAATGCGACCTTCAATTGACTGTACTATAAAAAAGCTACGCGTTCTATTTCTTTTTTCCACAAATGGAAGAAGTACTTAAAATATTTCATTTTGCTTGTAAGAGGTTCGTACCTATTTAAAATTGAACACTTTATTGTAACTTTTATCTAAGATAAAAATTTATGATGGAGCTTTTAAAATCATATATGTATGTAATACATACATGCATAGGTACCTAATTAGTTATAAATTATTGTACTCACCAGCGGCTTCGCTTGTCTTTGAAAATTTGACATAAGCAACTCCCTTATTTTCTCCTGATTGTTTATTTTTCACAATCCAGATGTCTTCAATTGTGCCATATTCAGAAAAATTGTTCCGAATTGATTCTTCAGTAGTGCTATAAATTTTTTATTTAATATAATGTGAGTAAAATTTATTTTTCTGTTTCACTGCTTATAAATTTTACTTACGTTTTACTACAGAGTACAAAAAGACGCGACATTGGAGGATCATCATCATTTTTCGGCATTATATCCCTCATTGAAATTTGATGACGATCGTATATTTTATTTTTCAAAATAAGAAACCCAAAACTATTCTCTTAAACTATATTAATTCGAATAAAAAAAGGCTGTTTTTTTTGTAATTTTAAAACTAGATTTCTTTAAAAATTGCCCTGTCCCACAAGGTAAAAAATATGTAGTCACCTAATTTAATTATTTTCTATTTCCAATGTTTCTTTTTATTTCTTTCTCAAAATATTCCGCTTGCCATGTTTCAAATGTTTCAACCAATAAAGTACAAACAATGCTGTTAGCATAATTTTAATTTTTATATATGAATTAAACATTGTTGATAAACATTTTTCACGGTTGACATACGTTTCATTGGCCTTAACCAAACAACTTTTAGACAAAGGGAATGAATCGTATGTCAAAATGATAAGAAAGAACACACGTTTAAGAGATAAAAATTAACTTTGTTTTTGAAGGGTATAAAATATTTTTGATATTATACTAATCTGAAAGCTGCCGTAATAAGTTGTCTGGGTAAAACTGAAAACCTTCATTTACCTGAGTTGAATTTTCAAATGCAATACCATTAGTATTGTATAAAATATAAAAGTGAAATTCGTATTGCAATGTAAAAATGACAGTGATAAAAACACAGGTTATGATGGTTATTAATACAATTTATACAATTTATTGAAACCAGACTTATTTAACAGACTAAGTAATTTAAATATTTTTATCTTCAATTTAAAATATTCAATAAATTTTGTGTATGTCAAATTTATTTTACTTTATTGATTCGAAAATGGATTCACTAGCGCTAAAATCAAATACTATAATATTATATACATTGAAAAATTGTATATTTAGATTGATATATTTTTAAAATATCTATAGAAAGATGTTGAAATTCAACAATGTATTACAAATTTTCTACAATATATATAACTTTTAAATATAACCATTATGGTATAAATCCATTTTCAACTATTTGGGTAAAATAAAAAATAAAAATATATTTTTAACATTTATATATTATTTAAATATATTTCATTTATGCAGCAAAATAAATATTATTATTATTTCTAAATTTATAAATGAAATTAGATAAAAGATGATTAATATTCAATAATCCAGAAAAGTGGTAAAAAAACAAATATAAATTAAATGTTAAGAAGATTAAAATAGATATTTTCAAAGTAAAGGCTGTATTGGAAATTTCAGTTTTCATGTTTAAAATGAAAAGTAAAATTTTACAACTTAAAAGCAACTTAGAAAATTGTATAAGAGTTTATCAACAAAAATTTACAATTAAATTCACAATTAACTTTAACCCTTAGAAATTTTTCATTAATTATTTAACATATAATTCACTTGTTTAAATGATTTTCTTTTCCCTAATTCAAATTTGTAATAGTTTTTTTCAACAAAATTAGGAATTATATTTGATATTTTCAGTATGAACCTATTTTCTTATACAAATTACGGCATATTTCTCTGTACATAAAATTGGTATAATGTAGTCATTTATTAAAATTGAATACTGAAGTTATATTAAATTCATTTCAATTCCCAAGTTTCATTTTATATAGAAAATGACGTATGTATAACTGAGATAAATAGAGTTTTAATATTAATTTATATATCAATCTCATTCATTTTGGGAGACTTTTAACTTCAAAAATTATTTTGTTTTTTTTTTTACTTGTTTTTTTTAATGTAGAGATTTTGGCAGCTCAGAATTTTCTGTGGATTTGGAAATTGGAAGGGCGAAGAAAATAATTTTTCTTTTAAAAGAAAAGCAATATAAAAAAAATTTACAAAAAAAAAAATTGTTAAAAAATATTTTTAAAAACAAATTAAAATAAAATAATTGTTAATAAGTTTCATTGTGTAATAAATAAATAATTTATTATAAATTGTATTGGAATTGATTGACTAATTTTTAAAACAATAAAAAGTAAGAAAAACGGTGAGTGAAAATTTTCTTTTTTTTTTTTTTTATAAAGAAAAGAAAAAAAAATCGAATGTATACTTGAAAATTTATTAGATGGAAAGCTCTCCAAATTTTTGTAGTCCGAGTTCCCCATAAAAAAAAAAAAGCTGGCATAAATTTTTTTTTTTTTGTCTCAACTTTTATTATAATATAAAAAATGTATAATAGAATTCAAATTACATAAAAATTAAAAAAAAAATTTTTTTCTTATAAAATAATAAAATATTTTCTAAACTTTTCACCATATTATTTCCTATATACCAATAAAAAACTTAAAATGTTTGTTCATATGGTTTTTAAACTTTACGAAAATAAGAAACAAAAAAAAAAAAAAATTTCTTTAATATTTTAAAAGTGGGTTAGTATGTCATTGATTGGCATCGTCGTCGTCGTTGTCGTCGTTGTCGTCGTAGCCGTTGTAGTCGTCGATGCAATCATTCAGGTGTCTTGTCTTTACAAATTTTAATAAATAAAAAATTTTTTTCTAAAGTAAAATTCTTAAATGAAATTTTGATGATTTGTAATAAGAAAATTTTAAATAGAGAAAAAATTTTATTATCGATAATATTTTAAACACAATTTAAGTACATACATAATGTAGTTAGAAGGTACCTTACTCCAGTCAAATTTTATATATAAAATATTTAGGTACCTACTTACCCTATGTAAAATATCTACATTATGTACATATTATTTACATACACATATAAATTTACAATTTTATTTATAATAAATCTATAAAATTTTATTAATTTTAATTTCAATATTAAATAAACAAAAATAAGTATTAAAAATTAATTTAAAAGTAGCTATATTTTTTTTTTTTTTTAAGAGTTATTGATTTTATGAATAAAATAGTTGGTATACCTAGGTATATATGTATGTATGTAAAAAATTTTTTGGTAGTTTATGTGCATATATATGTATGTACATATAATACATGTTCTGTTAAAATATTTTTCAATGTCCTTAAAAAATTTACAATTCGTTATTGTTTTTTTTTTTTTTTTTAAGAAAATATAATATGCAGGTTGGTAGGTAATAGGTACATATCCAATATAATAAGTATATAAAATTGTTCTATTAATTATACTTCCCTAATTGACATAAATTGTATATAACAATAAAAAAAAAAAATAAAAATAGAAAAAATTGTATAATATTTTCATACTAAAAATGAAAGTATATAGCCATATATATGTATAATGTATATATATAAATTTGTATAGTTACTTGTACACACATATTACATTGTGTAAAGTGTTTCTATTAAAAATATTATTTTATGTCTACATTTTGTATTTATTTTTTTTTATTTACATTGAGTAAAGAACAAGGAAAAATCTCAACTTTTTTTTAATAAAATATACCTATTTTACTGTCATATATTTGCATTTACATACATATGTAGGTAATGAATAATAAATAATTTACATACATATAAATGTTGGTAGGGCTAGGTGGCGCTAGGGTGATTAAATTACCACCATAACTTCTTTCAGTTAACTAACTATAACTAAAATTACTGACTAGGTATGAAAAAGTAAAAAGGATATTTTGTTCATATAGGTATAGGGTAGTTAGGTACCTATCTACCCACCTAAATATAAGTGAAAAATCGTTAAAGTTTTTCTTATTTTTTTATGTACATATGTACATACATACATATTTAAATTTTTTTTCCCTTATTTCTTTGTTTTTGCTCTTAAATATCATATTCAATATATGTATATATATTTTATTACATACACCTACATGTTAATAATGTAAATATGTTAAATATATAAATATGTAGGCACCTATCTATACATTACATTTATATACATAGATATCTAGCATATTTTACTTATTTATGTATACCTATTTATATACATACTTTAATTTTTTTTTTTTCTTCTTTAAGAAACCTAATTTCAACGTAAAATAACTATGATTGATTATTATATTGACAGAAGAATAGAGAAGAATAGGAGAAAAAAAAAAGAGAAGAAAATCAAGCATGGGTTTTTGATAGTATCTTTTTTTTTTTATTGTTTTGATTATTCATTAAATATAGGTAACTATCTATACCTAACTCTCTAGCCTATGTAATAGTTAGGTATATTGCATCCAAAAATGTATGTGTTGAAATATTTTTTAAAATAAAAAATTGTTATTTTTTTTTATTTTTGTATATTTGGTCAAATTATTAGCAATAACAAATAAGAATATTTGTGATATTTGAAAAAAAAAAAAATTATGCAATAAGTAGCTACTTACCTACCTATTTATCTATTCGTTCTTTTTCAACAATTCATAATAATTATTAGAGTAGATTATTAACAAAGCAGGTGGCCTTTTGTTTTTTTTTTGTGTTATCCTGTTTTTTTTTTCTTAATTTTATTTTTTTTTTATTTTTCATTTTGTTTTGCAATGGTGCTCATTTCAAGGGAAAAAATATGGTTAATTTTTTATTTATTTATTTTTGTTAACAAAAGAAAGTTTTGATTTTCTCTTGGAAATTTTGCGAACTTGAAATCTACTTATGTAATAAAAATTTTTTTTTTCTTGATGATTTGGTTCTTTTCTTTATTTTGTTTTATTAGTACTAGGAAATATTATTAATTGTTTACGTAATAATAAAGTTATTAAAGAAAAATTAATCAAAAATAATCATAATTTTCATTAAGTGATTTCTAAAAGATTTTCAAAAATTTTCATCTTGAAATGCATATTTATATTTTAATTAGTAAAATATGGCCTTTCTTGTTGTCACTATAATGTTAAGTGTCTTGAATTAACATTTTATATTCATTCTTATCGCCAATCACTCCGCAATCATTCCGGAAGTGATTCAATTTTTCAATTTGTAGACAAAAATAAACTTATTTAAAATTTAGTCTCTGTTTAATTCTCATCCATTTTAATTGGCCCTAACAAATAGGTGATGTGTCTGTTCCCCTATTACCTATTACGCACTGTTTTGCAACATTTGTAACCAATATTATTGTAACCTTTAAAATATATTATATAATTATTTTTTTTTATAAATTATAAAATTACATTAATTTTCAATTGAATTAATTTTTAATCATTATTTGAAATGTATGCTTCAAATAATTTGTTATCTCTTAATTTAATAGCTTTTACAAGAAAAAAAATTTTTTTTTAATAATGTAGTGAAAAAAAAAATTACAACTAAAAGAAAAAAACTGAAGTTTTACTTTTTTTTGTCTTGTTGTACTTTTGATTTTTTTGTTTTGAAAATTAATTATGTGCATATTTTGCATTCTTTACTAATTATTTGAATATAATTATACAAATTTTCATTTATTTATATTAGATTTTTAAAAAACATGTGATATATAAATTAAATATAATTTTTGATTTTAAATTCTAAATTTAATATACATATGTTACAAATTACAATATGAGAAACGTATACATAATGTGCATAATAATACTCTTGTATTACAAAGAATACTAAGTTTTTCTATACATATATATGTACATATACTTATTCTTCAAATTATTGAATGTAAAATAAAATTATAATGTGGAATGAAACCAAAAAAATTAGTTTAATATTTGGAAAATATTAACAAGCATAATTAATTAGTAAAAAATAAATTTTATTTGTGGTGCTATTAAAAAAATTTGATAATTTTATAAGTAGGCACTAGATGATTTAAAAATGTGTTTTTGAAAATGCATCAGTGTTTTGATAGTATCGTTTTTTAAACTACAAACTAAGTTTTACGATATTTACCAATTATAAAATACGTAGTTTTAATTTTACTGCTCCAAAAAAATAAAATGTGGGAAGATTTAGAAAAATTATTAAAGTAACTTTTATAGTTTCGTTTTTAAGTTCTTATTTATTTAATATATACATATGTATATGTATATACGTTTTAAATGCTATAGATCATAGAAAATGAAAAATTTAATTGAATAGAAACATATGATTATGGCAGAACTTCAACGAGAGCACAAAATTTTCTTTACTACAAGTAGCAACATTGAAGTTATTCTAGTAGTTTTTTTGTGCTGCAAAAGTTAAATTATGTTCTAAGTTAGAAATGCAAACTGCATTTGCAAAAATACCCAATAATTATTTTAAAAATGTATTTAGTGTTGTTTTAGTTTATTAATCAGAAAAAAGTTTAATAAATAATAGAATATCTATATTTGTAAAAATATTTTCATAACACTTGTTTTTTTTACTTAAAAACTTAAATATTCGACACCTACGCCAATATTTTTTTTTGTTATAAGTTTTTGTATGCCCATAAATGTTTCTTCTGTGACCTTTCTTACTAAAATTCAATTGTTACACAAGTTTTTGTAATGAATTCAAATGTATTTTAAAATTTTTTGATTGTAAATATATTAAATATATTGTAATAGATTTTTAAGTTAATATTATAAAAGATTTTTTTTAATGGTAAGAGTTTGGAATTGCATTCAATATGTTGCATTTTTCGAATGAATTCTGATGACTACACCATAGCATTTCTTCTTATCGGACTCAATAAATAATTTCATAATTTGTAATCATAAATAATTTTAGTTATGAAATGACTTTTTTCATGAATTTAATTTGTAATATTTCTAGAAATATTTGTGCCTAAGATTTCTCTAAATTTAAATGTAGTAAATTAGCTACCATACAAAATGATAAAAGTTATGCTTAATCATTTAAGAACTTATAGTTCTTAACCAAATGTACATTTGAGGAAATAATATGGTAATACGGTCAATAAGGAAAATAAAAAACAAAAGAAATTTTTATTTTAAAAAAAAAATTCTTTTATTTTCATTCGTAGTAGCTCAATAAAATTAATGTCAAACTCATTATATACATATTTCCTATTCGATTAAAATTCAATTGAAATGATTTTTTTATTAATAAAAAAATTCAATTTTGTTCCAATCATTTTAATTGTTTTTTTTTCAGTTTTCCTTGTTGCATTTAATTAATTTTTAACTAAAATTTTTGTTTCTTCAATATTAAGATGTAATATAATAACAATTGTATATTATTTAAATTAATGATGAAAAACAAAAATTCTTTTTATATTTTCAGAAAAAGACTGTAAAGACAGGAAAATTGTGTTGAACACAAAAGAAGACTACCCTAAAACAAAAAAGGAAGAGTAAAAAAAAATTTGGCAAACAAACAAAAATAGAAAACAAGAAACCTTGTATATTTCAATTTTGCGCGGAGTTATAAAAAAAACATTCAAAACGGCTTTCCCAATGAATAAAATGGCTATACCAAATGCGTTGCCAGCTGCAACGCCGCAAATTGAGCCACCACTATCTGCACCCAAGTATGGGACATTGATTCCGAATAGAATATTTGTGGGTGGAATAAGGTAATTAATAAAATACATTACTAAAAAAAATTAATTAATTATTATTACAATATACTTTTAATTTTTTATACTAATTATAATATTCGTATTTGTATTTTTAAGTGGAGATACTACAGAATCTGAATTATGTCGAGTATTTTCTGCATATGGAAATGTTAAGTCGACAAAAATAATTGTCGATAGGGCTGGTGTTAGTAAAGGTTACGGATTTGTAACATTTGAAACTGAACAAGAAGCTCAACGATTACAAAGCGATGTAAGTTATCAATTTCTTTTTTTCCTTTTGCTCATTTTTTGATTCCATATTGTGTGTATACACAATATAAATTCAAAATATCTATATATATCTTAAGTAAATAATTATTGTTACCTCTAAAATCTCTATTAAAAAAAAAAAAACAAAAAGAAACTTAAAGTCTTATAAAAATGATTAATTAATAAATTTTTGTCTTATATAGGGAACTTGATAATAATAAGAAATGTAAGAGAAAATTTTACAGGAGTCTTTGTTTTTTACGTTTACTTTTTGTTATTTAAGCCAATTCTGTAATCGTTTTGTTCATATAGAGTTATGTTATTATTTTTTAAGATATTTTGTTTTAATTCTGCTCTATAGTCCTTGTAAATATTTATATAAAATAAATAAAAAAAAATTTTGCTAATGTAATTTTGAATATTTTTTTAATTTAATATTTATTTATAAAATTTTTGTGTACAAATTTAATTGAAAATTTCTTATTGTGACCTAAATTTTAAAATTAATTGCAAAATTATAATTATTTTTTTTTTTTTTGCAAAATTATTTAATTTCGGTTTTTAATAAATTTGCAATATTATTTTCATTTATATAATTTCAGTAAAATTTAATTTATGAAATTTGGATTCAAATTGAGAATTTTGTTTGTTTTAGAAAAATTAAAAAATTAGCTTAAATTTTTTATTCGGAATTCGAAACTATGTATGTAGACTTAAGACACAAAAAAAAGATGAAAATTTTAAAAATTTCTAATTTTAATTTTTAATTTTTTTTTAAATGAGAGATTACAATAGCAAAATTTTAATGTATGTATATCCTCATTAAATATATATATTTATATATCACACTGTATATTTCAAAATTATTACTTCAAGTGTTTATTATATAATTGCTTGAGCTTGTAATTTTTTAAATATTGTAAATTTTACGTATATAGTTTTTTGTGCATTCTAAGTAATTTATAAACACAAAACACAAAATGAGGTTATACGCACAATTATATATTACATATATTATATAAATATATATATATCATATAATATATATTTATATATATATATATAGTTTTTACAATTTTCAAAAAACAAATATGATTAATTAAAAAAATAAAAACGCCTATTAAAATGCTTTATTGTTTTAAAACAGTCTAAAATATTTGTTATACTTGCATACAAAAAAAATATATATATTTTTAAATTTGTTTTAATAGATTTAATATTTTATACTTTTTTTATTACTTATTTTCATTTTAATATTCAAAGTTTTTATAATTTTTAAAGACATTTTCAGATTACAGAATAGTTTATATACATTTAATATTACAACAAACTTAAAATTTATTTTTAACAGCACTTTAATTTATTTTTTTTTAAATTATGAAAAAATTTCTTTTTTAACTATGTTCTTAATACATTTTAATTAGAATATACTAGAAAATAAGGATTTTCGATAATTCAGACATGTACTGAAAGTTCTTAATTGAATCTTTTAGTCTTTCCACACATACTTACAAATCTGTAGAAACTGAATTTGCCGAATTACATTTTTCCGATTTGTAACATACGCGAGTAATTCTTCAATATCCAACATTTTTCTATTATGCCTTTTTCTAATTTATAAAATTTTTGTAATAATTATAAAAACAATTAAAAATTTCTTTCGAACTTTAAGCTCAACTGTCATTATCGAGTATGCTATTTTTGCCGATTTATGTGCTTTATATTAAGATCTAAGTTAGAACTAAATTATCGAAAATCCCATTTTATTTATTTTTCAACAAATTTAATGCAACTTTTTTTTATCTACATAAAATACTACATTATTTTTTTTCTACATATAATATGTTTGAAAATTGTAATAGCTATGAAAGTACTTTTTAAAGCAGAGTTAAGATTTTTGTTGTTTTATTCTTTTTATTTTATTTAATTGATTAATTTTTCTTCCTTTTTTTTTCTTTAATGAATTATTTCCTTTGCACAAAATTTTGCAGAGTGAAATTTTAGAACGTTCTAAATGCGTCATATTTAATTAGCCATTCAAAATACATATTTGTTTATTTTGTTATTCTTTCCAAAAAAAAGTCCTTAAATATTATATATATATATATTATATACATAAATTTGGCAAAAAATAGACACACAAATTTTACGACATGCTATTTACCAAGTTAATTATTATTAACATTATTTTTTTTATTGTTCAACAATAATATTGTTGTGGAATCATTTGTAATAGTGATAGTATATATTATTTATATATATATTTACAGGGAGAGTGCGTAGTTCTTCGTGATAGAAAACTGAACATAGCTCCGGCTATCAAGAAGCAAGTGAGTACATACATTTTGTATTAACTGTATACTTAATAAATGTTATAAATAATTATAAATTTTAAAAATTTTCTAAAAATATTTATGTATTTTAGTCGATAACAACTGGTGCAGTTTATTATGCTCCTACACCACCAGCACCAATCAGTAATATGCCCATTGATCAGTTTGCCGCTGTGTACCCACCCGGTTAGTATGTTTTGCTGTATGATAATTTTATTAGTGCAGAAATCGTTCATTGAACTTAATAATATATATAAAATAAATAATATGTAGATATATGATAATTTATTTATCTAAATTTTTTTTTAATGTTTCAAAATTTATAAAATATAGCAGCTGGAGTGCCAACGTTGTATCCACCATCGATGCCGTATCAGCCATTTTATCAATATTATAGTGTGCCAATGGTAAAACAAATTGTAATATACATATAATTTATTTAAAAATTTTTTAATATATTTTAATTTTTATATTTTTAGAATGTACCCACCATTTGGCCGCAAAACTATCAAGGTAATTAAGAGAATATGTACAATGCTAATTTTGTTATTTAGAAATGTGCTTTCTTTTATTTGATTTTTGAAGTATGTTTATAAGAAAATTTTCAAATTGAATGTTAAATTTTAGTTAAGAAAAATATTATAATTATTAATTATTTTTATTTTGTTAAACTTTCTTTATTTGTTTTTTGTTCTTTTTTTTCTATGAAAACTTTTTTAATGTATTTAATTTATATAATTTTCTCTATTATGCATCATATTATTATGATTTAATTTTTGTACCACTTTGTATCAAGTATATATTTATTTACTATTTCAGGTATTTATCCATGTTAATTTTATGGAGACTAAATAGTTAAATATTATATTTTACAATGAAAAAAAAAACACAATTTTTTGACATTAAATACAAGATTATTAATTAAAAAAAAAAATAATAACAATACCTATTTGTTGTGCATAATTCTTTGAGGCTACACCAAAGATATTGGAAATATTTTTTTTTTGTTATTTGATAATTTAAAAAAAAAAACAAAAATAATAATTAAACACACAAAATAAATAAAGTATTTATATTTGACTAAAAATAACAAAAAGAAAACAAAAACTGCATAGAATTAATTATAAAAATTGGTACACAAAAAAATTAAAGAACAAAATAATAAGTATTTCAAACCTTATATTGAAAAGAAAGAAGAAAAAAACAAAACAAAATCTTTTAGATATTATACTAAAAAAAAACAAGTAAAAAAACATATTCTCATACAAAATATATATATAAAAATTATTAAAAAAAAATAACACTTAATTTAAAACAAAAAAAAAAACACAAACACACATAAAATTGTAATAAATACATAAATATTTATATATAATATTTTATCCTGATAAAAAAAAAAACAAATGCAAATCAAAACAATAGTAAAATTAATTATATAAAAAATACATAACCTACATTGAAACTTAAATTTTAATCGACAGTAAGCAATATTGAAAAAAAACAAGAAACATATTATTAAAACTAAATATAATTTAAAGAAAGAATATTAGCTAATTTTGAAACAAAAAAAAAATTAAGTAAATTTAGTAAAAGAAAAAGAAAATCAATATTTTAGTTCAAAATAATGATTATTAAATTAAACGAAGTAACATATTATTACTATAGTAAATATACATAATAAATATAAATATATATACACATATGTACTAAATTTATAATTAAGTAACAAAACAAAAAAAGGAAATCACAATAATATTATATATTTTTTTTGTTATCAAAATGCTGAATTGGTAATTTCTAAAAAAATATTATTATATACTTAAAATACGAATATAAAACTTTTTCCTACTTTATAAAGTTTTAAGATTATAAAAAAAAAACACTGTACTACTGAAATGTCATTTTTTTTGTTTTGTTCAATTTTATAATGTTAACCTTTTTTCTATATGTATAGAACGATATACATACATATGTAATAAATTTTAATATATAAGTGACTGGAACAGAATCCAAATTTTTCAAGATGTACCTAATTAAAAAAAATTTTAAATGCAGAATTCCAAATGCAGATAATGAATTTAGTCAAAACAAAAGTCAATATTTAAAAGTTAATGTGAGAAAGATTTTGAGATTAAATTTTACTTTTCTTAAAAATTATTTTACACTTAAAAAACAACGATGTTTATTTTCAAACTTTATGTATTTTAAAACAATCTTTATTGTTAATAAAAAATTTTCTCAATTTGTTTTTAATTATCCAAATTCAAAATATATCAATTCGCATTTAATGAATGATTAAAGATTTGTAATACCCTAATCCCCCTCCTTCTCAAGAGTACAGTTGAATTTAAATGAAAAATCGTATTTTAAGATTTAAAATAAAAATTAAATATAATAAGTGCTATATATTATTGTAGTACAATATTGAAAAAAAGGAGAATAAGAAAAAAAAAAATATTGTTGAATTTGAAAAAAAAAAAAAGAACAAAAATTGTATTTATTTATATGATATTTTTTAAATTATTGAAGAAAAACAAAAAAAAAAAATGATAAAAAAAACTTCTTTTTTGTTATCAAAATTAATTTTTTTCTTATAAAACAATGGTTATTTACGATGATAGACGATTGCATTTCTTTTGAGATGCACATTTTTATGTATATTTCATATAATATATATTACATTATTATATAAATTATAATATACAACTAATTATTAGAAATTGGATCATAAAAACAAACAAATAAATAAATTACAACTATTGCATTATAAATAATAAACGTAAAACCAATATTTTATGTATTTGTATACGTACAATATTATATAAAAGAATTAAAGTATAAAAATTCATTAAGAATAAATGTAAAATTTCGTAAAAAAAAATCATTCAATATACATTTTATATGTATATAAATATATTTGTTAAATATATATTATGCTAAACAAACAAAAAAAAATAAAAAATTTTTTAGCTATTAAGTTTAAAATATTACAAATAAAAACACTGTATATTATTTATATAATTAACATATAATAAAAAAAAAAAAAAAAAAAACAAAATTACATTATAGGAAAATTATTCAATAATAATAAATAAATAAAATAAACATAAATAATAGTTTGTAGAATACAAGAAAAAAAAATATTGTTGAAAAAAAATAAAATTAAAAAAAAAATAATTTTGAAAAGCAATACTACTAGCAAAATGCGGACATAAAAAAAAAGAACTGTATTAAAATATTTACAAAAACAAAAAATGTAAAAATAAATTGTATTTTTGTTATAAAAAAAAAAATGTCAAATCTAATGAAACACTAGTTACAACAAGGTTTATCTTCAATTAAATGGAATAAATCAGTACTATTGTATGGTTATACTTTTTGGTTTTTATGCAATGAAATTATTAATATTAGCATAAATTTTTATTTTTTCAACCTTTATATCAGTTTTTAATTTCATAAATTAAATTCGATTAATTTCATAAGTCAATAACTTAGAGAATTTAATGAAATCATTTACATTATTTTATAAAAATCGGCTTTATAATTTCAAAAATGCGTCGAAATGTAGAAGATTAGTTAGATTTTAATAACCAGTAATATTATATTAATATTATTATTGATAAAAAATTGAATTACATTAATTTATTTTTAATTTTTTATCAGTAATAGTTTTTCGATTGAATATAATTGGTTAACTCTCATCTTGGTTAATTCGTTAGTTTATCAGTATTTACTTACTTTATTACATAGTTTGTCGATTCATTTTAATTTTTAAAATCATTTTAATTTCATTCTGAAAAAAAATATTTAAAGTTTTTAAATTACAACAGCGTGTATTAGAGTATGCAATCAATTAAAGTGGCACCTTTAAATTAAATTATTGATTTTAGAATTATTGAATATCAAAAAAAGGTTGTCTCTTATTGGAGTCAATTTATATTGTTACTCACGAAATTTTTTATTTTAATTTGGAAGTGTGTAAATTCCAAATTTTACCAAGTATTCAATGACACTTTTATTCAATTTTTTATTTTTAAATTGAGATGAAATGGAATTGTATCCACTGTGGCGATCTATGAGTCAATATTGTAAGAATTTCTGTTCTGTTTTCTTTACAAATCGTTAATTTTTGAATTATTTAGTATAGAAAAAATAGAAAATTTTCAATATTATATAAAATTAAGTTTGGATTAGTTTCAAAAAACCAAAAAGTACAATTAATTTTTTAATATGTACACTAAATATCGTTGATCATTGTGATCTTATAGTTAAAGAAATCTCAAATTTAATAATTACACAGAGCATATAAATATTTTAATTATAAAAAAAAAACAAAAATCAACAATGTTATCTTAGAACCTTTTAAAAACGTGTTCCTTGTGTTCATTGGGTAACATTTTTTTTTTGGAAATTTTCAAAATATAAGAAAAAGATAGTAAACATCTTCCTTTATATAATAAAACAATATAATAATAGTAATGTTCATTGAAAATAAAAAAAAAAAGTCTGCATTGTATTTTATACTTTAAAATTACAAAAAGAAAAAATTACTAAAACAAAAACCAACAATTATATTGTCTATTTTTCTTTTTTTTTCTGAGTCTACAGATTATTTTCTGTATGCAATTAAAAATATTATAAATATAATTATAAAATAAAGCAAAAAAAAAAAAATATACAAGTCGTGATATTTTTAAAAATTTTATTAAAACTAGAAGAAAAACCTAGAAAATATTATTTTGAAAATATAAATATATATACATATATGTATATACATATATGTATATGTATATACCAAGGTAAAATAACTTAAATTATTACCAGTAATTAAAAAAAAAATTAAACATAATATACATTCATACATATTATTTATAAAATGAATAAAAATCAAAAGAATTAGAAAAAAAAATATTGATATTGATAAATGTAAATTTATTTCTTATTAAATTTATAAAAAAAATATTATAGATATTGTGCTATATTATAAATAAGGACATTATATAAAACCTATGTATATATATGTATTTATATTCCTATATATATATATCCATTGCATTATATATATGCATTGAAAGTAAAAAGAAAAGAAAATAATAAACAGACCTTTTAAGATAAATACTATAATAAATATAATATATAAATTAAATATAAAAGAAAAATAAATAAAAATAAAACAAATATAAAAAAAATATCTAAAACAATTTTTAAACATTTTACCTTTACTACTAAGAATATTAAATTATATAATAATATAATTTATCATTTAGAAGTAAAGAGAAAAATAAGGATAACAAAATTCAGAATCAATTTTCAAATGATAGTAATTAGAACCTCTCAATATTTGTATATTTTATTTTAAAAACAAAAATAATTTTTAATATTTCCAATAATTTTTTTTTTAATACATTAATTTATATTTCAATTTTAAATGTATAATACAAAAAATTTCTTATAATTTTTAAAAATAAATAAAATTTTCGTCAAATATATTTTATTCGATATAACAATTCTTTGGGGGGCCAATTATTTCCTTTTTCTAATGAATTGTTAAATTTTTTTATTTGTTTGAAACTAATTATCAAAAAGAAAATTATCACATTTACAAATTCTAAAGATAGAGCTTGAATGCAAGTTTAAATGATATTTAGCAAGTTTATATAATGGTATATAATGGCATATAATTTTTTTTTTTTAATTTTCTGTAAATTTTATTTTGACAATAATATTGAAAAAATGTAATTAAAAAGTAAAATAATGTTCATTTAAAGTAAATATATTTTTGGTTTTTTTTTTTTTGGACAAAAGATTTTTCCAAAAATTGTTACTTACAATTTAATTAAAATTAAATTGATTTTAAAATTTTATATTTTAATAATGTTTTTGTACGAATAATGAGAGGTGTGAAATATTTGTTTTTGTTTCTTAGTTGAAAACGTTCATTTGAAATACAAGAATTTAATAAATGTTTGATTTTATTACCAAATAAAGGCAGTCTTTAAACACAAAAAAAAAATTGAGAAAAAAAATTAATTTTATTTCAAATAAAAACTCAAAGTATTAACAATTACAATATTATTCGCTTTTGTATTTATTATGTAAAGTTTAAATAATAGTAAAAAATAAAAAAAAATTCATTTAGTTGTTATAAAATATTTTAAAATAATGTGACTATTGTTTCATCGTTAATTTTGTTGCAATTATTAAATTTAATTTAATTTTTTCGCTTGCTAAATGTTTGTAGTACGGTTGCATTTCAAAATATACAAAATGTTATATCTTAATTAATTTTTAAATATTTTTTTTCTCGCTAAAAATTCTTTTTTTGTCTATTTTTTTCATATCTTTCGAGAAATTACTATTTTTTTATGTTTATTTTTAATAATAATCTATCTAATCCGTCATATTAGACAAAATGCCTAAATTTCCCTATATGCACTAAAAATGCAATGGAAATACAATTTAGTAAATCAAGCGGTATCATTTACTTCAACAAATTCAAGTACCGAATAATAACGCAATATTTCATTACTGCTAGAAAAATTTGTTGTTGTTCCCGGGAGTTATTCTCTCCTAATGTCGATGCTTCACCTAAAAATAGAAAATCCTACGAAGCAACTATTTTGATGTGAAGATTGTGCATTAGAAGTTGCAATTGCTGAAAAAGGAGAATTGTTGCCTGTTTAAGCTGAAAAAGCAATTTTCAAATTAATACTATTTGTAATTTCGTAGAGCACACTTTTGATAGTTGAATAAGGCCAACTATTTCATGATTTCTATCCTTGATTTGCAAACTATAAAAATTATAATTTTATTTAAATGATTATTAAATTAATGTTACATTAAAATAACATTGTTAAATGACTATAAATGTTTCAATGGTATGTATTTCGATTATAAATATTTTCATAAATAAATTATTATTTGCAACAATTAAAGTGAAAACGATAGTAGCTACTTTTATTAAAATATATAAGAATACTAATTAGTAATATTAATACATGTCTTCCGTTCTAATTTACAAAACAAAAAAAAAAATTTAATTTAAATTTACATAATGTACAGTAAAAAAATTTTTTTACATTTTTCTTACTTCAAAATCTTATTTTCTTTATTAGTTTCAGAGTCCGATTTTGAATATGATTGAGACAATAAAATGAAAACCAGAGAAAAAAAAATTAATATGATTCTTTCATATTTTTAACAAAATGAATCAAAAATAATTTTAATGCAATTTTTTTAAACTCTATTACATACATTTGTAATATAATATATAATTTTACAAATATATAACCGTTAATTAATTATTAAAATAATATTATTTATTAAATAAAATAAATTTATAATGAAATGTTATGGAGTTTCTTTGTATACAAATAAAACATGTAATGTATATTTTATACATAATATTTTTTTTATTTGAATTAATTCCTTTTTTTAATTGTTTTATACTATTTTACAGATACAATAACGTAAATTGATTTTTTTTTTTAATTAAAAACTGCACACAATTTAATAAGTTTTTACTTTAAAAAATTATGCTCAAAATAAGAGAATATTGTATTAAAATTGTAATAATTAAATTTACGAATAAAAAAAAAAAAAACAAATTGCAAAAATAAATAGTATTGACTGCCGAAATTTTGGATTGATTTAAGAAATTTTTTTTTTCAATTTAAACAAAATAAGGATGCATGTATAACAATTTCGTGATCGTTATCATATTATGTATATTTAATATAAAGTGAATTAATATTTGATATTGATTATATAATAATATTATATCATTTAAAGGTAAATAAACAAAATATATATGAAAATCAAACAAGCTAATAAAGACTTACTTTTTTTCTATTTTTTTTTGTTGTAAATATTAGTTACATTTTAAAAACTAAAATAAGTTATCGTATATTAAATTTTAGAATATTATTGCTTTATATTATTATACATACTTATAGATTATAATGGTGTTAAGTTTATGATTGAATAAAATTTCAAAATGAAAAAATAGAAAACGAAAATTTAATTAGAGAAAATACCAATTTTACCTAAATTGCAGATTTTCTTGTCAACTTTATTTATTAAGCAAAAAAATTTTTAGTTATTAAATAAAGTAGATCAATATTTTAGTATCCGTATTTAGGTAGAATGGGGAATAATTCTTCAAATTGATTTAAATTAATACAAAACAAAAAAAAAATAAATAAATAGAAATGTATTGATATTATGGTTTTCATAATTTCAAAACTACCACTTAAATTAGCTTTAATTTTGAAAATAATTTAATTTTTTTTTTTGTAGGTTTTATCTTTAAAATACAATATTTTAATTTAATTTTTAATGAAAAAAAAATAATAAACTATGCAATTGTCGACATCACCAATAATAATATTTATAAAAATCGTTACAACAATAATATGTTATTAAATTTTATTTATTTATTTTATATATATATATTTGTTAACAATTTCTTATTTGATCAATTTAATTAAATACTTCTATAATTAAAATGTAATTTGATTATTACAAAATTTTGTTTTAACCATATTGTGTTACCAGTCGCATTACTTGAGTTGGAAAAAATCTATTAAAAAATATTTATTGAAAAATGTTTTTATTTTAATCATAGATTTTAGAATTTCCGAATTTCGGATTTAGAAAATTGCAAAATTGTAATAAATAACAACCGGCCAATATAATATTGCCAACGCAACTGTTTTTGCGCATCTAAATTTTCCGCTTTTAAATATGAAATAATTGTGTCAATTGTCAATTGCAACAATTGTTTGAAATTGCAAATGATTGTCATTTGGAAAATTCAGAGAATGACGCCATCCATCATGTCAAGGGATGCGACTAACAGAATATACATGAATATTTAACTTTTATTTTTTTCTATCAAAGTTGAGATAACGTTCATTTTAAACATTCAGTTTTAAATTTTTAAATGTTATTTATATAATATTTTGTCGTATTTTATAAAAGCAATATTAACAAGAAAGCTGAAGACATTCTCCTTTTTATAAATATCATTTATTGTTTTTTGGCGATCTTAATTATTTTATTTAAGCTAAAATATTTTTTACCGAATGTAAATGAAAACAAAACTATAATTGTTAAATAATTATTTTTGATTTGAGAAATTTCTATTTTGATTTCATATAAAATTCATTTTAAATAAGTACATATACTTCAAAAGCTATAATATACTTATATAAAAAATAAAAAATAAAATAAAAAAAAATTAATAAAAAATAAAATTTTTTATAATTAATCGTAAATTTTCTCCTCCTAAAAACAAAAGAAAACTCTTTGAAATTTCTCAATTATTATTATTAAATATGTAAAATCAAGAATTAAAAAACTTTTAATTAATTAATAACATATAGTAAGAAACATAAAAATAATAAATAAAATTAAATGGAAACTAATCGTTGTTATAGGTACAGATTATAAGGTTGTGTCAAATTAGATTATAATAAACTATATATTATTATAAATATTAAATAGAATAACAAAATAAACACAAAAAAAAAACGATATTATAAATAAAAGAACGTATTTTAAAAAAAAAAACAAAATGTCTTAGATATATTCATCATTCATATATACATATATACTTATAAAAAACAAAAAATAAATTGTATAAGATTTACATAAAAAAAATTAAAATTTCATATGAAAAATTTTTAATTTTTTTTTTTTTAAATCTTAGTTTAATTAATATTATTATACATATACTTGAGTAAATATCAAATTTTATGTCATATTTTTTATGAAATGTAAATTAAATCAAAGAGTGTGTCTATCAAAATACAAATCTATTATCAATTTGGCATATTCAATAATTAATATTGTATTGTTGAATAAAACAAATTGATGTTAAATTTGCATTTTGATAAATACCTAAATATTCAAAAAAATCGAATTAAAAATTGTTAAATACGAAAGGATCAAATTAAAATTATTTTTTGTATTGATTTTTGAAAAAATTAATAAGAATCAAAAAAATTCTACATTATAAAAAAAATTAAGCAATTGATTTACAATAAAATTTAATTATTAAATATAAAAATTTAAAATACATATGTAATTGTTAAAATTTTTTGAGAAAATGTGAATTTTATTCAATGCTCATTATCTTAAAATATTGAAGCCTTTTTTTTTTTGAAATCGACATTTTTCTTTTTGCTTTAAAAATTTTCAAAATTTAATAAAAAAAAAACAAAATCCGAAACGTCAGAAAGTAGAATAAAATAACAATTAAATTGAACTTTTTTTTATTAAATTTTAAAAAAAGGGAATAAAAAATTACAAAAAAGAAAAAAAAATTCAGTATAAATAAAATAAATAATGATTAAAAAAAAAACTTTAAACATATAAGCCCTATTATGAATTTCGTTCGTAGCCCTGAAATTCAAAAAATTACGAATGTCATATTGTTAATTCCGAATTACTAAAAATTCTGTTTAAAATATTCGTGATAGAGTAATCATAAATTACGTTCGTAGTAAAAATAAAATGTCAAAAAAGTCTACGAAACAAATAATCACACATAACAATCAATTTAATGAGAAAGGTCATTTTAAATTTTGAGTTTTCTCTGTTTTCTTCTTCCTATAACACAGCTTCTCCGTGAAAGGAAATGAACTCATATTTTGCTAAAAATGATTTTTTTCACTCTTTAAAAATATTCAAAATAAAAAACTGCAAAACCCCGCTTTTAAAAAATATGACGTTATTTACTCAAATAGCAAAAAAAAGAATATACATAAATAAACATTTGTCAGCTGGAATAAAATATTAATTTTGACACTCCGAAAAATGATGCTATCATAGCTGATTTATAATTCTACATTTGAAATTTGTGATCATTCAAAAGTTTAAATTGTATCTAAATTCGTAATTTGTAGGATTGTACGAGTGGAATTCATGCTCTAGGACTAGTTGTTGATTAATATTAATAAAAAATTAATAATATAAAAAAAAATTAGATTAAATATATTAAATTATATTAACGGTTTCAAGTTTCAAATATAAAATAAAGAATTTTTTTTTTTTAATGAATTGAAATATATACATAAATAAATTAATAATGAATGTTGTTTTCTTAGTAACTACAAAAAAAAAAAATTCTGGTGCTATTTCAATATTTTAAAAATAAATTTATTACACATCGAATTTGAATGGCAAAAATATAAAAAAAAATTGAAAATATTTCCACATTTTTAATAATTCCAAATATTGACTCAAATACACATACTAACAATAATATCATTCACAATAGAATGCATTTTCTAAAAATTCTTAAAATGAAATTCACGGTTTCGAGGCTTCTCTCATTTAATGAGCATATAAATAATTTTTAACATTTTTTTTTTTTTGTTTGAAAGAAAAATTTTGTTACTTAACTTAAATTGTTAAATTAATATTTAAAAAGAAAAAGTAATTATTTTTTCTTTTATAATTTTATTGTTGATATATATTGAATAACTTAATCCTAAAACCCGATAAAAAAAAGAATGCAACGAATACTGTGCATAAACAAATAAAATTATATACATATAAAAAAATTTATATTTTTTCTATTTTAATATTTGTTTTTAATAATATTGTTACAATTTAAACACAATTTTTTTTTTATATATATTTTATTGTTGAATATATTAAAAGTTGTTAATTCAAAAAAAAAAAACAAAAAACATTGAAAAAAAAAACAAAAATAATAAGGAAAATCCTAGTTAACTGGTTTCTTAATTATTCTTAATAACACTAAAATTGCAATAAAATTTTATTTTTTTTTTCCATTTTTGTTTTTCCTTCACATGACTTAAGTTACCATATTGGAATCGTTAAATAATTAAAAAAATCGTCACAAATAATAGGGCGTCAAAATAAAACATAAATGTCAGATCTAACCTCAAATTGACATATTCAGTAATAACTGTTTTAATTACTGAATATGTCAATTTAATCTTAGATCTGTCATTTTGGTAGATTGCCATATCCATATTTATATATTTCATTCTTGATTTTATTCATTTCATTTTATTTTCATATAATTTAATTATATTTGAATTGAATAAAAAAAGCAAATGTGATTTTCAAAAAGTACATAGAAAATTTGTTACAAAAAAAAAAAAATTTAAAACGTAAAATTTACAAGAATTAAAAAAATAATATTGTATAACAAATAAGCAGATAAATTAAGAAATCTGTATATAACTTTATTTAGCAATATAAAAATATATATTATCTAATATGGAATTAAAAAATAAAAGAAGAAAACAAAAAACAGAACAAAAAATTAAAAATAATAACAATTTTTTGAGGTTGCCGGATTTATTGTATTTCTAGATCCAATTACACATATATTAAAAATTTAGAAAGAATAAGAAGATAACAATTATTTTATTTTATATTTTATTTTAATATTATGTTTAACCTAATAATTTTATGATATGTTTGACATTTTATATATTTTATTTTTAATTAAAATATATTAAGCTCAGTTAAAGACGAAATAAATAATTATATATAATGTTTATAAATTTATCCAAATGTTTTTTTTTTTTTTTTAAAAAAACACTAAAACTAAATAACAACAATAAAAATGCAATATTATAGATGGGTAAAATTTAATTTCATTCTATATCTTTAGACAAAATTAAAATAACTAATTAGTAAAAGTTAAAAATTAAAAAAAAAAAAAACCTAGATCAATTCAATAAAACAAAAAACATATCGTCATTTAGCAGTGGGCGCGTAGAATTTCTTATTTAAATAAATTTTTCAGTTTTAAATTAATATGTTATATAATTTTAATAACATTGAATTGAAAAACAAATCAAATGTTTTAAATTATTTATTGATAAAAGAAAAATAAATAGAATTAACAATGAAACAAAAAAAAAAAAACTTCTAAAACTTATTTAGAATACAACTAAAAAAAAAATAAAAAAGAATATTATATTTATTAATATATTATTATATATAGAAAACAAAATAAAAAAAAAAGAAATAAAATCAAAATTCTTAGCCATAATCTTAAAAAAAAAAACATGAAAATAAAAATGAAAATAAAAAAAAAAATAATATTTTAATTTTTTAAAAGTCTATATATTTAGTAAAACTTGGAAAAAAAAAACAAAAAGACGAAGATTATAAAGAATAAATAAATAAAAATATTAAAATTTAGGTACACATTTAGCGTATACTTTAACAAAACTACTAAAAAAAAAATTATAATTATATGCGTATATATACATATATATGTATATTATATATTTATATATAAATACAAAATAATTATAGATATTTACAATTTATAGTAGATTACACACAAAAAAAAAAAAGAATAATTAAAAATTAAGAAAAAACAAAATATCATAAATAAACTACACATTATATAGACATTATATATATACATTTATTGAATCATAAATAATATAAATTAATAAATTAAAATAATATACAAAACAAAAATATACATACAAAGTGGCCCGCCCTATTTAAAACAAGAAAACAAAAAAAAAAAAAAACAAAAAAATTGTTTTTTTTTTTTGTTTTAGTAAAAAAAACATAAATTAAACTACTTATTAAACTAATTAAAAAATAAATAAATAATAAATTAAATAAGAAATAAAATTTTATTCTATTCGTACTTGTAATAACATTTATTATGTGTAAATTATTATTAATGTAAGTAAATATATTTATATTTATATTTACATTAACATATTATAAATAAAATAACATTAAAAGAAGGAAGAAAAAAAAAATAATTAGTTTTAGTCAATTATACACGAAAAGAAAAAAAAAACAATACAAAATAAATATTATAATAAAAAAAAAATCATAATATATAAGATTATACAAGTATGCATATTATAAATATTATACTTACATATTATAATAATTACCTATAAAAAGCAGAGAAAGAAAATATTAATACATAATTACAAAAAAAAAAAACAGAAAGAAAAAAAATTATTTTGAAAATTAAAAAAAAAAACTTAAACTAAACAAAAAAACAAAATGAAAAAGTATAAGTAATATTTTTACAATTTCTTATATGTAAAACTTAAGAAATATAAATATTATTATTTAATATTATTATCAAATTGATAATTTTGTTTTTATTTTTTTTTTTCTTTTAGTAATCAAAAAATGTTAACAATAAAATAATTTTTAAAAATCATAATATATTCAGTTTTAATGATAAAAATGCATTTTATTTATTATAAAATTAAATTTATTTTAAAATGAAAAATATATTTTGATTTCAAATTATCCTATAAATTATAATTTTTGGATCAAAATAAACAAAAATATAAATAATTTTTTTTTTTTAAATTTGTCATTGTAAAAAAGAAAAACATCGAAAATAGGGAAAGAAAATATTGAATTAAAAATTTATTTTTAAAAAATTTCATTTTATCAATAATATAAAAAAAAATATTAAATAAGTGTGTAAGGGTGTAATCGATAATATCAAATACCGGATACCAACTGGCAATTAACATTTAATGTTAAAAAATAAACCCTTGACAATACTGCTTTAGCAAAAAAAAAATTATTAATAATTTGAATTTGACATTTTATTTAAATGTTATTTCATTAAATAAAATTATTTATTCTCTTCAAAATTTTTCATTTCGCAAAAAAAAAAAAAAAAAAAAACAAAATCAGCAGTTAAGATTTTTTCATTACGAAAATTCCAAAAAATTTTAAAAATACTATGATAGGCAATTGACATTATTAATTATATGACATTTGTTTTTTTTTTCTGCATTATTGTTAACAATACAAATGTTCACATCTGTTAACAACATTATAAGTTAAAATACTTTTGTTAGCTGCAATATCGATTTATGGTGCAAAAGAATTCAAGGAGCATATTACATTATCGATTATACCTTATTTTTTCATTTTATTATATTGAAAACATTCCGTAAAACATTTTATTCATCACATGAATTTTATGTTTTTATTTAAAATTACCATACATTTGTTTTTGTCTACGGTAATATTTTATGAAGGTATCAAAGATTAAAAAAAATAGTAATTTTTTTTTTTAATTTTAATCTACTATTAAAATTTTCAAACGGTAACACAGAAGAAAAAAAACAGTAACAGCAATCATTTTTTACTTATTGGTAATTCTTATACATTTAAATTGTCAAAAATAACTCAAAACTTTCTAGAAGAATAATTTTAAATTGTTGTAATGGAGAGATATTAAATATTCAGAATATTCAAAATAAATATTGAAAATTTGGATGAATTGGGATGCTTTTATTGGAAAATGGAATGGAATTTTGTTGCAAGAAATTTTTGAACATAAATTTTTAATCTGTTGCAAGATATAAAAATATTTATCAGATAGATGTGGCGGTACATAAATAATTTTCAATTCTGACCAGAGGCAATTATTGAATATGAGTGATATGAAAAATCTCCTTTCGTAGAACAATATCAAGATATTGAATTATGATAATTTCATATTATCCAGTCCAAAAAATTTCGTTTTTATTGGTAAAGATGATGTGGCTCTCTTTCTATTTTAAATTTTGTTCTAGTTTCATCAACCATCCCGTAATTTATATTTTTACATACATATGTATTTTGTCATTTATTTTATATTCTTAAAATTTTTGATTTTTTTTTTAGGAATTATGAACCTAATTGGAATGTAGCATCAATATAAGATATAAAATTCGTTAGTCTGTTGTCTTCCTTTACAATATATGAATATTAAACATCGCACATAATAAATATTTTTTTGTGTTTTTTGTTTTTAATAGTTTTGCATTGAAATATTTTTTTTGTATCAAAATTTTAAATAAAATGCATTTTTCTTATTAAAATCAAAAATAATTTTATAATATTTTAACTATATATTATAAATATGTTATATCACACAAATAAAGTTCTAACAGAAGAAAAATGTAATTTATATTTCTTAATATAGAATAAAATAAAAAAAGAAGCCACCGATGTAGCCAGGCGAAATTCATTTAAATAATAATAAATCTAATAATATTTATATGTATGTAAAATGTATATTTATATATTTTATGTTGTTGAAATTATTTTTTTAAATGAAAAAATAAATAAAAATAAATGTATATAACCGATTTCAAAATATAAATATGTGTAAAAAAAAATGTTCACCGATAAAAAAAAAAAACTATTTATGAGATCAGATATACTAATAATAATATAATATATCTTACTATTTTTTTTTTTAATTTTACAAAATAAAAAATATTATACAAATTAAATACAAATTCAATAAATAACAATTACATTACATAAATCTAGCCACATATATACGTTTTAACTTCATTGAAAATTTTAATAATTTTAAAATCATTTTTATAATATGAATTTTTTTTTTATATTCTACCATCTTTTTGCAATATCTTTCAAATGTATTTCTTCAATTTAAATAAAATTAAAGCGCAAAAAAGTTAAATATTAAAATACTTGAAACTATTGTTATATATAAATGAGAATCATGTCTTAAATTATATTTCGATATTAAAGTTTATGAGCAATAATAATTTAGAGAAGATTTTAATTTTTTTTTCGAAATTTCATGTTTAAATTTTATAATAAACGAATACTTAATAATACTTATTAATATTTTAATTAATAATAATTATATTACAAATGGAAATAAATTGAAATAAAGCTCAAATTTTTTTTTGTAATTGTTTGTTTTAAACATTTTTTAATTTAAAAAATGTTTTATAGTAATTAAATATACATGTAATAGAAATATAAAACATTTTTAATAATATCATTATTTACATTAAAAACGATGCATTTATATTTTCTTATATTTTAAAATAAATAATGTAATAATATATTGAAATGTATGAAAAATATTAATTATGTCATAAATTTGTTTTCTAAATTATAATTATACATTAATTAATGTTAAAAAATAAGCAAACTTATAAAACATAATATCAATATTGTAAAGTAAATTTTTCAATAACAACAAAAAAAGGTTGTTACATTGAATTCAAATTATTTTATAATGTACACTCTAAGCGAGCTAATTGAGCTCTTTTCTAGAATCAAAATTCAAATATTTTTCAATTTTTTTTTTATGTTTTTGTTAAATAGAACCAATTTTATTTTAAAAATAATTTAATAAAATAATTTATTTTAAAAGGAAAAACCAAAAGATAATAGAAATCTTCTCATATTATTTTATATTTTTATTAAAAACAAAATTTAAAATATGAAATTTGTTATATACATTATTGTAATGTATAATATATTGAATAAAATTTGGAAATTTCGATATTTTTATTCTATTTTTATTCTATTAATTTACATATGAAAATTTATCGAAATAAAAACAAAAATTAAATCAAATTAAAAGAAATTGTGTAAAATTTATTTTATATTTTAAAATACACAACTACAATAATTTAATAAAACAATATTATTATGTAATTAAAAATATAAACAATTTAATATTTTTAATATAATATGTGTATATATTTACTAAAATATATATATGTATATATTTGACAATACTTTTTCGTATTACAAAATTTATTTTTGTTAAAAAATAAAAAATAAACGAAAAAAAAAAAAACGAAAAACAATTATTATTAAAAATAATAATATTTAATATTATGTAAAACTATATTATTATTGTGAATTTAATATTATGTATTATTATATGTAGTTATTCGTATAATTTTATATATATATATATACATTTTTAAAAATGTATATATAATATATATGTATATATATATATGTTATTGTAACTTATATAATTTTAAATTAAATTATCAATTATATACAAAAATATAATGCATGTATTATATATGAACATATAATATAATATACATAATATATTAACTTAACCATATGTAAAGTGTAATAACAATTATACATTCTACATAATATATAAAATTAAATAAATAGAACATTATTATATAATTACATAATTATTATAAAAAAAAATATTATGTAACACTTAATATATACATTTAAATTATATAAATGAATAGGTGTATAAGATAAGGTTTCAACCAAGAAATAAAAATTGTTGAATATTTTTAGTAAGAAAATCAAAAACAAAACAAAAAAAAAAACCAAAAAAAAAAATAATATAAAAATATTAAAAAAATCCAAAATATTGTTTTCATATTATATTAACTATTATAATTATTATATTATCACATATTAATATACAAAAATATTATTATATATTAATGAATAATCTTTTTGATAAATAAATTAGTATTTTATATATATACATACATATTAAAATGTGTATATAACATAAAACATAAATTATTAAATTTAATTAAAACATAAAATACAAAAGAAAATCGAAAATTTGTTGAAAATTATTAATAAATTTAAAATAAAAAAGCAAAATATATTTATAAAAGTATTTATTATAAAAAAGAAAAAGAAAATATTGAATAAAAAATTTTTTTTTGTAAAATCTTTGATATGTAATTAAATATTTAAACTGTAACAAAATATATATATATATACATATATAAAACGAATTGAAAATGGTCTAATTTTGAATTTGTAATTTTGAATTTAATTTTTATATAAAAATAAAAAAGAAAACAAAATAGTCCTTTGTATAATCTATATACTTTTTTAGTTCGAAAGTAATAATATGTTGAGAATAATTATATTTATGAAAAAAAAAATAATAAAAAAGGAAAATTTATTAAATTAAATATTAGAAAACAAACTATTTTTAATATTTTAAAAATTAAAGAAAATAAAAAAAAAACTCTGTGATTAGTGTACTCGTATATTACATAACATGAAATATTTTTTATTTGTTTTTTACATTTTTATTTTTGTTAACTTCATTAAATTTTTATTAGAAAAGGAATTTCATACATAATATGGTTATATTTTTAAGATGAGTATCAAAAATAATATAATATTTATTAAGATATTAGTTATTTTATGGTTTTTTAAACTATTTTCTTATTTTGTAAACTATTTTCAGTATATTTAATTTCATTTGAATGGTTTTTGTTTCATTAATTAAATTATAATTAAAAAATTTCTATTTTCAAATTTTAAAATTTTAAAAATTATTCCATTTACATTTTTTATAACTATTTTTTGTCAACTTTAAATAATTTTAACTATTAAGGAATTGATTACGATTGGTTCAGTTATTTCAAATCTGAAATTTATTATTATAAATACAATTTTAACAATTTATCGTAATCAAATTTTGGATAATATTTAATTATAAATATCAACATATATTAAATATTTAAATTCAATTTCAATAAAAAAAATTAAGAATCTTTTTATTTAATTATTGAAATAGAATTATGAATATTTCTGTTTTCTTTATTTTGAATTGAAATTGATCCGTTAATGGATGGCATTACCCTTGAAAAAATCAAAATAATAAATATTTGTAACTTTTAATTAATCCTTGATTTCCAAAATGCAGTAATACCGTATTAATATACAAGTCAGCTTATAACTCACAATATTATAACCTGAATTGTGTATAAGTACCCGTGTTACCACATTTTGGAAGTCAAAAAATATATATATATATATATATATATTTTGATTCTCATCTAAATATTATATATACCTATTATGTATGAAAACATTTTTGAAAAAAAAAATAAAATAAAAAAATTGAAAGATAATACAATTTATAAAAAAAACAATAGCTATATATATAAATATATATATTGCTATAATATGTATGTACATCAACTAATCAATTTTCAAAACATAACACATGAATATTATAAAAATTTATAAATATGTAATTATAAAATTATTTGTTAGATTTGTCGTTTTTTTTTTTTTGTGTTTTGTTTAAAGTTTTTAAGTTTAAAGAATGACACTTTGAAAACATATAAGATAATTCTAATTTTTTAAATAGTAAACAATATTTTATATACTTTTAAATATTTTTTTCATTTGAAATGCTTTTCAGAAATTTTAATTTTGTATTTGCAGAGCAATTACTTTCCAATTTTAATCTATCATTTTAATTTTTTTATAAATATATATTTTAAATACAATTTTTGTATTTTATGTATAACTCTGGCAACAATCTACACGAAAATTTAATATAATAGCCCTCTAATATGAATTTGTAAGTAGTTTAATACTTACAAAAATAAACATGCATATTACATTTTATTCTAAATCAAAAAAAAAAAATTTTGTCTTTAGGACTCTTACTGCTTTTTCTCTATAAAAACTCTATAAAAAATTATATAATTTTATAATATTTTAAATTTTCTTTGAAATATTATTTGTCAAAGTATGTTTTTTATACATTAGAAATTCAATGTTTTCTAATAATATAAAAATAAATTTGCAAAAGAAAAGTTAAATTTCTTATATTACTAAATTTAAACTTCCATTTTGAAATAATATCAAAATATGTACAATGCACAATTTTGCTGTAGAAATTATTTATATTTTGGACCCGATTATAAGTTTACCCGGCTGTAAACAAACTTCAACAATAAATTGCATAAAATGTTAATATTTTATGTACAATTTATTACAATTATTCTTTTGTGTTACTTCCTAATTATCTACAGTTTCGACTACATTGTTTTTGTTGAAACGCTTATACAATTTGTTTAGTTGTTTTATTTGCCAATTTTTGTTGATTCTTTAATAAAAAATAAAAATGCTAAAAACCATTCATTTGAATAATTTTTTTTTGAACCTTTGGTGTTTAAACCAAAATGGAAATTATTATTTGTTTTACTTTTGTTTTTAAGAACATACGCATGATGAGTGCCTTTTAGAGTGTCAACAAGTTAAACTTTTAAACTCGAGAGGCTTCCATATAAACTTTTTTAACAAAAAAATTAAAAAAAAAAATACAAAAAGAAAATTTGATAAATAAAAAAAGAAAAGAAAATTTATAAAATTGGTTCTTTTTTTTTTAATTACCATAAGTATTCTGTCAATTTATATTGTATTCTTTCTAAAATTTTATTAAATTATCATTATTATTATTATACTATTAGCTAACTATATAACAAAAATAAAAAGCAAAAAAACAAAAAAAAAATTAAAAAAGAACAAAACGAAATAATTAATAAAATTAGTAAGCAAAATTAAAATCTATAAACATTCCAAAATTTTCTAAAAATTAAAAATGAAAAAATTTTCCTTCAAAATTTTTCCAACATTTAAAATTAATACCAAAAATCTATCCCTTTAAATGTCTCTATGTCTCTTATTTAATAAATTCAATTAAAATGTTAATTAAAAAAAAAAATATTTTTTAAATAAAAAAGCTTATCCCTCTTAAAAAATATAACATTTTTTTTTTGCTCAATTCTACATTTTAGTTCATTTTCATATACATATAACAGATAAAAAAAAATAATAACAATAAAATGAAAAAAAAAAAAAACAAATTTTTTTAAAATTAACAAATTATCAAATTTAGACATCACATTAAAATTAAAAAAAAAAATATAATATTAAATAGAATATTTAATATTCAAATAAAAAAAATTAATATTATTATATTGTATAAATTACCACAAAAATTACCACATCGAAAACCCAATTTTCTTTTTTTTTAAATCTATATTATATAAAAATATTTAAATTATATAAAAAAAATATTACAAAATAAATATTAAACATCCTGAAATAGTTGATTAAAATAAGTAAATATATTTATATATTAAATATAATATTCAATATTCTCTATTACATAATTTTAATTATTGTGTCTATAGTCAGAAATTTAAACTTAAAACTTACATAAATAATTTTTATCAAAATGAATAAAGGGCAAATGTAAAAGAAATAATAAATAAAAAACATATTCCAAAAAATCTTTTTCCACTTATTTATATTGTTTAACAGAATTTAACAATACACGAAAAATGAATATTACATAAGTTATTTTAATTTAAAATTCAATAATCATGACTTCAAAATTTTATTAGTACAGTATAAATATTTAATTCAGCAATTACAATTTATAAGTTGAATTGTGTTTGAATATTTCCAATTATTTTTTAATTATTTTGAAAATTAATCACTTAATAGTGATAGATAATAATTTTGTTTTAGACATTATTCTTTTTTTTTTTTTTTCTTAAAATATTTTATATAAATTTAATTATATTTGAAAATAGAAAAGTGCATAAATAATTCGATCTTAAGAAAATTTTATTTGCCCTAATTTATTATTAATTTTAAGTGAAACGGTTTACAAATTTCGGTTAATGAGTTAGTGAATTTTAATTGCTGAATTGTTTAAAATACAATTTTTCTTTTATAATTTTATTTATTTGTTGTGTTTTGCGCAAAACGTAAAAAAATATTAATTTGATTTTATTAAATTGATAAACTTTACTAATACTTTTGTTGAAATAAACCCTATAATCGGAATTGTAATAATAACGTATTAATGCAGAATTCATCTTGTAAATGTCAATTGCTGAATTGTTTATCGATACGGTACTATTGTAATTCCGATGTCAGGGAATATTATCGGAAAATTTTTTAGAAGAGAATGTGGATGCATATTTAATACATAACGTACGTGTATATTTTTTTTTCAAATGCCTATTATTCAATTGATTAGAAAATAATAAAAATATTAAATAATATACATACATAATTATTTATAATAACTAAATATACTTATACTGGTATTAAAAATATATTTTTTTTTTTACAATTTTTTTTTTTTTAATCTATAAAATATTTAAAACATTAAAATTAAAACAAAAAAAAATTATAAAAACAAATATTTTCATATTTGCTACATACATACAATATTACGAATAAATTTATATCTATAAAAAATATTTACAGAATAAAAAAAAAAAAAAAAACAAAACTGAAAAAATATTAAAAATTAAGAAAATCAAACCGATTTCCTCATTACAAACTTTATTCAAATTATTGGGCGTCTATCAAAATGCAGATATAACGTCAATTTGACTTTTTTCATTTTGAATTGTATTGCTGAATAAATCGAATTAAGGCGGCGTCAGATTTGCATTTTGGTAAATGTTCAATTGTCTTGTTTTTTTTTTTAATTAATTTTTTTTTAAATTGATCTCTAACATTCATATATATATATATATTTTTTTTTTGTTTTATAATATACAAATTAATATTAATAGATGTAAAATTGTAACATTTATAAACTTAAAAAAAAAAGAACAAAGAAACAAATAAAATTAAAGAGCAACGCATTGAAAAAAAAAAAACAAAAGTTATTAACAATCTACTCTTATTTAAAATTATTATAAATATATATATATATATATATATACATTAAATATGTAATATCATATTACATACTAAAACTACATATACTTGGCGGACTAAAATAATAATTAAAAAATATATATATATATATATATATATATTTATATATATTCAAAGAAAAGGCAAAACATTTTAACTTTTTTTACTATATTTAAAATTATAAAAGTCCTTTCAAAAAATATAAGAACAAAAATATTATATAAAATAAAAAAAACTAAAAAAAAAAAACAAACAAATATAAAAAATTGTGAATGTATATATGTATAAAATATTAAAAAAAAACTTCATATATTAGTAAATATATTATATAATATATATGTACAGTAAATAAAAACAAAAAAAAATTATAAAAAAAAATTGTTGTTGGTCTTACATAACTAAAAAAAAAAAACAAAACATTAAAACAAAGCATTGTAAACTTTAAACAAAAAATTATATAAAAATAAAAAATAAACAAAAAATATAATATAAATAAATACACGAAATTTTCAAGAAAACAAAAGAAAAAAAAAACATAAAACATAAAAACTGAAAAAATTACTTTTAAAAATTAATAATTTATAATATATATATATATATATCTATATATGTATACATACAATTGTATATATATATATATATATATATAATTTGAAAATATTTTTAAGATTAGACACACAATAATGTAAAATAATTAATTTTACATAAAAACCGTATAAAATGTATCTAAAAAATATTATAGTAAAACAAATACAAAACATATAATACATAAATAAATGTATTTAATATAATAATACATATATATATATATATATATATATATATATATATATATATATAATATTCCTATATGTATTAACTATGGGCCATAAAATAAATTTTAGAATTATGTACTATTATCAAAATTATAATTACTTATGCATAAATATATAATTATATAACACATATTATAAATATCTTATAAAACAAAATAAAAATATTCTATAAAAAAAAATATTATGATACTAAAAATAAAAAACACATAATATATTGTATATATATGCATTAGTATATTTATAAATACATACATAAATATATATAAAAATATATATAATATTATAACGAACCATAACTAAATACAAATTAAAATTAAAATAAATAAAAACAAAAAAAAAATAAAAAAATTTAAAATATTAAAAAAAAATACAAAAAAAAAATATGATACAAAATAAATAATATTAAATGTAATAAAGAAAAAAAAATGCTATAAAAAAATTGTAAAAAAAAAACATAAAAGGCTGTAATTTTAAGGATATAATTATAAGAATGATAAAGAAATGAAAAAAAAAAACAAAGAAAAAAAAAATAATTGAATATTTTGTTTCATTTAATTTTTTATTAAATTAAATTTTTGTTTTGCGTATTTTTAAGCCACATTTAAAAATTCCAAGGAATTTTCACTCCCCGAGGGCGTTAATACCCAGAGCTGAACTTGTATTCAATAATAAAAATAATGCATTTTCTATAACTATATCCTTCACCTGTAATTTGTCAAAAAATTTAGTTTGAAATAAAAAATTCAGTTTATCATTGGTTTTCCGATGCTATTGTTCTGCAACATTATTCATAGGTTTTCTCCTGGTGCGCATTTATTTGTTCAAATTTTCAATGTCTTCAAATTATTGCGATTATTGAATGAGATTATTTTTAACTACTATTAAAAAACAAATTTTGCTTTGCAATGCAATAATTTTAACATTTTCAGTAATTTTTTTTTTATTTTGATGAATTTAGTCAGAAATTGTCAATATCTATTCGATAATAATAAATTGTCTAATAATTCCATATTTTTCTATTTTGGAAACTTTTTATTAAATATTAAATAAAGTAAATAGGAATTTTTTGATTTAAAAATTTTTTCCGAAATTGGAAAAAATTTTGCACAAAAAAAAAAAAAAACAATTTTAATATTTTTCTACATGTTTTATTTTTATTTAAAAAAAAAAAATTAAAACGTCTGTATACATTTTAATAGAAGATCTCTTAATTTCAAACGTAAAGATTGTTTTCCCCCGCAAATAATATGTGTACTCTTTAAAGTTATTTCAATTTTTGTATCTTCGCTAGGAATAAATATTGTTACACTACCATTTCCACCTTGTTCTACTTTAACATCTGTAATACCATCTTGTATTAATTTTTTTACAAATAAATCAACATCTAAAGAACCAAATTCATATTTTGCTTTCTTTAATGTCTGCTCTTTACTTGGTGGATACGTATTTGAAGATGAAGATGATGGTTCTGTTTTTTCATCTTCTATTGGCTTAATATTATGAACATTATCTTTAACATGTAATATACCAGTAACAGTTGAAAAATTTGTACCAGGTATAATTTCTTTCGGAACAATGCTATCAGCCAAATCTGATGATAAATATACCCGATTTTTTTTACGTTTTAATGGCAGTTTAACATATTCACCAAATTTAAATGTTATTATTTTACGATCAGGAGTTTGATCAATAACTAAATCTAATTTATGCGGAGCCATTTGTGGTGGATGTGTGTAACTTTCTGGTATGACAAGTACATTGGGTTTTAATTCCTTGACAAGCTTATTTGCTTGTTGAAAATTTAGTGAAGTTTCTATTGGACAATATATAGCTTTCATTGCCAAAGGTTGATATGGTGCCAATGCTTGAAGATAGGGATAATCTGGCTCTAAAACATGTAAAATTTGTTTTTAAAAAAAATTTTCTTTCAAATTTAATAAGGAAAGATTACCGGTAAAGATGATAGTATGTTGCGGGTTATTTCCCCACAGTTCAATAAAATGTACAACGTCTCCAAATCTCAAACTTGGGTGACCACAAAAAACGACGCATGGCTTTAAATATGTTACGTTTAAGAAAATTATGAAAAAAAAAATTTCATAAATTACCTGTCTGAAATCAGTACTAAAACCTTCCGAATAAATCCGTTTATAGTGCTTTAATCGAGCGTTTTTAACTAAAAAAGCATGGGGAAACGGATCATCTGGAATATAAACTTTATTTTGTTTAACAGAACTTAACCATTCAGCTAATATATTTGAATAAGCCAAAGAGCTGTCAGCAACTGGAGATATAAAAAACATTGGTATGTTGGTCAAACCAGCGTTATCAAGATTTGTAGATAGACATTCGAACAAGTCATACACAACTCCAGATGGATAACATGGTATCAAAACTGATCCATTATTTCGCAAAGTGACAGCTACAAATTGAAAATATTTTTAGAAAATGCGAAAAACATCTTGGCGACTTTGCTTACCAACATTCATACACAACTCTCCCAGCATAGTATCAGGATTTACATGCGGTGCCTGAGTTAAACCAGTCAATATAACTACATCTGCATGTTTTAAAACGGTTTGATTAATTGGTCTCGGATGAGTAGTTAATGTAGATGACCCACTTACATAACAAATTTTTTCGTGACCTGTACTCAACACCCAATTACTTGAACCTAAACAATATCCGGAACTGACAGGGGTTACCTGAAGAGCCCCAAAAATGTCCTAAAATTGAGGTTATTTAGTTTTGTAAAAATATATATATATTATGTATGTGAGAACGAGAAGTAGTATATATGTACATATGTACATGTGTTGATAGTAACGATTTCAATAAGAAAAAAATTATATTTACCAATTTTTCATCGTAACCTGCAATTTTTACCCTTGACAAAGCCTTTTTTACGTCATCAAGTGAGAAAATTTTTCTCCACTTTTTAGGTTTGTATAAATCACATAAAGGAGATGGTAAGATTTGTAACATATCTTTCCATAAATTAGCATTATTCGGTTTAGGCACTGCTTCAATATATTCAACAAGCTCTTCCATGAAAAATTGTCCAATTTGTAAAGTTGGTTCAGTTGCGTATACAGTGCCTTTAAAATCGGTACCCTCTGTTATATATGGTAAAGCAAGCATATTTAGGTAATTTGATATTAAAATAACATCAATTTCACTGAAATCAATAAGTCTATCTAAAGGTAAAGAAAATTCTGGTGCTGAATCTACGAAAACTCTTCCACAGCATTCTTTTAATTCACCATCCATTTGTGGGTCGTGTTCTCTACTAGGAATCCAATTAGCTAAATTAGCTAATTTTGAGCTTTGAACAAGTGGAAGCGGTAAAAAATTCAAAACTGACTGAGCCGACAATCCACAATCTAACATGATCAGTAATTCCTTGAAGCTAACAACATAACAAGGTTTTGCCGGATCCCCGCTTAAGCAATACTAAAATTATAATATCAATTTTATTATATGTAGGAAGGTTATAATATACTATATTTTATAAAAATTAATTATCAAAGAAAAACAGAGTACCAATTTCATTTCGAGATGAATATATGCTTTGTATTACTTTTAAAAAACTGTCAAGAAATTGTTTTTTTTTTTTTTTTGTGTTTATCTGCAAATTCTTCAAATGTTTCTTCTTCGAAATATAACTAAAATGTAAACAAAAAACAAATAATATTTATTTTACATCGGGTTTATATATGCAATTTGCTTTGCCAGGTTAGAAAGACAAACAATGACGTTTATAAGTCATAAATGTAAAATTTTCTATATCATATAATTCACATAATATCATATAATATGAATTTATATGAACATCGATTTCACATACATAATATGAATTATAAAAATTAAAAAGGAAAAATAATTTTTATATGTACTTTTTCCACTTTTTTATTATCTGACAACAGATGTCAGCCAAATGAAAAAACAATTTACCGTGAATTTACTTATATTGTTTTTAGTTTTGTTTTGTTGGCATTCATCACATTTCATTTAGTGACATTTACAGATATCTCGTAAACAAATAAAAAAAAAAAGTTTTTTTTCAACATAGCCAGGGAAAATATTTTTGAAATTTGTTATTAAATGGCTTCAAATGATTCAGGTGTAGATTCCAGCAATGATAGTAACGATGCTAATTTAGTTATGAATTCGAATTTATCTAATTTTTGTGTTTTACCCAAACTTTTTGATAATAATAAAATGTTACAATGCTTTGCTTTACCACAACCTGTTTCATCAACATCAACTTCGACTGAAAATAAATTACAGTTTGGTTCTTTACCGCCTGGAAAATTCAAAATAAATTCTTTTCGTCGTCTTCATTCCCAAAGGAATCGAGTTAAACATGAAATAAGTCAATATAAAGAAAGGAAATTACGGTTGGCTGCATCAACATGTAATATTGAACTTCTAACAAATTTGTTAAAATCTGGTGTCGACCCAAATTGCTCTGATGAACATAAAAGAAGTCCATTACATTTAGCTGCATGTCGCGGATACACAGATATCGTATCGCAATTATTAAAATATGGTGCTAATCCTAATATTGTTGATTCATTGGGTAATACACCATTACATTTAGCAGTCATATCAGCAAGCTCAACAAATTTTAATTTAGTTGTTAGAATATTATTGCAACAGGGAGCTAGTGTACATGTTATTGATAGAAGTGGAAAAAATCCACTTGAATTAGCTGAAGGTAGACTGAGATTAATGCGTTCAAGATGTCCAACTCCAGAAGTAATTAAAATAATTGAAGATATGTGCTTGTTGATTGCTCTTATCTTACGATATTTTTGTAAACAAAAAAGAGATTTGGAAGACTTGGAAGGCATTGAAGAAAGATTACAAAATCTGAGTACGAATGATCAGGTTGTTAATGAAGCTGATAGTTTATTAGCTAGCGTTGAAAAACTTTCAATTGCAAAGTAAAATAATAATATTTATTTATGTATGTATATTCATATATTTAAAAGTTTTATACAATAACCCAGAATTAAGAGGTTTCTCCTATTTTATATCATAAGTTATATTTAAGATTATAGAAGAATAGACTATTTTAGATTATTGATATGAGATTTTTTTTCATAACTGAATATTAAAATAATATATTGGACCATTGGATTGTATATAAAATAAAATATTTTTTGTTTTTTTTTTTTTTTTATATAACATTTATATTATTATCTTTTTTATTTGTTTAAGATATCAATAAAAATTTTGAGTACAATTATTAGTATTTTCTTTTAATAATAAATTTATCATAAAACTGATTCTCTATTTCACTTTTAACATTGAATTACTTCACATTATAGTTACTTGAATCACATAAATTTTATGCTTTTGAAGATTTACAAAATTTTTCTGTTTGGTACTTCGCTGCGTTAAAGTATATATTGCAAAAGCCGTATAAGAGCACGTACTGTGGATAGCAGGGCAAGTAATAACATCGAAACGAAAAGCTAAAATTTCAATTTCTGAATATCTTATATAATTTAATAAAAGTTTCCAGTTTTAACCTTGAATAAAAGGATAGTTATGGCCAAAAATTTTTCTGCAACCAAAATAATTAATGAAAGTGTGGTTAGTACAATTAACATAAATACTAAAGTTAGAATTTCGATAAGACGAATTGCAACAGGCATAATTTTTCTTAAAAAAATAATTTACTTTATTATTTTTGATTATTATTTATATATTTAAATAATTGTGTAATATTTCATACTAAACTTAATTCAAAAAGGGATGTCATTTCAAAATCATGGTAACGTAATTAAGAATTTTTCAAATGCGTTAACAGAACAAGTACATTAATGGTTAAACTATTCAAATATACATAATTGCGAACATTGTGTTTAAGTGGTGTAGCGTAATTGTAGCAATGGTAGTAGTTGATGAGAAGGCTGGTAGCTTACACCCTACGTAATCTCTCTGCCCTATACCTATAAGAGGGTTTTCACAACCTTAAGCAATAAATTATACTCCTTAAAACAATATTCCAACCTAGTTAAATCACAAGCCTTCTAATTGCCTACCACATTATAATGAGGCAGAATTCAGCACATAGTCACTCTACAGTAATTTATATCTTATTTTTAGCATATCATACTGAGTGATCAAAGGTAATGTGAAAAGGTTATTGTTTCACTTCAAAAAATATAAATTTACTACATTACTACTATTTATATTTCATCAAAATTTAAATAATCTAAAAATTAAAATTTTTACATTTCAATTATTTCAAGATTTACTTAAAATAATTTGATAAAAATATTGCGAATTTTGAATATAATTCCTTTGTGACTTCGATAATTTTTGGTATTAAGAAATGTAAACCTCTTTCTTTAATACATGGATACATTATCTAAAAAGAATTAAATATTTATTTACAATCAAAATTGAAATAGAAATTTTATAAATTGCGAACTTTACTTACCAAAAATAATATTGTCAGAGCAATTGGCCAAATGATCGCAATTATTAATTTTATCATCCATCCTATAATTAGCCAAACTAAAATTAAAAAGATAGCTGCCGCTATAAAACTTTGAGCACTTCCTGATAAATTAATATTCTTGTAAATCCAGTCAGTTAGTAAAATTCTCAAATTCTGGCCATAGCTCTAAAATTGTATGTATACTCGTATAGAAATAAATTTTAATTTAAAATCTTCAGTACGATCTATTTTACCTGATTTGATGGGGAGCAAATGCCATCGCAACCTTTATATACACAAGAATTTAAATAATTCATTTGAAGAAAATTTAAAATATTACAATTAATGTATAGATATTATAAAATATTAAAACAAATGAATAAATTTAATAAAATTAAATTTTATAATTTCAGAGTAATCAAATTGACATAAGATATTTTTCGAATTTATACATACATACATTTATGTATAAAATTTTTTTAATAAAATTTGAATATTTATAATTACTAAATTTTTACGATATTCTTACAATATCCTTACGATACTCCGTAATATGACTGAATATTTTTTAGAGCTGTATGGCAGCTATGCGATTCTTCCATTGAATCTATTTTAAGGTAAAAAACTCTTAGCAATTATCGAAAGTTTGATTAGTCTATAGCTTAATGGGTTTTTTAGCTGTTGGTTTGATGGGCAGAAATAGCTAATTCGAATCACAATTCATATATGGTTTTGAAGATTGGATAGTACCTTCGAAGTAGAGTGAAAAAATTGATCCAGGCGAACAAGAACAATTATTCTTTTTCTCGAGTTATAAGGTTCAAAGCCTTTTAGAAAACCGTTCAATTTTTTACATTTTTGTTTATAATTCAGATGATATGATAGCTAACACTCATTTAAAAACTCGCTACACTCATTTAAAAACTCATAAAATAAACACATTTGTTTGAAGTCAGTATTCATTTGAATATAAAAAAAATTTAAGATACAAAATCAGTTCGAAACTATTTTTATGATTAATTTCGAAACTTATGAACTGGAACAGGTGGAAAACACTTTTCGGTTATTCAAATATTTTTAAAACGCGCAATAAAAATGAAAATATATTTAAAATTTCTTTTATAACTCTTAACATCAACTTCTATCCAAAAATTTTACCTACAGCAATTTCATAAAAATTTGGAATGTCTTAGAACAGAAACACCCTGTATATATTCAATCATAATTTGTTTTGTATTTTAAGTCATTTTTCGATATAAAATTTTAAAATAAATACAAAGAAAATATTTATGTACATATGTTCATACAAATAAAATGCATTCTTTCTAACAAAAGAACATACATACATATGTATGAATTTACGCGACGATAAAAAGAAAGAACAGAATGTGTATTTGACACCGGTATAAATTAAAAATTACAGTCTTATTCATTTTTTTATCAAAGGAATCTCTTTAATTATATTTAAGTTCCCATAAGAAGATGTGTTTGTTTATTGGCCGTAGATAAAAATTTTTTTAATAATAATATAAATACATACATAATATTATATTGAATTGAGGAAAGTACACATGTACGTATATGTAAATATAAAAAGATTATTAATTGATATTTAATCATTATTATCAAAATTGTGAGGAATTGAAAGGTGCAATTAAAGCTTATACAATTAACCGGAAAAGTTCTTATAATATTAAAAAAATTTACTGAATTTATGTTTGAATGAGAATTATAGGCAATTAATATGTATTATATAATGAAAAATTTTGTAAATATAACCGATCATGATTATATAAAAAATATTGAAAATAGTTAAAATTGTGCTAAAATTATGGAACATATCGTAAATTTTGAAAATAATTGCAGTATTCTTTCGAATAATTTTTAAATTTGTATAATATTTATCATAAAAATGTAATATAAGGTTTTGAGAGTTGAATTATGATTTTTAAAAAATTTTCCAGCAAATTTTAGAAATTTTTCAAGAATGCAATTTTTTCTATGATATGAATATAATTTTTAAAAATAAATATTTTTTTTTTGAAATCACATTTAATTTTGGCTTAATATTAAAATAAATGGATGTGCTTTTGTGAGTTCTTTATAAACTATTCCAATATTAATTCGATTTCAATGAAACTTTGAGAAATTATATTTATAATAATCCTGCGATAGTTTCCAAAAAAAAAAACAACTTTTAAAAAATCTATTTTAAGCCTATATTTTGTGAGGCTCAGAAGCAAAGTGGTCTATATAATCATCAAAAAATTGTTTTCGAGAAAATTGCATTTGAAAAATCAAAATATTTGAAATGCAGCTGAAATGCATATGGATATGATTCCAGCAACAACCTAATATATATTGTTCTCAATGTTTCTTTCATTTTAACGGTAAAAATTTTTGGTCAGACCTTTTTCCTTCTAGAAAAATTGAAATTGTTCGTTTAGCCAAAAAAAAATCGGTGTCTGCAAGCGAAATTTGGATTCACTATCTATGCACATCAATTTTTTTCCTATTTTTATAGACATTTTTAAAAAAATCGAAAATTTCGGAATTGATGGTTAGGTCATTTTGATTTTCAGCCTCCTAGTTTCAATAATATTAAAAGTCAACAAAATGCGGGAGACTCTTCTAATAAAATTGCATACTCCGTTCGTCAAATGTTTATTAATTTTTTAAAAAATATTTATATATTTTTAGATTTTTGTATTCTCATTTTACATAATTAATAATAGCCACTTAGCAGTGTATAATATACATACTTTATATTTTAATATATATTTTATTCATACCCCGTAATATATGCAATATTTACAATATTCCACATTGTTAATATAAGTATGTACACTAAACATATTATTATAATAATGTTATACAAAATATTACGTTACAATAATAATTTTACTATCGTAGAATATATATTTTTTTTTTAATATTTCCTCATTCATATAACAAATCTACATAATAATTTAATGTGTAAAATAAGTAATAAAAATAGAAAGAATAAAAACAAAAATATTAAAAATAAATTCCATGTGCGGTTTTATTAATTTTTATTCTTTTTGCATATTATATTACTGTTCATACATAACATTAAAATTTTAAAGGATTTTATTTTTTTAAATTTCTTTACAATATAATAAAACAATAATTATCACCTCCTGCACCCTCTCCAATAACATACATATGTATTTTCATATATGAAATTGTAACATAGACATTTTATATATTATATTAATATATATTAAATATTATTTATAATTATATACATGTGTGTGTATATTTATATATTATATAGAACAATTACAGGGTATATGCATTACACATCGATTATATATCTAAAATGTCAGTTGTTATTACATATAACGTACATATATATATATATACATAAAATATTCGTTTATATGTATACGTAAATTCGTAAGCTTGTAAATAATAAAAGAAGAGAGAAAACAAAAAATATAAATATACTATAATTTTCTATAACAAAAAAAAAAAAAAAAATTGCATTCATTATCACACAAAATTGCACGTGAAAAACACCTTTAACAGCGCAACTCAAAAAAACCAAAATAATATATTTAATCAAAATTCAAAGAAAAACAAAATAAGAACAATAAAAATACTTGGCTCCAACAGGTGAACACAAAATATTACACTTTTTTATTATTATTATGTTTTGATAATACACATACGTTTTTTTTTCTTATTTTTTTTTTGTTTTTCATTTTTCTATATTAAAATTTTGTATTATATACAAGACTAAAAAAACATACAAGGGAAAATACACGTGAAAATTCTCGTAAACATTTTTAATACGCAGGACACGTTTATGTCTTCATAATAATGTCAAATGAATAAAAGCAGAGAAAACAAAAAAAAAATACAAATAATTATGAAAACAGAAAAGAAAAAGGACAATTAAATGAAATTAATAAGAGAAAGAGATGAAAATATATTTTAATTTTGCTGTAGAAATTTTTCTTTAATTTTTGTTTTTAATTTTCATTGTTATTGTTTTGTATTTTTCATCAAATTTCCCACTTTACAAATCACTATATTCCTTTTAAACAAAAAAAAAAATGAATCATCATACTATTTCACAAATTGTCATAAATTTTTTAATAACATATCCAATTCCATATCCATATATGGAATTGGACCCTCATATCCAATTCATATTTTATTTAACAGCAATTTCAATTTTATTAGTTTGTATAGCAAAATTCTTTATGAAATAACGTACCTTCAACTTATATTGCATTCATAATTGTTAATATTTTTTTTTTATTATTAAATAAATGAGTAAATTGATATATACATATTTAAAATAAATAATATTTTCATGTTAATCAAAAAATAGAAATATTTAAATTGATTACATTTCGCATATAAACAATAGCGAATTGAAAGCAAAAGCAAAGCCACTGTCGCTTTACGGAACTAATATGTTCTGGCAATGTTGTCCGTAAATTGAAATTTTTTTTTTATTACATTAAATCACATTACGTTACAGCCACATAAAATATACTGGGATTTTATTATTATTACAACATTAAATTTTTCCGTTTTACAAATTTTCCGTAAATCGAATTTTTCATTCCGTAAAAAGAGACTTTTAGTTTAATTTTTTGAATTCCGTAATACCGAAATTTCGTATATCGAGTTTCCGTTAAGTGAGGAATCATTGTATTGTAGTATAATATTCAACCTTTCACAATAATTCACAATATATACAAAAAAAAATAAATACCATTCTGAATTAAAATTCAAAAAATTGACATTTTGAAAGTTTTTTAATAAAATATATTGTTTAATTTGTTAAATTTAGCCAATTTTGGCCAATTTAGCAGATTCATATATTTTTATATTCAGGCTAAACTTAAAACAATTTCAATTGATTTGTATATCAAAGTGGAAACGCTGTTTGACTGCATACAATATATAAAATATATTTATTTCTTTTTAACTTTAATATTTTAAATGAAAATTTTGTGCTGCATGCAGAAAGTAAAACTGTGATTTTTTTGATTAAATTTTTTCCTTTTTGTCTTCCTTTTTCTTTTTGTTTTTGTTTTTTTTTTTACCCTGCAGATTAAAGTGTATAGGGACGCCATATTAAATTTTTCGTTATTATCCATGAAGTGAAAAAAAAAAGTGAAATATATATATTTAAAAAAAATAAAATAGAAAATTTTCATTATTAAATAGAAAAAATCTAGTTAAAATTATAGTTAATTAAAATATTTTAATGAAATTAATTATACGCGTGTAGTTTTTTAGATAATAAAAAAATAAGAAATTCAAAAAAAAAAAAATTTTTTTTTTTTTCCTTTTTGCAAATTTTTTGAGTTTTATATTTTAATTTTAAAAATAAAATATTATTTGAAAATTAAAAGTAAATAAATAAATAGTGTAGTATAAAAAAAATAAATTCAAAAGTGTATAAAATTCTTTAATATTAATTCTAATAATAAATTAAACTGTAAGTGTAATAATTAAAATAAAAAAAAAAAATTAAGATTTTAATATTAAAAAAAATAATACAAAAAAGGAAGAAGAAGAAGCAGAAGCAAAAAAAATCCTCGTAAAAATGTATAGATGAAAAATTTTGTAAATGGTACAAAAATGAGTTAGCTTCTACTAAATTTTCGTTAAGATAATATGGTTGAATTTAAGAAATATTCTATTGGAATTTTCATTTTTCTTGTGATATTTCCCAATTTTGCTGAGTTTTATGCCCAGCGAACTACGGCTGATGAAATTAAATATAATGCGTGAGTATATATATATATTAAAATATAGCAACATATATATATATAAAAGGAAAGAAAATTTTTCTATTTCTATATATATATATATATATAATTTAAGAAATCCTTAATTTAATTTCAAATTTTCTAAATATATATATATATATATATAAAAGGATTAATAATATTGCAATTAATTTATTTGCATAATATATATAAATTTATTAATTTTATATAATTGTATATATTATAAACCTGAAATATATTATTCCAAGATAAATATAATTAAATTGTAAAATTTAATTCAGGAAATTATTGAATCAAGAAAAAAAAGTTTGGTTAAATCCTACACATACATCCTATATATATATATATATATATATATATATATATATACGGCTTTGTTATTTATAAATATTTTTATAATATTATTTATTTAAAATATATAAATTAAATTATTATCAAAAAAATTTAAATCATATATAGTTTTTATTTTCCTATATATATATATATATATATATATATATATAATTTATTATTTTTGTTTTCTTTTTTCATTTATTATAACCTATTATAATATATATATATATATATATATAGCGTTAAAACTTGGGCTGAAAAGCTTGGAGTTGAATTATGGCATTTGGGGGATTTTATTACACGACGAAAAGATGTTCAAGAGGTATGTATATTTAAAAATACATGTATTATTATAATTTTTAAATTAATTCAAATTAAAATATTTTAATTTTATTAAAACCAAAAAAAATCATATACATTATTATATTCATGTATATTTTTGTATATATATATATATATACATTGTATATATATGATATTTCTTGTACAAAATAATGCAATAAAATATTATACAAGTATATATCTTTGTATATATATGATATACAAGCACAATTTACATTATAATATAGAACGACCTATTGGCACACTTAAATTTTTTGTATGTTTATTTTTGTTTTTTGTTTTTTTTTTATGTTATATATTAGTTTCCTTTTTATTGATTTTTCACAATAATTTTATATGGAACAAGAATTTTGAATGAAAACATTTTTTTTTTTTTTTTATAGTTAGTGATAATTTTTTGTTTTCGTATTTCTATTTTTGAAATTAAGAATTTCATGTAAATATTCTAAATATGTGTATATATATATATATATATATATATATATATAAATATAATTACATATATAGATATATACTACTATTCCCATTATAATTTTTGTTTATTTTGTTTTTCATACACAAATTTATATAATATGTATATAATATGCTTGTATAGTATATAACATTTTCAAAATGTAATTATTATTTTAGTATGAAGTGGGCTTTGATTTAATTATAATTTAATATTATTTAAAATTTATTTAATTAAATCAGAAATTTTATACATTTTGAAATCAATTATATATATAAATCATAAATTTATATGTATGTTTTTGTTTTAGAGTTTCAAACAGGCTCGAGTGGTTGCAAGATCTGGTAGTAAAATTGCTGAAACAATTGCATATGAAATTAAAATGATGATGGATTTAAAAGTTAGTGCTGTTAGAGTAAGTATACAAAATTTTTCTTAAACATTCATATGTAGGTATATAATTCCCGAAAAATTGTTAAATTAATTTGAAAAAGGAGTCAAAATTATTTTTCTTAGGACATTTTCTTTTATTGTATAGGCTATTAAACTTTAAAATGCATTTTATTGTTTTGTTCCCTTATTTTTTTTGTTTGTTTTGTTTTATTTTAACTTGTGTTCTGATTTAATTTTTTTTTTTCTTTAATTTATTTATATTGCAAATATACATATATAGAGAAAGAGAAAGAAATGTAAAAAAAAAAAACAAACAAACGAAAAAAATAAGGGAAAAAATTCTATGCACATATTGACCTCATTTTATAAATAAAAAAATTTTTATACATTTTAAATTACAAAATTATAAATTAACATGGACAATATTATACTAAAATTTTTTATACAGAAATCTGTAAAATAGAAAAAAAAAATAGACTATTTACATTTCTATGTAAAATATACATAAATTTTTTTAACGTTATATGAAAATGAATAATTTTCCTATTTTAATAATTATTGTTATCCTTCATAATATTATAAACCATATAAGAACAAAGTGCTTTATTAAAATAAGATGGAAAAAACACAATTTACTAATTAATATTCAATTCATTTATGAATATTCATTATGCATTTCGTTCGTTCTATAAAAGGAAATTTTTATTTCATTTAAAATTGTTTTTTTTTTTTTTAAATAACATTCGTTAGTATAATTTGTAAAGAATACATAAGTATATACATATATGTATAACAGTTTAAGAATAACCACCACGTATTTCTACCTACACGCTAAAATTGCTATTTTTGTAATATTAAGTATATGCAATAGTTGCATATAATTAGGAGGAAAATAGGTTATGTAAAAATATGAAAACAAGAAAAAAAATTTATTTAATAATAATTAATATTTTGTTAAATAGAAATGACTATCTCAATAATTTATGAATTTTCAACAATTTATATTAATTTGAAGTATACATATAATTCTGGCCACCTAGTATTCTATGGCCAGCACGTTGTAAACATCCTTTCATATATAACGTACAAAATTATAACAATAAAAATTAAAAAAAATTTTCTTCAACCAAATTTCAATTCTTCAAATAATGATCAAGTAATTCATAAACAGTTCAACGTGTTACTATGTTTTCAATACATTAAAAGATCAAGTTTAATAGTGGATAGCCCATATAACACATATTTGTTTATTAACTATTCTTCATCTATAATATTATAGGGTTTGGGTCATTAAATTTGTTTTTGTCTTATTTAAAAGAATTCTTTAATTTTTATATAATTTTCGAATTGCATTTTGATCGGTTTTCTTCATATTCTTTTGAAAACGAAAATAAACATACATATTACCGAAGAAAATAAGCAATAAAATTTTAAATAAACAAAAATAATAATATGTTCCTCAGAAAACAAAAATTTTTTTTCCTCCATTAATTTTTAATTTAAAGATAAATCATTAAAAACGAAAATAGCCGACACTTCTACAACAAATTTCAAAAAAAAAAAAATACAAATTTTTATTATTGAAATTTGAGATTCTAAAAAAAAAAATTGTTATACTTTATTTGGTCGTGTAAAATAATTTTAAAGTAGATTGCTTTGAGAAATATGTAAAAAAAAATTTTATTTTAATTTTTTATATGAATGTAGAAAAATTGTATTCATTTTCAGCGTTAGAAATCCTAGAGTTTGATTCTATGATTTCTTCGTGAGTTTGATTTGTTAGATATACATACATATGTATATATATGTTAGTGAATACCCTACCGAATATCTTATACAAAAACATTGCATTAATTACAATTTCTAATTTCTAATTGTTTTTTTTTTTGTTTTATATTTTAGCGAATAATGGATATTGCTGAAAATACAGCTTTGGCTCATCAAAACGAAAAACTTCAAGCAAATTTTTCATATTATAATGCAAAAGAAATGTTGGAACCTCATGAACCAGAGCCCACCGAGCCACCAATCCCTGATTTAGAAGACAGTGGTGTACCTAAAATCAAATTGCCACCGAAACGGATTATATTAACAGAAAAGGCTGAATTCTTTTCAACACCAGTAAACACCAGTTTGAGTTCAGTTCATGTTCCCACGAACGTTTTCGATCGAGGTAGGTATTTAAACAAAAAAAAAAAATTATAATTATTATTATACCAATAAGTAACATTTAAAATTTTCTTTATTTTTATTTTTGTGTATACTCGTTTTATTTTTATTACATACATAAATGTATACTTTTTTTAATTTTTTTTTTTTTTAATTAATATAAATATAAATATTTAGCATCGGAAGTTATACATGCAATCAAATGGTCAGAGAATTTAGATGAAACATTTCGTGATAATTATAAAAAGGATCCAACATTATCATGGCAATTCTTTTGTAGTGCAACTGGTTTTATGAGACAATTTCCGGCATCAAAATGGCAACAGGATCCAGTTGATTTATATGATTGTAGATTACGTTCATGGTTTATTGAAGCAGCTACTAGTCCAAAAGATATGATAATTCTTATGGATGGTTCAGGCTCCATGACAGGACAGAGGCTAGATATTGCAAAACATCTTGTTAACACAATATTAGATACATTAGGAACAAATGACTTTGTTAACATCTACACCTTTGGCGAACATGTCGAGCCTGTTGTAAAATGTTTTCAAGAAACTTTAGCACAAGTAAATAATTTTTAATTGGATTTATACAGAAACAAAAGAAAAAAAAAAAATTAGAACATAAAAAATTATTTCTATTTTCAAAAATTTCCATTTTAAGAAAAAAAATTTTTTTGAAAACAAAAAACAAAAATTTCTAAGCAAAAAATGCAAAACTAAAGTGCACTTTATAAACACTTTTCTATCGCTTTCAAAATTGCATAACTATGTTATAAAGAATGCAACTATACCAAGAATTTAAAATTTCGCTAAAAAACAAAAACAACTATGGACTAGTACTATGCTTACTTAATGTTGTGCTTTTAAAATATTATTATTTTAAATTATTATAAAGGAAAAATTTACACATTACTTGTGAATCAAAATTTAAATATTAAAGAAAATTGAATAAATTTGGAAAATATGAAATTTTCCAAAATTGTTCTCTTTTCTTACCTCATGCATTTTTATCTTAAACAAATTAGACCTTAATGTTATTCTAGTATGTTTAAATTTTTCCTTTACATTCTTTCACAAAATGAATGTTTGTACATAATATGCACAGTAGTTATTGTAGAAAATACATTATGATTTTTTTTTTTATTATCTAGCATTCTAGCTATATAATTAGATTATATAAAAGAAAATTTTAAATATTTTTTTAATTTGATGATATTTAAAATTTTATTTTCTTCTTCTTCTTCTTTGTATTTCTACATTAACAAATTATGTATCTATTATTGAGATTTAACAAAATTAAATTTTAATATTTTTGTTTTTTTAGCTTCCAAGTTTCCTGTCATGTAGTATAAAATTTTAAAATAATCTGAAAGCTGCGCTATAAATTCACAAGCATTATACTTTTTTTTTTATTTGTTATTTTATAATATGCAGAAAATTTTAGTTTATATATTTAATTTTTATTTTTTGATAATGCGAATCAGCTTAAATTCAGCCTAATTTTTAGCATTTTTCCAAAAAAAAAAATTTTCGAAAAAAATGTGCTTATTAGTTTCATTCTGTCCGCCCCCCGTCAGTTCGTGTACCTATTTATAAGACTTTTACATCCTGTTAAGATAGAAGACTTAAATTTTAAACACGAATAGATTTTATTATAGAAATTTATTTGAGTAAAGGAGAAAACCTCTCGAAATTTGCAAAATTTGAATTTCCGATACCTTATATTTGCGAAACTACAATTTTTTTCTAAATTTATATAAAATCAGAAAGGTAAAGGTAAATGACGCGTTGTCCAAAAATTCAATTATTTATCTTAATTCTATAACACTTCGTTCAGTTTTTCTTTTGCTCATCCTAAATGTATGCAATAAATTGATATATTTTTGTATACATACATAATATATAGATGAGAGTAATTTAAATAATTTGGTAGATTTTTATTTTATAATCATTATTTTCACTTATTCATGGGAAAAGAGCTACTATGCAAACCATTGGTTTGACCTCAGATTTATATTTTTAAGTAACTAAAATGAAAATAATAGCGAAATTGTGTATGAAATAGGAAAATGGTACATGGTATTTTTGTACAGTACTGTACAGTAGCACACTAGCTAGTCATTAGTTAAGTTGTGGAGAATTTTTTTTATACAGTTCACAATAAGAGGAATGAGAGAAGATAGTGTTATTATCTTATTCTTGTTTTTAATCTCATTTTTAGTTGCATAATAGTATGTAACATTCATATTTTGCACTTAATATAAAGAAACCAATATAATTCTTGAAATAATGTAATTTTATGAATTTCAAAAAAGAGAAAATGAAAAAGAATAAGAAAACGCCGGAAAGAGATCTATATAGATTATAATGCTTTTACTTTGAACTTATTAGAATTAAGCAGAATGATAATACAATATAATAACTTAAAAATACTACGAGTATTTAGTAACAATAATGAACGTGAGTTATTCTTTATTTAAAAATTGCAAAATATATTGAAAGCCTTGAGTTGCTAATTCGATTATTACAAATATTTTACAATGGTTCATATATATATGTAGGTGTAATCGGTAATGTCAAATGCCGGACGACAACGATTGCATCTCATGGTCATTAAGCGGCAATCAACAATATTTATGCTAAAAAATTTTTCCATATCAATTTTCGTAAATAATTTTTGCATTCAACTCAGTTGACAATAAACTGCTTTAGCAACAAATTAATTTTAATAATTTGAATTTGATATTTTACTTTAATGTTATTTTATTAAATAAAGTCAATTTATCTTATTCAAAATTTTCTATTTTGAAAAAAAAAAAATTAAATCTGCAGTTAAAATGTCAAAAAAATTTTGACAATATGACAGGAAATTGACATATAGATATCTGTTATATAGATATGACAACATTAAAAGTCACATTGCTTTTGTTAACTCTGCAATATCGAACTGGATTTAATTCACATTTTAACATTTAACATCGATTTTAATTATCGATTATATCATATTAAACTATTTAGCTCGGAATAGGTACAGGAATTTAAATATAAGGATTGTAGCTTTTAGGAAAGGAATTCCAGACTAATATTAAAGTTATATTGTAGTTCAATTTGATAAAATTGCATATGGTTCATTTATATGGTTCATTCATTTAAATTATGTTGGCTTCTCTCATATTTCTTGTAAACACTTTCTTATCGGTTCTTTTTAAAAGTTAAAAAAAAAATACATTAAAAAACAGGTTGATGCAATCTTAAATTATGCACAAAATTACAAATTTTTGTAAATACATGATTTGTGTATAAATATTCAATAATGGTGATTTAATAAACTGAATCACCATAAGAACAATAAACTCAAAAATCGCATTTTATAAATAGCTCCCCCAGGGTTTGTGACTTATACTCGTATTTTTTCTATTATTTTATTATGATAACATTCATTATTTTGTAGTAATGCATATAACATGTGTATATATAGCATATAACAGAATTCTCTACATAATAATTACAAAGATAAATTAGTTCAATTATTGATTAAATTATATTTCAAATTTTCATGAATTCTATCACAAAACACAATAAGTTTAGTTTAAAATTTAAAAAAGGCACTTTTAAAGTACTTCATTCTACATCATATTTCACCCTAATTTCATTTTCGACCTAGAAATTAAGAAATATTCCCAAGTGAATGCAGCATATTATGCATAAGGCTGAAACTTTAAGCACTGTTTTCTTTTTTTTTTTTTTAATAATTTATGAATTATTTTTTCAATTCTTTAATATGTTTTTTATATAAATTTTTGTAATTTAATTGAATATTTATTAAAAAAAAACAAAAATTAAACTTGTACCCTTTTTCTTTGCTTGAATAAAAAAAAAACTTAAAGGCAACTCTCGGTAATCGTAGAGAATTTAAAATAGGTATAGAAAAAGCTCAAACAGAACAAATGGCAAATTTTACTGCAGCTCTAATAAAAGCATTCGAAGTATTAGAAATATATCGTACACAAAGTGTTGGAGCTAGATGTAATCAAGCTATTATGATAATATCTGATGGTGCACCATTCAGTTATAGTGAAATATTTGAACAATTTAATGGACAATATCCGAAGCCAGTACGTGTTTTTACATATTTAATTGGTAAAGAAGTAACAGATACAAAAGAAATTAAAGCGATGGCATGCGAAAATTCTGGTTTCTATGTACGTTTAAGTGATTCAGCTGAAGTTAGAGAAAAAGTTTTAAATTATATACCAGTTATGGCAAGACCATTAGTATTAGGACGACATGATCATCCAGTGATATGGACTGAGGTTTATGCTGATTCTGTAGTAAGTATAATATAATATTTTTAGGTTTTTATCAGAAAGTTATTGTATATAATTGAATTGGAATATAAACATTTATAGATTTAGGAGACATACGAGTACAAAAACCAAAAAAAAAAAATTATAATTAATTATAATATCTAAAATCAATTTAATTTTAGGATCCTAAAATGTCAGATTGGAGATGGGAAATTAAACAAAATGATGAGCAAAGAGAAGATGTTGTTAATGTACGTGTCAAAGGTGAAGAATATTTTACGAAAAAAGAAGAAGAGAAACGTTTTCTTCAAAAACAAAGAAGGGTAAAAGCAAGATTTAAAATTAAATTTTTTAAAAATTTCCATAATAAATATTTTTTGTTAAATATTATTGAGAAAAAAATTATTTAAAAAAAAATTTTTATTTTTTAGAATTTACGTATTTATAGTGATGAATCCGATATGTATCATTTTATGACTACAGTATCAATGCCTGTATACGATCGTAGGGAAAACGCGGTGAGTTATTTTTTCTTTAAATTTTTATGAAAAAGCAAGAAAATATTAAATATCCCGAGAGTAAATCGTTTACCTATTTTCTATCATATTATTTTCAAGAATATTAATAAAATAACAAAATTTATTTTTAATACCTGAACCAACCGGGTTAACAGGATCTATTGTGCTCCCCCCTGAGTACGGCGAATCCATTTACTGTACCCGTTCGATATCCACCGCCCAGATGAGTTTAAGCTACCGGCATTTTCCTTCTCCAGCGAACACTACACTCTCCCCGTGGGTGTACCGATGTCTCCTAATCATTGCCACTGAATCTGATAGTGTCTTCAATTTCCAGGCCCAACCTACTGAGGTTTCATCCAAGGCGGCAGTAACCTAACACGATCCTGGTGAGAATTCTCACCTCATTCTTACCCATCCCTATAATCACCTTAAATCATAACTGCTAGTTATAATGTTCAGAACGTAATCCGGGGCCTGGAAAACATCCCCAGTGTCCTGGCCGCCACCGCTCTGAAACTTTTCTTAGTTCCTAATGAACACTATGTGGTCCGATTTCGCAGATAAAGAGATTTGAAAGCCCTCTTTATTACCAGTGCGTCAGCTGCTTCATTTCCATTTACGCCCAAATGGCCAGGCAGCCTAATTCATTGAGTGATCTACCTAATTCATTGAGTTCATCAAGATAGATCCATATTACCTCAGAGGAAACTGCAAATGAATTCAGCGATGCGATGACAGCCCAACTATCCGACATAATCATTATCTTCTGTCCTTGATTTTCCCTTTCAAGGCTGAATCGAATGAACAATTTAATGGCGTACACTTCAGCATGACCGACACTTGGAAAGGTTCACGCAGGTTGGAAGAATTTGGTTCTTGGCCTAAATATACCCGCCCCCGTCACAGGACAGGTCCTTGATCCATTAGTGTATTACCTGCCAACTTGCTCAGCAATATAGTAAAATTTTTCTGGAAGCTGCACTTTTTTACCAGATTCTTGATCGATCAGTGTTCCACTTGATAGCGTGTGATCCCACTGGATAACCTGAAAATTTGCGCTCCCAACTCCTCCTATTGCTCAGCAACGAGGTAAAATTTTTCTCCAAGCTGCAACCGACCTCTGGCTGAGAAGACGATGTTGATCCATTGCTCCATCACTTCAACTCCATTTCCTCCCAGTATATGAAAGAACAGCCTTCACTGCCATTTTAACAATAAGGTGTCAAGAAATTATTCCCAAAATCACCTCAATTGCCGCAGTTTAACCCCCCGTGATGCACAAGCATGCGACTCTCCACAATCTTTCCTGATTCTAAATACTGGAATACAAGAAAAGAGAATTTAAATTAAATATTGTATAACGAGAAAATTGTATAAACTTACATACGTATATCATAAAACTAATTTGTTAATTTTTAAATTTAATAGACAATAACGTGGATCTCATTTAAATTGAGAGCACGATAAGTTATTTAATATTTTCTTGCATACTATATGTAATTCATTTTTTTCTTCTTTTGTTTTATATATTTATTTGAAAGATTGGAGGTGATAATTTTTTTTTTTATATCTTTATTTTTTTTTTTTTTATTCAAATTTAGTTTTAAAAATGAAAATTCGAAAATTGAGAAACACTGTTTTATGACATTTAAATTAAACTGTGTAATTTTCAATTTTCAAGTGTCAAAAAAATAATTTTTCTTTTATTATTTTTTATTTGCAAAGAAAAAACAAATTATTAAAAAAACAAACAAATAAGAATCATTATAATTATTATATAAGAAAAACTTAACATAATATAAAAAAGAAAACTATATGGAATTTTGAATTCATCATTAATATACCCAGGGTTTAAAAATATTAAAAATATTTTAATTAAATTTTATATATTTTCTTCATATCCTTAATATTTTTATAATATTAATATTAATAATAATAAAATATAGAATATTTCAAAAATTTTTATTTCATAAAATTTATTTTAATAATTAATAAAATAATATAAAAAAAAATATAGAAAACAAAATATTAAAATTAAAAGTAATTATACAAATTGTGTGTGTAATTACAAAATAGAAAACAAAAAACAAAAAAGAAAGTATAACATATAAAAACATCAAAAAAAATAAAAAAATCAAAAATTTGTAAGAATTTTTATTTTATAAATTGAAACCCAAAAAAAACCCATTTTATAGAATATCACCGAAGATGTCTTAATTAACGAAGCTTACTGGGAATCTCGCACAAGAGAGGTATTTTTTTTCAATAATGGTGATTTAGGAAATTTGTTAATTAATTAATTATTTATTTTTTTTTTACTTTATACCATAATTATATTATATTATATATTCAATAATATACACATAAATATTATATTGCATACTTAACTTGATATTATATAAATTGAATTTTACATATATTAAATTTGAACATATAAAAACCAAACATTATTCAATTAAATTAAAATTATTATATTATATATATAAACATTACATATATTATAATTAATTAATTAATTAATTAAATAGTAAAAAAGTAAAAACACAAAAAAAAAAGTTTTTTTTTTTTTTTCAATTAGTCAAATTTTGTATTGAGATTAAATATTTAGCCCTAGCATGAATCCCACTCGTAGAATCTTATAAATTACGAACTTAGGTACGACATAGAATTTTTAAATGACTACAAATTCCATTCGTATAGAGATTGTGAATTAGTAATGACAGTAATCATTTTTCGGAATGTCAAAATCAGTATTTTATTTCAAACTGTCAAATGTTTGTTTATAAGATTATTATACATATATTTTTTTGGTGATATTTGAGCAAATAATTTTCATACAAAAGAATATTTTTTAAAAGCGGCGTTTTTAAGTTTTTTATTAGTTTTTGAATATTTTTGATAAAAAATTTTGTTTTTAAGTAAATGTAAATTCAAAAATGATAGTAACTGTGTTAGAAAAAGAAGAAAACATAGAAAACTCAAAAATTAAAACGACCGTTCTCTTAAAATTGCTTGTTATTTTTACTCGATTTATTACTACGAACTCGAACGAACTACTCTCTATTATGAATATTCGGGACAGAATTTTAGTAATTCAGAATTGACAATAATATGACATTCGTAATTTACATTCGAATTTTATGGCTACGAACGGAATTCATGATAGGGTTGATTACATAATAATATTTTTAGATAAAAATTAAATTCTAATTACAATTTACATACATATATAATTAATTATATTCTCTAGTTAATTTTAATTTTAATTTAATTTAATTTTTCGTATTAGAAAATTTTGAAATAATTTATAAAATTAATGAAAATTATATAAATTAATGATATTAAATAGATTTTTTTTTTTGTAAAGCCAGTTACATCATTTTACATATGATTGATATATGATTAAATAATTAAATTGTATTAAAAAATTAAAATGAAAAAAAAATTTAGAATTATTATTAATTACTAATTTTTTTTTTTAAATTTCAATTGCATTATGTAATGTAAAATAGTTTGAAGTGCTAAAAATAATATTAATAAATTAAATATAATAAATTAAATAATAAAAATATTAAAAATATAAAATATATAAAGTATGGATTTTATAAAAAAAAAAAATTAATTTGTTACAAATTTATATTGAAGAATTTAGTTTATATTATCAATCTTGATTGAAGCAATTACCTCACTTATATGGCAGCTTATATAAAAGTTACATGATACAAAATCACTGCCTCAAAGCTCAAGAGCTTTAAAATAACAGAACATAATTTTTTTTCTAAATTACTTTGTTTTCTATTTCTTCAAGGATTGTTAAATTCAAGATTTTTTTTCAAGCTAATTGTTAAAACAGAGCCAAAGCGGTGGGCGGCAACAGCGAACAATTTTCATTGTTAACCCGGAAAAACAGTGGAACGGCAGAATAAAAAATATGATGTCAAAAAAAAAACCGCCAGCTGTAAAATACAAATTTCGACTATTTTGCAACTGTTGGTTAAATTTGCAATGGTCATTTTGCTTCTGGGTAGTCTTATTTAAATAATGTGTATTCTATATGAATTTTTATATTTCGTCGCGAAGAATCGCTCTTGTTCTGTTGCTAACTTAGACATCATTGAATTTCAAGCTGACATACAAAAAAAAGCATTTTAAATTTCGAACTGATTTCAAGTCAAGTACTCAAGCTGCCATATATACGTAAGGTGTGTTGAGCAATATATAATAAGTAACATTTTAATTTTGAAAATCAAAAATATACATACATTCCATATTATTATAAAAATATACAATATAATTTAAAGAAAAACCAATGTAGTTCTAAAAAATATGTTAATTTGTTTTTTTTTTTCTTACATTAGACATTAAATTACTATATTAATTATTTATTAAATTATTATATATATTTTGTTATATTTAATATAACGAGGGCTTATGGGGAAAACCCTCTATATCTCACATTTTAAAAATTTTGAAATATATTTGAAAAACAAAAAATCTAAAATATTATTTCACTGCTATTCATAATACAAATGTGCAGATCATAAATTAAAACAAAGATATTTTTATTCCAAAGTTTTACAGTATTCCCAAAATATTACAGTACAAATAGTAGTAATATGAATTTGGTAGGTTTTTTCCATTAATTGTAAAGTATTTTAAAATTTTTTCTTATGTTAGATAGAAGGATTTTCCCCGTAAGCCCTTGATAATATATAAAATTTTAATGTGGAACTATAATTGATATAACATAATATGAAAAGTAAGAAAAAAAATTGTCAATTTTATTAATAATGTTATAATATTAAAATTAAAAATATTAATTATTTTTATAAGTTTGACTATGATTGTCATAAATTTATATTCTTTAATAATATTTTATGTAAATTAAATAGGAATTTTCTCAAATATTAAATAAGAATTAAGGCCAGTGATGTATTTCAATTTAGTTAATAAAATATAGACAAATTTTGAAAAATTAAGGGAATACGAGTATTAAATACAAGGCGTTTTTGTACGCTACGCTGAAATATCTAAATTTAAACTTAAATTTCTAAGTTGCAGAATAAAACAATATGCAAAAACGTCAGCTCAGTTTTTTATGTTAACGCAATCTGCAAATTCTGAAATATTTGAATAATTAGTCGTCAAATATTTCAGAATTAAAAATCAAATTGATAAAAAATATTACCTATTATTTTTAAATTTGAAAGCAAAAAAAAATCTCATTTTTGCGCTAATTTTCTGATGTTTCTTTATTGCCAGTCCGGCAATTCATTCCTTCTGATAGAGTGTATTGCCGAATGCGAGTATTTTATTACAGCAAGTAATTCCTGAACGATTTATATGTATATATCTTCCGTGTGTACAATAGCGTATACAATTTTCGAATTTGTTACAACTGAGAACTATAATAATATATATATATAATATTATAAATCATAATATTTAATTGTTGTGTAAATCAACAAAACTATAAAGTATGAATAAAACTAAAACATTTACATATACAAAATAATATCTCTTAGCAAGATGTCAAATAAATATTTGTCAAAGGTGACAAATAACTCATAATAATTTATGTCAATTGTGGTCAAATTATCAAAATATTTATTATTATAAGCAATCAATTTTGACATTTCCTTCGTTTAAATATTAAGATATATCAATTGTAGTTAATAATTTTTAATAATTTTCCTGAACGAAGAAAACAAATTTGTTATTATTATAATTTCTTTTTCTTATATTTCAGAAAAAAATTTTAATTCAGAAAAATATTTAATATTTTTAAAGAAAAATTTAAATACCAAAATTTCTATAATATTTAAAATATAGTTAAAAAAAAAAGAACAAGGTTCGTCTAGTTTTTTTTTCTTAAAGTATATAATTAATATACAAATACAATATATATATATATATATATAAATTATTTAATTATATTAAAGAAAAAAAACACGAAGTAAAGAAATTTTTTTAAATTATAAAAAAATGCATGAGAAACCACTTGGTTTCAATGTTGGTTGTATTGTTCTTTTTTTCTGGCAAATTTTCTATATTCAAATTTCGTTAATTACATATTATATTCTTCAATGATAATAACTTTTATAATAATTAATACTAATAATAATAATAGCAATGATAATAATAATGGTATAACAATAATAATAGTAATCGTATAACAATAATAATAAAATAAATGTACGTGTGTAATCATTATGACAAGATTTGAAAAAAAAAAAATGATTTCATTTATGTTGTTCAATAATTTTTTATTAATTATTTTATATATTTTTTTAGAGACATTTTATACTATTGTTATATTTATTAAATAATTTAAGTTAAAATTATTTTTTATGTAAGTAATTATTGTCATCATTTTATTATTCAATTGTAATATTTTATTTTTTTGTTATAATTTGTGATGTCATATAAAAATGTTAAATCTAAAGTTAATTAGGTCAATCGATGTAATTGTGCTCACACATACATATAGAATTTGATTATTAGTATGATAGTAAATGACTGACAAATTAATTTAATAAATAATTAAATTTTATATATACATATATACCTACTAAAGTCTATGATTTCTGTTATTTGAGAATATTTTGATGATATTGTAAGTTATTTACATAGGTACTTATTTTGATAACTGAAATTCAATTTTTTAGTTCTGTCAATATGATCACTAATATAATACTCGAATATTATAAACATTAAATTTTAATTTTTTTTGTTAATTATATGATTATATAGTTTATTATTCATATTTTTCTCGGTTATTGTAAACACATTTGAGACGGTCGGCACATTACTGGTCTACTTGCAAAAATGACATTTCGATTAAATTTCTATTGAAATATTTAAATATATTTTTGAAAAAATTTTTATGTAAAAATAGACTTAAAAGAAGAGTAAACTAAGTATTTTAAAAATATAGAACAATTCTTTAGACTATTACAGCTCTATTGAAAATAATAACTCATTTTTGCCAAAATGTTTGATAGGCCACTAATGCTCTGAGCACCTCATTTCAATTTTTCCAAATTTTTATAAATACAGAACGCTAACGAAAAATGTCACGTCAGCAAAATATATAATTATTTAACCTTTGAATTTGATCGTTATGTTAACGCTTTTTTCAATTTTTTCCTTTTCACTCATCCTAAATATATACAATATATTGATATAATATTTTCGTATATGGGTGAAAGTAATTTAAATAATGTAGTAGATTTTTTTTTATAAACAGTATTTTCATTTGCTCAAAGAAAGGTACTCTTTTAAAAACTATTGGTTTGTCCCATCTTTATTTTTAGAAAAGTCACTTCGCACAAAGTTTTCTCTTAAATAACAGAAAGAAAATATTAATTTGAGAACAAAGTATTAAATTAAATAATAGATATTTAAGTTGAAACATATACAAAAATATTTTAACAAAAGATCATTAAATACACAAATTAATATTATTTTTGAATTTTGTTTTTATTAAATTTTAGAATAATATTATTAGATTTCATTAGAATATTAGAAAATTTATAAGGTTTGTATTTGATAGAAAATAATATTTATTTATAATAATATGTAGGGAAAAGAAAATGTAGTAAAATTCTTAAAACGAAATATATACTAAACAAAACAATTAATAAAAAAAAAAACATTTTATTTTTAATCACAATATATATTTATACATTATAAATAAATTTATTTTTTCAACATAATTTTCAAAACATTTGTAAAAATTTTTGATTTTCACTCAATATTGAATAAAAAAATAAACTGAACACAATTAATTAAATTAAATATTTTATTGTTATTACACTTAAGTCATTTTTATATACACCATTATATATAATATACATATAATTAAAAATAAAAATATTAGAGATTTTCATAAACGCAATACTGCAAAGTAATAACAATACAAAATGTAACATTGCGCCGTAAAATATAACCTGATGCGAATACTCATATATTAATTTTGTTATATTCCGAAAAATTAGTCATGTTTGTCAACAAGTTTTAGGTTAGCAATACATATTTTTTTATGAAAACAAAAATATAGTACACAGGCAATTTGCACCAGAAAATAGGGGAATGTGAACCGTAATTTTTTCAATTTTTTCCATTACGTGTTGTCATATGCACGTAATTTGATAACATGCATGTATATTCAGAATAGCTCAAAGTTTATTCAGAATTATAAAGTTACAAAAAAGCGGTTATTATGCGAAATTTGAACTATTTAATGTATTACTCTGAAAACGGGTAAGCCGGGAGAAAATTTGTTTAGGGAGGTGCACTTTTTTTTAAGACCGCGTAGGGCGCAGAACAATTCAAAACCTAATTTGAACACAGTTTTCTCTATATATCGCCATATAAGTACTGCGTTTATGAAAAGGCCTATTATATTAAACACTACTTATTCACAAATTTTTTTTTCATTAAAATAAAATTAAAACTTAAAACATAAATATTTAATTTTATTTGATTTAGAAAACTAAGACAAAAAATGAACAAAAATTTCAATTTTAAATTTTAATCTCATAAATTTAATAATATGCAAATTCTATTTGGAACACACAATAATGTTAAATAAAAAAAAACAAGAAAAAAATTAGTTAGCTTTCACTTCAAACCTTTTTTTATAGAATTATTATGTTAAATACACATTTATTTATTTTTTAATAAAACATTTAAAATTACATAAAATCAATAATTTATAAACATATATAAAATATATTTTAAAAACTTATTTATACACACACATTGTAATATTAAATTTTAAGGAATTTTAGAAATTACTGTTATATATATATTTTTTTTTTGATAATATTATATTTTAGGAACTATATATAGCAAAAATGTAGTTCATTAAAATATAGGATATAAAATTAATAAAAATTAAAGTTTTGAATATTGTATTGTAGAATGAATTTTATATAGCTAGTTGATTTCTTTTTGAAAAATTTAATATACTTATTATATAATCACTAATAATTATATAGAGTGCGATTCTCATTATAATGTTATACTTATTATATCGGTATATATAAGAATATTATAAAATAATTATTTACTTAATTATTTTTATTTAATATAATATAAAAATATTTTGAAAATAATATAAAATTATAATTTATCAATTAAATTATACACATATTTTACAAAATAATTAATTATTTATATAAATAGAAAATATTTATTTTTTTTAATCTATTTAATTTTATTATTTTCATTTATATTAATATACTACTCATATATATATATACATAAAATATTATAAGTACAATATATATATATTTAATATTTTATAAATAATTTAATAATTTATTATATACTAGTATTTTACGAATTAAAATTTCAAAACCATATAATATTTTATATGTGTTTGAATATATATTTCAAACTCTTGTTTTGAGAATAAAATTAATTTTAAATTTGAGCCATGCTAGCCTGAAAGCTTCGAACTTAAAATGACAAGTGATCATCTCTTAGAGAATATCTGTGATTATGATAAATATAATGTGATTATGTTTGGATAATTTCTGTTATAAATTAGAAATTTTAATTTCAAAATATTCAATATTCTAGAATAACGCATTTGAAAAGCTATATTAAAAGTTAATCACCTTATACTTGTGTTGATTTGATTTTTTTTATTCTCTGTGCAGATACATGCGTTATAACTGCAAAACTACTACGTTTGACTATAATTTACATATAATATTATAATATATGCATTGCATTTATTGACATTGTATTGACATTTATTGTCGACATTAATTTTTTTTATATTCACAACCATGTTAAAATTCAATTATCCAATAAAAGTTCTGCTTGGTATTGATTTTTATTTTTACTTTTGCATATTTTCGTTACTGCCACATACTGGACTTTATATAGTATTGTCATATATCTGCAAAATGGAAGTCAGTGATAGTTATAGTTTCTTATAGTACATACTGAACTTAATTTGAATCAATTAATATTATGCGCGTGTATAATATATACAATGTAAATGATCTTACTTAGTTTTTTTTATTAATATGAAATATATTTCGATTAACATTCCATTTTCTCTTTTTTCGCAATATTATCCAAAAACAAGCAGTATAAAATTCCAAAATATTTCAAATAAACAATATAAATAATAATTATTAGAATAAGAAATAATATATAAATTCTATGTTAAATAAATGTATTATTTATTTAATGTTATTGTAATAGTATAATAAATTAATAATTAATTAATAATATTTAATGTAGTTTTTAATGATACACAGTTTTATAAAATATTTTTTTCTTTAATTTTCATAAAATATATAATAATAGTTTTATTGTCTAATAATATTGTATACAATTATATATTAAAAAATTTATATATGTATAAATTAATTAATATATTCTACACATATTGTTCATATTTCATATTTTAATTTTTTGCTTTGTTTATTCTATTTATTTAATTTTTTATTTATTTATTTTTTTATTACATATATTTAATATTAATTAATTTTATTTTGTCATTTGTTGTTTTATTGATAGGATCATTCTGAATTAAATTTTAGTTTAATAATTAAATATTTTTTTAATTAATAATTAAAGATTTAAAATATTCTGAACTTTATAAAACTACTACTAAATTTTGAACTTTATAGTAAATTACTATATTAATTTGATTATTAATTACTATATTGATTTGATTATTGTATTTTATATTAATTTTTCTATAAACTGCTTTAATCTTCAATATAAATTAATGGTAAAATACAATAATTAAATTGAATTATTTTAAATTTAGTAAAATATAAGATAAACAAGTTGAAGTCTAGCTGATTTTTTAAATTTAAATAAACTAATAATATGCTGGAGCAGTTGCTAAAATTATTCTATAAAAATTTTTCCAATTTTCTGTTCCATTATAAATAAAACAAGAGTATATTATAGTACAAATAATATAAAAACATACAAAAGTATATAATAAAATTTTAATTCTTTGATAATTAAACAACATATTCCAAAACACATAAATGCCCACGAAATGTAAAATTATAAGCCTTTTGACAGATTTATAATATATTATGGCAACAAATAAATATTTGACAATATAATATTCATGTTCATACTCATGTATGTATGTATTAATAGTTGAAATTTATCTGTATTAATTCAGAAGTATTAAATCGAACAAGTAATAAAAATGCCAATTCATGATTTACATATAAATCAAATTTTATTTTTTAAAATATAAATAATATTATGTCTATAAAAACTATTATATTTATAGTAATTTCGTATAGGTTCTTTTAATTTAGTTATTTTTAAAATTATTTGCTATGTAATTCAAAAAATACACTTGATCTTTATAGAACGCGCGATTTTGCTTTTACATAAATTATAAATTTGGGTGGATTATTCGTGTATAGCGCGAGGGCAGGCTCATTTTAATAGCCTGTATAATATTTAATTGAAAAATAAATTTAAAAATCTACTTACAAATCTACTATGAAATGTCTTAAATTGGTTTAATACTAAAAATCACGGTTGTTAGTTCTTTATTAAGAGATTAATATACACAATGAAATTTTAAAATGAAGAAAATATCAGGTCAATATTAACTTAACTGAACGGCACAAATGAAAGTAAAAATCAAAATTTTAGTATTTTATTAGCTGAACTTGCTGTCATAGGATACACTCAGACCAAATAGACCCTTTGTAATACCGTTTGATCTCCACATCCCCACCTTCACTTTAATCTGTTCGAGTCTTTTATAAACCGGTTTAAATTCCCGGCATCTGGATATATAAGGATCATGTGAACATTAATATTCTTTTTTGTTTAAAAATAACCTTTATTGCCCATATATTATTAATTTTTTTTTCTAATAAAATTTTTTTATTAATCATAAATTGATTTATAATTTATGCCTAAAATTATAGTATCTAACTTTTGGCGATAAACTTCACTGTCACTTTGTCGTTCACTTTTTAAAATAAACTGTATTAATATTTTATATATATATTATACCAATAAAATTTTATATGATTATATTTATTTGAAATAATAATTTTTGTTCAAAAAGAAAACATAAAATTCCGATTATCCCAGTATATTATAGAATTGAAATGAAATTAGGTGAATTTGTTATATATGTAATAAGGAACTAAATTCAAAATTACAAAGTAAAACAAAAGTTATTAAGAACTCTACATATTTAAATAATTAAATAAATAAATATATACTAATAGTAATATTAATAATAATAATAAATCATGAGCATCCATTTGGTATTTGAAATCCTTTAGTAGTTACGGAACTTGTTCCTACTACAAGGGAATGATAGTCCCGGACCGGGTGAAAGAAGTTAATGATTAAATAATTATTATATAGTATACAATAATAAATACGGATATACATCAAGTTATATATCTATAAATATACGTCATATATAATATATATTCATATATTTATATAAAATTATATGTATATAGTTTATTTATTACATAAATTTATACATATTTAATAATAGAAAAAGTTTAATAATATATATAGTACATACTTCGTAAGATATTTGTTCTAATTCATTAATACACCGTTATATATAAAAAATATTTATACTTGTGATATATATCGCATATATATTTGAAATATATATATATATATATATATACATGATAAGTACATCGTACATAACATATCTGTATATATATATATAATATGATATATATCGAAATGTAATACATTTATATATATATATCTATATATAGATATATCTATATATATACAAAAATATATACATACATATAATATAGAGTACTTTTTACATTTAGTTAAAAGAAAGTTTTTGGTAATAAAAGTAGCAGTCGATATATATATATATATATATACATAATTTTAAAAAAGTATATATATATATATTATATTATAAACCGTAGTTGTTATGATTTTCTAATTTGTATTAAAATTCTGAGGTTTTTATCGAAATAGTATATTAGTTATTTATTATTTATTTAATTAATTTAATTTTATTTTATTAATAATTATATAAATTAAAAATATATATAGAAAAAAAAATATATATATATATATGTATATATATTATTTCTTTGTTATTTTATTTATATTAAATAATTTTTTTCAATTATATATCTTTAGACTCGGATAGCAAATTTACTCGGAGTAGCTGGGATTGATGTTCCAATTAGAGATCTTAAGAAATTGTTAATGCCATTTATGGTAAGTTAAATATAATTATATCTATACAAACGTATGTTCGAAGGGTATTATAGATTTACCATTAGCACACATGTAATGGTTAACATTTGTTTTATATTATAGCTCGGACCAAATGGTTATGCATTTATTGTCACAAATAATGGATACATTTTAGTTCATCCAGATTTTCGTCCAATTGTGAGTAAAAATTATTATTTAAATATGTATGTACACTTTTAGAATTTCTTTTAAAGAAAATAATTTTTTTTTTGAATTTTTAAAACTTGCTTTTTTTAAATTCTTTCAGTTCCAAGGTGATATATTAAAGCCTTCTTATAATTCTGTCGATATGGTTGAAGTCGAATTAATGGATGATGGTAATGATCCTAGAGTATATAGTTCACATTTAATAGAGGTGAGAAATTTAGAAAAAAATTTGTATTCGGAAAAAAGAAAAAATATTAAAAAAAATGTTGTTTTAATTCTAATTACAAGATGAGAGATGCAATTGTTAATCAAACAACAGGAAGATTATGGCTCAAAACTAAGTATCATTTTGATGAAATGGTAATTAAAATTTCTTTTTCAATGATATTAGAGAAGAATAATATAAAATTTTATTTCATTTTATAATTTAAAAAACAAAACAGAGACGTGCCACTAAGAATAGTCGAAGATTATATTTTTGGACAAAAATTCCAAATACACCCTATACAGTGGTTGTAACATATCCTGAACAATATGGTTTATATAGAATTGATGTTCAGGGTGAAGAGGAAATTCATCGTGTTATAACAAAAGGATTATCAATATCAAGTTTTTTCAGTGGCTCAAATTGGAGAATTCATCCTGACTGGTAAAATAAAACAATTTTTTCTTCAAAATAAACAAAAAAAATACATAAAATTCATAAAATATTTTTTTTTCGGTTTTAGGATATATTGTAAACATAGAAATATGACATTTTCGACAAAAGAAAGCGAATTATTTTATTTTATGGAGAAAATGTCAGAGCCAGGATGGAAATGGCCACTGAGTCGAACGCCACACCCGCCCGAACATACATACAATTCAGCTGCCACGTATTGTAAGTTTTTCTTTTGTATTATTCTGTTTTTTTTTTTTTTGTTTTTTTCTTTACTTGTATACATGGGATATATGTACATGACCATACACATAAAATATGATTAAATATTGAACTTTTTTTATATACATATACAGTGGTGGTCATAGAAATAAAATCACCTGCTTTCATATTATATTCGACTACTAAATTTGTTTTCAGTTACAATTAGGCATTATTGTTGTTCGTAAACAGTAAGAGCATATTGCGTTATCAAAAATATTTTCGGAGAAAAAGGGTGTTCGCATTTTATCTGATGAATATAAGCATTATTTTATGATATAAAGCCAATATTTTAAGTTCTCAATATAATTTTGTATTATAAGTTTAATGTAAAATAACCATTAGGAATGGCCAATCTATTAATTGTGCATCAGAAGAGAGAATAAACGCATTAACGTTCCAAAATTAAGGTAAATCTCAACAAGATAATAAATATTATTTTGGGAGCAATAATAATGACTAATTATAATTGAAAACAAGTGTAGTGGTCGAATATAATATAAAGGCATGCGAGGCATATGAAGGCTTCTATGCCCGCCACTGTATTTTATATTTTTGATTTTTTTCAAATGATGCTTATTAAAAAAATTTTTTAATGTTGGATAGTTTGCTTTTAATTTTTATAAAAAAATTTTTAATGTTTGTTTTGAAAATTTTGGTTTAATTTTTATTTATTTTTTTTTCTGTTGTTTTGATTATTTTTTATTATTTTAATTTTAATAAGTCAGAAAATTAGAAATTTAATTTAATTATATATTTTCAATATCAAAATATGAATTTATCTATTGTTATATAAGAGTACATAAACTATGTTTTTTTTCTAAAATTTATATTGTAATTAATATTCAAAATCAGAATGTTATCATTAAGATTAAATGGTTTAAACTTTTTCAAAAAAAAAATTATCTGTCCAATTATAAATTCAATTCGTAGAATTCCTACGGATTACACGCTTAGCTATGACGTAGATTTTTTGAATGATCACAATTCGTGGAGACTATAATCAAACAAATTTCATTCGTAGAGACTATGAATCAGCAATGACAGTACTCATTATTCGGAGTTTCAAAATTAGTATTTTATTTAAGCTGTCAAGAGTTTATTTACAATAAATTTTTTGTTGCTATTATTGAGTGAACAACTTACAAAAGGAATTGTTTTAGTTTTTTAATATTTTTGAAGAGTGGAAGAAACATTTTTTTTTAGTAAATATGAGTTTATTTCTCTTTATGTGAAACTCTGTTAGAAAAAGGAGAAACCAGAGAAAACTCAAAATTTAAAATTACAATTCTCTTTAAATTGCTTGTTACGTGTTGTGTAATTATTTGGTTCGTAGACTTTTTAGCATTTATTTTTGCTCAGAACGTAATTTATGATAAATTCGTATAATAGAGTATTACGAATATTACGGGACAGAACTTTAGTTATTCGCAATTGACAATATGACATTCGTAATTTTTCAAATTTAAAGCTACGAACGAAATTTTTAATATTTTTATAATTAAAACAAATTTTTAACAAAATTTATACAAAAATGAAAAAGAAAATTTGTCTTATAAAAGAAGGATATACATTCTGTCATTTGAATATTTTTACTATACATATATACACAATATTTAAATTAAATGAAAAATTATTATTGATCATAATTACAAAATTAAATAATTAAAAAGTATTATAGATTGAGTGAATGAAAAAAATTTATATTTAAATAAAATTGCATTGCTTATACATTATTTGCTATATTATACTATATAATATTTAATCAAAACTTAATTAATTATTTAAAAGAAAAAATAAATTAATAAATATACATATAATAATAAACATTATATTTCAATTATATCTCAATCATTTATTTCTCATTACAAAATCAATTAACATTGCTTCATCAAAAATTAAAATGTTAGAGAGCTAAAAAATGTACAAAAAATTAACAAAAATTTACAATTATTACTAATTAACTGAAACATTCTGAATTATATTATCATATTGTAATTGAAAATATTTTATTGTTTTATTAAATTTCGATTTTCAACTTCATTCTTATATATATATATATACATATATGCATTACTATAATATTATTATATAAATGTATATATATATTTAATTTTTTCATTTTAATATAATTTATGTTAAATACTAAATATCTTTCGTTTTATATACTCTATTCTATATTATTTTTCTATTTTCTATATTATACATTATTTAGGTATATTGACTATCATATAAAATATTATAATCACTCATATTCTCTTAGACGTATATCATTATTTGAGGTAATGGTGAAATATTATTAAAAAATTTTGTGATTTGCAGAATAGAATAAATTGCAATTTTAAAAGAAAACTTTAATGCTTTTGAATATTATCCCATTAGTTCATTTGATGTGTCTAACAGAGTATGCGATAATATTTAAGATAATTGAACTTAAATACTGTTTTGTTTTTGTCGACCGCATTGCATTCAATATTGTTACGTGATGCCACCAAATTACACGTACCGATCTTTGTGCGGAAATATATTTCTCTGTGCTAAATTACCGTAAATAAATTGTTTTTTAGAGAGGATGTCTGTCGATTTATTTGTCTTTCTGTCTGTGCAGATCAGTATGCCAAAATCGGCTGAACCGATTTTTTCGAAATAAGACGGTTTAATCAAATTTTTTGATTTGTCATGTCTGTAGAACTAGATGGCTGCTACGAACCGATTTTACTTTGTCGACTAATTTGTAAAAAAAATTTAACGTATTTCTCTGAAGTCATTGAACCTTTTTGAGAAAATCAGGTGTCAGTAATAATATACAAAAAAATAATCAACCAACTTAGTTGAAATTTCATATTTAAAATCTGCTTATTGACATTTATTGGACCGATAAATTTTTCAGGGATATAAGGGCTCGGAAATAGAATTTTCAGATTTTTTCCCATAAAATAAAATTTTAATTACAAAATTACAAATTTAATAAAAAAAAATTAAATAATTCAAATAATTAACGAAAATATTTAAATATTTACATTCCGAAAAGAAAATTCAAATATTTTTAAATTTAATTCTTGTTGACAATATTTTACTTTTTATCAAAAGAAAATAGATGTACTCGTATGTGTGCAGTTGCATGCTATTTGAATTTGTTTTATACTCTCTCTTTCTAAATGTTTAGAACGACGCGACAAAATATTAAAAATGAATTTTATTTTTAAATGTAAAAGATTTACTTACTATTAGCATTCATAAAATTTTATTTTATTTAAAAATTAAATTTATCTGAAAAAAAAATAATAAAAAACAAAAACAAATTAATGTAGAATCTTGTTTAAATTAAATAACATTTTTTTTTGTAATAAATTTAATAATGTTGTGATATTTTTTGTGTTGTTTAATTCAAAACGAAAGATATATACTTTATACCTAAATATTATATAATATTTTTAATTAATATTCACTCATATTCTGTTGGTCACTTCGCACTCAACTAGATGGGTTATTATTTAAAAATCATGTAATTTTCTGAATAAAATCAATTTCTTTTATACAGAAAAACAAAATTTCGTTCAATAATGTCTCATCACCCTCAAGTGTCGAGACTAAGAAAATATGGGTGGATTATCTCACAATAAATTATGTATATTGAATAGTGTACTAACAATTTTTAATAATAATATTCTTAATGTATATATATATATATACATTATATATATATATATACATTAAGAATATATACATATACATTATATATATTTATATATATATATATATATTTATATATATATATATATATATATAAATATATATACATATATAGAGGTAATTTATATATGTATATACATAATTTATATATGTATATAAATAAATACATATATATATATATATATATATATATATATATATCATATATATCAAACATTCATATTATGTATTTAAAGACATTATACGAATATCTTATGTATATATATATATATATGAAATATTCATATTAAGTACTTCAAAGATATTATTTTTATACAAACATATTTGATTTTAAAAAATTATATGTATATATATATATATATATATATATATATATATCTATTTGACTTTTTTTTCTTGTGTTTCGTTTTTAATATTAATTATTCGTTATAATTTCATTATATATATATATAAAAACAAAAAATACCAAAAATTGGCAAATCCACAGTTAACGTTAAATCAAATTCAAATTCGGGCCATCCTCCAACATCCACGGCTTACAAGGAAAGTTATACACCTTATTTCTGTGAGTAACAAATAAAATAATGAAAGAAAGAAAAAAAAAAAACAAGAATTTTTTGAAATTTAATGTTAATAAATAATTAAATTTCAATATTGAAATTTATTTTTGTTTTTTTTTTTTTTTTTTTTTGAATTCATTTGAATTGAAATTCTAAATAAAATATTTGCACAAAATATATAAGTATGTGAAATTATTAAAATATGTTTATATATACGTATATATTTATATATATATATATGTATCTTATATAGAGTTTCTCACACCTCTTAATTTTAAAAAATTAAATAAAAAAAAAATCAAAAATTTATGTTAATCCTTTATATTATATATATATAGAATTCTTAAAGTTTTACACATACACCAAAAATAAAATAAAGTTATTTATTATATTATATATATATATATATATATATATATATATATATCTGCACTTATTTTTTTATATAATAATTAAATAAATTATATATATGGTAAAATAATAAAAACCCTTTTTTATATGCGAATAAATATATGTATATGTATATATATAAGAAAATATTACATATATATGTATGTATATGATGTATAAATAATTTAAAATTCCATTGTTTTATAAAAATTAATAAATTTTAATATTTTATTAAAAAATTAGTTGATTTCTATTATAATGTTATTTTATGAATATTAATTAATTGTATATGTATAATAATATATTTGACATTTAAAACAAATTTAAAATAAATTTCAATATACGTTGCCAATGCATTTCAAAATCATTTTACTTTTATTTTATTCGCATTGTACAATTAAGCAATTGACAAATTAAAAAATTATCTAGATATATATTGTTATATTAGTAATTTAAGTTGATAACAGAACAACTCAATGCCAAAATTCATGTAGAATATAAATATTAAAATGATACTGCTTAGTATCTGCTTAAACCGCCATGAAATAGCCTAAATTCCTATTTTGCCGCTGGTGATTTTTTTTTTTTGACATCAACTTTTTCCATATTTGTGTGACATTATATGCAAAATTTTGGAACATTTAATTTTGCTGTTCCGCTTTTGTTCTAGGTTAACAAGGAAAATCATTGACTATTGCCGTTCGCCACTCTGTTTTCGTAATTCTATTTTTACAATTTTTATATTTTCTATATATACTACTATTTTTATATTTTCTATATATACAACATGTTATCGATTTTGAAATTTTAATTAATTTTTCAAAAATTGAAATATGAAATACATGCATGTATGTATACAATATTTTATGTGATATGATAAATTTAAAAGTAATTATATCATATCACTTATATATTGTATATATATATATATATATAATCTAATGAAAGCAAAAATTATAGCGACCCTTCTTCTCAATATTTTAATAAACTTAATAAAACTTCTGTTATACATATATATGTAATTCCATATAATATATATACATATATACATATATATATATATACATAAATTGATCCCTAATTATATAATATTAATCAAAATTTTGTACAAAATATTATATTATTTATATATTTAATAAAATTCTATATAAAAGATTTCAATTTTATATATATACATACTCTTATAAAATTAAAATTTATAAATTATTTAAAAGAAAACCAAAAACAAAAACGTTATTATAAAAAATTAAATAAATAAAAAAAAAATAATAATTAAATGAATAATTAATTACATATTAATTAGATTATTAATTAACTATTATTATAAATATATATTAAATTATATATAATATATATATATATAAAAAATTAAAAAAGCCAGACGTATTTTAGAATACGTTAGCTGAGGAATTGCACTCTGTATATCAAAAATCATCATTTTATATAATATTAAATTAATTATTCTTTTATTTTTTTTGTATAATTATATTAACAGCATGAAATTATTATTAATATTTTTTATACATACGAGTATATATATAGTATAATAGTTTTTTTAGTATTAATAGCACAAATTTTATAGTTTAAATTTTATAAATATTTTAGTTTTAGTTTTAGTATATATATACAAATATTAATTGCTGTATCTCATCTCTATATTTAAATATATATTTAGAAAATTTATTTCTCATCATTTATGTATTTATTTATTTAATTATAATTTTAATAAAATATATTATTTAAAATTGATAAATTACATATTATAAAAAAAAAAACAAATATTTTCTATTTTATTTTTTAAATCAATTTTTTTTCTTTTAGGTGATCGTGATCTTGTTCAGGCATTGGCGTTCGATGCTAGAGTTACTGAATGGTTCTCAAAAAATATTAGTAATAAGGATAATAAAGATGATAAAGGGTAAAAATACAATAATTCTTTTATATTTAAAAATTAAAAAAATTAATTAATTTATGTTTCGATTAAGTTTTGATTTTAATTTTAATATTTGATTATTGTTTTTGTTGCTATACGAATACTAATTAATACAATTATATATTGTAAAATATGTTTGTTATAATTTTGTATTTCAAAAGGGTTATTATGGTTTGCGGAATGAATAAGTACTTGACGTGAATCATTTTTTCGAATTTTCGCTAAAATGATATTATGGTTCACGAATAATTAAATTCTCTAGGAAAAAAATCGTTGCTATTGAAAGGAAATCCCTTATATACCGATGGTATATAAGGGATCAGTTAAATCCATCGGGAGTCCCAGACCGTTAAATTCTATAGCATGGTTAACCGACATTTCCTGTAATATATTTTTATTAAATCCGATTTTAATTTCAATACGGGCTACATTCGGATTTCGATTTCCAGTAGCTCTATTCATTTTCTGAACCACTCCAGATTTCTTTTTTTTTTTTTAACCTTAAAATAATATAAACCATCAACTTATAGCAACAATAAAGTTTTGAAATTTAATTCTAGTCCATTAAATATATAAATGCTCAGTTCAGAACGCGAATTGAGTTTAGATTTGACATTTCTCTCGAAAAAATTTTATTCGCCCCGCGAATCATTGTATTATTTAGGCGAATCTGAGAACAATGACATTCACGAATCGTTATATAACCCTAATAATAACTTATTTTTAATTATTTATAATTATTTTTTATTTTTTATGTTTTAAGAAAATTTCTAAAGCTTGCTATTTGTATATATAAATACTTACCTTAAATGTAAAGAAAGTAATTTTTAATATGCACTATAAATTATTATAGCTATAAATTTTGAATGTTTCACAGAATATGCAAATATATTGAAATTAAAAATTAAAAAGCACAATAGATATAAGAGAAATACAAAATAGCTATTGTTTATTATATTTAGTCTGGTATCAAATTTTGGCGAACAGAAAAAGAATTTAAGTTATTTAAACAAAATGTACAAAAAAAAATTTAACAATCCTTCTCTTGAGTTTTTTTTATATAATATGATTTTGATTTTTTGTTTTTATTTAATAATAGTTTATTTTAATTGTGAATGCATATTAAAAATATTAATATTGAAAGATGCTCTCTTTTTAAGCACTTTTCCAAAAAAAAAAATTTTTAAAAAATGTGCTCATTAATTTCAATTTTCGTTAGTCTGGCTGTTCAACAGTTGATTCGTTCGTCCGTCCGTAGATTTGTTTATACAATTTCTGTACTCTTTAATTTTACATGTGAACAGATCATTACTAGAAACTTATTTACGTAGAAAAAATTTTTTATTTAACCTCCACCACTAAGAGCTATAGTCGCTCAAAATCCTAAAAATGCAATTTTTCGGCTATTTAACATTTAATATTTTTTTAATTCTGCAAATGCAGAAGAGTAGTAGATGGATTTTTATGCGGAATAGCAGAGTTGAGAAGGGAAATGACAAATAGGCTATTAAAATTAATCATAACGGTTAATTAGACCGTAAGTTGTAGGGATTTTGAAATTTTAAAATTTGTAATAATTTGCAATTCAGAAAATGTTTCCATTAAAAGCTGATGATAAATGCTATTCCATCACATCAAAAAATATAATTATTTATTTTAATTCATGCAATTAACCCCGCAATTATTATATTAATGCATGTTTTTTTTTTTGTATCATCCTAAGTGTATGCAATATTTGAAATATTTTTGTATATGAATGAAAGCAAACTAAGTAATATAATAGATTGCTTTTAATAGTAATATTTTTACTTGTTTAAGGAAAAAATACTATTTAATATTATTAAAATTTGAATTCCATGGTATTAATGCAATCATAATGCGTCTTTAATGCAATTCAAAAATGTCCAAATTTTTTCTATAATGCATTCACCATTGAAATTTTATAATAAAATTGATTTTACATTATTTATAAATAATTTATTCCTTATCCTTGTATTTTATTTTAGATTCAGAGCAATTTAATAATAATTTGTACAAAACAATTTTTAGTTCAATATTCTAAATTTAATTTAATTATCTACAGTTTGTTGGAACTTATAGTTTTTTTGTGTTAAAAATTAAAAAAAATTTAGTTAATAATTTCCAGTCAGAAATAATGTTACCGTCAAAATTTTTTTTAAATGTGTAAAAAAAATTTAATTTTAAAATAAAAAATATCGACAGGACACTTAAGTACATTGTAGTCAAATTATATACCCCATATTTAAATAATAAAATCAAAGAAATTTTAAATGGATGTTGGCTTATACATGTTAGTTATACAATTGTTTTTACAATTCAAATTACAAAAAAATCAAAAAAGGACAAAAATCTTTTAAAATTTAATCCTGTATTTTTTAATTTTTATTCATAATTTTTAATATTTTTCTTTAGTTTTCCTTGTTTTTTTTTATTTTGTCTTTTTTTTTTTGTTAATTTTCTCTTTCATCTTTTTCAAAAACAAAATGATTTTATTTTTAAATCAACGCAGCAAAAAAGGATACATATAATTTAATTTTTCATAAATATATTAAAAAAAAAATCCTTATTTTTTTTTTTTAAATTAAAATTTTTAAACTTTCCATTATAATGGAACAGCCCAATCGCAGTATTAATGGGTTTACTGCCAAGGTAAATTTTATACAAAAATTTCATGCGAATATCGTCCGTCGTCTTTATTGGAGACAAATTTTATTGGAATTTATTCTATACAATATAAAAACTAAATTAGAATTTTTATGAACTTAATACTCATGAATTTAAGAAAAAATTTAAAGAAAGAAAAAAGTGAAACTTATAAAATATGTAGGGATTAATTTAATTTAAAAAAAAAAAAGTTTTCAGGTTTAAAATTTGTAATTTAAAATGAACTTGTATTTTACGAGTATAATAAAAAACAATAATTTAAATATAATAAGGGCTTTAATTTTTAAGAGTAGAATAGGTAGCTAGGTTTTCAAATTTATCACAGAATAGAAAGAGATCTCTATTCATAATTGCTACATTCTTTGATGAAAAATTTGCTTAGATATATTATTAATTTTGTACAATTAAATGCATTTTTTTAATTAGATCAAAAATTTTTTAATTTTTTAATAAATATTAATTATCATTCTAATTACATAGGGTTGAATTATCTCATTACATGATTACATAGGGTTTAGAATTTGCTAAAATATGTAGTAATTCTTACTACATATAATACACTATATATACAAGCTATATAATATAAATAGCATATTAAATAATATAATTAATTTGAGAGAAATATTGCAGTTTACTTCGTTAGCAAGAGAAATACTATTAAATCGAAGAGAGTAACTGCTGTATATATAGTGATTTTATGCATGACATTAATTGGTTTCATTGAAATTACTGACATTCAATCAATTAATAACAATTTAAAATAAAAATCGCTAAAATTTAGGCTAAAATTATTTTTTCATCTTAAAATGTTTTCATTAAATATTTAAGTAATAAAACATGTATTCATAAAAATCTATCATATTATATAGGACTTAGTCCTGGGATGATTGACTAAATTCTGAAATGAAATTGATTACTTTAACAATAAAATAGAATTCAAGATCAATTTAGAAATCAATAGAAAACAATAGAATTTATAAAATAATTAAATAACTAAAAAAAATATTATGTAAATAAAATTCTTAAAAATTTAAAATTTTTGAAATTTTAATTAATATACAAAACTGGTAGGCTTTGCACATTCATATCACGGCTGCTTGAAATTTTTTTTTCCACAAATTAAAAAAAAAAAGAAAATTAATACACGGAGTTCTTTTAGTTTTGTTGAAAATGAAAAACACACAAGACAAAAAAAAATTAATAATATTTAAGAAAAAAAAAAATTAATTTCTATATAAAAAATTCAATAAAATTATTTTAATTTTTTATAATGCTGCCATTATAACAAAAATATAGAAACGAATTCAAGGAACGTTTCGGAATAACTGTAGCTTTCTTGGCAACGCAAAGCGGTTTAACACGTTGGCAGGATTTTTATACAAATAATAATAGCGAATATAGACAAGAGTAAGTTATAATAAAGTATATTGTATGGTTAACTGTTATATAAATTCTAAATAAATTTTTTTTTTTTGTTTTAGCTACGATAGCCATTTTAAAGAAATAAAAGCGATAGATGAAATTTGGTATAAAAGAGCTGTAGAACAACATTTTATAGAACCTCAAAGTTTTGTATTTTCGGTACCATTTAATGCCGGAGGTAGTGTTTTTTTTTATTAAAGTTGTAAAATTTTTTATACAAGTACTATACATGTAATATGTGAATATAAATAATTAATTTTAATGGCAATTAGTGTATTAGGGATTTACCTAAATGGGTGCATAACGTGTGGTATTTGCGTCAAAATGTTCTTATATCTGTACATTTTGAATCAAGCAACTTAAATGAACTACACGCCTGAGCAACTGAGTATTTAAAGCGCAGAACTTAAAATTTAACAATATAAACTTCTTTTGGAAAATAATTTTAAATTTTAGAAATTGCAAGACTAAATGCGCGGTGTGTTCAATTCTTGCGTATATGCAAACCTACGTATTCTACGTAAAATGCGCTACGCATTTATTTAGGTAGATACCTTAAGATATAAACATGAATAAGGTGGAATCAATAAAATTATTTACATATTACTTTTATTTTTTTTACAATAAAATTTTTATTTGCTCCCTATTTCTATTTTTATTTATATATTTAGAAAATCCAAATGAAGCTTTAGTAACTGCCAGTCATGCAATATTTCATTCAAATGGTAAAGAGTCAGCTCCAGCTGCCGTTGTTGGTTTCCAATTTGAGCATTCAAAATTAAATTCATTATTTAGAAATATAACAAGTAGTGTAAGTAAAATATTATTAAAAAATTAAAACAAAAAAAATTTTTAACTTAACTGGAAAACTTTACATTTTTTTTTAGTGTGCTGATTGTACAGCGACGTGCGATTCAGATGGTATCAACTGCTTTATATTAGATAATAATGGTTATATAATTATTTCACCAAATCCATCGGATATTGGGAAATTTTTTGGTGAAGTTAATGGGCAATTAATGCTTCGTTTAGTACAAGATCGTGTTTATGAAGAAGTTGTAATATATGATTATCAAGCAATTTGTTTCAGAGAAACAAATTCTGATAATGGATCCAATTATTTATACTCGGTAAGTGTAAAAAAATTATTTTTTGATAAACAATATATTTGTTTGTCGATCGCATTGCATAGAATAAGCGAGGTTAATGTGATGGAATTTTCGAATTTTTGATGAAAATTCGTTTCTCCATTCGTAGGGAAGTGTAAATAAATTTTTTAAGTTCAGCTGATTTTTATGAAAATTTTCACGTCAACGAGTTCCTTTTTATGATGGGTCGCCTTGAACAACTTAAAAAGGTTTTAGAGAATATTATGTAACACTTTAACAATGCGGTCGATCATTTTGCTGCTCACATTAAATTTTTTTTTTTTTTATATTAAAATATTTTATTAATTATTTGTATATTTTATAATTTTAGCCTTTAGTTCACATTATACGATTATCAAAATTGATTATTAAATGGATATTTTGGTATCTTGCACAATTTCAATTAGTCTCATCGGAAATGTATTATACAGATGATAATACAACTGATTATGGTTTAAATATTAAAGAAATGTTAGCACGTGTTACATTAAGAAGAACACGTTTAATGGGATGTGATCAAAAACGTGTATTATATACATTAAATACAAATAAAGATAATGTAGCATTTCAAATACCAGCATCTGGATGCGAAAGACAATTTGTTGTTTATCCAATACCTGGTACTAATTTAATATTATTAGTTGTTGATGTATTATGCCCGCCGGAATGGGCAATATTAACTACAAATCCTACAGAAATACAATATGATACAAATTATAGTTTAGCATGTCATAAAACAAGTGCAGAGCTAACTAGATCGAGACCAACTAGTTGTATTAATAAACATATAAACGTAAGTTTTATTTTTTAAATTAATATTACTGTTATTAAAGAATAATATTCAGATGACTATTATTTAAATTTTATGGAAATTAATTTTGTTTTTACCTATATTAAAATATTTTGCTTTAATAACCTGCACCTTCGGGATGGGTATTTTAACTTTGTTGTAAAGTTTGTAATAATTTTAATCACCCGCCGGCGCTGTGAATATGTATATATATATTGTTCTTCAGTGCGTCCGTCTCAATACGTTCAATCTTTCATTCATCTAATATATATTCTTCTTCAGTCCGTCAGTTCATTCAATCAAACTCAAAAATAAATAAAGCAAACAAATTTGTATAAGATTTTCACAAATTGTTTCTTTTCTGCAAAGGACGGACCCTATTGCAATTGAACCAATTCGGACCACGTGTTCGTATAGCTGTCATACAACATATACTGAAAATTTGAATGGAATGGCTGCACTAATTCGGTTAGCTGCCATATAGCCCTAAGATTTGATATAATATAATCTATATTTTAGAGATTCAGGGTATAATTCAGTCGTTTCAAACCGTTTGAAATTTTTTATCATAACGACCCAAATCATAAATTTTGAATTATTAAGTTTCTTAAAAAAAATTTACGAAAACTAAATCATTAATTCCAATATAACAATTCTTACAAAAATTTCAAAAAATTTGTGATATGAGTGAATATTATTGCACATACTCGTATAATTATTAAATTTTACCGAATCTTTTATTCTATAAATTGAAGACACAAGTGAATGAAGTTGTCATCTACAATTTTTACGGAAATGGATTTATTGCATAAATAGAAGTTTTATATGTTTACATTTCATATGCAAAAACCCGTTTTTCAAAAACTGATTCAGTTTAAGAGATAGCTTATTTTTAAAAGGTGTTATGTCACATTTTGGAATTATTTTGGTTCGAAAGAATGTCAATTTACTCGAGATTTGTAGAATTAAAAAAACTGTAGTTGACACCTTCATTCACTCGTGTCTTCAATTATTATTTACATAAATATTTAAATAATTTCTTAATTTATATTTTTTATATATATATAATAGGAAAGTTCAATAGAATTTTGTGGAGATGCGACAAGTTTACTGGTTAATCGAATTTTAGTAATACTAGCTTTAATTCTATTTAAATTTCTTTAACAATTTTTACCAATTTTTATTTTTTAATTTGTAAAACAATTTTAAATAAATATATAAATAAAATAAAATATAAAATATATAAAAAAAACTGAAATGAAACAATCTGGAAACATACTTAGATAGCTTTTGTATATTTCACAACTAAATATTTATACCTTAAACGTATATTATGATAAAAAAAATTAATTAATAAATTAAAATAAAATTAAAAAAAAAAATTAATTAATTGAAAAAGAAAAATAGGAAATTATATTAAAATTCTTTTGGATAAGTTTCAGATAAATTTCACTTTGTATACACATTGCGTATAATAAAATTTAAAAAAAAATTAAACAAGCAAAATAAACAATGAAATTTTAAAAACAGTTGTACCATACATTCAAGAGAACGAACAAAATAAAAATTCATACACAGTAATACTGTAATATACAAAACATAATACAAAAACCATATAAACGATTAACAAAACAAACACAAAACAGTAACATCAACAAAAAACAAGAACATTAGCAAAAAACAGAAATTGAAAACAACAAAAAATATTCATTAAAAATAAAAACACAAAAACAAACAAAAAAAAAAATTGTAAAAAATTCTTTATTCTTAACTGCCTTTAATATTAGTTTTTAAATATTAAAAAAATAAATAAGAAGAAAACGGAAAAGTTAATAAATTAAAAAGGAGAAAAAAAAATTTACAAAAATGCGGTCAGAAAAAGACTGACACTTTACATTTTTAGGATAAAAAATAAAACCATTAAAAAACAAATAAGAAAAAAAATTCAAAAAAAAAAAAGGAATAAAGAAAAAAAAAATTTCAATTCAAAAATTAAAAAAAAAAATAATAAATGAAAAGGAGTAAAAAATTAAAAAGAGAATCCTTTTCTAAAAAAAAAAAACAAAACTGAATAAAAAATTTAATAAAATAAAAATACCGTAATTGTTCTTAAATTAATAAATAAAGTCATTAAATAAAATTAATAATTATTGATAAAATAAAGGTTTCCTCCAAAAATTTACCATAATTGTTTGACATTTATCTGTCAAAATGAAGAATACGTAAAATTTTAATCAACTATTCATAGCAAAAAAAAAATGTTGATGCTGGCAGTTTAATAAAGTATCAGTTAAAGTACCTACTTTTAGAAAATTTATTTACTCTTTTATTTTTTGAGTTTTAAAACTTAAATTTTTAAGTATTTTTAATAATTAAAAAAATGAATTCTTGTTAAAATTAAAAACAAAATATTTCGTTCAAAAAAAATATTCAATATAGTCGTCATTGTATTCGCATCAAAATCGTTTGAAAATTAAGAAAGTATCACAGTTTTGCTGTGGTGCAGCGTCACTGTAGCATAGTTAAGAAAAATCCATCTCTATTTTCGAAAATGATCGTTTATAATTTTACTATTTTGTATTATACTTTGATCAATCAAACGTTTAGTTACGTCGCTGACACAATAACAAAATTTATTATGTCACGCCATCTCAAATATGCTTTTCTGGCAAACGGGTTTTATGTGAAAAATGTTTTATGTTTGGCAGCGTTAACAGTTGACAGAATGTCACAAAAAATTTGAAAATAGAGTGACGTGGTAAAAATATTTTGATTATGTACTTGTAAACAAAAACAAAGATTTTAACAACATTTTAAAAAAATTTTGCATTATATTTAAATATTAAAATAAAAATGTAATTTGTTTTTTATTTTCAAAAATTTTACTTGAGAAATTTGAAAGCAACTTATAATACTTGTTTTAGTAATTCCTAAAAATATTTGTAAATCACGGGATAATTTTCCATTGATTTTATTAATAGTTCAAATTGCTTTGTATAATTGCTGTTCTTTTTCTAATGTAAAATAAGAACACCCCTAATATTAATTCAAACATTAAAAAAGTAAAATTTTTCAGAATAAAATTAATTAAATAACTTTTATAACTGTTAACGGTGCCGATTTCTTCATTTTATTTATACATAAATTTTTAACATTTACCATCATGTTAAAGGTGGTACCATTTCAACTCTCCGTCTACGACTACTTACTATAGAAAAATACATAGACGTGATAAAATTACTTCATGTGATATTTGCATTCGATACAATTTCTAGAATATGAGTGATATTATGATTGCATATTTTCAGGCTTCAAATAAGATGAATACACAATTTCACTATTTTTTTCCAAAATATCTAAATTCTTGCAATATAAGTATTGTCACAATAATATTGAGTATATAGGAAACCTTATATAATATAAACATCAATAATTATTAATAATTATAAAATAGTCTTCAGCAATATTTTTACTAAAGACTTTATTCTCTTTTTCATCATCATTTTTAATAAAATTAAAGTATAAGTCGATCGACATACATACATAATTGTTCTTTAATTCTGACCTATACAAAATAATTATTCTCCATCATTAATCTTAATAAAAACAAAAATGTATAAAAGAAAATCATTAATACTCGTATAAAACAAACAAATTAAATGACATAAAGAAAAAATACAAAAAAAAATTAATAAATAAAATGTTAATATTAGTGCCAAAATTTTATTTCTTCTGCTGGTTAAAAAAATTTTTTTGGGAAAAACACACATACATCATACATACACCTATATAAAACAAGAATTAAATAAATCAAAATATAAAAATAAAAATCTATAAAACACCGTACAAACGCACCTATAATTTTTATTTTTTTCTTAATTTTCTAATTTATAAATATAATTTAAAAAAAAATTCAAAATACCAAAAGTTTAAAATTTCCTTGTGCAGCACAATTTAAATTTTTAGTTGAAAATTAATAATACTATAAAATTAGGAGAATTATTGGGTCCTGTTATCATTCACATTCAAAAATGAACTGTCAAAAATAGTTGCCGTTGTGCATTGTAATTTAATATAGAAAAAAGTTCGACGTCATAATTAAAAACAGATTGAATTACCGAAGCCTTTATTGTTTACCTATTTTTTCTTTGATGAACTAAAGCTTTTGTCTTTCACTCATTTTTTCTTTCATTCAATTTTATTACTAAAAATTATGACAATGATGATGACAAGAGTGAAATTGTATCGTGAAGATCAATTTTTTAATCTAGTCATTCTAAAATTTTTATTTAATAAATTAATTTAAATTTAATATAATAATTTTAGCTTGGCTTAATTCATTTTGAAATTATTGAAATGAATTCGAAACAAAGCAATTAATAATAAAAGAAACAAACATATTTACTACTATCTTTGACATTTTAAATTAATTTGACAATTTTCCTAAAATGGCAACTGAAAATTATTAAATTGACTAACACATTCAGTAGAACAAATTTCAATATCAAGTAAAGTAAATTGAACAAAATTGGACTATTATTTCTGAATGTTAAAAATTATTTGAAGGATCATTATGATTTTCGTTGTGGACCTGCGGCACTTGCCGCGTGAACCAACCAACCAACCAACAATGATATTCGTTATTATGAATTTTATATTACAACTAACTAATATAATTATTTAAATTAATTTATAATATAAACTTTTGGTATGGAGATCTTCTAAAAGTCTAGTACATTTTAAAATAAATACAATAAATTATTGAAAAATAATTTGTTTTTTTAATTCAAATGATTTTGTATATCATTATATTATTAATCATTTTACATTCTATTGAATTATTTTACAATTAATTTATAACATTTAATAATATTTTAATATTCTTAATAAAAAGAGTAATACATTTAAAATCAGTTTTTCTCAAATTTTTGTAATAAAGCCTATATAATATTATAGTGGTTTCTTCTCACATTGCATAATATCGAAATTACAATAATTATATCGAAAATAAAATATTTTTTAAAATTATCGAATATAAAATAATTATATCGAAATTGATGTAGTATAACAGAAATTTCATTGTCAGTGTTAGTAATTTCATATAAACTTAATATAAACTTTATAATATGAATTTTTTCAAATTTTGAAATATCTTATATATTATTATAATTATACATACATATATATAATGTAAAAATATAAAACGACAAAAAAAAAGCATTTTAAATTTTTGTATTACAATTTTATTCTATGCATGCAATATGGAATTATTTATTATATATATATACAATAAAATTAATTATTGTACTACAAAGCCTTCCCGCCGTATATTTTTCTTTTTTTATTTTATAATCAATTTATTATTAATGAATTTCATACAAAAATAAAATATTAAGAATATTTCTACATAAATTTTAATTAAAATAATATAATTGCAAATTAATCGGTTATGCAGTTGAATGATTGAAAATCGTCATACACAATGCGTATAATAAAAAAAAATGAAATTTATGTCGTTAGATTTGAAGATCAAGTTACTAGAGCACATGTAAACAAAAATTTACAATCAGAGAATTTAACTGCAATTTACACTTTACGATAAACTCTCGTACTATTTCTCAATTTTACGCCAAGAAAGTCTACAGTGTATAACAATAATGTATTCAGTGTATAACAGAATGTCTTGAGTGTATACAGATAAAATCTAACTGCAATTTTGAGGTTATAAAAAAAATTTTGATTTTTTTAGTATCATTTTGATATTTAAATTGCAAGTTTTGACAATTATTTTATCTGACATATTATGTTTAATAGTTTTCGAAATATGTTGTGATAAAGTATAAGTACAAATTAATCAAATATAATTATTAATTATTTATTAATTTTTGTGGTTTTCAGAATTTAGTGTACTTTTGTTATAATTCAATAAAATTAATCGAATATAATTAAACTGTTATATATTATGTATGTAGAAACTTCAGCTAAATTATTAGAATTTTGTTTTTGTTTTTGCTAAAAATATCATTAATTTGCATTTAATAATCATTCTATAAAATACTCGTTCACAATAGTTATTAAGTCAGTCATTTCAATTATAATTACAGTAATATAAAAATGAATTAAAATTACAGCTATATGAAAAAAATTTCTGAAAATTTTGTGAATAATGACAATATTTACGACCGTCATAATTCAAATTTAATACAATATTTATTCATACAAACAAAACATAATAATAATAATATATTTAAGTAATTTAATATATTCATTCAAAACTTAAATATAGTTTTAAATATAAAAGTTAAATACAAAATAATCTCTATAGGTGACTGATTTCAAAAATAAAAAAGATTCTTTAAAATTTACTTGAAAATTCGTATTACAAAAACAAAAAATTCAAAACGACCAACACAATTTCATTTACAATATTATATAATTTTGTCTTATATGTATATATATACATACATATAAAATTTTAAAAATTTATAATAATTATATATATATAAATAAAGTAAATAATAATACGATAAATAATTGAAAATTTAGAGGTACAAAAAAAAAAATAATAAATTGATTTTTATTAAATATTTCTTGTAGATTTTAAATAATATATATATATGTATATATAATTTTAAAAAATTATTTTAAAAACATTATAATAAATATAAAATTAATATGTTCCTAAAAATATAATAAAATATTTACCATTAAAAGAATAAATTTTATTTGAAAATAATTTTTATTTAGTATATAAAATGTACTAGGCTTTTTTATTTATTTTATTACTAATTTTTTTTACATATATACATATATATATATATAACAATAGCATAATAATTCTGATCATAATATAAATAATGAAATTCTTATATAATAAAATTCAGTATATCGCTACAAGCATTGTACGATTTACCTAACCTCACACATAGTACAATGTATCTATACCTAACATTTAGAACATGATAAAAAATGATAAAAAGGCTGCTTATTACTTACAATTCTTCAGCTTAATTCCTTTAATAATTTTACAATTGCTAATTGTCAAAAGTTCTTTACATTGATTTTTACATTGATATTAAAAAATTAAGAATAAAATTTTGATTCTCTATTTGTTAATATTCTTTAAAAACATTTGATTATATTGTACTTCAATTAGTTCCAAAAACATGGCAAAAACTATGAAAAATTTTTGCAAATTGTTAATTTAGAGTTTAGCAATTCTTTGCAAATAATTATAAATTAATTTTTTTCATATTTATTTTAATTATGTTCTGTCAAAAAAAATCTTATTGACGTAACTCACTTAACACTTGAAAACTAACATTTATTTATGAAATCAATTATGATCGGAGAAGTGAATGGGTAAGTGAATTGAATAAACTTAACGAACTCAGCACCATTTAAGATCATGATTATGACGAGCCAAACCATTGCTACTTGTAGACATCAAAAATTATATTATTTGAATTTCAAAATAGTTTGATTTATTGTAATCAAACTATTTTATTTTCCTTTGCCAAGCTCATCATACACAGAAGTTTCATTCGACAATTTTGGAAGATTTTGTTATTCGCCGAATGCCGAACTCTGAACGCCGATCGTGATAAAATTCCAAATACCAAATAAAATCTTGTATTTTAATTTAATTCACACGAAAAAAGTTATTTTTTGCTTTAAAAAATTGTTGTTCTCATATTAAAATAGTGACATTTAATGAATTTTGCTGCTTTAATAACATAAAAATTGATTTTGACTCTTAAAGAACAAATAAATTTCTTTTTTGTCACAGAAATTATTAACAGTATTCTTAAAAATTAAAACGTTGTATCTCAAGAAATACATATGTGTACAAGTCAAAAATTTATTCTTACTTTGAATTGATTTTGATTGTCTCAAAAATTAGTGAAATATAGGCATTGAAATGTTAATGTTTTAAAGCTAGTTTTTTTATTTCACAATGATTAATGCCAAAAAAATTGAGACAAATATATCATCTCACTCTATTATAGGCTGTACATGCGATATGTGGCGATATATATACCAAAATATAAATTTTATTTAATATTTGCAAAAAACTAAAACAACAACAACTTACAACAATAAGACATAACATACATATAAAAATACTTGTATTTATTATAATACGCCAATATATGCCTTCTCTAAAAATTTCCAAAATTAATAGTATAAAATATAAAATCATAATTTTTATCTTATAATTATATATAAATACTATATATAAGATATTTATATACTATATAACGTAATATTAGAAGAAAATAGAATTGGAGAAAAAAAATTGAAAAATTTTCTTAAATTTTAAAACATAAAAAAAAAATTACTTATATATATTTGGAAATTATTTAGACATTGAACCAATATTATAAATCACGCTTGCAGAAAATAAAACCATCGCATTACTATTATTATTATATAATAAAATATAAAAAATATTAAACTCATACATATTATTATATATATACACACACTTACATAATTGAACAAACAATACAACATTATAAAATCCAATAGAATTTTCCAAAAAAAAAAAACACACACACACATTTAAAATTATATAATTAAAAAACTTCCCAAAAGAAACACTATTAAAATGTATGAAATTCCAAAATATAGAATTTAAAAATAAAAAACACGTATGTTATGGGTATTTATACAAACACATATATATATATATATATATACATTATATAATTAGAACAAACAACAACTATTAAGAAAAAAACAAAAAAGAAAAAAAAAATAACACAAAATAAGCAATCTTTAAAATATTTTAGAAAAAAAAAAGAAAAAAACTAAATACTAAATGCGAAATTATAAAAAATAAATTTATTTTATTTTATTTTAGACTATGGCAACTCTGTAGAAATAATATTAAATAAGAATATTCTATTATATAAATCCACTTAAACTAAATTCATTATGATGTCCGCATTAAAAATAAATTTGAAATTATTTCAAAAAAACTTTTATATTTCATATGCGGAAGATGAAAATTTGGAAAGGTAATGCCAAATGAGTAGATCAGGTTCTAACTTGTTATAGAATATGATGCCTAGAATTAAAACTTACTTTATGTGTTTTGCAATGTTTGTATATGTATATGAGCATGTTTTCAAGTTAATTTCTCCGTAAATTTTTGTAAAACATGCAGTGGAAAAAATTACATTATGCTCATTGCAAATGTTTACTTTGTATACATATAATTGATTCGTCGCTACAGATGATCATGCTTACTCTATTGCACAGTTAGTACTGTCTGTGAGAATTTAACTTAATTAAGAAATTACTCCTTTTTTTTTTGAAAATTTGAATAGTCTTCTGCTGTCTGTTGTGTATTTTAATTTTACTAACAATATTTTGATTGTGAAGCAGTTGAGCCGCTTCGATATTCTAGGATAAAATTTTTATATTAATTTGGTCATATACGTATATTAATTATGATTGGAATCTTTCTTTCAAAATATCATTTGTATTTTCTATAGTTTTCCTCAAGTGGATTTTACAAATTCATAAGTGGATTTTATTAAGTTTTACATATTACTGATATTTTAAATTAGTATCGTGTATGTATATATTAAAAATTTTGAATGTTGTAGGAAAAGGTCGTATAACAAAAAAAAATAACAGAAAATTTAAATATTAAAAATAAATGGAAATTATTAAAACAGCTTTTACAAATTACAAAAAATTTTTTTTTTGCATATTTTATAAAATATAATTTTCTAATTTTTCATGCATTTTACTGCAATTTTTGAATAAACCATACAAAAATAACAAAAAGATCAAATTAATAAATTCTTGTCCTATATAAATTTGATAATTATATTTGAATCATTTCCTTTCGTATATAATATAATTTTGAAAATAAAAAAATAAATTAAAATTTTATGAATTAAATTTAAAAATTAGAAAAAAAAAACCCAGAAAAATTATTGTTTCATTTCCGTATAACAATTTTTGTTATTATGTAAAGAAATAGAAGAACTAATTTAGTATGATTAATAAACAGTATTAAAAGAAAGTAGATAAATTACAATTTGTTATACAAAAACATATGCATATAGTATGAAATTATTTAAAGAAAATTATTAAAATAAATTATAAATAATATTTTTTATAATTTAATTTGTTATAAATATTAATTATGTTAAAAAACAATTTAAATGTGTTGAGATCTCTATTCAAGAAAAATAGAAAAAAATAGCTGTAAAAATTTTGTTAATTTAAAAATTTTATAAAATTTTATATTATTAAAACATAACAAAAATTTTAAGAAAAAATTTGTTATCATATTTAATGTTTATGATTGGTTATATATAAAAAGGTGTCATATATAGTATATGAGCAATTTGAATTGCAAATTTTTTTGTTTTGTAAATAAAATTTTAACAATTATATTTACAAAAAAAATAAATAGTAATTACATGAAAAATAATTAAGTAATTAGTTGTTACAATTTACAAATTTTACATTTTAACTAAATAATTATAATATTTGTGGTTTAAATCTATTATACATTTAAGCACAAATTCAGACAATTGCAATATAAGTACCAAATTTATGTAGTCATGACTTTCACAATGCAGTAATACAATTTTTTTTTTTAAATACAATTCAGAAATCCATCAAAGTTGAACTGAATTTTGAAAATCGAATTATTAAAATATAAAAATCAAGCTCTCTATTTGATTAAATTCTGTTAAAATTAAAAAATATTCTAGAAAATTTTCTAGAAATATTTTTGAATAAAAGAAACAAAAATTTTGAATATAAAAAATTAATAAGTTTTAAAATTATTCGGCTGGCATATAAGGATTTAACGTGAATCCCCACTGGGTTTATCACATCACTCCCCTCTGTTACTCTGTTACTCTGAAGATCTCAGCCCCGTCAGAATAAATACGTAATTTTCCAGTATTTACCCATCGCCAGTGAGTGAGAGCTCTAAAATCTCCCAGAAGGTGCTCTGACGTCTTCTTATTCTCCCCACAAAATCTTGAAACGCTTCTACTTTCTAGGCTTAGCCCCCAGAAGTTACTCTTATAAGCTTGTAATGCGTCGGCTAGACGCCGATGAATTTTCTCCTCTCTTTCTTGCCCAACCTTATGATCTTGCTAAAACGCCCCTGGTTATAGTCTTCCAGGCTCTAGATGATAAATATAAAAATCTAACTTATATTATCGTATAAATTTCAAAAATCCATCATAATATTTGCTTAATTTTCAAAATTCGAATAAAATTTTTAATATTTTTTTTGAACACGATACGAATTTTAGTATATGACACCATATTTTTAAAATATTATATACAATTAGCTTAAAAATTCCGAATATAAATTAAGTTGAAAATTTTGTTTATTATAAAGCTACAAGCAGAAATAATATTAAATTTGTTCTATATTATGTAAATAATGTTAAAAGCATAATACTTTATTAAAAGAATGAACAGAACAAAATTTATTTTAATTTAAATTATCTTTAATCTAATTAATTAAATTAAAAAAATTACAACTAAATTGAATAAAATGTGCTAGTTATAAATCTTTAAGAACGGTTGCGAATAAATAAAATAATTACAGAGATAATTTTCATATAGTAATTTTAAATTTTTAAATTTTAAAAATGTTTGAAGTAAAATACATTTTTCGTTTTTAATTATTTTAATAATTTTAACCTTTATAGGCCTTTTCATAAACGCAGTATATATGGCATTATATATATATATATATAGGGAAAACTGCACTATATTTTGTGTTCATAAACAAAATGTTCCGAACCTATAATTTGTTCATCAGCAGCGCATAGTTAAATTATATGAACTGTTTTGATTTTATAGAATAATTATAGAATGTATATTGCATTACCATAAGGTTATGCTTTTGCAGTATTGCTTTTTGCAGTTATTGCGTTTATGAAAAATCTCTTATATAATTAAGAATAAATAAAATTTATCTATATAAATATTTGTAAATAAACTCGTATTGATATTAGCAAATTTATTGTAATTATACTGATTAGTGGATTAGCCAATTTGACAAAATTTATTTTTATTTATTTATTTGCGATTTTTATAATAAATAACTGCCGATTTAAAATATTAAATTGAAATTATAATTAAAAAAAAATTATTTCTAAAACTTATTTATTCGGTCACATTAATTCTACATATAATGTTATCATATTGTGTGGGATCTTGGAGCAATTTAAAGCTTTAAAGAAAATTAAAGCGTTCATTTTAAAGAAAATTTTAAAATATTGAACTAAATTATAGGGTCAATTCGAGATAATTAAATATTATCCATTTTGTGGTTGACCCCTGCCAATATTATCCTGGTCTAAGGTTGACCCCTGCCAATCTACAATCTAATCTAAACTAATCTAAATATTATTCATAATTGTATATATACAATTAATTTGGTTTTTGCATTTACGCCTACAGTATGGGTGTTAACTAATGAATTCTTTCTTAATCAAATATTATTCATTTGATAAAATTTCCAGAATATCATCATACATTGAATAGAAATTTAAATGAAATCTAAATTTTAAATATTTATGTAACAAAGTTGACCAAATTTTTGGGATTTCACATGCATTTCCTATTGGATTTTATCAGGACCAAATGTTATAAATTCAAAGGGAATCCTATTAGAATTCTAATGTGCTCTTCTATGAATTTCTCCAATCACTTTTTTTTGGTTTTATTTTGATATTCCACTTTTTATACTGGTTACTCGATTCAACTTACTCTTTAAGTGTGCTATAAAATAAATTTATTTATGAGGAATTTGAATAATTTTTTGGGTATAATTTATTAGAATTAGAATACTAGAAATTGTTTTTAGTGTAATCCCAAGGATTAATTTTTGTTTTTTTTATTAATTTTTCACCTTTTCAATCAAAAAATTTTTTAATAGCTCACCTCTATTAAATTTGTAATTTGATATTACATAATGTAAAGTATTAGCGTGTATGTAGGTATAAATAGAAATTGTAATTATATATTATAGTAGGTATATATGTATAAAATACTAATTAAAGTATTAGTTCCGAAAACAATCTTAAAATAAATTCAAATCGAAAATTTTATCTTCTTAATATATAATAATATAAAATGATATATATATATATATATACATATATATACATATAATATGTCTGAATCATTATATAATATTAAATTTTATTAGATAACAAAAGAAAACTAATAATAATAATTATTACTTAATAACTAATAATAATAATTGACACTTAATAATTATTCCATTGTCACTAATTAATTTATTTTTCATTTTCAAAATTTTACCGTCATTTACTGTCATCATTGCTTTTATCATTCACAATAGTTTTATGAAAATGAGTCGTTAATTTTTGGTGTCATAATTAAAAATTAATTGTCAATAATTGTTGCATTGTAATTTCTTTATTGTTCTCTCATTTTTTGTTTAATAAAAGTAACTGCCGTAACCGTGGTTGTTGAATAAAATTTAAGTAAAATTTTAAATAAACAGAATAGAAATTAAACTATACTGATGTTTAATTTATATTATTTGACGCCGATTTCACTAATTATTGTCTCACTCAATTTCTATAGTGGCAATGATGACGGTGAACATGTTCTTTAACTCTTATTTAACATGTTTTAATAATCTAACAAACAAAAATTAAATAATTTTGTACAGTTAGGCAACCAAAACAAAATTTTAGTTAAAAGAGAAAAAATGTTTTTAAAAAAAAAAAATATTAAAATTGAAAAAGAAAACTTATTCTTTTTAAAAAGAACAGCAATAAATTAAATTTTAATAGATTTTTTTTTTAATGGAAATAAAATATTTATTAAAAGTTTTACTTCAATAATTATTTTGTATAACAATTTATTAAAATTTTTCAAAAATTCATTCTTTCCACATTTAAAATCATTCTTCCTCTCTATATCCTCTCTCACATGTAAATATGTATATTTGATAAAATAAATTAATAAGGGAAAAAAAGAGAAAAATAGATTTAAATAACCAAAAAATAAACTTAAAATTTATAAATTTTTATTCTTGTTTTTATTTATTTTATATTTTTATAATATACTTGCGTTTATATACATATACATATATATATATATATATACATATTTATGAATTTTTATAAAATAATTAATATACAATATGTTATAATATAGAAAAAGAAGAAAATATATAACAAAAACTGTTTACAAAAACTTATTAACCGCGATAATAAAAACAAAACTTTTATAATATATTCAAAAAAAATATTATATTAAACAAAATTTATATTCATTAACAAAATCTAACATCTATACAAATCTAATTACAAAAAAAAATAATTAAAATATAACAGTTTTTTTTACTTTATCTTACCATAAATTATATAAAAGTTTTATATGTAATATTTAAAAAAAAAAATAAAATAAAATTTTAATATAATAAACCAAATACTTACGTACTCGTATAACAATAACACATTCATGGTTATGGAATTTTGACCAATCTAAAATATGTAAATATACGATATAACAGTTTGATATGAAAATCTAAATTATTTTATACATCTTTTTTTTTGTTCAAATTATATAGAGCCCTGTCATCATTATTTTTATCACTCAATTTTTAGTGAATCTATTATTCATTTCTGGTGTCGTCACCATTAAAAAAATTAACTGTCAAAAATAGTTGTCATTATGTATTGTAATTTTATATCGAAAAAAATTCGGTGTCATCATTCAAGAGGTGTCATCATGACACTGTTTGTCATTCTTTATTCTCACTCATCTTTGGTGAAAGGTAGTTTTTGTAATTTTTTTGTCACAATGATAACAAGGGTGACATTTTCACAAAATTAAGTATTAAAATTTAATTAATTATACATCATTTATCATATTAATTATGTGTAATAGGGGGAGTGTTCATACTTAACAAGTATATATTAATATGCAAAATATTTAAATATAATATTTATATATAGTTCAATAACTAAAAAAAAAAAAAAGAATTTTTTTAACAATAATTATTAAATAACTATTAATTAACTGCTTTTGCTTAAAATTATTGTGGAAAATCATAATTTATAATTATATATATGTATATCTACATATAGAAGAGTTATAAAACTGTGAATTTATACCATATAGACGTCATCAAAACAATAAATTTTTTTTCAATAAGTGTAGAGAAAATCTATTAAATACTATTTCGACATATAACAAATATAAATGTATAACAAATTTAAAAATGCATAAAAATTATATTAAAAGTTTCTTTTCTTTTAAAACCATCTTAATATAGACTGCAAATTTAAATATTTCTTGTATTCCCACCTAATTTTTTATGCTACATGGTTTATTTTTTTATTCGATATTGTAATTAATAAATACAACAATATAATAAATCACATTCCAATTTAAATTTTACTGAAGATCTAGCCAAAATAATTGAACTTATAAGATGAAACTTAAAATTTGTAAATAATAACTTAGTTTACAACTTAAAGATTTTGGCATATGATCCAAAATTTTTTTTTAAATATTGAATTAAAACATTTTTAAAAATACTTACAGATATTCGATTTAAAGTTTATTGTATTTACTTATTTAAAGAAAGGCCATCTATTAGAAAATATTTGAAACTATTCATGTTTATTTATGAAATTGCAAGATAATACGATGTATTGATACTTATCGAATAGAATTGACTAAACGCCGAACTAAATAAAAACCGATTTTCTAGTGTAATATAGGTACTAGGTGGTATGACCGTCTTTCAATATGCCAAACATATTATTCGCTTGCTTTTGTAAATGACAATAAACATCTGCAATAAAGCAATTTCGCAAGATTTCTTTCAATAAAGGGGAAAATTTAAAATTTCAAAATTCAAATGAATACAATGTTTGTAGTTAAAAAAATATTTTATTGGAGCGGCTGATGATATCGATTCCAAAAAAAAAAAATGTTTGTAACTTATATTGAAATTTATAAGGCGTACGTCATGTCGTCTTGGAAGTTATGACTAAAGTCATGAAAATTTAGCGAGTTGAACTATTCTATATAATATATTGATTTATAAATAAATTTTTTCATTTCATGCTTACATTTTAGACGCAATATTTTACAACAAATATAAAATATAGCCTTTTTCAAATAATTTTTCACTCTAAACTTTGACTTTATATATTAAAATTATAATTTTATCGCAAGAGGTTAATATTTGAATAGGCAATAATTATTAAGTATATAATATACATATATACAGTTATGAGTTAAGAACTCTATTTATCAAAAATTAAAAAAAAAACTAAATCAAAAATAAAATTAATTAAAAATTAATACTTAATAATTCCTTAACTTCAGTTCTTTAATTTTAAATATAAAAAAGAGTATAAAATTTTTATAGAAATGAAACATTTTTTCCGCTATATATTAATATAACATAATAAAAATATACAATATTCATCAGTATAACAGTTATTAATTTATATACATTTATACTTATATTTATTCATGTATTTATATATAAACGCAAATATATAATAAAAAATTATTTTTTATTGTTCTCCCGAATATATATATAAAAAAAAAACACTGTAAATAATACGTATAACATTTGTAAATTTGTATAAAAATAAATAAAATAATTCCACATAAATTTAAAATATTAATAAATCTTTAATTAACAAAAATAAAAACAAACCGTATCGTATATAATATTAAATAATTGATATTGTATAACAATATATATAGTATATATATATATATATATATATATATATATATATTAAATTTAATTAATTTTCCAATAAATATATATGAAAAATTCAAACTAACATCAAGGAAAATAAATTTAAACACTAAAAAATCTCATAAAAATTATATAATTATTTTATTAACGCACAAAAGTGATATAAAAGAAAAATAAAAATAAATTTATAATCCTTTCCCACTGAATTTTCTCAATATATTGAAAATATATATGAAAAAAAAAAATAAAGAAAAACATAAGAAAAAAAAAAACAAACAAATTTATAAAAAGCCTTAGGAAATGATCATTTTTTTTTCTCATCTGTTTTAAACACGAATTTTTATTTATTTCATTTCTTTTATAATTGTACACACTATATTAATTGTAAATTATATAATAAAGATATATATATTAAATATATTTAGCTTAATAAAATTTTTTATTAATATAAATACTAGAATTATTGAAATATTATGTACCACAGAAAATTTTGTTATACACTATAAGAATTCATTTTGTTTCGTTCCAAATTTCTATTTGTTTCTGTAATATAAAATTAAAATGTGTTTGGTGATTCAAATTTTCAAAATTTAAAACACATACTTACTATAAACTATTCTCGAGTAGTTAAATTCTGTTATACAAAAGAAAACTTACAACAAAATTAAAATATTAAAAATTTGACATTCATTTAAAATGTCATTAAAATATAAAGTGATCTACCAGAAATATATGTACGTAACGTATTTTATATGAACTGGTCATGTATAGTTAGCAGTGTTATAAATTTAAAGTTCAAAAAATAATACATTCAAGAGAATTTAATGTTAATTCTTATATAATCTTTAATTGAATAAAATTAAGTTTCATAAATTGTTTCAAATTTTTCTTGATTGTTTCGTGTTATACTCGTATTGTTCCAATATCTTTTATTTTTTAAAATACATTCCAAACTACAAATTACTTTCGAATATAGTTAATATTTATAAATTAAATTGAAATGTTAAGTATTATTTTTTTTTTTTAGTTAAGTTAGCCATAATATATTAAATATCAACGTAATGTACGTAACTATTGCTTAAATGCTAAAATAGTAACGTCTTGCTTAAATGGTAACCAAAATGAACGCATCAGTATAGAGAAAATAAGCTAGTTAAATTTTAAAATTGTCATTTTGTATGAAGAAGAGTCAAGGCACGTCAATATGATTTCATTTTTAGTTATTTGGGGACGTGTTCTTGACAATTAAGTTAGCACTAATTAGTAAGCAGTTTCATATGTTAGATTATTCTCTCTCAGTGTTCTATATTAATTTTCCTTTTTTATTACAGTCTTTGGTGTTTGACATTTTTTAATGTTTTTATATTACTTGCATAGACTAGTATTTTTTTCCATTCTTTATTTTATTACACGCTTTCTTTTTACACATTTCTGCGATCCAATTTGAATTCATGAATGGTGTGTATACTCAATTTTCAAATAATTCCAAAATTAAATTTTTTTTTTTTTGTAATAATTTCAATTTTTATTTAAAATACAAAACAAAATTGTAAAAAAAAAAAACATTGTGTCTCTCATTATAACGTAAAAAGAAAATACAAAAAAAAAAATCAAATCAAAAACGCAACGCAACACTGTTAATTGTGTTGTACGCGAATGAATTTATATGAAACAAAATGAAACGAAACAAAAACAATACAAAAGTCAAAATACCGCCATCTATGAAATTTATCTGAAACTTTATCACACACTTCATAAAACAAAAATCAACAAAAAAAACAAGAAAACAAAAAAAAAATTAAACGTAAAATCGCGATATTTATACGAATATTAAAAAATAAATATAAAAAAAAAACGCAACCAAAAAAAAAAAAAGAAAAGAAAATTCTAGCTATAAAACTTTAAATTTAAAATAAATTAAAAAGAAAAATTTAATAAAAATAAAAAAAAAAAAAAACAAATTGTATAAAGAAAAAAACGTTGACTTTTTTTATCTGATTATAAAAATTCAAAATGAGTTTTAAGTATAAATAAAAAGAAAAAAAATTTATATTTAAATTTAAATAAAAAAAAAACAAGAAACAAAAACAAAAAATTAATAAAACTAAAAAAAACTTATATAATTTATAATTTTCGCATTATAACAAAAACAAAAACTAAAGAAAATCTTAAAAAAAAAAATCTTTAAAAAATTGTCGATCGAAAAAAATAATAAAAAAAATTTATATTAAAAAAAAACATAAATCTCAAAAAGAAAAAAAAAAGTAATAAATAAAAGAAAAAATATTAATTTACCTGATACTTCGTAATTACAACCAAAAAACAAAAAAAAAAAATAAAAAAAAAAACAAAAGAAAAAATTTCAAAAAAATTAAACTAACAACATAAGCTAGTTATATACATCTGTGTTAAAAAAAGCTTTCTATTAAAAATAAAATTGAGTCCAAAATAGTAAAAAAAAAAAAAATTTGTTTCATTTGTTTTCCAAAATTTCATTTTTTAAACATAATGTACTTAACAGTTGAAAAGAGAACATGGGCGATTTTCTGCTAAGAAATGTCAAAATTCATATAGAATACACTATTATAATTGGGACTGTCCAGAATGTTACGAAATTACCGCTGCGAATTACCCTAAAATAAATACCCTAAAATCAAAAAATTATTGAAATTAAAACCGACTTATAGGAGTGTATCTATTAGAGACCCGATATGTTACTCTCCGGGCCATTAATTTTTGCAATAATGAGTGAAACTCGATTTGTTAAGTTGAACTTTTTGCATAATAGAAAAGAGACATAATTTTGAACACTTGTTGTACATTTTTCTAAGTCAGTGGAGAAAAAAAAAAATCTGTTATAAAATAAGATTGTAGTACACTATTTTTAAAAAAAAAAAAAAAAGAACCAGACTTCGTATTTTATGATAGCCATGGTATATTGTTCATTGATTATCTTAAAAAAGGTAAAATATTATGTACTACATCCGAACAGCAAAATATTACATGACATTAGTTCAATAATTGAAGGCTGTAATCGACGAAAAGCGAGCTCTTATGAAAAAGAAAAAAATTCTCTTTCATCAAGATAACGCACCGAGTCACAAGTCGATGCAAATGACGATGATAAAAATGAATGAATTGTACTTCGAATTGCTACCCCATCCACCATATTCGCCTGATTTAGCCCCCAAATTTCAAAAGAATGCTCTAGGGAAAGAGATTTGAATCGAATGAGAAGGTCATCGCCGAAGCTGAAGCATATTTTGAAGGTAAGAAGACAAATCATTCTACAAACATGGTATCGAAAAGTTAGAGAAGCACTGGAATAACTATATTGCCTTAAAAGGAGACTATGTTGATGAATATAATCAAATTATGTCAAAATGTTGTTGTTTTATTAGCCATCCTTACAGATTTATTGAACAATGCGTTCCGTATATTAAATTAAAGATTAAATTATAAATAAAGAGCTAAAATTAAAGGAAGCTCCTATTTGTTTTATTTTATCTAGAAAATTAACATTTTTTAAAAATGAAAAGTTAAAATTTCAAATTTATTTTAATATTAAAGTAAATTTGATTCCGAAATCTGAACAGATTATAAATAATTTACAAATATTTATAAGAAGGCCCTTATTCTGAGGTTTGCAAATCATATTTAATTATTGCACCTGTCTTACACAGGCATGGAGTTATACTTCAAATTTCAAAAAGTTAAAAAAAAAATCAATCGAAATTGACCTTAAAGTCCTGTAAATGCGAACTTGTTCAGTTGTTAACATGGTCTCCATATAAAAGTTTTTTCTACTCATGACAGCCTATATAATGGTATATAGCGTTTCACTTTGATACGAGACAGCCTGTACATATAATATAACATTCTAATATAATTATAAAATTTATTTTTAAAAATGCCTTGTTTGAGAATAAATTTTTTTTACATTTTATTTTGATTTTTCTCTTTATTTTTAAATTAAAAAGTTTCTCGCTTAAGTTTTTTGTTTTCAATGTGTTCTATTTGTCTTTATGGGTATATCACAATCAACACTCTCTTTATAGTATCGCCACTTCTCCCTTTTTTCAGTTTTGTATATAATGAGAGATTTTCTATTTTGACTCAGAGCTGCCAACTTAGTCCGAGAACATACAATTTAATTTTTTAATAGAAAAAAAATAAAACATAATTTCTCTTTTTTTAATTTCTAATGTTAAAAATTTGTATTTTTATTCTCATCTGAATAATAATGTAAAAAAAAAAAAAAAAACTTAATTAAATAAAAATTATAATGTTTATAAATGAAATTGAATTAATTTAACGGGAAATGGAATAATTAATTAGATTATAATATACTTAAATATTAAAAATTTTTGTTTTTCTTTTCAATAATATAGAAAAAATCAAAAGAAATGAACGAATTAATATAATTTTGGTCCCACAACAAGAAAATTAATTTTGTTTTTTTTTTTGTTTTATATATGTGTGTATGTGTGTGCTTTTTTTCTTTTGTTTTTTTCCTTTCTCTTTATACATACTCGTATTTTTATTTTTTACATTTTAAGTCTATAATAAAAACAAAAACGATTTAAAAATCAAAAAAAAAAACAAAAACAAATTTAATCAACTTCTAATCGTCTAAAACTACCAACAACACCAGCATCTATATCACCAATACTGTTACCACCGAAATTTGCTGATTCTTTTGTTATTTCAATTTGCATATCATCTAATGCTAAAATTGCAGCACGTCTCTTTAATAATTTCTCTTTAAATTGTGCAATCATATCAGCTATTGGTACAGTACCACCATATTCTAATGGTAAAAGTGATGGATCAATTTTTGTTTTTAATTCATCAACATTTCTATGCAACTAAAAAAAATTTATAAGAAAAATTATAATTAAAATGAATTTTTAAATAAAATTTAATAAATTTTGTGAAATTGCTAAATTGCAATTGAATTGTGTTTACTATTAATTATTATTGTAATTTCACGAAAAAATCACGAAAATCACGAAAAAAATTTTAAAACTTACAATTATACGTTTTTTTAATTTATCTGTAAGCATTGATACAGCAACTTCTATTATTTTAGCACCATAATGTGGTATACCAATAAAATGAGTTTCTTTATGTCTCATTGGTGTTGAATTCTAAAAATTAAAAAATTTTTATTATTTATGAAATTTATATATGAATTTAAACTTACTTGAATACATTTTATCACATTTCTTAAATCAGTTATTGACCATAAACTAATAAAACCCATATTCATACCAGATTCATCATTAACATATACATAACCACTAACTTGTGATTCTTCATCATCAAGTAATGCTTCACATATTAATGAATGTACACGTGCCATATGTGTTGATGTATATTTATATGGATCAAATTTACCAGCAACTGATAATATTATTTGTCTACCATATTCATCACGTTGTGGTAATGGTACTAAATAACCATTTTCAAATATTTCATTAATTATTGGATCATTAATATCTAATTTTTGAAACCACATTGGATATAATTGACGTATTGTTAAATATTTTTCTAACATTTCACATGCTGATTGTACTGAAAATTTTTTTGTACGTAAAAATCTTAATAAAAATACAGCATCAGTACGACATTTTTTTATATGCGGATGTTTTGAGATCCATTCACGAAATTGTGTTAATGCTTGTTTACGTATATTTTCATCTTCACGTAAATCATCTTTTGCAATTTTTTTAAATTGTGAACTTAATTTACATATATATGGATCATAATCATCTGATGGTATTGATGATAAATGATGTCCTGTTTGTACAACTGATTCGGTTTCCAACATAATTCTAAAACAAAAAAAAAAAATAAAAATTAATAAAATATAAAATTAATTTTTAATAATATTGTTTCTTTTTTTAAATTATAAATTTAATATTAAAATTAAGAATTTTATTGCAAACATTTTTTTTTTATTGTGAATTTTGTGAGTAATTGGTTTGTACATTGACTAACAATTAACACTTATAATATAGTAGGAATGTCATTCGTCATTATTATTATTGTTATTACTGTTATTGCAAGGTATTTTTAATATCATGCTTGTTTACTATCATATTAAATACTATCATATTATACTTGATATTTACATAAATTTTTACTGTCTTACGATTTACGATGACGTTTTACATTGGACGCGATTAAAATTTTAAAATTTATTAAAATATTTTTATAGAAATTTTTTCCCTTCAATAATGGTTATTGGAATTAATTCAAATTTTATTATAATTTTATTATAATTTAAATGTTTATACTATATATTGCTTATATTGCTTTACAAGAGGGTATAAAAATGCACATGTGTTGTATAAAATTAAAAGAAAAAAAAAAAAAACTAATGATGTAAGATTTTACTAATTTTGTAAATTTTAATAAATAAAAAAATAGCTTAAAAAGCTTTTAAATTAAAATTTTCAATATAAACTAAAAATTTAGTTGAATACGTTTTTTTAAATATTTTAAATAATTATACATTATGGTAACTTTACCTTTAATTATCACCTTTTAATTTGTACAAAAAAAAAATAAATGAAAACCTAAAGAAAAAAAATTCATTTAGGTGATGTTACTCAATTCAAACATAATAATTTATTTTATCGTGCTAAAAGTTTTCAATTCATTGACCACAAATGAACGAATACAGTGATGTAAAATCAAAAATGAACGATTACATTTTTTACATTTATGCGAAAAAACTCAGTATTTGAATACAAAATTTTATTGAATTTAGTTTGTGCCTTTCAAATATTTTATGACCAGCGAGTTGAATAAAATTTATTCAATTAATATTTGAAAATATTATTTTTAATTTACAAGTTCATATAGTGTTATAAACGCAAATTTTAAGCGTATATAAAAAATTTATATATATTAAATTTCACATTTTTTTAGTTTTTTTTAAAACCTTGAATGTTCTTAAGCCACTTTTTTTATTAAAGAATAATAAAAATTTATGAATTAGAATGGTTCATTAGAATATTTTTTATGAGCCAGAAAATTACCAATTATTTTAATTAATAGATTTTCAGTTAACATAATTGCATTATTTATTCATAATTGGGTTAGAATTAATATTGGATTGGTACCAGAACCTTGATTAAATTTATAAAAATTTTATGAAATATTCAATTTTTAATTGAAAACAAGAGAAAAGTTTTGAATTATTTGCAAAATCAACAAAAAAAAAAATGAAATTGATTTGGGTGATTAATTTAAGTTCTTTTTAATTAGAACTATGTAAATTTCACACCCATCAAATTAAATGAATAATAATAAATTAAATTCCTTTGTTTAAATTAAATCATGAGTTAATTTGTGTCTCGCTCAATGAACTCAATGATGTGTACTAATCCACTTGAGGGTTTGTTTTAGTATTTCATTTTACAATTAATAAACAGTTCTTGCCAAATCTGAAGATAAGTGAAAATACTGTTTTTAAAAACAATCTGTTACATACGTTATTTAAATTACTTTCATTTGTAAGGCATTAAATTATATCAAATTATTGCATACATTTAGGATGAGCAAAAAAAAAAAATGACTTCGGAAGCTATTAATTTTTGGAGGAAGATAACCTTTAGAAGAGCCAAGAATTTTCCCACAGAAATAATTTTCTAGGAAAAATCTCAAGAATTTTAGAAGAACGGAATTGAAAATTGACGAAAAAGGAATTTCAAGAAATTTTTTTTTGTAAAAGAGCTAAAAAACTGCACATATAGTCTAAGGATTTTAATAAGAACTAAATTTGAGCACAATACTATAAGAATAATGAGCAAAAGAGTTATAAAATAACAAAATGGGTGTTTTTGAGTGTAATTTTAGGGAATAGCAGTAATACTGCTCGTGAGCAACATGAACTCAAGGCGACAGTCAAAAAGTATATGGGAGAAGCGATACATATATGAAAAGTGAAGAAGAAAATATTTTATGCAGAAATAATCTGTCTGTAGACAGTACGAATTATTGAACAGTTTGCCTTAAATCTCTAGTTTAATATATTTAGCTTTTATATTTTCAAATTAAATTTAATTATAATTTTTTAATATTATATAAAAATAAATATCGTTTTGATGAATTTCGAAATATATTTAAAAATTTTGTTATTTAAATAATTTTTTTTTTTCGCAATAATTTAAATTTAAAATGCCAAGCAATTTACAATAAACAAATAATTTAAAAAAAAATAAAATACAAAATTTCCCAAAATTTTCAAGGTTTTTAGTTCGTTCACTTATGTAATAAAATTTTTTATTCGTGTATGTATATTTCCACCAATAACACACACATACAAACGTTTCTCTTTTCCACTGATCATTAATTTTTTAATCGTCACACTTTCCATTTCAATTGCTTTACAATATTCAATACAATTTTAACTAATGCAAGGTCGATTCAATTGGATATTTTATTTTTTTTCATATACACGTACATACATATATATTTTCGTACATAATAACTGTGTGTGTGTAAATGTGTACTAGTTTTAAAAATTTTCTTAACTGTTATTTAACCAATATTTTATTAAAGTAAAATAAAAAGTGAAAAATTATAATAAATAATTTTTATTATTTTGGTTTACAAAAATTATTTTTTGTCAGACTCTCACACACATGATCGTTTACTTTCGACTCACAAGTCAGACATGATCGTGTATATTGTGTTTACAAATGTATATATATATATACTGTAACAATGTGCGTAAGTTATATGTTGTATGAAACTAGAGATTATTACAAATTTTTCTTCTTTTGAGTATAAGTATTGCAAAATTAAAAAAATAAATTTAATTTTTGGAAAATGTATTCGAAAATGCTTTAATTATTTTCACTACATAGCAAGTATGAGGTATTCAAATTTAAAATTCAATTAAGATTCAAGAAAATTATAGATTAGTCTTTATAATCGGAACAAGTCATTTAAAATTTTAAAATCCTGAAATCTCAAGAAGTAATAATTTAAAAGTCTGAAATAATTTAGCAACGAAAGATGATGTTAAACTCAACCGCACCTTGAAATTTGTTTGCGTAACGTAACGTAGACGTAAGCTCCATTTTATATAAGGTAATAATTAGAATTATGTACAAGTAATTAAAAATAATATTTTGGTTAGCAAGGAAAAAAAAATTACTTTATATGACTGACACGCTCGACATATGTGTGATAGATATTTAAAGCTATGAAATCTGTTCCAGAGCACAAATCTATTAAATATTGCATATTATCTAAAGAATTTATATTTTAAGATCTTTGAGATTTCTATAATATTAGAAAATTACATGTGAATTTCTTTTGTTTAATTGAGAATTCACAAATTGCATTTCAAGAATTATACAATCTTCAATATTTGTTAAAAAAAAATTTTCAACAAGATTAAATTAAAGTGTGATATTCTTAAAATTCACACAATTTTCTAATTTATTTACAAATATTCACAATAGCTTTATTTATTTTAATTGTGATATTGTTGTTAACAATGTCGTCAATCAATAATTTCAATCATTTAAAAGTAAATATTGACAATTTGTAAATTCAAAAAAAAAATTTTTTTTTAAAATTTATTGACAAGGAAGTGATTTTTTTTTAATATATTATTATTTCGGTAATTAGTAAATTATTATTAATTTTATTAGTTTTTTTTTAATGGAATATTGTTTGCAATTTAAAACTTTTGTGTTATAATATTGTTTGGAGCCGTATGTTTAAATAATTCAAGCAAATATTAAAATTAAATTGTAAATAACAATTAATGATAAAAATTTAAAGGACAAGTGAAAATATTATTGTGAATTCTTGTCGCACTAAGTTCCTATACACCGTGGTTGCGTATTGCATATATAGAGTATTAGTATTTCATTTAAAATATCTATGGTTCGATCCCAAATTGTGGTAAGAAATATACAAAATATTAAAAAAAAAAAAATTACTATTAAAATTATTAATACTGTTATTTATCTTTACAGATGCTTAATTATTGACGACAATAATAACGCTTTGGTGCACAATATTTGTTGCCATCCATTGACGTAAAATTCGATATATATGTTAAACATAGCTATTTATATATATCAGAATAATTTTTACAATTATAGTAATTGAAATCAGATTATTTTATATTATAACAAATTTATTATATTAAACAAATTGGATTTAATTTAGAAAATTACAGAAGTCGTGCAGAAAACTAAATATGTTTTACAATTTTTCTAAAATACAATTATAATTATATTGACATTAAATTAATCTTTAACATCTGCTTCCAAGTACATTAATTAATTCAAATTATATTTAATATATCAGAAATGTTATTGGAAAACTATTAAGATTAATTAATACAATATCAATATAAAAATCTTGTACTTGAATACTTTTAAATCTTGTACTTCATTAAAAAAAAATTTAATTAATTGCCCTTCATTTTTATATGTAAATTAATCCAATTTTACACTAAATGATTTTGCAAAAAAAAAAAAAAAAACAAAATTTTTAAAAAACTATAAAAGTGGATCAAAATTTTTCGCATTTAGTGTGCTCATAAAAGAAGAATCAAAATTAAAAAAAGTAAAATTATAAATATTATAATGTCTTAATTAATATTAATCAAAATATAATATTTAGGTATATATGTATAACAGATTATAACATTTAAATTATATTATCAATTTGTCATTGAATAAAGAGAACAAAAGTGTAATATAGAAATAAAATATGATAAAATGTCATTTAAAAATTTTTCACTAATTTTAATTTAATAATACATTTTCCGATATTTTGATATATTTGTATCACAATTTGTTGTTAATTTATGATTAACATCTATATATATTCACAAAATTTTATTGATAAAAGTTGTAATTTTAAATAATATTCTATACATGAAATTCGGGAAAAAGGAACTTAAAATTGTCATAGTTATCATAATTAAATATAACACTTTAGTTAATTAGAAATAAAATATTCAATTCCAATTAAATTCCGTCAATTAGTTCCTGACATATTGTCAAATATATAGAATCGAACATTAGTAAAAATCGGGTGTCCAGAACATTGATAACAAGATTTTAAATATAAAATGTCATGTAAGCTCATTGGTTATTTCTCTGTATTTAAGCAAAAATGGATATTGGTCCCATACTAAATGTCCACTTGCTGAAATCTGATTTTATCAAAGAGTTAGGAGACTTGCTCTATTGGAACACAAGGCTTATATATAAATTGTTAGGTAAATTTACTGATTATTTTATTAAAAATAGTTTAAAACGTAAAATTCGTAATAACGATTCAGTTTCACAGACCGGATATATTTGAAAAGCAGTACAGATCCCATTCTACAAGTAAACTATTTAGATATATATGTAAATTTTTGTGAAAATCGTATCAGCCAAATTAGAGATACTGATTTGCAAAAGTAGACTGATAGATAGATAGGCAGACATATAGACTAAAAATAATTATTTTACACTTCCCCTAGCACATGGAACAACATATTTCCGTTAATATACAAGTGAAATTTGACCAAGGAATATGCTCTCTTTTATTGTATGCAATGTGATCCGTAATAATTTATGGTAGTATCGGTAATTATTTATAAATATGGTGGCATTTCTTTTCTTAAACCATTTATATCTAATTAACATTTATGTATGCATTGTAAATCATATAACAAAATCATAATATATGCATTTAATGTAAATTGTACATTTTTTCAAAAAAAAAAAAATAATATTCCGTGCAATATATTGTTTATTAAGTGAGTGTAAATTAAAGTGATAAAGAAAATTATGGATATACGTACATACATACATATGTATGTATAAAAAAACTTTACCGGTAACTTAATAATAACAGTGTCTAAGAGTTAAATATAAAACGATACACAAAACGCAACCCCATTTACACACGCACAATAATTACAAACATATAATATGCATATTTGAGTAGATATAAAACAGGTGTGTACACAATAAGTGAATTGTATATTTTTTGTGACTTATATATGCTTGTGTATAATGTTTGTGTGCATTTACAAACATAACTGGTTTTTATTATTATTATTTCTTCATTTTGTCACTTCTTTTTTTTCTTTTAAATTTTTTTTTAATTTAATTTTGTAAAAAATGTAAAGAAGAGAAAGTTGTTTTAAAATCCCCATAATAAGTTAACAATATAATAATAAAATATTCGTTACGTCATATGTTAAATAATATTATATTAAATACCATATACATACACGGAATATAATACCATCTTAATATGTAAATCATAATAAATTAAAGAAAAGAAGAAAGAAATGTATATATAGGGTATCTCAGTCAGTTATGGTGAGTAATTAATATTTTTTATAACAAAATATAGAATAGTTGTATATTAATAAAAAATATAAGAAATTCGAAACTTTGGTATTCCACCAATTCCACCAATTTTATTTGTTTTGCAAAGTGAAACGTAGATGCACAAAGTTAACAAAGCTTTTAAAGTAAGCAAGGTGGCAAAATGCCAATTTTTTTTTTCAATACCTCGCACTGTAAGCTTTGACAATAAAAATAACGGTTCTGTAAAAAGTGAAATTCAGCAAAATTTTCTAATTCTGTATAAAAGAAGCTTTAGAAATATAGAAAAAATACTTTTTTTTTTCTTGTGAAAAATTTCCTAAAAAAATGTAGTTGAGCATTAAAACGACAAAACAGTCATTAAAATTAAACATTATTTAAAATTTGTTTTTTTTTCCGAAATTTTTTTGTTGTCATTTTTCTTCTCATCCATAAGTTGTTTAAAGCTAGGAGCCCGAAATTTGAGCAGTTTTTATATACTAATAAATAGTTTATTTCGTTAGACGAAAAGTTTTTTTTTTCACTTCCATCGCCTCTCAAGTTATTCTCCTCTCGAAATTCGTAAAATTTGAATTTTCTGTATTTTATATTTCCAGAATTGTCAACTTTTTCAAATTTCTGTACATGCAGAAATCTAACGTTACATCAAAAAATATAATTACATATTTTTATTAAATCAAATAAGAATTCAAGGAGAATTTCAGTGTTATGAACTCCAGTGTTTTTCAATTGTTTGGTTTTTTTCCCATTCCCCAAAAGTATGCAATAATTTGAAAATTTTTGTTATATCAATGAAAGTAATTTAACAGAAATATTTTCAATTACTGATGGAAGAACTTCTACTTTAAAAACAACTGGTTTGACCCAATTTTATTTATTTACTTTTCGTTTCTCTCTACTTTTAAACTCAGTTTACTTGGATATCTTACACCCTCTGTATAAAAAAACATATTAAATTTAAATTAAAAGCACATCTATGTAAGTAATCTCTTTTAACATTTATCAAATATAATAACACTCATACGATTCACTGATTTGTTAAGTTTACAATTTATCAATGTATAACGTAATAATTAACAATTAAATTCTGTAATAATAATAATAATGACAATATACATATGCATGTATGTATATGAAGATAAAATTCAGGTAATAAAAGTGACATAATAATAATGACGCGTCACATTAAGCTTGATGAAAAGTTTTATTTAATAACAGTAATCATCATCGTTGTTCTCCTCCACTAATTTCATTAATAATTTTTATATTCATATATTCAATCTTAAATATACAGTTAATAATAATAATAATATGTAAAATACCCACAATTTTATTATGCAAAAATGATTACAACAAATTCAATAAGAAAAAAAAACACGACGACAAACACAGTCAAAATAACAAAAAATAAATGTCACATTTTACGATCATAAATTTAAAAATAAGAATAATAAAAAAAAAAAAAAACGTTATATTTTTCTCATTTCTTTTTTTTTGTATTTTCTTGTTTATCTTAACTTCTTTTATCTTGAGGTTGGGTTTTGTGATTCGCAGCTCTAAGAAAAACAAAAAAACTAAAATCATATGTTCATTAAAAAAAATAATGTTGTAGTCTTAAAGTATGTCAGTATGCCAGCCAGATTTTGGTATACATACCCAATTTTTGATTTTAATTTAAATAATATCGAAAAAAATGGAAAAAAAACAAAGTCTTTAGAGAATTTAATTTTTTTATTTTGAACAATGAAAGTAAAAGTAACCGACATTCAAAATACAAAGGCTATACGTAATAAAAATTTGTAAAAAGGAGTAAAAAAGAGTGTAAAGATTTTGAAATATTAAGGAAAAAATTTTTTTGAAGTTTGTATACAATAACTGTTTTTTTTTTTTTTTGAAAGAGATTAAATAAACAGATGTCGTTGTGAAGGTTATTTTTTGACAAAATTGCCAAAATGTCATATTAAAAAAGATTATGATTTAAAATTAAATTTAATATGGCAGAGATTTAAATTAGAGCAATTTTTGCTTTTTTGATTAACATTTTGGGATGTGAAAAACCGCAATACCTAAGATGCAGTCAAAAAATTTTACTGCAATTTAACTGCACTGTTACAATATTGTAGTATTGTTTTCCGTTTGGTTTACTATTGCGTAGTTAAACTCCATTTTTAGTAATTTTAATTTTGCAATATGGAACACAGATAAAATATACTACTATATTAATACTGCATTTTAGATGTAAGGGTATACATTTTAAAAGAATTTTGATTTTTTTTAAATTGCAATAAATAAATCCATACATTTCACTTTTATAGCGGGACCAAATTCATAAACTGACCAATTATTTAAACCGCTCTTGAACTAAATTACCTTCCATAATTATGTCCTGTTTGCTGAACTAAATTACCATATGTCCTGTTTTGCTTACCACTATTAAATTTGTCATTTTAAATTTTAAAATAAACTCTTTATATAGATCATTAAAAATAAAGTTTATTTTTGCTATTAGTTCTCTTCACCTTTTAACAATTCACAAAAATTTAAATCAATTTATAATTAAACCATATTTAGGTTAATTGATTTAAATTGTTGAATAAATCGAATTGAAGTTTGTGTCTTGATGGATGTATCGCACAAATATTTTATAAAAATTACAGCTATAATATAAGAATATTAAAAATTTTGCAATTGAAATTATATAAGTACGAACCTATATTAAATTTTTCTTTTTTGGTAATTTTTAGATTAAAATTTTGGAAATTCAATAATATACGTAGCGACTGTACGTTATAGCTAGTATAGGGCCACAAAATTCGCTCAAATGTAAGTTGAACATATATTATTCCATCTGAATTAATACACCATATTATGTAGAATAAAATTTATAATTCAAAAATATATTTAGCTTTAAAATTCCCCATATTTTTATTAATAGAGATATATATTATTGTATATATTAGATACAATACATGTTAATTTTTTACTTTCATATTTGCAGCCTAGAATAGTATCACCTTTTCATATGAAATGAAGAAAACTTGAATATAATTGGGTCAATGGTTTGTATTGTAGCACTTTTCCCTTCAACAAGTGAAAATAATGCTTTTTAATACAGTCTATGTATACCTACCATACTACTAAAATTATTTTCATTCATATACGAAAATATTTCTAGGATTGCATACATTTAGGATGAACGATTTATGCAATCTTTGGGTGGGTATAAATTGTGCAGGAGGGGAGGTAGGTAAAAAATTTTCTACAAAAATAATTTTCTAGTAAAGATCTATGTACGTATTTTAGCTTTCTATCTTGAAGGGTGTAGAAATTTTGTAAACATGTCCACGGACAGACGGACGGACGAACACAATGAAACTATTAACCACTTTTTTTTTTAATTTTTTTTTTGGGAAAAGTGCCAAAAAGGAAACCTTTATACGATTTCTAAGAAAAATTTCATCCTCTCTAAATTTTTAATCAATAATTAAACTTAAATTTAATTTTGAATCAAAAATATTAATAACAGAAGGGCAATTTGTTTAAGCGGGTTTAACACCACGTGTGAATCTTTTCTCGTCAAATTACATTTAAAAATTTAAATAATTATTTTTATTCCGAAGGCATACACACAGCATTATTTTTTTTAATTATATGTGCAACAAAATTTTAACAAAAATTTCCATTTATTTTCCCAAGTATACTTGGAAAAATAAAAAAATATATAGAAATAAATTTATTTTTGATGTTGTTTTATAGCAAAATTTTTGTTTACACAGAATTTAATTAGAAATTCAAACCACATAAATTTTAATTATATATAAGGTAACCATAAAAAGAACAGATAAATGCACAAATTATACAAAAGTTTTTAACATTTTGTGGAACATGTTTTTCATTTTCCTATATTTTATATAATATACAACCACCTATACATATTATATATATACATAGAGTTTAATTATTTTTGAAATTTTCATTTGAATTCTTGGCGGCATATAGCACACAATAATCACTCTCATATATAAATTGGAAAAAATTTATACAAATTGTGTAGATGTGTAGATTCCTTGAACTTTTGCAATAATATAAAAATATAAAATAATTTATTTATTTTTATTGATTTAACTATACAATAATAAATAATTTAAAAAATCAATTGAAATTTTTTTTTTTTTATGATAAATTCCGGATATTATTAATTATGTAAAACATGCGCTTTTTTTATAACATTGTTTAATGAAAAATACAAGTATATTTATGGTTAATTGAAAAATTTTAGGGTGTCATCAATTATATAATTTGTAAATGTTTGTTTAAATATACACAAAGTGCTAAAATAAATCATAGCTGCTTTAAAAATAAATTTGGTGACGATTTGAGGTTATTTTTTTAAAGTTTATTTTATCAAATATAAATATAGAAGGTCAAAAATGTTTTCAAAGTAAATTGGTTATCGTATGATTTTACTAATTATTTGTTTTAAGATATATATAATATATAAATTACTGAATACGTAATAGCTAAATTAGAATTTAGAAAAAAAAATATTAAATTAATGCTATTCAAAAATATTGTACTTAATTTATGTGTAAATCAAAAATTGAATTTCAAATATAAAATTTCAGTAAATTTTAATAGATTCTGTATTATATATTATGTATATATTTACGGTATATGTAAAAGGCAAAATTATCTTACTCAATTTAGCGCGAAATTGAAATATCACAATAAATATTGATTCTATTCGGGTAATACTATAAAAGGTATGATTAAATTGATTGGTGAGAAAAACACTTATTTAAAATATTTTTTTTTTGAGAAAAACAATTAGTAATATCAAAAATTACTTAATATTTTATTAAGTTACTTAATATTTTTAAACTATATTAAAATTTTCATTATTCAATATAAAGTCAATATTTTAGTATAAAGTAAGTAATCATAACTGTTTATAATTACTTATAATTATTTTGGACAGGATTTCCTAAGCGTTTGGGAACTGCTGTTCCACTCACTTAGGAATATCTCCAGCTTTATACTGGAAACGGGAATATTATAGATGGGAGCGTGGGGAGGCTACAATAAGTCAGGAATGGGTGCCGCGGCTCGGCGGGGAAGGGCAGTCCGCCAGCTCCATTCGGTTCTCCTAAAAATCTACAATCTGCAAAGTATAATTATAACAAATAATTTGTTTAAATTTTAAGAGAAGAAAGGAGTAATTAGTAAATAGAAGTTGTAATAGAAGAATTCTGTTATACAAAAATATAAAAATTAAATTTTTGTATAATTTTCAAATCCTTTACTAGCCCTTTCAGAAACTGCTCATTTAAAGCCCTTATCTTTTTTGGAACGGAAGTTATAATCAAAAAAGCTTGGATAAGTAGAAATTTTGAGAAAATTCGTTAAAATCCCTGTATCTCGTAAAACCTTGAGATTTCGGACCCAGTCCGGAACAAAAGTTTTACCCATTTTCGACCCTCTAACCAACGGTATATGTAATTATATACCTTTCAGAATCACCCTGTATAATATACTTTAATATAGTGTTTCATATACACGTTCGAATTTTCTCTATTTCGAAATTTTTTTATTATTTTATAGATTATTTGATTTGTAGCAGTTTTACTGTATTGAAAATGTTATATTATTAATTCAAATTACAACATTATATATAAATAACTTTTTTATATGAATTTTATGTAATTTTTGTAAGAAAATTAGAAATGAAAATGTGCATGCCAAGAATATACAAAATCTAAATTTTTCTGAACCCATAACACGACACCATATAACTTAATATCAGCTTTCCTCTGCAATAATTTTGTGAATTACAGTAAAAACAAAAAAGAAATAAATTTAAAAAAAAATATAAAAACTTAATTTCGAATTTTATATTTTCGTAATTTAAAATTACAATTTAAACAGACAGAGAGTGTAGTTATGGTGAAATTATTTTACACATTACAACGATCATATAATTTTTTTTTTAAATTAAAAAGAAAATAAGTGGTTAAAATAAAAATTTTTAAATCACACTTTTTCTACCCATACAACAAAATTATGTAGTTATAGCACAAATGACTTGATTGACCTCTTTTTCTTTAATTTTTTTTTTTTAGGTTTTTTTAGTTAATAATTAAGTATCTTAACGTTTACACCAATTTACACACTGAATTGACGCAATATACATACTCACATTTCTTTCTTCTACGTATGCTTTCATATACAATATTTACCAACAAATGAAATTTTAATTACAATATTACAAAATTTTGCACAATATTGTTCAGTGTAAGTAGTTTAATTACACATGCTATTAACTTATATTGATATACAAATATATATACGAGTATAATATAATAATATTAAAGGAAAAACTGGTTATTAAAAATGTTATAATTAAAATATCGTTAATCTCCTAACCATACCATATACACATATACAAATAAATTAATTACGGTTCTACTAATAATAAAATGTCCTATTAAAAAATTAAATTCGTGTTTTCCACTAGCATGAATATAAGAAAATCATCTTTTTATAAGTATGTACATATATTATATATGAAAATATTTCCATATATGGAACTGTTATATGGAAGTATAAGAAATTTTACTTGCATGTACATCTATTTAAGCATCTATTTAACTGTAAATAAGAAAATCATTGTAGAAAATAAAAAAAAAATTAATGATGACTTCCTGATACAAAAACTATATTTAAAATTTGATTTTGAAATCTTGAACAAATTTAGTTTTGTTAAAGCAAAATATGTATAAAAGTTTTAATAAAAAAATATAAGAAATTTTTCATTTTTAACATTTACCAAAAAAAAAAAACTAATGGAAAAGCAAAAATTATTTATTTGTCATTTATAAATTAACTATAACGAAAGAAAACATTATGAATTTGGGTTACTGTTTATAATATCTAAAATTTTAACCATATAACAGTTATATGAGATTCTTTATTTTACCTATACTACAATTTGACTTGAATATTTCGAGGTGAAAATCAAAGTTCAACTATTCTATTAATATTTATATTTTCAGAATTTAACCCTTATGCCAACTTCAATGTCATTTGAGGTCATATCAAAAATTTTTCTTAATAATGTATATATGTATATGTATGTTTTAAATGGATTGTATAAAAATAATATAATACGAGTAGTGCGTAAACAAATGTAAACAAATATTGTTATTATGTTGTCATCTTGTTATTAAATAATCAAATATTTTCTAGAAATTTCTATCACACAATGCGTAGTATTGCAGCATATTATGTGTTAGAAAATTTAAAAAAAGAACTTTTAAGCTAAAATTTATTCATATAAAGAATATGTATAACAGTATTACAAATTGAAAATTCTAAGATTTTAAGCATAGAATTTCGAAAAAATAAATTCTGTTTTTAATTTAAAGTGAATTTGGCTTAATAAATATACTTTGATTATTATTTCAATGTATTATTAAGTCATTGACGTTAATGAATGCAATTCTCGCCCGACGACTATAAGCAATCGTATTAAGCTTTCTGAAGAAATTTTTATACATAGGATAATATAAAAAAAAAAAACTTTTAGAAGAGATTGAATCAAATTCGAAAACACAATATGTCTTAAAATTAATTGTGTACATTAAAGGGTTAAAGAAATTGTGCCCATTAAAGGGTTAAAGAAAATTGTATTACACTAAGATTTGAGTCATGTATATTGAAAATATCCCACAAATGACTGGGTTTAAATGGGAAGTTTAAACGTGCGAGAAGTTATATACTTATATAATCGGAAAAACAAAGTTTTAAGATAAAATAATCAAATATAAGAAAGAATAAAAATGAAATAGAAAATAAAAGAAAAAAAAACAATTTTCTTTCTTTCTGTTTTCAATCTTTACCATTAACCTTATTTTTCCTTATTTTCTTCATTTATATGCCATATACATATACATATAACACTTTATATCCAGGTTTAAATCATGATATTATGTGCCACTAGCTTAATGAAAAAAAAAGTGCAAGTTGACTTTTAACTTTAATTTTCTTCTCAAATATAAAAATTTCTGTTAAGATCAATGAAAAGTTAAAAGTGCGGTGAAAGGAAAAGTGGTTTGTCAGAGTTTTTCCTTCCGCAATTGAATACATTAAATTTATTATTTTTTCTTTTTATTACAATTTTAATATTGCAGAAAATTTTGCAATACCATTGTATAGAAAGAGAAAGATAGATAATAATAATAAAGTAAATATGGCTTTTAAATAGAAGTAAAGTAGGTAACGGAAAAAAAAATATACAAAAATTATGCAGTCAAAAAAAAAAAAATTTGTATGTGGGTTTATAATAGTCGTAATTGAAAATTGTGGTTTTCTAAAAGAGTAAATAAATATTTACGATATTGTAAGAAAAAAATTGGTTACATAAGATTTTTTTTTTTTTGTATGAAAATTGAATTTTCATCAAAATAATTTTTAAAACTTTTGAAAATTTTGTTTTTAAAAAAAAAATTTAATTACAAAATCTTATACGTACTTAAGAGTCACATTTGAGTCATATAAGCCACAATAATGCACAATGTGTAATTATTAAAAAGAGGAAAAAAAATTATTAATAATTAATAAATTAATATTAAATTATTATACGGAAGTTGAATGATTGAATAAGCATATCATCATATATAAAGCTGAAACATTAATTTAAATAAGTACGATGAAATAATTTAATTAAAAATATTCAAAATTTTTCTCCTTATTCTCTTTATTGTGAACGTTAACGTATATTTGAAGTTAAAATTGACATATTATGGTGACTTCAAAAATGTGGTAAATAATTTGATATTTTTATATTCTCTTCTTGCTATACAAAATCGGCAATTCGTAAGCTGGATTCCGAATATATCAATATCGTATTATTGAAATTGTTAAACTAAAGAAATAATATTTTAACAAATTTGTAATAGCACATATTAAATTTAATTTATTACAGTAATAATAATAATTTAATAATGTTAACATTAAATGAATTCTTAATTTATGAAGGAGAAGAGACTAATCACCCGCCTATTTAACTCAATGGCTAACGAAACTAAAGTATCGCTCTATTATGTCATATATAATGGCCCTATACTCTACTTGATGTTAAAAAAGGAAATGAAAATGAAGGAAAATAAGTTGATTATAGCATATCTATAATAAGTTAACACTTTAAAATAAGGACCTCTTGTCTATCTCGCTATTTTACTCAGAAAGTGACAAAAAAGTTAGTAACTATCATATACTTGTATAATGTAATTTTCGAATGAGAAGAATTATTTGATATTGTGTATCTCATTTTTTTCTAAATGCATATACAAAATTTGTTTATCACCGAGATTCAAAAATTCGCCAATCTTTTAAATGGTTTTATGCTAAAATTGTTCTATTTCAAAAATGTTAAATGATCGAATTTTTTGTTGAATGCCATCTTTCAAATCACGGTAAGTGATTTAATCTTTAAGAGATAAGTGACTAATTTTTATAATCAATATTTTTTTAAAGTCATTGATATTTATTGTTTATATTTTTGCTAATTCAATATCAAATATTATGGACATATGAGTATAATTACATTTAAAATTTGTATATATTAATCTATATGATAAATATAATTTTTAGTATTGACTTGATCAGGGTTTGAAATCAAGACTCTTCATAGTTAACCCTTCAAAGAACAGGTGTTATTACAATTATACACCATTGGTCATATAAATTCTATATAGTACAATATAAATAATAAATTCCATATATTATGCAGTACTATAGTTTACCACCTTACTAATTAAAGTAAACTATAACGAAATATAATACATGTATATATACTTTACATGCTTGCTACCATAGTATATAATTTTGTAAAAAATTTAAAATATTTCTTAATTTACATATCATTTATATACCCATTCCATTGTATGTACATATATTTATATATATATGTATGTAGGTAGGTATTTTATTTGTTTATAATTATTTGTACAAATTATTCATACATCTTCTTGTATATTTTTGTATTAAGCGTTTTTTATAAAATGTTTGTATAATATTACATAATTTTTGCCTGTACAATGTAGTACGTAGTATTTTGTGTGTAGTATGCCTACATATATATATTGTATGAATTTGTATATGGACAAATCAAACAAATTATACTTTGATTTAGTTTGATTTGAATTTTTAAAAATAATCAAATTTTTAAATCAGAACTGATTATTGTAAACGATAAGTTTTAAATTTTATTATATTATTCGATTTTTTAGTTTAAAATGTTATTGAGGTAAATTAAATTAATTAATTTGAAAATTTTATTTTATAAATTTTAATAATTATAATTAGTTTTTTTGTTATTATTTTTGTAATTAATTTTCAAATTATTTTCCAATATTTATGCAATTCTTTTTAAAAATTTTTCAATTTTTTAATTTTTTTTCAATTAAATATTTACACTGAAATTTTTCAATTTTAAATTCTTTTCTTAAAAATGTAAACAAAATTTAATTTTACAAAAACAAAAATAATTAATTAATTTATTAAATAATCACCTTAAATTGAATCAAAAATTCTTGAAAAATTTTATTAAATAAAAAATTTAATGATGTTATTTTAGGAATGGATAAAACCGAACTGAAATTTTTATTTTCTCAACATTAAAATTTATTTAACAAAACGCATAAAATCCCACCATTTATCGTGACAAAATAAACAAAAATTTAATGATAATAGAAAAAAAAACGAAAGAAAAAAAACAATAAAAAAAAAAGTCAAAAACAAATTTTTTTTTTATATTTTTTGTGTTTTAAGAAATAGGTTTTTGTACAAACTAAACTAAAATAAAAATTTACAACAAAATATAAAAATTAAATAAAAAAAAAAAAACGAAGAGAAAAAATAAAAATTAATTTTGTTTTTTGAAAGCATTTATTTTTTTGTTTTTCTTTTTTTCTTTGAGAGCTTAAAAATTCTGTACCAACAAGTCATAGCAGTTTAAGTTGACATTAACACAAGAAACAAAAAAAAAAAAAACCAAGTAATCACACCACTTTATGTTTGACAAACAAAATTTAATATTATTTAAAAATATTTAGAACAGGTGTATAACCCAGCATTTACACATACAAGTTACTTGCAAGCAAGTTTGTATAATATTAATTGTCAATTAGTTTTTCCAAATGTCAAATTACTTGCTATTATGACGTAGGCGTTTAGCAAGTTAATTTTTGAAAATGTCTTTGAGAAGAAAACAACTAGCAATATATATAATTGTTTATAAATTTTAGAAACCATAAGTTTGCTAAGTTTAATTTTTTCAAAACAAAATTCAAAAATTTTAAATTAAAAAAAAAAAAAAATCAAAAACAACAAATTTTTTTTTGTGAATTTCTCAATATGTCAAATTACTTGCTCAAATTACTGGCAACAAAATTTTCTTGCAAGTTGAACTGCAAGTAAACAAGCAAGTAGAAATATTTCAATGTGTTAGTAAAATTTTTGTATGTATTGCAACTTTCTTGCAAGTAACTTGTACGTGTAAATGCTGGGTAAGACAATCACAAACTTGTTCCAAAAAAAAATCAAAAATTATTTTTCACTCATTTGATTTGTGACATTCAAAATGGAATGTCAAATATTATATTCAAAATAATTTCATAAACCAAATTTTTGACATTTTCCATATTATCACAAAATAAATTGATTGGAAAATAATATGTATTGTATACAAAAAAAGAAATAATAATCATATGTATGTAAAGTGATAATTACAATTTGTTGTTGCATGAATTAAATATAATTATAACATTTAATAATATTCATAGAAATATATGTGACATTTGTTTTGATTACTCTCGACAAGTCTTCATTTAAAAGTTGTTCAATCATTTTAAATTTACAGCAATACTGAAGAAAATAAATTAATTACAGAGAGCATAAACAAATTGAAGTTTGTATTCGAATCAATGATCCTCTATTTTTTAAATGGATACATTATTGAACAATTTTTTCTCTATTCAACTACCATTTTATGAAAAAAAAATTATCAAAATTTTCGGTATGACTATGTATAACCATTGGTATGATTATATTTTCTTGTACTAATTGCTGAATTATGAGATACAACAGCTGATATCAGTGCTGTTATTGTCTACTACATAATATAATTGTATAAAATTTTAAGTTAATTTTATATCACAATTTATATAATTAATTTATAGAATTGTAATTTATTGAAATATATTCTATTAATATGAGTAAATATACTTAATCCAGTCATTTATGTATAAATAGATTTAATTTTAGATTTTGTCGTATAAATAAATAGTATTTACGACAAAGTCTAATTACTATACTTATATGTCAAACTTAAATTATCTCAGACTTTACGTTAAAATTTAACAATTTGCTATGAAATTTATAAATAAATTAAAAATGTGCTGATAGCTTTTTTAAAAATTCTACAAAAAATTAATTGTTCTCATTTTCAAAAATCTGACTGTAAATCTAATGAGAATAAAGTAATATCTGTTATTTGCCGCTGGATAAAATCTAATATGAAAGTCTTTTACATATACGACTTTCATAAGTTCATATTAAATTTTAGATTTTTTCGTATATTTATAAGCAATACTTTAAATATACTACATTTAAATGATTATGATGTATCACCACAGATTATTTAAATTGTAGTTTGAGATTTACATACACACATACATACATTAAAATAAATTATATATTCATTATATTTAAACTATAAAAAATTTTTAAAAATTTTTGTTAAACTTATAAAACTATTCTATATTTACTTAAATAAGTAAGGTATACACTTGTACACCTTGTACATAATATCTGTAGTAATACAGATATGCACATATTTACTTTAGAATTGCTTATATATATAATATTTACATTAAATATATTTAAAATAATGTTATATATATACATACTTAACGTTCCTATTTCATTTACTTAGTTATAAAATATATGTACATACACAGTTATGTGTATATTACAATTTCTAATTTTGATGTTTTTGAGTTTATTAAAAACTCAACTTTGTAATTTTGAATTCAATAAATTTTCTGAAATTTGTAGTATATATGTAAAGATCGTATGTTGTATACATAAATACACTAATGCATAGTACAGAAGTTTATATTATAATAGAAATAAATAAATATAAGCTTTTATATGACTTGAAAATTGCAGTGATATTGCATTAACTTATGAGTTGTAATTGCACTGAATGATGTGTCAATACTTTATTACTGCAATTTTAAAGTCCGTTGTTACATATACATGTATTCAATAAAATATAATAATATGCAGAAATAATTTAAGATCGCCGTAGCAAAATACTTTATTACATACATACATACATACATATCTAATATTTGCAAATATTAATTAAATTTAGCTTGAATTCTTACAAGCAAAAAATTTTTTTTGCACAAAATTTTGCAAAAATCTTAAACATGTGCCAATTATACAAAAATAAATTAACTGATACATATATATATATATATATATATATATATATATGTATATTTACCAATATTATAAAAATAAGATTAAGTTTCTTTAAATACATTCATAAATTTTAAAATTTGAACTTTTTTTATCGATGATTTTAATATTATGAGTAGTATACGATAATTCAAATATTGGTAATTGTTTTAATTTTACGCGAGCCACGTTATTGTAATTTATTTAATATTCTGTAGAAAAAAAAAATTAATTATATTTTTTATTATAATTTTGACATAATTGCATTCTTCACAATCACATATTTTTATAATTACAGTATAAAAGTTTTTATTATATTCAATTATTTAAATGTCATAATTAATTTTGGATAGATATTAAATTGAAATTATCAATAATCAAAATATAAAAGAAAAAAAAATTTAAACTGCCCGTTTGTATAACAGTTTATATCTGTTATATTGCAGAAAATACAATCTAATTGCATATAAACAGACGTATTATTTTTTATGCTAGAATTTGTAGACAAAAATTAAAACAAAAATAAATTGCTTTACTTTTGACTTTCTTGAAAAACATACGATAAGCTAAAAATAAATTAATTCTTAATTACTTTATGTATAACAATGGTTTTAGGGATAAATTTGCTAAGTCGAAAAAAATATGGAAAATATAAATAGGAAAAAAAAATTATATTTTTATACCAGTGTTTGACTGCTCAACTCCTTATAACTGAGACCGATTTTGATTGTCGAATCATTAACTGATAGTGATAATTATCGTAAAAAGTTTGATATTATTATTTTTAACACAAACCAATTCATACAAGTGATATGAGCCTAAATTAAAGTTTTTGAAAATTATACAGAAGCTCAACTTTTTATTAAATTTTGACAGAATGTTGACAAAATACTGTCATAAAAAATTTATATATAAATTATTTTGTAAAATATTTTGTTGTGTTATTAAGTGTGCTTAGCAAGTGTAATTCATTTTTAATAAATTATCTATGAAAAAATATTTGTAATTAATTAAATTATCTGCAATTTAAAGTTCGAACACAAAACACGGATAATTCGAATATGCAATATAACAGAAAGCTTTAGAATTCGACTTAAACAATTTTATTATGGTAGTAGCGCCTCAAATAACATATTATTAAAAATAAAATTTTTGTTCATCATGTTATAATTACGTTTTAATGAAATCATTCCGTACTCAAGAAAATATTAATTACTTATAACGTAAAATTAGAGTAATTAGTATTTTATTTGACTAGAATATTTTAAAATTTTTTTGTCCGTCTTTGGTATAATAATATTGAATCAGTATAAATGAAAAAATTGAAATTCATTTTAAATAATAATAATATATTATAGTACTAAAATTTTGTTCTACTAATTTTATATACACGTAAAGGGTGGGATAATTAATATTTGTCTTTTCGTATATAGACAAACTAATTAATTCGTTTTCTTATACCCAGATGGTTTTATTTATGTATAGCAAATAGAATAAAAACAAACTTCTTTGTTATGCCTTTTTTAGGATCTAATATGATTTTGCTTCGGGTTTTAATCGATAATAAAAATCTCTCTTAATAAAATTTCTTTATTACGTTAGGGATACGTTAGGGTTATATTACATTAATTGAACGTTGGTATGTTATGGAACAGAATGTTGGTATACTTTAGTTAAAAAATCTGTATAATGAGCTAAATACGGATATTGAATCAATTTGTCCTATTGGCCCACCTTATATGTTGTTTATAATTATATTGTGGGCATAGAATTTTATCTGTTAATATTTTGAATTTAATGACAAATAATAACTTCGCATAAAAAATAATTAATACAAATGTGTGTAAATCTGAATATTGGCATATTAAATTATTCTATATTCGAATACGACATATGCATTATGCATGATTTGAAAGCGGAAGTACATTGCCTCTTTTTGTTTACGACTTTATTTTTTTTTTTTTCTAAACATAATATTTTGTTTTTCTTATTGAAGAGGAATAATTTAATTATTTTGAATGATGAAATGTTCAATTTTAGAATTTCTATTAAAAAATATAAAATTATATTTTAAATATAAGAAATATCACATATTATATAGAAAATTAATAGCTGAGTTTCTTAAGGAAAAATTTTAAGCAATGTCCTCCCGGAAATTTTATAAAACATTTTTTAAAAATTTTAATTGAACCAAAATTAATTTAGTGAATGAAATTTTAGTTTCAATCGCAACAATAACAATGTTTCCGTTTCTTTTACAGGATTCAACACAAAAAAACTACTCTAGTTAATAGTTATTACTCATTAGTAAAGGAATTTGCAAATGGAACGGTGTTGTTTAAAGTGTTATACTTTCAGGCTTTAATGTCAGGCTTAATAATTTCGAAAAATGCCTTTAAATCGAAAACTATAAATTATAAGGATCACTTGTGCTACTGAAATAAAATTTTCCTATATGTTATGTGCGTTGTACCTCATTTAGGATTTTTGAAAAATGTCCTAATATTAAATATGTAAATATCTCTGATAAAATCAGAACGTGTTACATTATAAGCTCATATTGTCCGGAAAAGTTTATGTAATTCTTAAGTAATTTTAATTAGCGTGTAAGAAAAATTTAATTTTTTTTTTCTCCTAGTTCCTTATTTATTTCTATATTATCAACACAATTATGAAAAATATTAAGAAAATTTCATTATATAAATTTATTTATAATTTTAAATGCACTCGCATAACAAAAATATTCCAGGTCAAAAAATTTTTTTAACAATAATTTTCAATTCTTTTATTATTTTTGTTTTGTGATTATTTAATTGGTATCAAAAGTCATTCACTTGGTTCAAAAATCTTTTGAAAATTGTCATGCCATTTTTGTGTTTTTTTTTCTAATTTTTTAAATTTTTAATTAATTTATGGTTTTTTTGGTTAACAGGTATAATAATTATATACGGTATAAATATTTTGTGACTAATTATTAAATAGAATTATTATGTATATTTGTATGGTGAGAAAACAAAAACTGGGAAATTGTGACAAATTGTAATATTGAAGAAAAGAAATGAAAACAATTGTTGATTTTTCATAATTTTCATAAAATAAAATTATGCATTTAAATAATATAAAAAAAATATAGGAAATTGTGGTAAAAGAATTTATTGTGTGTATAATGCAAAAATTAATATTGTGTAAAATTTTTATATGGGATCAAAGAATTTCTTCCTTAAAAACAAATAATTGTGATGTTTAAAGCATAAAGTTTAATGGAATTAAAGAATTCACATTTTGCGAAACTGTGACAGTGACAGCCGCTGAAATGTGAAAATGTTAATTAATCCACTGAATTAAATAGTAGTAGCCGACACCTCAATCTACAGTAGCAGAATTTCGGAAATTCGAATTTTTGTCACAGCAACACAAAAACAAAGACAATTTGAAAAAAAGAAATAAAAAAATTAATACAACTTTTTTGGTTTGTTTTTGATTAAATTACTGTTGCTGCTGCTGCCAATGTAAAATGAATTGCAACAATGATATTTTTGCGACATTTTCTATAATTCCCGCTGTCGCAGTATCGCAGCAATGTAAAAATCGCATAATTCCTATACAATTGAAGTATAAACAAATTTTCTCAATTTATGAGAACTGCGATTTTAAAAAGGTCGAGATTCGGATCCGATGAATTTTAGTAAATAAGAAAAAAGTGAGTTAGAGTCGGGTGTATTCACATTAATTTTTTAGAAGAATATTATTGTACTAGTATTACGTTTTGAATTTTTTTCAAAATGCACATAAAATTCTGTCACCATTCAGTCATTTCATTTTAAAAGCTAACAATTTTTTTTTTCAATAAATCACAAAAGTTTGACAGTTAATATTTAAATAAGGCCATAAAACGCAAAAAGTGACACATAAAATGTGAAATATAATGTACAATAAGCATTTCTAACACATAAGTCTTGACGCTGTACCGTACAACTTTTTACTCTCTAAAATGATTATACGTATAAGGTGACTTGTTAAAGAAGTTTTGGTGAGATGAATAAACGGCAGAAAATTATTCTATATATTCAATATTTTTAAATAATTTTGATCAACAAGAGTATCGAATAATTGAAAATTTTTAACTTCAGATTCTGAAATAATTATATAAAATTATATTCTAATAATTTATGTATATGCTTAGACACAAAAATTTACTAAACATATACTTAACTATTTTCTACAGTAAACTTTTTCTACGCTATATTAACAAATTTGTCAGTATAATAAAAAAAAAATAAATGAATAATTTAAATTTCACATTATGTCGTCATATATGAGATGCAAATATATACAAGTGAAATATAGCAAAACGAGCAGATCTTAAAAAAATTATTAAATATTTTAAGAACTACACATTGTGTACAATGTACTCTTTAGAAAATTACAAGTAAATAGTAAATATTTATTAAGTGATTTATGTATATATTATACATTTCTCAAAGTCAACATTATTTAAAAATCTTCATTTGCGTTTGCGAATCTCAAAATAAAATGTGCTTTGTTTTTAATTTTTATTTGTTAGGCATACATGCATATAAGCATGTTTTGAATTTTAAAGCATGAAAATTTGAATCGAAATAGATATATGTGTTAATTATATATATATCTAGTTAATAAATATTTTAAAAGTGATTTTTTATGACAATTTTTATTGAGATGGAAAATAATATAGCAATATTCCATTTTTTATTTAAAATGGACTTAGGTCACTTTTGAAATAAACCATCCATTTAGTATTAATTTTGTTTTGAATTAGAAATTTTTAATGGATTTGTGTAATTAATATAGTATAAATAGGTAAGAAAGACAACGAATAATGGAACTTGTAAACTGATGTTATATGTTATTCATCGCTCAATAGGTCTTATATTTCAACATTGAGCATTTATAACAGGCGGGAAGAACAAATAGCATTATCTTAACCTACAATAAGTTTAATAAATAAAGTGCGTACTTTTTACTTCTATCTCGAATATTATATGACAGTTGTCAAACAATGTCATAGTCTTATTTATTAATTATTATAATGAAATTGTTTTAGATTACGTATATTTGGCTATATACAAAGATGGGTCGAAGGTTTTTTGTAAAACATGCATAAATAATTTTTATGAAAATTTTAAAATTAAAATCATTAATTAATATAATATATTTTTAATACATAATTTTTTAATATATTTTTGAAATATCAGCAAATTAAGCTTTAAAATGTTATTTCATGTGTCACTATCTCGTATGTCAATCGCTTAAAATATCAACAATTCTCAAAATTATTTAAAATTCATTGACCATTGTTCAACAAATTCATTGTATAAGCCATAGTATTTGAATACGCAAGCAAAGTGTTTATATAAGAAATTTTTCATTGAAAATCTTGAATGAAAATTAGTAAAAAAAAAAATTCTATAATTATATTTACACATTTTTACTTTACACATAAATTTTTCTATAGCATTTTCAATGATTTTAACAATTAAATTTGTGAAAAAAAAAACAAAACGAAAAACACAAGGAGAAAAAAACAAGGACATCCGCAAAAATATAAAGGTTTTTTTCTCTTATTTCAGTTTCTATTCTAAAATTTTATTATTAAAAATAATATTTTATTTTGGTTACAATTAAATCAACCTACAATAAAATACCATTTACAAATTTCTTTTGAATTAATATTAAAATGAAAATATTATTTTCAATGTTTCCAGTTTCTCTCTTAACTCTTTTATTTTATTAATGTCATATCGCATACAAGATAATACGGGAATAAAAATTAAAATGTTTAAATGATTTTTAACATTACATACGTGCCGTGTCGTATTACGTGAAATTTAACAAAGCAAAAAAGTATGTATAAGTAAAAAATTTTATAATAAAAATTTTTAACTACCAATTACAATCATAATTTATTTGATTTCTTGGATTTTTTTTTTTGTTTTTAATGTTTGTATCAATTCTTTACAGGGTGTTCGATTTCTAAGAGAGAAACAATTTTAAAAGACCAATACATAACGAATAAATCAGAATGCTTATGGCAATAACAGACATTAATAACACCGAAATCATAGTAGGTAATAAGATGGTTAGTAACATACGGAATTAAAGTTCAGTTCGCAAAAAATGGCAGTTGTGTAAAAATTAAAGAAAGCTGCAACGTTTTTAAAAAATGAAAACCTAAAAAATTTAAAATTTTTATTGAATTATTTAGTAGTAACCGGCTAAATATTCAATAAGCGTTCAATACACCTTTTGCGTAAACCAATGGATTTTCAATATTCAACTATTCAACCGAATAATTATCAAAATTAAAAAATTTTTAAGTAATGTGTTTCTTCATGAGAAATTGTTGATTCCAAGCTTTCTGAATCATATTCAGTTACAAGTCTAACTAGCACTGAAACGGAGTTACATTTAAAATTTCATATGATATTAGGCTTACTGTACAAAAGTTAGGATTCTGTACAAAAGTTTTACCTATTAATGGAGGTCAATTAAAGAATTTAGCAAATGAACACCCTCTGTATTTAAAAAAACAAAGTATACGTTATAAGTTGCCTTTATTTCGGTTAGCTGATTTTTATGTTTTGCCGAAAAAATTAAGCATAGAAGAAATAAAAATTTTTAATATTTTAAAAATAATATAATTTTTTTTTTTATTACCATTTATCATCTTAATGAACCAATTATAATTACCATTAATATAATGTATAATGTTCAAATATTATTTTTATATTTGCAACACAATTCATCTCTTTCCGGATTTTTTATTTATTTTGATTTTTAAAATTATTGTACATTTTTTATTGTTTAATATAATTAATTTTGAAAATTTAAAAGCAGAATATAAAACTTTGCAAATATATTAAAATTCTCTCGATATGGATTTATTTTTCAAATATTTTATGTGCCTGCAAATAAAATATATATATATATATACAATATTATAAATAGAGAAATCCAAAATAAAAATTTTATGTAATATTTTAAATTTAAGAAAAAATAAATAAATATTAATTATAAATGACGTATTTTGGAAGACGCATATTCACAATTTTAGGCATTTTCTTTTGTCGTACTTCCACCTCGGAAATTTATTCTGACAAAGTACGATATCAATTTTCATAACAAAACCTTCCATTATAATTTAAGAATTTAAAACAATTACCCATTTTTTCAAGCGTTCCATAATAGGGGATCGAAAAATTATTTAAATTAAATATAGAATCTCGGGAATATTGGAAAAACTATGCATTTCAATATCACCATCAATTCATAAAAATTATGATTTATTAAAAATTTTAACACAATTTTTTTGACTTATCGTCATGAGACATATTTTTTTTTGGTTTAAGTTTATAATACGAACTCAGAGATTTTTCAGGTATTGGCGTGACTATGCGCTACTTTTAATGTATTAGAATTAAAGCAATATTACTTGATAATGAACAAGGAAAGAAATTTTATTTTGACAAAATGGAAACTAATTTTTTTAAATAGCCTTAACATGCTACCATAAAAATTATATTATTAATTTTGTTCAATATTATATATTCATGTATTTAGTATAATTTGTCGGAAATATGTCAAAACAAAAATTACAATAAATTAAACAATAATCTCTTATTATTTTAAAATATTTATTCAGGTATATGTATGTAAAAACTAACTAAAATAATAATATAGTGAATAAAGTTTTTTTTATCGTATGACAATTATTCTGGAAAATACGCACCCATGTACATATATAAAATACGGCCTCAGTTTATTTGACAATTGATAGGTATACAATGCAATGCGTGCACAAAAAAAAAGGAAATACTTTACAGGTTTTGACATTCTAAATTTAAGATTAGAAATAGTAACCAGTCTTTAAAAATAAACTGGATAATTTAACCTATATATATATATATATATTTGAGTATACATACATGTATAATGGTATACAATTAGAATTCGAAAGTTAACCTATATTATCAATTGGTATAAAAAATTTCCAATATGATAATAAAAAATAATTAACATTGAAAATAATTCCTATGGTAGTAGGCTTTAGGCAAAATATTAAAAAATTACAATAATATTTAAAATATAAATTTCTGAACAAATTTTTTCATTTTCTTCAACAAGTTAATGTTAATTAATAATTAAAGTTGAACTGTTATATTTTTCCAAAAAAAAATTCTGTATGTGCTTATGTTCCAAAAAAATTTAAATTATGTATAAGACTTTTGTGTTTTTAAACCAAAATCAATTGCGTTCAATTGCGTTAAATTGCGTTAAATTACGTTAGAGTGCGTTAAATTGCGTTAAACTGCGCATAATAATGGAACATATTGAATATTAAAAACTTCAATTTATTTTTCTTCTTACTTCTCCACATTATTTTTAGTCAAATTTAATTATGTATATAAATTTGATTTATTGTACAAAATAATTTTCATTGAGCATAATAGACGTAGGTTAAATTGTAATACTCATTGAAATTTATTAAAATAAATTTGAAAAATTTTGATGATATTTAAAATTCACTTTGAGATGGACAAGCGCACTTTAATTCCGTATTTTTTTTTTTTGTTATTTTCGGTATAAATTGTATGTGTTTGTGTGTGTTTTTATTGCTTTTTTCAATAAACCGGTAAAATGAAGATTTAAAAGAAATAAAATAAAAAAAAAAATATTAAATAATTTGTCATTTCCAATTGAGTTCATGGTCATAATATTGCACTTTTTTTAAAAGATACACACATGCATGTATGTATGTTATGCTTATGTAAATACAACTTAGAAAGTTTTATGCACACATTATTGGTGCTATTAATTAATAGGTATGTATATTGTTGATATTTTGCTTTTTCTAATATTAAGGTGAAAACACATTGGTCTAATAAAATGTAGCATTTTTTTTTTTCAATGTTTATTGTTTTACAATTTTAGTTCAATAAAGTATAGGAATGGCAGCTACAAAATAATTTTTTTTTTGTTTTTGGTAATTCGATTATGTAAAATTGCACTTTATTCAATTAAAATTAGATTGAAAGATTAAAATTAATTAATTGATCTTACTCTTACTCATACATTAATTAATAATATTTTATCTTAACTAATTTTATTAAAACCTAAATTTAAAGGCGTTCAATTGCACAAAAAAAAATATGTGTAGGTTTATTTACTTTTTTGCCTTACTCATTGGCTTATTAAGCATTAATTATTTTATTATGAGTACACGGTAGGCTTTGAGTAGGTATTTTATTATTTTATTATGAGTACACAATGGCTTTGAGTAGGTATTGTAAAAATTTAATAACAAATTTAAGTTTCGGATTCGTTTTTTAATGGGTTATTATTTTTCCACACAAAAATTACTAATAGAAATCTTAATCTTTTTGTATTCTGTCTTGATTGATATATATTTTTAAATTGATATATATTTAAATAAAAGTCTTATATAAGAATTTAATATAAAAACTTATCTAATAAACTAATTTAATAGGGAATATATTTTTTGTACAGGACTCTAGATCATATTTTTTGAAATACTTTATGCAATTCGTGTAAGTACGATGCTTGTATTGTAATTGCTAGTTAAATCGGACATTGAAATAACACACAGTATTTCTTTAAAGTATTACAAAAAAAAAAATTTAATTAATTATTGATATGTAGTTGCTGATATGGAAACGACATTATAAACGATATTGGAATTAATATAATTTCAATATTGTAGAAACTTTGTTAATTTGCTTACTATTCAATTTGGTAACACTTTGGTAACTTAAATTTTTTTAAAATAATATTCCTTATGAATTATGTAGCTATTATGTAATTATGATTTTTTTATTAAATTTCAATAAAGATTAAAATCGTGTATATAAGAAACAATAAAACGTTATTGCTATATTTACTTGTATTGGTAGATTTTTGTAAGAAAATTAAGCTGAAATTTTACGATTATGTAACGAACAAGTTTTATTCCAAAAGATATAGTGTGCTATCACCTTTATTAAACATCACAGGTGAAACAAAAATTTAATACATTTATAATAATACTGAATTCTTAATTTAATCAAAAAATAAGAAAAACAAAAAAAAAAAAATAATAAATCAAAATAATAATATTGGTGTAGGTTGTTTGCCTTTTTATTGAGAACTTTAAAATTAGTATTCAAGAAAAAAAAAACAAAAACAAATACGAAAAAAAAAACTAAAATAACCGTTATTGGTAAAGAGCAAAAACAAAAGAAAATTTATAAGGAAAAGTTCAATATTTTTATCTTGTTTGATTTTGGAGGCTTAATTATCATTGCTATTATATAATACATTGTAATAATAGAGTCAATAGCTCTTCAAATCTTCATTCATTTATAATGTATGCTTTTTTTTTTTTTTGTATTTGACCCAATTTTAATGTTTAAGTGAAGACCTTTTCAAGTACATTTAAAATTATTTATTTAATAAAATAATAAGTTGTAATCGAATATTTCCGCTTTATATTTAGAAAAATAATAAATATAAATTGTATGTATTTATGAATATAAAATGGAATGTGATTATGATAATTGAGTTTGATAATGTTACTGTTTAATTTTTAAATTCTAAATAATGTTTAATTAGAGTCATTATTATGATGAATATTTTCCAAAATGTAATTTTATGTTGTCGATCTGGAAATATATGTATATTTTATTATTGAAAAGATTTTTAACAAAAAATCGTCGCAATGAACTTTAATATTCTTAAATAATTGAAATATTATTCGTAGTAATAAAAATCGGAAAGGTAGGGTTTTTATTTTATATGTTCAATATCGAATGAACTAGACAAATTGAGCAAGTTTTAATTTTCTGATGATGACGTTAGTTGATAACAAATCAGGCGAGGCAAGCTCTATGAGGGAAATCAAAAATGCCAATTGCCAATGCTTTATTTGTGAAGGGAAACAATGTGTTGAAAGTTTGAATATATCAGCATTTTTGGAGTATAAAACGTAAGAAAACTTTTTTTTTTTATTATATATAAAGTTGAACTTAAGTGTGATTAAATATCATTAAATTTCAATAAAATGGATTAAAAATAATATAAAAATGTAGGATAAATCTTTTAAGTGTTGCGATGTTGATATTTTAAAAATTATAAAATAAGTGATATCGGAGTTAATTAAATCACCCAAACACTTGTTATACCTAAAAAATTAATTTTTATTAGTTTAATTGAAAGTAAGGAAATCAGCAAAAAATTATCCCTTATTTTGCTCTAACAAAATCATTTCTGAAGAAAATGCTAAAATATTATTTACTCAAAAAAATCAAATATAAGTATAAGATTCTTATATTAAATAAAATTACATTGTGTTGTATAACATTTTTTTTTTAATAAATATTTCATATAAAATATGTACATGCATATATTTTTTCTATAAAATTTATATTTAATTTAAGAATCAATTCATGTTAAATCATATATAACAAAATTTCTTTACAATAATTACTTTGATTTTAACATTTCTATAAAAACAAAATTTTTCTACGAATTTTTAAAATTCAATATTAAATGGAAAATATTTATGATTTTGCCCTTTTATTAAATCAAATGGAACCAAACGTTCTCCAGTATTAAATTTATCAATTATTTTAATATCATCATCATTTAATTTAAAATCAAATATATCAAAATTTTCTAATATTCTTCCTTTATTAGATGATTTCGGTATTGGAATGGTGCCAATATCAATCTGTAAAAAAAATATGTAATTATAAAATATGTGGATAGCTGTTTAAATATGTCTAAAAATAAAATTGTAAATTTTATCTAGCATCTATGTTATTTAAAGACGTTGCATGTATGCCTTTAAATAAAACAAATGCTAGCTGACAAGCAAATTTTAAATAAACAGAAATTAGGATTTTAATTTTTAAAATTTATATGTATATGAGAATCAAAACCAAAAAATATCAAAACAGTTTTGTTGTATAAAAATAAAATTTTAAGCAAATTTCAATAAAGATTTATAATATAAAATTCATATGTATATAGAATATTCCCGAACAATAGAAGACGATTGCGATTTCAAGAGATAAAACTTACTAGATATCTTAAAATGATTTGGGCTGGTGTTTTATTATACTTTTTAGCTATATTTAAAGTATCTTCCGAATACAAAAAATCTGGTTTTTTTTCATCAGGTCTTGGTCTACCTAGTGGACAATAAGCAGTTAATGTTATATCACGTTCCAAACAAAACTTTATCAATTTCTTTTGATTCAATGTAGGGCAACATTCAACCTATTTAAAAATTTATTAAAATTTAAAAAATAAATTTTATTTGAAATTAAAATTATTATAGTATTTACTTGGTTGGTAACTGGTTTGATTTCACAATTCTTAAGTAGTCTTTCAATCTGTTCGCTATTGAAGTTTGATATCCCTATTGATTTAACATAACCTTTTCTAACTAAATCTTCCATAGCTTTCCAAGTATCTAAGTAATCCACATCACTGTTATCAAATGCAACAAAAAAAATATGTAATATTAATTAAAAATATAAAGTTAATAAAACATATAAATAATAAATAAATTACTTTAGCATTAATTTATTGTTATCATCCTTAGGGAGTAAAGTTTTATCATCTATATAAACGTAACCAACTGGCAAATGCATTAGATAAAGATCGATATAATCTAATCCAAGATTCTCTAATGATTTTTTGCAGGCATATTCAACTCTTTGTGGTTCATGGAATGTACACCACAACTAAAATAAATTATGGATTAAATAAAAAATAAATTATTTAATACTTATTAAAATTTACAAACCTTTGTTACTATAAATATATCCTCCCTTTTTATAACATTCTCAGCAATTTTTTGTTGGACTGCTTTACCAACTTCTCCTTCATTTTCATAAAAGAATGCTGTATCGATATGTCGGTATCCTAAATCTATGGCATATTTTACAGCTTCTTCTCCTTCATTTTCCAAACTCTACAGAATTAAATTAATTTAAGAATTACAAATAAATATTATCTTTGTATTTTGTTTAATTATATTTAAAATATTTTCCAAAAATATATAAAAATAAGAAATGCAATAAGGAATAACGGGAGCATGAAAATACTCATCAGGAACCATAATAATATTAGACAGTTAAGTAAACAAAATCATATTTACTAATAAAGGTGATGATTTTCTGTAACACTGATTAAATTTATCAGATTTTCATATTTCTACAGATATTGCTATAAGGTTATGTTTATAATTTTCTTATCAGTAGAGTGGAATTGTGTTCCTGATTTAAATATTTTTGAATGAATTTTCAAATTCTATCAGTATTTCTGTCAGCCGTGGCATAATGACAAAAAGTTACAACTAAATTTAAGTTTTCACATAAAAATTACAACGACTTTAAATATTTGTTTTTGTTCTTTCATTATTCAACTAATTACATGCATATGCAAACATATCCATATATGTACATAAATGCACACTCATACATATTTGTATACATACATACATAATCACGTTTGGTTACACGGGTTTAAAACATATTGCTAGATGAATTTTTTTTTTTAAACTTACCTTGTACGTACCAAGACCAAAAACCGGCATCTCCAAACCATTATTTAATTTGATTTTTGGTGCTTTTAAATATTCAGATTTTTGTGCTCCACTAGAACTCATTTTGCTCAAAAATTTGCACTGAATTGATGTAACACTTTTTGGAATATTCAATATTTCCTTAGTTGAAATTCGTTCAAACGTATGTATTGGATTCGAGCCAAATGTCCAAAATTTGTTTTTAGCAATAATTGTTTTATGATATTTCGGAAATTTCAAAATCCAATTCGAAATGCTCTGGCTAAAACAAAAAAGTGCACTAAAAATATTAATGCGAGAATTGCCAAATTGATAAAAATTAAAATTAAAAGAGTTCCCATCAAATAAAAAACAGCTGAAATAAACTGTCTCAACTAAACGTCACAATTTTGTCACTTAATAATTTTTAATTTTTTTTTTTTTAAGAAATTTGAATGATTTTATAACTAAAGTATTTTCTTCTTTATGATTAAGCATATAAGTATTTGGAACTGTGTAATTCTGATTTTAATAAATGAAAAATATTTGAAATCAAACTTGTTTTTATAATAACAACAAAAAAAATCAATTAATAATTATCTCAATAAAAAAATTCTATCTATTAATAGATATGTTTATCAAATTCAAATTTAAAGATATATTAATGACTGTTCATTTAAGTTGTTTATAAAATATAAATTAGTAATCACTTCGCTTTCTTATCTTACCATTGTAAGGATAACATTTTATGATGTTTATTTAAAACTTCCAAAGAATTCAAAATATGAAACTAGAACTTGACATTTATAGTAAAAAATTCAAAGTAAATTATTTTTGCGGGGAGCTGCCAAACTGTTATAAAATTGTAGAATTGACAGAAAATCAAAAATATGCTTAAATTTTGTTGGTAAACCAAAATATTTCATACCCAACCTATATAATTTTAAAATTTCGTAGAAAAATCTGAACAAACGAGTCAATAAATCAAGATTTTTCAATGAAAAAACCTTTTTTAATAAGTACTTAAATATTTATTGTTCATAACAAAATTTTGATTTCAAATTGATATAAAAAACTTGTACAATTTTTCAAATTGATATGTATGTATGTATGTGGGTCTATATTATGTATTCCTTCATATATAACTGTATTTCGTACATACATGCATGTGTACATATCCAGGTACATATTTAATATTCAACATTAAAAGGATAATATTTGCTATTTTTAGCATGATCCATTGGAATTAACCTTTCACCGGTATTATATGAGTCCAAAATTTTATGCTCTTCATCCGTTAATTTAAAATCAAAAATATCAATGTTTTGGCGGATACGTTCCTTGGTTACGGATTTTGGAATAGGTACAGCATCAATTTCGTACTGAAATTGTTATTATTATTTTTTAATCAAAATTAAATATTAAATTTTATCGAATTTTGACATTTTTTCATAATTTTACATACTAGATATCTTAAAACGATTTGTGCAGCGGTCTTGTTATATTTTTCACCAATTTCTTTAACTTTATCATCGAATATATAGTTAGGCGTCTTTTTAGCTGGATCTGGTCTTCCTAATGGACAATAAGCAGTAACAATGATATCACGTTCTTTACAAAACTTAATTAATTTCTTTTGATTTAAAGCAGGATGACATTCAATCTGTTAATTGAAAAATTAGATAGGTAAATAAAAAAAACTTCTAACAATCTTGTAAAAATTTAGTAAACCTGATTATGAACTGGTTTAATTTTAGCAACAGAAAGTAATCTTGTCAATTGTTCACTATTAAAATTAGAAACTCCAATACTTTTAACTAGACGCAAATCAATTAATTTTTCCATAGCTTTCCAAGTGTCAACGTAATCAACATCACTGAAAATTATAATTTTTTTTTCTGTCAGAAAACTTATTATAATAATAATGCATTATAATAGTACAGCAATTAGATTAACCTTAATATTACATTTCCACTAGTATCTGTAGGAAACATAACTTTATCTCCTTGATATTCATAACCGTATGGCCAATGCATTAAATAAACATCAATATAATCTAAACCAAAATTTTTCAAAGATTTACGACAAGCATCTTCAACTCTTTCTGGATCATGAAAGTGACACCAAAGCTTAAAATAGATAGAAAATAAAATTTATTTTTATGATGTTCAAATACTTAGATATTTATACTTACCTTACTGACAATTGTAACATCAGATCTTTGAATGACACCTTCTTTAATTTTAGCTCGAACAGCTGCACCAACTTCGGCTTCATTTTCATAGAAATATGCGGTATCAAAGTGACGATACCCCAAATCAATTGCATCTTTTACTGCTCTTTCGCAATCTCCACCAGTAGACTAAAAATATGTGGATAAGTAGGTAGATAGGTAGATATGTATATATGTATGTACATATATTAATAATAAAATTATTATAATTACATATGTATGTATTTAGAACTGTCTTACTTGTGCAAGGTTAGGGATATTATTGGAAAAAAGACTAGGTACATAAGAAAAACAAAAACTATGTTTAATAAATAGTAGCAATAATTTTTTGTGAATTTGTAAACTTATAAATGGCTACCTACAAACCTAAAAACATACATATGAACATTAATTGTTGATAACTAACGAAATAATTCAGATAAAACATACTTAATTTTTAAAGCGATTGTTTAAACCAATTAATATTCAAAAAATTCTCTGATAATGTAGGAAGATATGTACTTATCTCCTACCTAGGTACTTATTTATATAGTATAAAAATGAAAAACAACAAATTATCCGCATATTACATAACGTTTAAAACTTAAAATATTAAAATGTAATTTAATACCTTGCTGTTAACAATTTTAGAAAATTAAAACATATTTACCGCACCCCCTTATAATATTATCATCTTCAATAAACACTCTTATCATTGAATAGGTTTATTTTGCATGTACATATTATGTATATAGTATTTTCAAGGTTACTCTAAAGAAATTCACATTGAAAACATTCTTATAACTACATATATATACATATGCATGTGAATGTATGCAAGTATAGATACCTAATGTGTTCTAATATAAATTTATATTACGGATGCATATTGTATGTAATTAATTGCATATTATTGTCAGAATATCGTAGAATCTAACTTTATTCAAAAACAAGTTTTAAATCCATATTATTCGTAATGGAATGCATGGAAAAGTATATACATACTGTACATATGTACATACATATTTTTAGCAATAATTAAAATACAAATCACAATTTGGTTTTTTAAAAAATTTAGTAAAAAAAATGTAAATAAGATTCACTTACAGTATATGTTCCTAATCCTAACGCCGGTATTTTGATGCCATCATTTTGTTTTACTAAAGGTACTGATTCCGCCATTATTGTAAAAATAAAATATATTAAGAAAATTAAACAATATTCTGAATAAAATAACCAAATGACAAGATTACTTCCACCAGTTATAATGCAGAATTAATACGTAAAATTAATTTATGAAGTATGATAGTCAAGTTGAAATTAATTAAATCGTGTTAAAAGCTTTTTAACGAAATTTTACCTTTTTTTAACGAAAAAATGAATGTTTTTCTGTTAACTAAATAAAAACAATGAAAGCTCACTCGAAAGCTCTTACATGATTGAAGATAACATTACAGGTAAAAAACATTATTGAGGTAATTACTTAATAACAAATGTTATTTTTTGTTTACATTAAAAGCAAGATTTGTCTTTTCTAAAAATTTATCAGATGAGGATGAAATTTATAAAGGATTATAATATGAGAATAATATAAGGGGATCAACTTGGGTATTCCTAATTATTGGCTATTAAAAATGCATGAAATAAAACTCATTTTACGGTATGTAAATTTGAAAATTTAAAAATTAGCAATTTTATTAATACACAATATTGAAAAATAAGTTTACATATTACAATTCTATACTTAGCAGTTATTACGGATTTACATCCGAATTCGGTCTAACAAATCCCCCGTTTATATAACCAAATTGTTTAGTAGGAGAGAAATAAATAGAAAGAAATAAATTTTTTTTTGGATCTTCTGCCGGTTAGCTAAAATTTAATGATATATGAAAAAATTAAAATTACAATTTTTATGAGATCCCAGTAATCTTCTTTCCTTAAAAGCCTGCATGTTTAAGGAAAAGAGTTTGCGCTTTCAATTCCAATTCACTTAATTTCATGACAGCTGGTTTCAATTGATCTACGTGAGTTTGATAATTTGATTGATTATTTGATAGTTTTTGTCCATATACCACTTTTCCATCAAATTCATTTGCCGGAACCTTAATATCAGTATCAACTTGTTGAATAGTGACATTTAAATGTTCTTCAATATCAGCTAAATAATTTTTTTCTTTATACCAAATACAACAACCGCCGTTGTCAGTTAAATTTGTGTTCCAACAATTACGACCACGTGAAGCACACCATTCTCCATGATACCAAACCTTTTCTGGTACTGTCGAAACGAAACTTATAGCAAGACCCATACGTTCAGCACGACCAACACGACCTATACGATGCACATAATTGGATTTTTCATCTGGCAAAGTTATATTAATCATATAGGGTAATCCAGTAATATCTAAACCTCTAGCTGCAACATCGGTGCATATCAAAAATTTCACTTCTTTTCTTTTAAATTTCTCTAAATTAGCCTTTCTTTCATTCGGTTTACGATCACCATGCAAGCATACACAAGAATATTTGTTACCACCACGTTGCTTAAGATATCTTTCTAAATTATCGCAATCTAATTTCGTCCTGCAAAATATAATGGCTCTATCCATTTTATGTTCTTCAATTGCACGAATACAATATTCGCCTTTAAGCAATTTCACTGCCTCAGAGAAAGCTTCTGGTGTTCTTACCCCAGGACGAACATCATCTTTTGCATGTACTCCATCTGTTTGAACATGCTGACGAAGATTTTGCCAAAGCAAATCAACTTGTGGATCAACTTTTACTACCACATGATGTACAGTTTCTGGAACAGCATCTTCACCTTTCAAATCAACCCAAGTAGGGAAATACATTAATCTTTCAGCTAATTTTTTTACTTCGAAACTATGTAATGTTGCAGAACATACAATCATTTGAAGACGTCGACCATCAGATGTAATTTTTGGGATTTGTTTATGTAGCCTATCAATCAAGTCTGTATAACCTTGCTTTAAAAGCCCGTCAGCTTCATCTAAAACGAAAAATCGACAATGCGTTAATGAAACATGCCCCCCTCCTATAAGATCTTCTAAACGTCCAGGAGTCGCAACAATTATATCTACTCCAGATTGCAGTTGTGCCAATTGGTCTTTTACATTTACTCCACCGATTAGTAATAATTCTTTCAAAGCAGGATCCTTCAAATGTTTCTTAAATTTAGTTATTTGATTGCAAGTTTGTTCAGCTAATTCACGACTTGGTTCAATAATAATTGCTTGAGGAGCATTTGGCTTGATTTTATTGTCTTCACTTTTGGCAGTCGATGAAGCAAGTGGATTTATTTTCACGTTTCGTTGCTCACCGTTACAAATAGCCACGTAACCTTTTGGGGGAGGATATTTAAATTCAGTCTTTCCGAAATTGAATGACATCTCAGCATTTTTTAAAACAACAGCTGGATAAAAAGCTTCCTTTTGTAAATTTCTTTCAATACGAAAGGCTGTACCTAAATCAACACCGTTTTTTGTATATCGGATTTCAAAATTGTCTAAGTCTAGACAACATCCAATGGCATCTTGCATACCAAAAGCTTCTCCATAATCATCAAATTGTTTGTTGTTGGATTTTTTCCCTGTACCTCCAAATCCAAAACCGTATTTACAAGTTCCCAAATCCAATTTAGCTTGTGTAGTAGCCCAGCCAACACGGCAAAGGCCTTCATCTGTAACAACAGACTCAAAATAATATTTTCCAGATCCCTGAACTCCAGTGGTAGAACGGCATCCATGCCATTCCTTGAATTCTCTAGATTGACATCTCAACCCATCTGGCGTTACAGCTAAAGCACTACTTCGATCAAAAAATGACATAGTCCACGGTACTATAGCACCTTGCGAATTTGATTTTGTTTCCTTTCCTTCCATTATATCGCGTATAGTTTCCCATGCTATTTGCACAATTGGTAAACAAAATGCTCCAGTTTTCCCAGATCCAGTTTCAGCGGCCATTAAAACATCGCCTCCACCTAATATAAGTGGTATTGCTTCGGCTTGAACATCTGTTGGCAAATTCCACTCCATTTCATCTACAGCTTTAGCGATTTCAGGGAGTACACCAAATTCTTCGAAGGCTGTCATATTTATGGAATAAAGCCAAAGATAATATGAAAAAAAAAGTTATTGATTAATTTTTAAGCTAAACCCGGCAATCAGTAACGAAATTGCAATTTATGGTTAAATAAAATTACAAATGTCAATTATTCTCATTTTTGAAGTATATATATATATATATATATAATGTCATATTTCAAAACAATCAGTATTCAGTAGTGCCAACTATAAATTAGATTCACAATAGATATTAAATGTTGACGAAGTTCATGCTAAGCTCTGCTATTCTATTAAAATCTTAATAATAGTTTTATGTTGTCTATAACTTTTCGATCTGGCAACTTTGTTTGAAATTGAAATTGACAGGAAAGTTTGCATAGTTGTTGATGTTGGATTTAGAGCTTTTTACAATCTTGTAATTTTTTGTAAAATAATTTTATGTTAATGTAATTTGTAATATGAAATGGAATCAGAAGAAAATAGAGAAATTGTTGAAGATGTAGAAAATATAAAACTAAATGAGGACAATATTGTGTCAGAACTCGAAAACATTGATACTTCAAACAATAGCCCGGAACTTGTGCAAAATATTGTAGAGAAAAATCAGAAGGAGGATCATGAAAACGTAGACAGTATAATAAGCTTGAATTATCAAGAAGAATTAAGTCAAGCAACAGAAAAAATAAATAATTATGAAAAATTTCTAGAACAACTGAAACTAGCATTAAATCAAAAAGACAACATAATTGCTCTCTATGACAGAGAAAAATCTATATTAGAGAAGGAGAAAAATGCGGTAATTAAAAATTACTAACAAAAATTTTAGTTTTTATATAAATTTTCCTAATTCTAGCTTAAAAAGCAAGCAGATTTAGCAATTAAAGAAAAGGAAACCATAGTTTTACGTTTTGCTAGCAATGAGAAAGCTTTGATTGATGCCAAAAAAGAGACGGAGCACTCTGAGAAACAATTAAGTGAAGCTAAAAAAGAGATTAAGAATATTACAGGAAAATATCAGATATTAAATGAGGAAAAATCAAGAATTCAATATATGCTGGAGGAGAAGGTAAATAGGAACGCGTTCAAATACAAAAGTTTTTAAATTAATTTGTTTTTTTTTTTTTGTATTTGAAAAGTGCCTTGATATACGAAAACATCAAAAAGAAATAGAAAAATTGAAGACAGATGTTAGTAATTTAGAAACAAAATTGAAATGGAATACATTAAAATTAAATCAAGAAACTGATGCGAAAATTGTATGCTAGAACTCTAATTTATCATATTTAGAACTGAGTTTTTATTATATCAATTTTAATTTTAGGCTCTTGAGAAGAAACTAGAGGAAGAAAAGTTTGGACCGAGGGCAGAAGAGAAAAATACAGGTAGAAGTATTTACATTATTTTAATTATGTATAATTTTCAATAATTTGATAAATTGAAATTGAAATTTAAAGAGCAAAAACGAATCGAAAATGAGGCTTCAATGATTTTATTAAAACATGACGTAGATGTAAAAGATAAGCAACTAGATAGTTTTAAAAAAGAAAATAAATCTCTTTCGGAAAAAATTTTAAGTTTACAAGAAAATTTGAGTAAAGAAATTTTAGAGGTAATTCTATTAAAAAGTTTCTTATATGTACTAAACAATTCAAAATAATTTTGAATTCGCAGAAAAATTCACTGTTTACGGAATTAGAAAAATTAAAAGAAGAGCATACATCTGTACAAAATGCATTGAGTAAAGAAATGCTTAATTCTGCTAAATTACGAGGACAGTTGGAAGAATTAAATGTTTTACAAGCTCGAAATACTATGTAAACCATTAAAAATAAATGCTCACTTCCTTTTGCTTTAAGAATATGCAAATATTTTATTTTTTATTTTAGAAATGAAGAAAAAATTTCCAACTTAAATGATACCGTGTCTGAATTAGAGGAAAAACTTAAAGATTGTTCTCATGAAATTCAACATTTACGAGACAAGGAAAAGGAATTTTTGGGTGTTAATAAAGAAATGAGTGAAAAAATTGCAAATTTACAAAATCATATATTATTACAAAATTCAAAGGTATTAGCAGCAGAAACTCAGTATGAAATAATAAAAAAAGAAAAGAAAGATTTCGATACGAAATATGATATTCTTCAAACTTCTTTGAATAAAGAGATTGAACAACGAAATGAAGAACGGCTTCTTCTTTCTAAGCATTTATCTGAAAAAACAAAATTATACGAGAATGTTAAAATCAAATTAGAAGATGCTCTTGGTGATTTAGATGCAACAAAAAAGAAACATTCGCAAATATTTAAGGTGAATATAAAATATTAACTTTGGAATTCTGAAAGTATAGTCTGTTTTGCATTTTAGGAATTAAATAGAGAAATTCATAAATACAAAAGACTTTATGAAGAAAATCAATGTAAAGTAAATGAAATGGCTGAAATTTCTACAGCTTGTGTTAATAATAGTAATGATAAAGAGATAAATCGTGATGAGTTGTTAAATAACGATAAAATTAATCTACATCAGTCAACACTAAGCAGCAGTCAAAGTCAACAAAGTGATAGTGAATCTGATGTGCAAAGTAATTCATCTTTAGGACAACTACCAATGGTTAGAATTTTTTTATGAATTTTTATATAGCAAAATATCTAACTTGAAACCATATAATTTTAAGGAACCATCAAAAGAATATCTGGTAAATAGAATCTTAAAACTTCAAAAAGCAGCTGCACGTCAAACAGAAAAAATTGATTTTTTGGAGAATCATACAATGCAATTAGTTGCTGAATTACAAAAGAAATCGAAATTAATACAGTATTATATGGTAAGAGATCAGGTTGGTGCATTGACCTCAACAAAAAGCGATCAAAATAAAACAGAATTAGCAAAATATGGAGGTGTTATGTCAGCAATTTATGGTGGTATAAAAGGTGCAAACCATACAAGTATGACTTTAGAGTTATCTCTTGAAATAAATAAAAAACTGCAAGCAGTACTCGAAGACACATTATTAAAAAATATTACTTTAAAGGTATATTCAAAATAATAAAAAAAAGTAATTTTTATATGTTAAAATAATTGTTTTAGGAAAATTTGGATGTTCTTGGTCTTGAAGTGGATAAGTTAACTAGAGAATTGCAAAAGCAAAAGAAATAGACTGAAAATATATACTAAATATATTTATATATTCCACTATTCATTTATTATTATAATTAGATTATTATCAGTTAAGTGCCATTACATTATATAAATGAATGGTTATAATGTTTTAGGTATTTGTTTCATGTTTCAGTTTAAGTGTAATTGATTAATAAAATAAAAAATATTGAATTTCACATCAATATTAAAGTTTAAAATGATGCTGGCATTTTAACAACATTCAAATAGCGAATATAAAATCGAAAGTTTATCTTCCAAACTTATTAATGTTATATTCTTTTTATTATAATTTCTCTATATTTTTAAAAACTAATGTACAAAATTTAATGTAAATAAATTTCTAATATGGATTATAAGTGTTCGTATAATTTTGGACTTATTGGTTTTCCTAATCCCATTTCAATTTTTATTGTAGGAGTTTCACCTTCAGCTGCAAGTCTATAACGTTTATCTCTCCCTTCTTTGAAATGTACAGGGAGTTTCGGATTTTTAATTCCGGTTTCTTCTTCAATAAATTGCTTTAACAGTGGTGGAAAATCCATTTCTCTACACACAACACCTTCAGGTGATTTAGTTTCGATCTTACAATATTGAGCTTCTTCATCTTTGGGTATTAAACGATAATCAGCTTTATATGATGCACTCATAATAATAGATGGTTTTGGATAAGTATGACCTCGAAAAGTTTTTTCAACTGTAACTTTTACTTTGCGACATTCCTGTAAAAAAATTTCAATTTAATTTTCTGTTATCATAACACAACTATTTACTGACCTCATTTGGTAAAGCTTCTACTTTAAGTACTTTATAAAAACATGGTTCTGGATATCTCTCAAACATGCTTCTGACAACAATCCTTCCTACACCAAAATTTTTTAAATTTCCTAATATTTCCCACAGAGTTTTTCCTCGGAAATCTGTTTTTCTACCAACATATTTAACAACAGACATTTTTTTAATTTTTATTAAGAAATTTTAAATATGAAATACGAAAATGTTAACAACCCCAAAATATTTTTTTTTTGCTTTTTAATTAAGTTTGTAAACAGCTGTGTTTGACAGATCAATTTAAATCATATTCAACTTATTTGGCTGCAATGATAACCGTTAATACTATAATATAGCTATGACATTTCTCGTTTTGCTTTTAGATTCAGTCAGAATTTTAATTGAGTGTTGCAATAGTGTCTTGCTAATTAAAATTTTGTCTTGATTTCGCTGTTATGCAATTTGTTATTCTTCAAATACAAGACTACATTGTTAAAATTAAATATAAATTCATAGTTGAACAAGTAGCAACTTTTATGTTTACCACATCTTAATCAAATTACATATTTTTCTACTAAGTTATATGAAAACTAGTCTTAAAGCTACATAACTTAGCTAATCTTTTTATTTTACAAAATAATCGAATTATTTTACTTCTATAAGTTTAACTAATTTTTTATAGAGTTTTGCAATTCTCTGACTGGTTTAAAATGTTATACATCATTACAAACAAATGGAACAACAAGCCTGTAAAATATCAAAAATAATGAATTAATTGAGTTTACATTAAATTTTTGCGAGATTCAATATTCTTCAATAAATAAATATTTTTATCTAGAATTCAAATTTATGAGTAAAAATCTATTATTTTATGAAATAAATACAATAGAACTTATCAACACTGGCAAAATACAAATTGTAAAAATTTCTAAATCGACAGCTAATTTTAAAATGTAGATTATAAAATTTTTAGTATTATGGCAATATTTAAAAAATTTTGACATTCAATTTTACTAAAATACAAGCATCTAAATTCTGAGCCACATTTTATCAGAAGGCCAGAAGTCAAAATTTATTTTACTATTAAAAAAACATTTGAGCAATAATAATATGTCAGTTTAAAAATTTAGTAATTGTGATCATTAAATTTTTGTTATAGAATCAATTCCTGAAAAAAAGTAATGGTTTAAGAGTATCATTATATTAAACCTAAAAAATACATTTTTTGTTTTGGAAATTAGAATGGAAAATGAAATACAACTAGATTTATTTAACTGCAAGGAAAGGTTTTGCGACGAGAACAATAGTTGGACGTATGTACTTATACATATAATATATACGTGTATTAAATTTTTACAAAATTGTAATAAAACTTTTTCTCTTCTTTTTTATTAGTTTAAATTATCAAAGTTTGCCAATAATTATGTCTGGTTTGAAAATGGATGGTATAACATCATCGTCACCATCATCATTATCATCATCATCATCAAATTCCATAACATTCCAATCAGAAGCAGTATTTTCAATAGCATCAACATCAGATACTCATCCACAAAATAGGGATTTTAAAGATTCGGTTAGTTCCTGTTCAGATGATGAAAATGAATCTGAAAATTATAGAAAGAGTGAGATTGAACAAAGTCCATTTAAAACTAAATTCCGTGAATTAAGATCACGGGCATGTGAATCGATTATGAAAATAAATCATAGAACAATAACAAAACCAAAGAAGTTAACAAAAGAAATAAAATTAACTCCTAATGCTATAAAAAAATTATATATACAAAGTGGCAAAAAACTTGGTAGATTTAAACCGTCCAATTTAGAAACGATTTTTGAAGAACCTATCCATGTGACCAATTCAAATGAACAAGGTTTATTAGGTAAAAGGAAATTAAAACGTAGTTTATCATGTTCCGATGGTCTAAATATAACAAAAGCAACAATTAAAAACCGCCGACAAAAGATCAAAAGACTTTTTGGTAAAAGATTTGCACTGAAAAAAATTAATTTGGCCGAATTTAAAGAAAAACTTAATTCTAGCATGGAAGAATGGGAGGATTTAAATGATAATTCTGAAATATTTGAAAAGTGAAAAGTAACTAGCAGTTTAAGACTGACTTGTAGTTATAATGAGATAATAGATTAGTGTATTTGCAACTAGATTTAATAATATATTTTGAACATTATTTTTTTTTTATTATGTTTCTTGTAATGTGCGTACATTTTATATGATATTATATAGGTATAGTTATTTTCGATTTTTACTATTGTTTTGAATAGTAGGTATAAAATAAAACAACAGAAAAAATCAAGCAATTTAAAAGCAAATTACATATATCGTTTTTCTTTTGAGCTCAAAATAATAACAAAAGCTTAGGGAGGTTCTTATAAAGTAGCAAATAGCAATGGAACATTTATTGATTTGATTTCTCAAATCAATTTTTTTGAAAAGGTAGGTGCCTAAGTACCTACTTATAAAATACAACAAAACCTACATTTGAATAATAGCTAAAAACTAATATGCATATTATCATTTTAGCTTGCAATTTACTAGATTTTGATTAGTTAAAATAAATTTATTGTTTCTTTGTTGTCTTTTATTATAGTTTCCAATCCATGTGTATAACTACATATTCCATAGTCATAGAATTATAAAATTTCATTGTTTTTGTTTATTTCATTCTTCATAGGTTTTCAATAAATTTCGACTCTAAATAAGCATATTGTATGCAGCTTAATAATATTTGTATATCTTTATATATTGCTTTACATTTATAAATATCATTGTTTTTTTTATAACTGAATGCTTTTTATTGTAAATCTAAAAGAAATTTTTATTCTTTGTCCGTTTTTCTTTTGTATTCAAATAAAAATCGTTATATGTTAAAAAAATTTTCATTCACAATATTTTTCGTAACCATTGTAACATTGTTGCAAACCTATATAAATTTTTTTTTAAGTATGTATAATATCTCGAAATTGATAAAGTCACTTATTTTCAAGGAAAAGTTTTTCCATGTTCATGATATCCAAATTAGCTATTGTAGAATATTAAAATTAGAAAAGATATTCATATTTTGTTTAATCGCAACAAAATTTGCGATCATAATCTTGAAATGCAGTTTTGTTTATGACACGGAAGAGTGAGATTTTCTCATTCAGTATATTCTATTAATTACAATTATTCGAGTTTATCTAATTACTTACTCTATTTGAATGTTTATCTCCAATTAAAATTTAAATTTTAAAACTAATTCAAAAATAGTATGGCAAAAAAACTATTAAAAGGAAAATTTTTATGAAGTCATTAGTTCATTATAATAATACTAGAGGCGCTTTCAATTCACAATATGAAATAAATATAAAACACGTATTATGACATTTGACAGCTGACAATTGAAGATTGTTTATGTACTTATAAACTAAATAATCTTATATTCTAATCTGATTTTTCCGCTTACTCAAATTGGTGCAGATAGTGCAAAAAGTAATATTTTATCAATTAATTAAAACGTACTTTATAAAAAATAGAAAGATTTAAAAAATTAGAAAAATTAGTCAAAAATAAATTTTTAAAGAATGTACAGTATTGCAAAGTTTACAATTTTTGTAATCTATGTGGTAAGTAAAAAATTTAATTGTTTCTTTTAATGTTGTATGTATTCACTTAATAATATTCCATACTTAATACATTTTCAGGGAAGCAGTTTAGCTGAATTCACAACTAATGATTGCAAACAATTAGGTTTTATTAAATCACAATTATTATGCTCCTCATGTGAAAAATTACATGACTTTGGATTAGATCAACTTAAGTAATTAAATTTAATTTCAAAATTTGCATATCACATTAAATAATATTGTTCTTAATTTTAGACCTCATTGTTTGGAATGTTGTCAAAAAGATAAAATTGCTGCTGTAGAGAAAAAATATGCTAAAGCTATTTTAGAAGTATGTACATGTAAATTTGGTTCTTATCCACAAATTCAGGCATTTATTAAAAGTGATCGACCTTCTAAATTTCCAAATCTTACAATTAAATATGTACGTGGATTGGATCCAATGGTTAAACTTTTAGATAAACATGGTAATGTTAAGGAAACATTATCGATAACTAAATGGAATACAGATACAGTTCAAGAATTTTTTGAAACTGTTTTAGAGGAACCAGAAAAACAAGATAATGATTATTTAAGAACAAATGAAATTTAGAAAAGTTAAATAAAATTTTGATAAAATACATAAAATGTAAGTTCTTATATTTACGTATATATTACGTTTATTACGTAAATTATTTGGGAAAATTGTGATAAGCGGCTGAAATTTTTTTTGATGTAAAACAATTCGTGTTTAGTTTACTTGATGATTATAATTTTTATTTTTTGTGATTTTGTGTTTTGAAAATCATAGTAAGTTTGCATCTCTATTTTCTGTACATACAACTTTTATTACAATGCCTTGAATTTTAAGTTTGGTTTATCAACTTTTAAGTTTTAAGATCAAAGTTTTGATTTTGTTTTGAATATTTCTACATTATTTCTTTTACAATAATTTAATATTTCACGAACTATCTCGATTTTATGGCCGATTTTGTGTTTACAGTCTACACAAAAATATGTACAATTTAAAAAATTTTACTTCGCATGTACTTCAATATTTAAAATTTTATTTAACTTCGTAGGGATTCTTACATGATTTTAAATGACATTATAATGAAATTGCCTTATCATCTGATTTATCTTGCCTTGTGGCCACTTCATGTAATTTCTTTTATTTTCATTATACGTAGTTGCGTAAATGCTTGCACTTGATTTAACGTTCATATTAAACCATTCTGTACTAGCCCAGGGAATAATTGTGTCGATATATTATGATATGTATGCATGTATCATGTTTCAAAAAAGAAACCGGGAGGATGACCATGATTAAATAACGAAAGATAAAATTTGTTTTGCTAAAAATTTACTAAGAAATAGACGAACGACATTTTAAGAAGCGTATAAACATTTTTTATAGTTTTCTCTTTACTTTTTTTAAGATTCATTATTATTTTTTTATTTATTCATTTTAAATTGTAAGTAGGTGAAGTAGGTGCTCTTTAAATTTCATCTAAAATTGTAAGGAAGTGCTCTTTCAATTTTTTTCTTTACCTTAATTAATATAATGCCCACCAATTTTTCCTTTTACTTTCATTAGTGCTATTAAATAAAATTAAATAAAATTTCATATAAGATAAATGAAGGTAGAGTAAATTAAAATTAAGAAAATAAAAATTATCTTAAATTTAACTTCCAACTGAACCTGTCTAATCTATATCTACTTACATACATTATATTAATAACTTCTCATAACTTGTGAATTTTATTAAAAAATGCCAAAAATTCCAACATACCAATCAATCATATATACAACTTACAAACAATTCATTTGAATCATCATAAAAATAACGAAAATACTATAGGGAACTTGTTAAATTTTTAAAAAATTATAAAAAAACATACAAAAATAAAAACGATAACCAAAAAACCATCGTCAATCTTAATATTTTGTTCAAAATCTCATGAGATCATATAGAATTTCAAATGTGTATTAATACATAGTAGAATTTTCAATTATAATACCAAAATGATTTTTGTATTTGATAAGATCAGACATTTTTCTTAAGAGATTTATTCTTACCATAATATTTTTTACGCTAGATAATTAAATAAAATATAAAAAAATTTGCTTTAATAGCTTAATAAAAGGCATATGAAATCAAAATTCGTAGTAAATCCATATTGTTTGACCCAAATATTGCAGTAACTTGGAATAAGAGGGGGTGGGGCGGTAATAATAAGCCATTATTGCGAATCAGAAAAAGAAGTGATTGTTGAAAAGAAATTTATGGAAAATTTAAAGAAATTTTAGACCGAAATACACAAAATATCCTTAATATTGGCAAGGATAATAAAATGAATACTTTGCCTTTGTAATACACATGTTTATTTTTCAAAAAAATTTAACAGATTTTATAATATACACCATTTCCGTTTTCCTTCATATATATTTGTCTTTAAAGATTAAAATTGAAAAAAAAAAAACTGAAAAAAGAAAGAAGAACAAAAAAAAATAAAATAAACTCTGCATTATCCTGGATTTATTGTCACATTCTGATAATGAAAATTACATAATAACAAAACAAAGAAGAAATATTTAATATGGATAACATAAAGTGGGTAAACAATAATGACGGAGTTCGTAACAAAAATCATACCAACAAAAAACACAAACAAACAAACATAAAATGAAATACAAAGGATAATAAAAATAATAACAGTAGAATTAACGGTAGAAATATGATGAACTTTCCGTTCTTTTTTTTTTCTTATGGTTTCTCTTTTAAACATTTAAAAAATGAAAAGTGACACAAAAACAATTTAATGGAATGCCATTTTTCATTTTTATAAAATTTTTATTTTGGTCATTTTTATTAGTAGATTATTTTTGGTTTTTCTTAAAGAGACAAATCGTAAATATTACGTTAAAACATTTTAAGGGAAGAAAAATATTTGTTTTTTTGTTAGAAATATGAGTAAAATTAAATTCTTCCTTGTTTCAAATACTTTAGCCATGCCATATCCACAAATGCCAAGGTTGTTTTAAAAGAATTCAACTAAAATAAAGCAGAGAATTTTAAAGCTTGTTATGAGTCCATTTTATGATAAGAGTTTCAATATCTTAAAAGAAAGGAATTTAAGCTTATTTAAAGATAAAAATTATTCGAAAATTAAATTTTTGTTTTATAGAAGAATTGAAAAATTTTTAAATTTTTAATATTTTTGTAAAATATTTTTATGATTTTATAATATTTAATATTATCAGGACCTTACTGCACCAAGTGCTTTTAATTTTTAGTGTTTTGACTCCTGATACAACTGAAACTTTTAGATTTTTTTGATTAATTGCTTAAAAAAAATAAAAAGTGGTTATTAAAATAGGGCCCAGGTATTCTATAATTGTATAGTAACATAAGATATAGAAATCGAAGATTAATAAATTTCAGGATATTGAAAAAATTTAAAGATTTCAATTAATCTCATATTTGCTTGCAATTTCTTTCAATAACTCAAACAAATAACTCAAGGCAATTTGAATAAATTATTTGAGAAAAAAAAAGAAGATCAATCCACATATAATGTGGACTCAATTACAGGAATTGAACATGTAAAATCAAATATCAATTTTCCGAAAATTAAATTGAATAAAACGGAAGAGAATTTTAAATTAATCGGGCAAGGATACCTTAAAAAATCAATTCTTCAAAAATATAAAAATTCAAAATCCAATTGTTATAAATTTGTAAGAGGAAGATACATCTTAGTGTTTATGTCTATATTAATACAGAATATATTATTTCAGTGATTTCTGAATTAAATCATTGATAATGTTATTATGGAGATGCACTTCAATTAATTCTTCAGTAGAACTTCTCGTTGAACTCTTGCCATTCAGCTGTTTACAATTATTCAAACTTTTTTAAAATATCGAAAATAGAATGAATACTTTTCAGAAAATTCTTAAAATATAACAAAAAATCAGTATCGAAAAATTTTAACAGCAGTTTCAGAAGAATAACCCATATTAATCCTAATGAAATCAAATTAAAATTTTCCGAATAATCAATCATATTTCATATTATAATTAGATTTAGTTTTATTAATTTCTATAACTTTCTATATATATTTTGTAGGTACTCTTAATCGCAAAATAAATTTTTTATATTTATATTGTAAACTTCCATATATAAAACATCATCTTTAATAAATTTTATGTTGAGGTAATTTTACATCAACTTAATTAATAATAGTTTATTGGTAGGTAGGTAAGTACCTGAAGATGAAATATAAAACTTTTAATTCATCTTCTTCTTCTTAATTTATTATTAATAATATAAATATTTCTCAAATATCTTATATTTATAACTTTTAGATAAATAGATCAGTTTTCATTAACTCTTAATATATAGGGTGATTCAGTAATAAATGTAATCGTTTAGGGTATCAAATCGAAAACGCCGGTGAAATTATGCATTTTATTAACATCTTTAAAATCTTGAAGATTTTCTTTTTGCAATATTTCTTGTATTGTAAAAGATTTTTTAAACATTTAATGATTTAAATTAAAGCTTAAGAAACTAGGCAACATTCTGTAAAAAAAAATTTTACAGTTTCCAAAAATTTCGTGCAAAATTGTAGGGTTAGAGAAAACTAAAAAAAATAAAAAAAAGGAATAAAATTTGATTTTTTTTTCTAAAATTAGAATGCTTGATTTTCCGAAAGTAATTAAAACACAAAATCATATATTATGTCGATTTGAAGCTCTTTGTTAGCCTTTTTAAAAACTCTTTGTTTGTTACTTCTATTTTTTATAGAAAGGAAGTTATATAAGCAAAAAAGCTTTGGCAATTAAAATTTTCGTTAAAATTAATTAAAATCGCGCAGTATCTCGAAAACTATTGGAATTTGATATTTGATATATAGTTCGAAACAAACACATTTTTGTCTATATAATATTGTACTCATTATTAAATCACCCTGTATATATATTATTATAACAATACCATAGTATATTGCAGTATATATATTATATATGTATATGGTATATATAGTATATATATACAGTATATTATAGTATATTATATATATGCAGTATATATATTATATATATGGTATATATAGTATATATATTATATAATAGTTTATAAAGCATAGTGTAACGTTTTAGTGGTATTATCTACGCAAATATATTTCTAATAAATTATAAAATAGAATGTACTATATATTATATTATATATATATATTTTTTGTACCATGTACAGTACAATTTAATATACATGATATATATGTACAAATAGCGTATAACATTAAAAAATTTTTATTTAAATGGTTAAAATAGTATATTTTTTTTTTATATGTTATATATTGTATTAAAAAAAAAAAAAAATTCCCTACGGATATATAAAGAACTAAAAATATCAATTTAATTGCACTAATGACTTTGTCCATTTTATTTATGGTACATTGGAGGCTTAAAAATTGTTTAATATATTCACTATTATCTATATATACCTACATAATATATTATGTACATGTATGGTATAACAATATTTTAGTAAACTTTCTCTTTTAATAAAATAATTACACTGCATATATGTTATATATATATATGTGTATATATATATATATATATATATATACATGAATTTATATTAACATATAGTATGTGTATTGTAAATTTAATAAAATTTACAAGGATAGTATATGGGTTTACCATAGCACCTATATAGTTGGTATATGTTATATAGCACAATATACCAGTATAATGAATTTAAATGAAGTATAAAAAAAGTAAAATATTTTAATATATTTTGTAACTGTACGTGGTGATTCTGTAAAGTGTACAATTTAATCTATAAATCGTATTAAATTTGGATATCTTGTTGACTGAAGGAATTATAGTGATTTTTTTTAGAAGTGTTATTGGTCGAGGGAGTTTTCCTGACGCGGAACAGGCTTTGCATATTATGTGAATGGGATTTCAGAATTTTTGCCGAAAATGTTTTTTTTTTAACTTGTAAATAAATCTACTACTTTATAGAGTTGTGCTTTTATGTGAAAGAACAAAAAAATTGAAATTACGAGCTATAAAAATAATTAATACATTATAAAATTGAATTTTTTGAAGAATATTGTAATGGTGACTATTTTAAAGGCATGTAAAGCACAAATTTAAACTATGAAATTAGTTTAAAAATCTTTAGTAGTCCTTTTAAAATTTTTTTAATTTTAAGGTTACTCTCCTTTTGGAATGATGATTATATGTATGAGTAGCTATTGAAAAATGTGAACAATTAATTAATATTCCGAAATTTTCTTAAAATTTGTGAAATTTAGAAACTGTTAAGGATTGAAACCTTTATCTAAACAAAGTTTTTGTCAATTTTATCTTTTCGATCGTCCGAAAGGGGGATATAATATAAAATATTCGACTGTTTGCAGAATCTCCCTGTAATAATATGAAAATGATGAATTTATTACTTTATGGTTGTACATATGTATATGTAGCAACTATACATATAAAATAAATTATATATTTATATAAATAATTAAAAATATAAAAGTTTACTTTTATGTGGTTAAAAATTAACTCAATTATAATTAAGAATTAAATAAGTCGACTGTTAAACTATCTACTGTGCATATATGCAAATATATATGTGTATACATATATGCGTTCTGCACATAATATAAAATAAAATAGATAATGAAATGAGAAGTATATTAAAAAATATTAAAATTTTTTTTTTTCTCAATGTACAACAGTAAATTAAATATGAAATTCCTATTAAATAATTAAATTCTTTTTTTATATTTTTATAATATTATAGTGGTATATTGTTTGTATTTTAATTGGAATGTGTGTAGATTGGAACTTGTATAGATCTGTATATTCATTATTGTATTAGGAATTATATTGAAATTTACTTAAATTATACTTAAAAAATTCTGCACAATTATTATATTTCATTATTTTGCACTATAAACACTCAATTCAAACGTAAGGATAGAAATCATATTCTGCCTCATCATGAAATTTCGTTCGTAGCTTTGAAATTCGGAAAATTACGAATATCATATTGTTAATTACGAATTACTAAAATTCTACTCCGAATATTCGTTAAAGTGTAATTTAATCATAAATTACGTTGGTATAGTAAAAACTACCCTTAAAAGTCTACGAAAGAAATAATTACACGTAACAAGCAACTAAAGGGGAATGGTAAAAATATAAATAAATATTTGATAGCTGAAATAAAATACCGATTTTAACACTCTACGATTTTAATCTCTACGAATTTTAATCTCTACGAAAGGAATTTGTGATAATTTCTTTATGTTGTAGCTAAGTTCGTAAATAGTAGGGATTCTACGAGCGGAACTCATAATAGGGCTGATTATTAAATTAATTTTAATTCAATTATTCAAGCCAAAGTCTTAAGCAAATTTTAGATACATATTTTAAAAATTATTAAAATCTTTATTACATAATTGCTGTGAGTAAATAACAAGCTGTTTGTTATTAATGTAAATTTTTTCTTTTTCGTTTCATTAAATTCAATTTTTAACACTGTGATAATACTACACTTGTATAATATAATAGTTATAATTACTAAACTAGTATGATAGTATATATTTACTAACTAGGACAGTGTCATTCATATAAATTTATTTTTTCTTCTAGCCTGCCAGTAATTGTTTTTCAAAACTACTAAAAATTAGTGAAAAATATAATTAGCATAAGTGGTACTACTCCAGTAGAGGTAGTGATTGCCGCTCTAATTTAAAATTTAATAATTATAGTCCGAAAAATTTAAAACTCCGAAAAATAATTAAAATTTATAATTTGTTTTCAAAATTATAGGAAAAAAACACAGTTTCAATTTTGTTTTTAAAGGCCATTTAAAGCCTTATAATAATAAATTATTCTGAAGCTGGGATATTTTAATTGAATTATCAAACGAAGATAAATAATGGTAGAAGACATTTTAATTTTTCAAATACATAATATTATTTATGACCTTGTACATATACAGACTAGAATAATGACAATTTCATTTCAGTGTAAATGTACCCATACAAGATCTGAATTTTCTATTTCAAATTAATTTAAGGGTGTACCCTCTAGATTAAGAATCTAAATTTTAATCATATTTCGGGTCGTAATTATGCTACCCAAATACTATGTAAGTTTAAATGTGTGAGTATAAATATTTGCGTAAATGTTAATCAACTAACAACTTGTAAGTACGGTGTATTTATTAAAAAAATTGTATAAAATCTTACGATACACATATGAGGGGCGCTCAGCACATTAGTAGAAAAGAGGAGTAAACTTAAGTATTTTGAAAATATAAAAATATTATTTAGACCATTACAGTTCTGTTGAATATAATAACTCATTTTTTGCAAAAATGTTGGATAGGCCATTAATGCGCTGACTGCCTCATATGTACATTACACATTTTGTTTTTTAATTAAAAAAACTTTGAAATAATTTTATAATAATGAAATATTTTAATAATATAAAAAATCATAAAATTAAAAAAGAATTATTTTGTTAAAAAATTTTGTTTTTTAATTAAAGAAAAAATAATCTTAATAATATGCGGTTATAATTAAATTAATATAAAACTGATCTATATATATAAAATGCGTGTGTTTGTATATACCATATACAATAACAAGGAAAAGGAAGAAGGAGATTAAAATTTTATATTTTATAGCCCATAAAATTATTTAGGAAACAATGAAAATTTTTCATACAAAAACGATATTTCTTATATTTTATTAAATTTTTCTTAATTATTTTTTAGTTTTTAATTTGACTAATTTACTTTAAAAAAATAATAACGTGTGTGATATGTGAAAGGAATTGTGTTTTAACAAAAAAACCTTTATTAAAATTATCTCTGTGGTTTGATTAAGAAAAAGAATATTCTTTTTTCTTTCTTACCAAAAAGGTGAGGCAAATACAGGACAAAAAATAATTTAAAATTAAAAAATCTTACAGAAAATTGCACCCTAATTATATTTTAAGGCTATGGAAGCAGAAGAAGATTTACGAAATATAGACTTTTTGTTCTTTTTTTTTGAAAAGAAGGTTTTACGTAATAAACAATAGATTATCCTTGATATAATATTGTAATTATTTAAATGGCATACAATTCTTAGTCAATCAAAAATTTTTATATACCATATATTGGTTAATTAGAGTTAAATAATCTCTCATATGTATAAGTAACAAAGAAGTAACAAATACCACCAGCTTCTTTTTTGCAAAAACAAAGAAGTAAGTAAAAAAACAAAATTATGAATTTTACTAATACAACATCATAGTTGCGAAATTAATAAGAATGTGCTTATTACACTAATAATTTCACTTAATGGAAATTTCTGCAGTTCTGGAGTTGCATGAAGAAATTTCCATTAAGTTAAAGAAACAAATTTAACATGTGTAAAGGAGACTTCCATTTTATCAATTACTATCAGAATTGCTTAGTTGAAATTAACTGAACAGCCAATTTATTCAAATAGAGTATTCCGACCTAATCAATTCCTGTTCGTTCTTTATTTCAATTGTTTTAATTTTAATGCAGAATCAATTCTATTTGTTTTTCTTTTCTGGCCAGCATTGAAAATACTATACTATTTCAATTGCTAGAATTGAATATTAGAATATCACGTAATGCTTTCAAATAAATTGAAGTTATAACCTTCCTAAATGTATTCAAAAATAATAAAAGTTTTCCATTTTAATGTTAAAATTATACCTTACATATTATTTTAAATATTATTTTTAATGCATTCACTTCATTTTAATTTCAATTTTAGCACTTTTCCAAAAACAAATTGGAAAAAAAGTGTATTTTTATTCCACTGTATCTATTTATAAATTTTCTACACCCTTTAGAATACAAAGTTGAAATTCTTTATATAAATAGATCTTTACTAAAAATTTTTATCTGCCTCCACCCTGTCTAAAACTTCTAGGCTCACAAGGGCATAAAACCGCCGCCTTTAAAAGTTCTAACTCCTCAAAAGTCCTAAAAATGCCATTGTAATGAGTAGTGACCACAAACATTTTTTAAATTTTACAAATGAAGCCTAGTAGTGATTGGATTCTTCTATAGCGTAATATATGGCCAAATATTAAAATGACAAAATGGCCGTTGAAATTAACCGTCATCTAAAACCGGTTTTTCCAAATTTGTACAAATATCTTTTTTCTTCTGGACGATAAATTGTAGGAGTCTGAAATTTTTTGATAGAAGAAAATCATTTTTTCACCTCCATTCCGTCCTCAACCAAGCGCTTCTTGAAATTCATAAACTTTGAATTTTTAGGGCTATCCGAAATTTAAGCGTTCTATTTGTTATAAAACGAAAAAATTTTTTATTGAACTATAAAATACGACCATTATATCAACGCTTCTTTAATAATTTTTCTTTTGCTCATCCTAAATGTATGCAATAATTTGAAATATTTTTGTTCTCTTGTTTCAAGGGGAAAAAAGCTTCTTTACAAACCATTCTTTTGATTCAACTTGAATATTATTCTTATTCGAAATTTTGATTTTAATGTACACAGGTGTGAAATTTAAATTACATATATACAAATACATTAAAACAAAAACAAAAATAATATCTAATTGCACGTTCTAGAATACTTTCTTCCGGTGTATATGCATTTATTTTAAGGATATTTAAATATCACGGCAACAAAATGAGATATTAAAAAATCTTTTCTATTCTATTCTATAGTTATATACACATTAATGTTTAAATTATAATATTGTAATTTTAGTATTTTTATAGTAATATAATAGTAAAAAATAATAATAACAATAATAATAACAATAAAGAAAATTGTATATGTTAGCAAAATATTTTCTATTTTCCGCCCCTCATATACGATTTTATGAAACTATTCAAAATATTTTCACCTTATATTTAAAGTATATAATACGAGATAAAGATTATAATGCATCCCTTTTACTATGAAACTGTTATATATAATATACACTTAGCATATTTTTGCTAAATCTTATCATAAAATTGCAAAAAATATATATAATTTGTATGTTGTATATGGTTACTATTTAAGACAACTATAGGATATATTTATGAAAATAAGTTAATTTAGAATAAATTCTGTTAGATTAATAACTAGGGTATTTCATTATCCTTTTAAGTTATTGTCCTTGAAAATCACTAAAATCCTTGAAGCAGTGTAGTCATAACCACAAATATAAGAATCAAATTCCTACATGATTGTTTCATATGTCAAATTCATCTTTCATTTATTGTCCACATTCAGAACATATGTTCTTATTCCGTTAACACTCTCACTCAACATTTTTGAGCCTTTTTTGAATAGGTTTTTATTAGTCAAAAATGCCTGACAAAAATAAACTACAAAATTGTTTTGTTAGACACTTCGACCTGACACAGAGCTATTAAAAAATTGCCTCGTCAGTCGCTCTTTTTAATATAATATATTAAAAATATTAAATTTTATATAATATAATATAAAAATATTAAATTTTAAATATATTTTAATTATTTTAAGAGACTGATTGTTGATAATCAGGATAAAGGCTCATTATAGATAAATTAAGAAAAATTTTTCACTCTGGAATGGGATTTTTCTGATTTTTAGATACCTGTTAAAACGATACTTCTAAATTTTTTTATCGTACGATATCGCCCACAAAAAATGATCGCCGAAGCGGGAACCATTTAATATTTTTTTTGCAGTCGTTGTTAACAGTAATGTGTCAGTCCTTTTTGACTGACCTGGTAGTGAGAATAACTTTATACAGAGATACAGTTTTATGGTAATATACCGTAACTGACCCTATAACCGTAAAAGTCCTATAACGTAAAAATTTTGTATTTCGATTCGAGTATGGTATAAACAAATTTGTATATTTTTTATGTAAATTGAAATTATGTACATCAATCGTATATAAGATCAATATATGCATCCTTCGGGCATAATATGTAATACATAGAATATATACGTATATGCAAAATCAAATTTAAATTTTAAAATAAAAAATTATTTTTTATCTCTCACTCATTTATGCATTTTTTTAACTTGTTTTAAATAAAATTCTCAATTTTATATGTGAAAAAAATTTCTATTTCCTAAACATATTGTTGTTGTTGTTTTGATTTCTTATTTTTATTCTCTATGGTGTTCTAAAAATATTAAGAATCCTCTCTATATAAATACATGTACATGTATACCATCTAAAATGTTTTATCAATATTATCTTTAGAATAAGTTTACATAAACTTTCAGTATTTTAAGTGTAGATGAAAATCCAAAAGAAAAAGAAAAAAAGAGAGAGCATTTTATAAATTTTCGCTGTATGTATACGAGGAAAGGAAGTAGAAATTTAAATTTTTTCTTATCTCTTAATTTGTTGTTAACATAATGTTTTTCCTTCGTGAATGTGATCTTATCCAGTCATATATTGATGTTTCTCTTAAAAACATATTATTGTTATAAAAATAATTGAAGTTTACCTTTAAAATAATTTTTTAAAGTTTCGAAATTGCAGGAAAATACTGAAAAATACATAAAAAATTTTAAATATACTTATTATATTTGAAAATTTTCATTAAAAAAATTGTATAGAGCAAATTCTTTTAATAGTGTGATTCATTTCCTTATTATTGTATTAGTACATACAGGGGTTGATGGGGTATATTCATTTTGTCACGATATATGTAACACCAAGAAGAAATAACAATTCACGCTCAAAATTAAATTCCAAGTTCATCTACAACTGTTATGTTCATCTATCTAAATTTGGATGCATAAATTTGGATATCACAGATGCATATTTTTATTACACAATTGTAAAATTGTAAAATAAAGTAGAATTGACCCACTCGAACTGATAACACCGGTACGAGACCAAATGCAAATAATTCGGCAAAAAATTGAAGCACATATAATTTGTTAAATGATATTTTTTAGTAGCTATTGACCCAAAAGGAAAAGCATATTCAGTTTTTTCATTAGTAGCAGATACATCAGTGTAATAATATTAAAAAATCTGAAATTTTATTCAGAAATCAGATCTTTACTACAGAAACTTACTTCTCTGAAAACAATTTTCAATTATTCTTCACCTTACATCCCTTCCAAAAGCTATATACCCTATCAAGATACTTAAAAATGCCATTTCTTGACGTATTATTATACCGGAAGTACAAATATTTTTCAAATTCTGCTAATGTAAGAACGTAGATACGAGGCTTCTTCTAACCTGGTATAGTATAGTCTAACATTATGACTGTAAAATGGCTACTAAATTTTTGATCGTTTTGAATCGTTTTTGTTTTCTTATAGGCAGTAAGTTGTAAAAGCCTGAATATTGTTTGAAGAAAATTTTGGTTCACCTCCATTCTCTCTCTATATGTCACCTTAATGTCAAAATTTATATATTTATTTTATATTTATTTCTCTATATGTCACCTTTTTATGTGTCAAAATTTAAATTTTCGATGTCTTAGACTTCCGAAACTGCAACAGTTTTATATATGATCAAAATAATTTTGTTATAATTTCCACAATTATACAGTATAAATATAACAATAATGTTCGTTTATTGTATTATTATTAAATTAATAATATTATTGTTTTCGAAAATAATAATATAAATTTATTTTTAATAATTTTTAATTAGAAAATATAGGTGACCTTCATATAGTGTTGTTAACCTAATAATAATAAGTATAAACAAAGTCTATATATAATTTTACAATAAATATAACAATAAAATCTAAAATTTATTATATATATATATATTTATTATTATAACAATTATTTTATGCCCAATAATATCAATTCATTTTACTAGTAAAACTAATTAAGTTTTCGCTTTTATGATATTAATAATTAAATTTAATTACAAATCATACACCAATAAAATAATAGAAAAAAATTTTTTTTAAAGTACACAACTTGTCTAAGGTTCAAGTATTTTCCTCTATATATTATTCCACAAATTATATATTATTTTGAGTTGTAATAAATAAGGTCATTAATTACTAAATATAGATAAATTTTGGTTTTCTCAAATAGAAAAATAATAAAATGTTTAAATTGTAAAACATGTAAAAGTTTTAGACTTTCGAATATGGAAGCACAAATATTTTTCTATATGGGTAAATAGAAGATAAAATTTATGATTGGCTTGTATATGAGTAGTTTGATAAAAAACATGTGGTAGCAGTAAATTTGTGTATTGTTTGAATTAAGTGTAATAATAAAATTTTATTATTAAATCAAAGTCAAACTTATTTTGAATCCATTCAGCAATTCAATATCAATTAATAAAAAATGAATTATTTTTTTCAAGAATTAAAATTGAATTTCCTATAAAAGTTATAAATGCCTTTTAATTTTTACATGGTAACAATTAATTTATTTATTTAATTACTAGTATAACAGACTACTAGTAAATTAAATTACAGTATAATAAAATTTGTAATTGAAAATAAATAAATATAAAAAAAACTATATCAACTCTGTGATACCCGTACGAATTTCTTATCTTATGTATGAGAAAATATGCAATAGCTGACTATAGGACAGACTAAGATTCTAAGTTGCTATGTTAACATATTAATTTACGCAAAATTTCAATTCTATGATTTCAATATTTTCTAAGATATGACCAAACTATTATTGAAGTTGAATGGCAACAACTAAAAGGAGTCAAGAAATTTCAATGATTTTTATTACACATAACAGCCTTAATAATACACTTGTTTTCAAAGGCTATATTCAAGGTTTGGAGTATAGGGATAGAGCGTAGAAGAAATATTGATACAATAAAACCTCGGTATACATCGTTGCAAAATTATATTGCAATATATCGATAGTTGCGTAACATCCAAACTGCATAGTATAGCTAATGTCCTTACAGTGTTCATTTAGTAAGTACTATGGTACAAATATCCAAATAAAAATGAATTATAAAACCCTGAAACTCTAATTGAATTGTCTCAATTAAAAATTTTTAAGGGTAATGCCACAAATACCATAATATTTTCATGAAAACCGAATAACATTAGGTAAAGAATACACCTAAAGACAGCTCAACAGAATATTCAGAATTAGTGAAATAAGTAAAAATAACAGATTTGTGAGTAAACGTAAAAGTAATTTTTATGAATCAAGTTACATTTTATTCCTCTCAGCTCATTTCCTCAGAAGAGTGCAGTTAGGAATACTTATAAAGTTTACGTTTCCCTTAAACGCAATATGATGCGATATGAACAAACAACTTTGTAAGTACGAGTAAATGCTTTTTTTTTGAAATTTTCAAGTGCCGCTCTCATATTATTATGTATTATACTTGTATTTTTAAGTATCTTATATATATATTACGAAATATTCTTTAAAAAATTGCAATAATTTTTCGACTCGACCTCTATTTTTAGCTTTTTATTTTTAAAAATCAACATTAATTCATAATTAATTTATACTTTAAGTACTTTACGTGATTAAATCTCAATCAAATTTATTTATCATTATCAAACATCATGTATAATCAACGTCATAGCATAAAATTTACTTTGATTTGCCGATTATAGTATGTGTCGTATATACATAAATCAATGCTATATGTATATATACGTAATATATGGAAAAGGTGTGATCAAACCAGTGTTTCGAAAATCTTATTGCGCTTTCTTTTAATATTAAATGAAAGCTATTTATATTTACAAATCAATATAATTATTATTTAATTAACAAAATTTTAACAAAAAATATTATTATTGAATTTGGTAATATACAGTAGAATCCAAGTTGTATAGCATCGAAAAATGAATAGAATTTAGTGACGTTGGTTCAGTAAAGAATGCATACAAAGTCTGAGTTTGTTTAATATTAAACTTTGTGAAAATACAAGAATTTTTAATATTTTAATTTCACATATTTTGTGAAAATAAATATAGAGTATATATAATTTATACAGCACGGTGTGAGCTTTTTCAAATTCAGTCAATAATTGGCATTAAATTAAATCTACCCATATGAAAAAAAATCTACCCATATACCCAGAAGGCATTGTCTAGTTTAACGAAAATTATGCATAAGATTGTGAAAATGACCTTAAATACTTCTTTCAAATTTCAAGCTAAGATGTTAACAAAGACTATATATAGAAAAACGTAAATTTTGCTATTACTAGAGGTTCGTTTTATGACATCCGAAATCCATAAGTTAAAATATTATAAGTTAGATGTAGCAGCAAACAGAACTCAAACTTTAAATTTCAAGAAATTCCGTCAATTATTTCCTTAGATATGACAAAAATATAAAAACGGCTTCTTCAAATTTCGAGCATCCTAGTATTTTCAAAAAATTTATAAGTTCATTGCTTTAACACCCTGAATTCAAATACTAAAATTATTCGTTTTTAGTTTAGTACAATTTTTGGTAAGCGTGATTTTAAACGACGTACTTTAAATGAAGTTGAACTTTTTTAAAAACGATAATCGATGATTTGAAGCGAGTTTTGAAAATAAAAAAGTTGCTGTTACGTGATTGCAAATACGTGTAACATTGTACATAGAATTTTTTGTGTTCTGACGTTTGTTTGATAATAAGCAGCTATATAGTGATGCCATCCGATGTAATTTTTGTTTGGATTCCACTGTATGTATAATATGTGTGTACCTGGATAGTATTAGGATATATACTATATATATATCCTATGAATGTATAAATACGAAAATGAAAAGTAAATATTTATACTGACATACAAACGTATATATATGATATAAAATTGCTTTTTTTATAATACATATTATGAAAATGTTTATAAATAATGTATATATACAATGTCGCATAATAAAACCATTAATAATAATAATATCTTTGAGATTATTATCATTTTATTGATAACTTGATATGGGCATTAATTATGGTGTTAAAATTTAAGAGTGCGTACTTATAATAAATTTTTTGTTTTTTTTTTGCATTTATATAAAAATAATTATGTTATGTACTGTTAAATATGTATATATTGCAGAATACAGTAAAACTCTTACAATAATGGTTAATTATTTTAGATCCATTTCATAGGAGTAACATACTGAGTCACAGAAATGATGAATGCTTTTCTCTATTTTCTCTTAAATTGTTTATAGATAATTTAATTATTCTACTTAAACAACACAAATTTTCAGCAAGAAACAGCAATGTATATGTTATTCATGCATTCTAAATATATTATAATCAAGTCTTTTTTAAAAATTCAGTATGAAATATGAAGAAGGTCTATTATAATTTGATAATTGATTCTAAAATTAAAATAATATCTAATTAATTTAAAAGAATGTTTCTCTTTAAAATTTATTGAATTTCAATTCAAAAATTGTGTTTATGCATTCAGTATATAAGTTAGCCAAATTTTAGTTAATATTTTTTGCTATATTTCCTCCAAAATTTCCATTAATTCAAAGTAATATCCCTAGATTTATGCAAATTTAATTAAAACTAGTGAATTTTGCTATTCTAAAATGGCATAGAATTAAAAAAATTTAGTTTTCTATTAAATTTTCCTAATTAATATTTCTATTATTGAAAAGTGAAACTGTCTAAGTGGAATTTTTTGAATTTTAATATTCGAGTTTATAATGCTTTATTTTATATACTTTTAAAATTTAGTTAATGTAGTTTAATTATTTTTGAAGTTATAGACAAAATTGAAAAAATTTCTGATTACCTATTTTCTGTCAAAATCTTTGGAAATGCTTAAAGTGTGTAAAATTGTCTGTGAAATTTTTTTCGGCTTTCGTGTTTGATAATTTTTCCATCTTTTCACTGCTATGTACTTTTCCATTTTAACTTGCCGATTTATCTAGTAATGGTAGTATTCGCTTCTCACAGGGTCCGGCTTTCACAAATTTTACTATTTTCTGTCGAAATACAATCAATGTGTTATGATAAGATTTTTTAATGCGTTAATTTTATCCGGTAATTGCAGTGTTTGCTCCTCACATTGTGTATCTTTGAAAGATTTTACTGTATTCTGTCATAATTTAATTAATACTGTTATATGTGTACTCCGTTCTGAATTTATGAAAAAATTACTTTTTACATTTCTTCTTTTAAAAAAATTTTAAATAAGCTTTCCATACTCGTATTAGTTCTCACTTAAAATCACCTTATTTCAGAAGAATAAAAATTGTATAGAGGTTTTACTGTTAATATAATAGTTTATAATGCTTTTACGAGTAAATTGTGAAAACTTATAGTATTTTGATATAATTTTAATTAGCTTTATATATATATGTATATTTATACATATATTATAACATTATATATAGATTATATTTTATTTTTACTTTTATTATCGTGACATGTTATCATAATATTAGCGTATACAATGTAAGTGTGTATATATTTGGTAATAAAATGGTTATTAAAAGAAACGGACAAATTATTTTTATATACAATGTTTTTAAAAAAAATTTAACTAGTTTGAATTAAGAAAGACATTCTATCGGTTAGTATATTGTATATAAAATTTTTTTTTTTTAAATTTAAGGTGCATAGTCCGCGTGTATAATTTAATTAAAATTTTAATTAAATACCAATAATTTCATTATTTTTAGCATATACACAATTCTGATATAAAATAATTATTTTAGTGAAAATTTTTTTTCAAAAATGTAATGGTGATGTGCTGTGTTGAATATTATGGAAAAAATATTCTTTAATTTTTGAAAAGCCAAACTTTATTGTGAAAATTTTGTTTTAATAATTTTCAAAATATTTTAGAATTGCACATGTTATTAGTAAAGTTGCCTATTATAGTATGTGATATTTTTTCAATATTTTGAATTCATAATTATTTTTATATGTAGAATTTATATTGAAATTTATTTAAAAATTTCAATAATTTTAATTATAATATTGTATTCCTAATAATAATTTGAAATAGAATTTGAAATTCGAACTAAGTGTATAGTTTTTGTAGTTTTCACTGTAGCATTCATTATAATTTTATTTATATAGCACAAATAATATTTGAGTTTAAGAAAAATTTTAAAATTTCTTTTATATATTGTGGTTATGTAGGAGAATAGACTGCTGTTATTGATAATAGAATCCCTTTGAATTTTGAGAAGCTGATCTTTGAGATTTTAAATAAGAATTTGTTAAATAGTAAAATTTTGTTTTGGAACATACTGTGATTAGTGATAAAATCTCTTTGAATTTAAGTTAAAAATCTCTTTAAACTTAAACTGTTCTATGGGGTTTTAAATAAGAAATTGTTAAGTTGTAATATTTTTGGAATAGACTGCAGTTGATTGGGAAATCTCTTCAATATATAAGCTCAAAATCCTTTTTGAATATAAGCTGATCTATATTTATGAGATTTTAAATAAGAATTTGGTAAATTAAATAAATTTGTTTCAAGCTGATCTATTGTGATTTAAATAAAAAATTCCAGTCAAAGTCAAAGTTTACAAATATAATTTTTCAATAATTCATATTCGCAAAAAAAATAAAATAAGGTTAATGAATGAAATTTCTATTTAGAATATAAAATTATAGAGATGAAGCTACAAAAAATTAAAAATATTAATTGAAAAACCGAGCAAATTCAATGACAAAGATTTCAAAATTTGCATTAAATATTTCATTGTTCTAATGTTCAAATCGGTTTGAAATTAAATGTTTAAAAAATAGCCAAATTTATCTTAAAAATAGCATAGTTTCTTATTTAAAATTTTGAGCAGTTTGAAATACTGACAGAATATTAGCGGAATTTCGATAAAATTTTAGACTAAGCTATAAAGAATTCTAATAAGCAATTAAAATTAACAACTTCAGAACGTAAATTAGGCTTATATTTACAAGATTGTTATAATATTTCTTCAATTTATTAAAATTATTCTTAATTAAATTACCACTCACATTATTATTACTACAATATTTACGACAATATTGTTATTACTTTAATTTTTGACAATATTTATGATTGACTTTGTGCTTCCATTTTTTTTGCATTATTAATGGGACGAGTCCATTGGACAAAAATTGTTCTTATTTTCAAAAAAAAATTAATTTTCCTTTGCTTATACAAACGGAAAAATTAAAATTTATTAAAAGTTTAATAGGCAAAAGAAGACTTCAATTTAAAATATTAAATTAAATTGAATTTCTCTTTTCATAAAATCCAAAAAAAAAAAACTTGTTTTTTAACTTTTAACTTTAAAAAAAAAACTTTTTAATTTAATATTTTTATTTTTTATGTATTTTCTAGTAGTTCTACTACTCATAATGGTCCAGACCTGATAAGTCCTTGTAAATTATTATACGGCTACAAAAAAAAAAATAAAGTATGAGTACACAATACAAACGTTTTATTACGCTTTTCTACTTTAACAAAGAAAAATAGATTTTTTATAGCGGTACGAACGTATGTTCGAAGGTTATACTAAATTTGCCTTACCACTTGTAACGCTAAGAAATAGTAGTCAGAGATATAGACTTAAGTGTATGTTTTTGATTAGCGTCGAATTTTGAGTTGATTTAACTTTGTCCGTCCGCCCATCCGTCCGTCGCAGCGATAATTTAAAAACTAATTGAGCTAAGTTCACCAAATTTTCACAAATGATTATTGTAGTAAATGCCAGAACCCTATTTAAATTGAACATGATCGGGGTACTGGTTCGGGTAACTGCCATACAACTTCAAAATTTATTTAGCTATATCTCAGAAACTATAAAAGCTATAGTATTGAAATTTCACGTTGAAATTGCTTGGTTCTTTCTGGTAGCAGCCATACAATTCCAAAAGTTATTTGGCATTATCTCACAAGTTATTGAAACTATAATATAGAAATCTCGTAAAAACAAGGATATTTTTTTTTTCTCCACAGGGAATGAGGGCCTTAGGCCTCCCTCACGTCGACCCATAGGATCTTTTGTGATTCCCATCCCCACTACATTAGCTCTATTCTTAGGCTCCTGACAAACCGCGATATGGCAGCTACATCACACTGCGAAATCCTTCCGTGGGTCACAGAGCCCCTCCCCGAAGCACCTCTGACGTAGGCGAGCAACCGCCTCGCACTTACACAGTAAGTGGTTTCCGTTTCCTCCGGCAGACCTCATCCGCGACAAAACAAGGATATTATTAGGGCTTTTATGTGCGGTCACTTCTATTTTTTCTCGTTTTTTTTAATAATAATTAATTATTGATTATTAAGCTTTGATATTTGCTTCATTTAATTTTTTCCTTTATTCAATTTCAAAGAAATAATTATTTAAAAAAGTTTTTTTTTAATAAAATAATAATTAAATTTTAAAGTTTTCCTATTCTTTTTTTTTTTTAAATTAATAAGTGGCAAATTATTGAAAGTAAGTAAGAAAAAATACTTGTATAAATGGCAAGTTATAATATTAATAAGAAAATTAAAAAAGTTTTAGTTTTTAATTGAAAGTCTGCTCCTAAGAAATTGTGTGCTATACTTGAGAAGGCTCTATAATATTGTATAATGTTTGAAAGGCTGTGCCGGTACTTGAAAATCTTTAATATTATATTAGTTTTCAATAGATTTATTAGTGAAATTGTGTAGTTAAAATTTTATTTAAAATTAATTTTATAATTCAAAATTTGCTTGTTGTTTCGATTGAATGTTTTAAATAATTACTATATTTTTTTAGTAGCGTGTGCAGGCTACAAAATCATATATATCAATTAACCGTCGGTAAACTTTTGTAGGTTATGGCCAAATATTGTAATATGGGAGTATTAGTATGGGCGACTTGAGTTTTTTTTTACGTTACATTTCTTACTTACAAGAAGAAATGACATTTTCGAATGAATTAAGACGCAATCGAATATATTATTTTTTTTAAAGTAAATTCTGTAATTAATTTATATGGTATTCGTTTCAATTTCGAATTCATTTTTGATTAATTACAGTGAATTATGTAATTTCAATAAATTAATTGTAATTCCAATTTTAAATCTATATGAATTGGGTGACAAATCTGAATATTTTTCTTTGTGCTATGAGCTCTATTGCACCAACTATTTTTTAATTAATTTATAATAAATTTTTTGCAAAATTTGTGTTGCATCAGAATTCAAAACACTATTTAAAGACTAAAATATTTTTTCAATAAGTTTACAAAATAAATGATAAGTAGTTAGAGCAAAAGGGCCCCTGCTTTCATGTTTTATTAAAAAAATTCTTATACTTTGTGAAGAATAATTAAAAACTATTAAAAACTAATTGAATATTATTTTAATTTTGCAAACTTTTATATAATCTATACATTAATTGAGGCTATAAACAACTCACTTCACATAATCAGTTCTGTAAAATTGATATTCTTTAATGAGGCATGAAATTTTTCGAGTTTTCCACCTACATACAATCTTCCTACACATATTATATTTTTGTATAGAATTGTAGATTACAAAATATATACGTTATAACAATTATTGATTTTTGTATAACAATAACGAAATTTTAATATATAAACATATGTTTTTGTTGAGATTTACAAAATGTTTTTTTTTTTGTTTTAAATTAATTGAATTTTTCATTATCAATGCGTGATATCAATTGTAATCGAGAATGTTGATAAAAATTTTCCATACTTATCTTGCAACATTTTCATTATGACCTTATATGTATATCGGTAATACATACACCATATTAAAATACTATGTAATAAATCATTGTTATATTGTTAATTAATTTGTGTTTAATAATATTTTTAATATTATTAGTCATGAAATTTTTAAATAAATTTAATTTTGAAATCTTAAATTGACATTGAATTTAAAATTTCAAATTATTTTTTTTGTTTTTAAATTTTAATTAACTATTTATGTAGATAATCAATTAATAAATTGGTTAGTATATAAGTAGTAATAATTGTTTTCGTTATTTTTTTTCGTTATTATTATGCTAGCTACAATAGAGTAGTTTTCTGGCTGTAAATAATATAAAGAAAGCGTTTATGCGAAGAGATAGTGGAATCTAACAAAGGGAACTGGTAAGAGCAAAGGGAATTCAGTTCTAACTTAGAGAATTCAGTTCTAATCTTAATATAAAGCATGCTTGATAAATCCTGTGCTTTAATTTCTATAAATGATGCAAAAATAAATTAAAATTAGAAGAGGAGCATAATATAAATATGTTAGATATTAAAGAGTTATTCAAGAATTAAAATTTTTAAGATTTAATTTAGAACTTTCCTTGCATGTCTGAATTACCGGAAATCCTGAATTATGTTAAATATAATGACTAGAAAAGTACGATTATACATATTCTATAGATATTGCAAAAAATGAGCTATAAAATTTGATTCAAATAGATTTACGATAAAATCGAAGAAATTTATGGACCATAAGCGATTTTATACAAATATAATTTACAAAACACCAAAAAAAACCAGTTGAAAAATCATTCGTATGAGAGAGAAATTTACTTTAGATAATTGTTTATCAAAAGTAAATTTCTAACTAAAACTGTTTATAATTGTGATAACTCTGGATTCTTATTTATTGAGTAATGTTGGGTAAGGTTAATGCGGCTGCTGCAAGGTAAGGCCTCAAGCATTTACATTTGCCAAATCTGTAGTCCGTGAAAAGAAAAATAATTCAAAAAATCTCCGCTTTATTTCCACTAAAGCCTCCTCCTCCTTCTCCTGCTCGTCACATCCTTCTGGGAGGCGCATCCTTCTGCTTTTTTTTTTTGTAAGGAATCTACCTAGATTTCTTTATTTATTTAAACGGTTTTACAACAATTTTTTTTTCAGTATATATTTTAGTTTATATAATTTTGTGTTCCACAATAACCCGAATATTTCAGTTGCTATTTCTCGATCCGATCGCCCTATTGTTTCTTTTATCGTAGCTCATATTATTTTATATATTAAATTTTGTATTAAATTAGGTTTAATGCTTTAATTTTACTTGTATTGCAGTCGAAATTTCTATCTTTTTTTTCATTTTTAAAATTAAACTTCTAAATATTAAACATTTTTACAATTTTTGCTTACAGTTTTAGAAAAAGCTACCAAAAAGTGATTCAATTTACAATATTCATAAATAACAATTTATATTGTGCTATAAATATACAAACATCATACATAAGAACCATTATACTCGTACATACGTTGGAGTGAGCATCAGAAATACAAATAAATTTTAACAGCTATAAAAAAAAAATTCAGGTGTAAGAAAAGAAACTATACACACATAATATGGCGAAGAACATAATGCTAGACAATAAAATTACCTTCTCTAATACAAAAGTAATCCTTTTGATACTAGGATTTTTGGCAACAATTCAATTGTCATTACAAATACCAACTATTCCATTGCCACTAAAATTAAATACACAATATAATATAGAATCATTTAATATAAAATCACTGAACCATATGAGAGAAGTAAACAATGACTTTAAAAATAGAATTTCATCGAAAAATGAATTCAACAACGATTCCAATAAAAGAATAAAGGAAGAAGAAGATTTGAATTTAGAAATTAAGACTCCAGGACAAAAATTAATTCATTCAATACCAAAAGAAGGTAAGTGAATATTTTGAACTTTTTATATATTTTTTTTTAAATGAATGGCGGTGGTTAAAAATTTTTTTCATTTTATTTCGATTGTTGTCTTTATTTTTAAACTTTAGTTTTCCTTTTATGCATTTAAAATAACATTAGGATTAACTTTTCTGCCAAATTTACTATATATAGTCTTAGTTTTTTATGTTTTAGCGCTATAGGTGTCTAAAGTATTATAGGTTGAAGATGGTATTATGTGTTTGTAAATTTTTACATACCTACGTTATACAAATGAATCGCAACATTAAAATTGCAGCAAAATAATATTGTTGCATAATACAAGGAACTTGTGAGCTGAATAATGTTATAAATCAGGGAAATACTTTTTCTGTGTTCATAAAAATCTTCCAATCTGCAGGTTTATTTAAACATACTTAAATTGAATTGATTACTTTTTTGTCCTTTAGAATATAAGAATGAAAGCTATATGCCTTTATTCAAATTGCAGTAAAATTCTATTGCTACCGAATTCAGCTGGAAGACATCAATTGCTAAATTGTATAGCAGTATACGATATTACTAAAATATACTACACAATTCAGACTGAAAGTACCAAAGTTTGGTTGCCAGATTCATATTGTTGAAATGTGTTTTTAAAAATTATCTATATGTAAAAGATGTTTCATTCCCAATTTCATTATTCCTGATTCAGATATTTCATTCTTAGCATTAAAATTGAAATGATACAATATTATTAGACAATTCAGCAATTAACACTTATAAGCTGAATTGTATAATATTAGAGTATTATTTAAATTAACAGAAATAAGAAGGAAAGTAGTCGTTTAGACACTCCTTTAAGTATATGAAGTGTGTAAGAAGAATAAATGTTAATATAATTTTAATTTCGAAACTTATTAGCATTTAAAATTGTTTTGGCTTGAAAAGCGGGCTAAAATTTGTTGCTGAATATAAAAACGGGTTGTACTGATAGAAAACTTTACTCTTCCAATCTGTTACATTTACTGTCAAAATTTTCTAATTTGCAGTTGTTTCGCTAAAAATATATAATTTGCATAGTGTTTTTTTTTATCTACCCCTTGGTGTATGCAATTTTTTTAAATTTTAAATTATGCATTTTTAATTACAATAAAATTTTTTTTTAAATTTAGTAAAAATCAAATATTTTTTAATTTTAACTTTCATTATACATTTTTAATTGATTTCATATCTCTAATCAATTGAAATATTTTACTAACTTTAAAAATATTTTTTCAAATATGGTCCCTCTTATTTTTTATTCAAGCTTCTATCTTAAGTTATTTGCAATTGATATGCAAAAAACCAGTAATTCTAACCTGAAAATTATAACGAAACCAATTAGAATTTTGTAAAATTTCATGAAATTCTCTGAATAACATATTGATTATTCATATATAATAACTATAATACTGATAGTGTGTACGTAGTATGTATGTACATGTTGTGGATTCATATAGGTGCATTCTAATGGGTTTTATGTAATTTATATAGAAAAATTCAAGTAATTTTTTAGAATTATTGTAAATCAACAAATAAAATTCATATATCAGTTTCTTTATTAAAATCATTAAAAATATTTGGGCTACTACACAAATATAATTAAAAATTTTAAAGGAATCAAGATAGCTAGTCTTCAATAATATATTAAATATTTTGAATACCAAAACCAGTGTGTTAAGATAATAATACATATCAATCGTAGAGATATTTTGAAATTTAGCGGCCATAATACCACTTACTAATTTAAGAGTTACTTGTAATATGAACGAAGATATTGTGATAATACCACTACCATTTTGATTGCCTCTGAAAAATGAGTAAAAATAAAAATAAATTTAAATATTTGACTAAAAATCAAAATTAGCGTGAAAAATTTTGTTAGCTTTATTTTGCTATATTTGAAGAAAACAGCCATATAACTATATACTTTTATTCCGTGACAAATTTATGTCCTTTAAGCTCTCGTTTTTTTTTTTTTTCTATATTATAGCTGCTATCTTAGGTTCAATATATTACTACATAAAAGAAAACATATACCGATGTGTGTTATTAAATTCTAACATTTACATGGAAAAGTTGAACAATCAGAAAACTATTGACCTGAACCAAACAAAGAGAAAGAGAGAGACAGATACATAAATTTAAATTTATTGTCGCTGTGAGAATTGTAATTTTCACTGAAATCACAAATGCAAAAAACCAACATAAAGAAAGGATGAAAAAAAAAACAATAAGTAAAAATATTGTTCTATAGCTCTTAGAGTGTCCTTAAGTTTAGTGAAATTTAAAGATGGTTATAGACTTGGTTGATTTTGTGTTTTTTTCAAATACTTTGGTTTTTCATAGTACATATACTTTGGTGTTCATTGAAGGGTTAAAAATTTTGTTGGATTTTCATGATATTTCCGATTGTTGCGGTAAAAAAAGAAAATAATGTGAATGGTAAATATGGGCGAAAGTTGAAATACCATAGAGATTTTCAATAAAAACGAATTGATTTAAATTATTGGCATATGTGGGGTGTATTTTTTGTTTTTTGTATTTCATTTGAAAAAGAGTTAAACCATAAAATGAGGAAAAAGTTTTTTTGCATTTTTTTTAATATTTAGTTTTGCGGAAAGAAAGTGGTGCTTCTTTTTTTTCCTTATTCGTATTTCTTTGTAGTTTGTTTTTTTTTGTTAAGGCAATTTGGGAATTTTTAAATTGCCTGATTATATGCTATTTGAGAGTGTATTTTGTGTCTTTCCATAAATAAAATAGAAAAAAAGATTTATTAAAGTTTCAATGTAATCAAAAAGTGATTTAAGTTTATTCTGTTTTTTGTACACATTTTTATTGATTTGATTTTTAAAGATATTAAGGGGATTAGGAAACACTTAATCCACGTCCTTTTGTTTTCGAATTGATTTTGTCAATTGTAAAACAAAAATTTTTCTATTAATTTGGTTTGATTGATGCAAAGTGATAAATTTATTAATGCTTTAATTTTATTAAAAACTTTATTTTTTTTTTCATTAATTAAAATATTTTATAATTCGGTTCAAAGATGTGATAATATCGTAGTTGTTGAACACAATTTAACAATTGTTCCTTAATAATAAGCAGAGATGTGTATTAATGCTGTTGAAATGAAATATTCACTTTCAATAAAATCTCTTTGGATAGTTGGAATGCTACTGAAGCGATGAATTTGTTTTCAGTATGAGGCAGTATGGGGCTATCTTGGGAAACTCAATGAATTCGGTAGACGCAACCGGTTTACTTTTGATTTTGGTGTGCGGAAACGGGCACATGCTATTTGTTGAGAACTAAGAAAGCAATCAGTGAATCAAGATTATAGGAATGGGCAGGTAGACTGCAGACTTAGAACTAAGGGGGCATCTTAACAGACTTTGGTTGGAAAGTAAAGACACTTGCAGATCTTCTGTGGTGAAAATAGGGAGACTCCAGTACTCCTCCTGGGAGACTATGTTACAACTACTGAATATTTTATAAATTTATTTACTGTAAATTGAAAAGCAATTCCAGCGACTGTAATTGAGAAGGGTGTTCACCGAATTGCTGAGCGCAGTTTGAAAAATTATATTTCATATTAATTCGTTTCCATAATAAACTTGTTTTTAATTTAAATTGTAATCAAAGTTTTAAATTAAAAATAAAATTTGAAGTTTAAATTTGTTATAAAACCAAATAAACTACAATTAGAGTTAATTGAATTCCTCAAAATGTCCCCTATAAGCTCGATAATTATTCTTAATGCTAGAATATTTAAAATACAAAATGATCTTATTTTTATTTGTTTCGATAGCAAATAATATATAGTTGACTAATTTACATCCTTAAATTTTGTACAAAAAAAAATTACAAAGAATATTATAATTAAATAAATATTTATTTTTGTTATATATGTATAACAATTTATTATTATGTCAAAATATTTCTTATTTAAATACAATTTTACGCATCCAATTGAAATATCTATTTATGTATGTATATGGTGTGGTATATAAATATTTACTAAAATATCATTTTAAATTAGCCTTCATTTCTAGTCATCTTCAACTATTAATAACAATTAATTGTTAGTAGGTTTTTCTTTTTTATATTTATTTTTTCTCTCATTCTTTCAAAATCTATTATAGAAAATTCTTTATATTACGTATACATTTTATTTATAGGAAATATGCTTTAAACATTATTAAACAATTATATTATGTGTACATGTATGTGTTTCATAGGGTGTAGTAATGATGCTACTGCTATATTCCTATTTTTTTGAGCTGAATTTATCACTTCATCACGTTTAAGTCGAATTATGCAGTAAATTTAATCCCGCTTTACTGTAAGCTGTTGTTTACGTTTCCTTAATCATTTATTTCAGTCAACTGTAAATGAAACTTCAGCTGAATCAGAATGAATATCGTTTAATCGTTTATTTATGGCGCTTTCTTATAACTGGGTATAACAGTTTAAGGAGGGAGAAATGAAAAATGAGGTTTGTTATCTTATTCTCGTGCAGGATGCGGTATTGTATAGTGAATTTATTTCGCAAGTGTGAGACGGTAGTTCGGTTTAGACTGAAATATTTTGGTCTAGGAATCTGGTCACTCTATTGATATTTTTCGGCTCTATACAGATACAACACAGATATTTTATTAGAAATCGTGAAATAACATTGATGTAGATAAGGATTGTTGTTAAAAATGGAACAACGGGGCCTGATAATTAAATCTCTTTTAACAAACTGTAAATATTTTTTTCAAAATAATTGAAATGAATATTAAGCTTCATACTGGGCAATTTATTACAAAAAAAAAAAATCCAAAAATCATCCTGTATTTATGATACGCATACATAAATTTATTTAGAGAAATTATCTTCAGGATATGTCCATTAAATTGTAATAGATAGGTTTGTTAATCCAATTTCATTGATAAAATACCTTGAATCTTATTCTCTTATCCTTTTTTTTGAGGAAAAAACAATAATAACAACAATAGTAATAAATATAAACAATATGTAATGACTAGACTTGATAGCTTAAAGGAAACATTAAGTATGTATAAAAGAAAACAAAGGATGAAAATGTAAAAATACATAAATCTTCTGTTTTATATTTAATATATAAATAAAATATAAGTAAATAATGATACAAGAGCACAAATACTACAATATATATAAGAGTAAATACAAAAAAAAAATATAATATAAAAATTAAATAAAAATATTGAGAGAAATGTTTTTTTTATAAAACAAAAACCATTTAAGAAATTTGATATTTAATACAATCGAATTTAAGATGAAAGTATCTACATATAGTTATTTTCTTAAAATGAAGTATACAGTATGGTTATATACAGTGATGCATATGAAAATATTGAACAAATAGATCAAAATTTATGAATATCATCTGCAAAATTGACTAGATTTTAAACGCTTTAAAATTAATAAACATCAAAAATAATGACAATTTTTTGGTTTTTTTAGATGTTATTAGGGCCCTTAAAATCTTGACATAGAAATGGTTTTCGTGCTATATGTTCTGTACCATATAAGATTTCTCAACAATTGGTGACAACACACTAAAATTAAGGTTTGAGAAAGTGGCCAAAATTCTTTTAAAAAAAAATTTCAATATTTAAAAAAATTTCGAACGAAAGTACCTGCTTAAAAAAAATTAAAAAAATAAAAAAAGGGAAAAAATTGATTTTTCCTAAACCTCGAATGATTGGTATTCCGAAACTACATAAAATAAATAATCAAATAAGGGGTTTATTTTAAGTCCTTTACTAAACCTTTCAGAAACTGTTTGTTTAAAGTACCTATCATTTTCGGAACGGAAGTTATAATCAAAAAAGTTTATCAAAGATAACTAGAAATTTCGTGAAAATTCGTTAAAACCCCTGTATTTCGAAAACCCTTGAGATTTCGCACCTACTCCGAAACAAAAGTTTTACCCATTTTCGACCCTCTTAACAAGGTATATGTTGTTGTATACCTTTCTCAATCACCCTGTATATTATAGTTTTTAGTAATAAACAGTTTAATCTCAAAATATGTATTACAATTTTTTAATATCGTAAATAATTTTAGTTGACTTTGAACGTAATTTGGATTAAACATAAATTGTTATTTAAAATATAATTTGTATTATACGCACAAATATACAATCTATATTTTAAAAACTTGAAAATCTTTTAAGATTGCTACGTTATCTCATTGTAAAATTTTAGATCTCATCTTAATTATTTCATCGAATTTTTATTGTAGATTTTCATTTAAATTGAATTCCGAAATTTATCAACTACATTTTCTGTTTTTCTCTTTACGAAAATATACGGGCAATTAAATATTTGTGGCAATTCGGAATTGTGGTATACCGATAGTAATTGAAAACAATTTTAAAAAATTCAATAATTTTAAAATTGCCTTCTTAAAATAAATTTAAGTACATCGTTGCAATTATTGCTGTTCCATTATAAAATTATTATAATTAATTAATGATTTCATGTCCATAATTTTAATGCTAATTGAAAGCCCTCAATGAAAATTAAAATGATGACAATGGGTAGGTGAATCACTGTATATATTCTCTATATTTAAATATTTTATAGCGAATTTATTTAAAAATATTCACTATTCAATAAGAAAACTATAAAATATAAAGTGCATAAATATTGTATATTTACCCTATATTAATAAATATAGGAACGAATAAATAAGAATATTTATTTTATTTCTTAAATAATAATTTTGTTTTTTCTTCAAGTTTCTGTCAATAAAAATATTATTTTTGAAATTAGTTTTTGTTTATTATTATTATTATTATTACAAGTTTCTTGTTAAGGTGTCAAATATAAAAGAGTCAAATTGTATTATGTTAAATAAAATTTCAGAAAAATAAGAGAAGATAAGAAAATTCCAGATTACGGAAAATGAAATTCATGCGTATATGTGTGCGTGTATTATAAATTTTTGTATATAGAGGCTGATATTATTATATTATAGAGATTTCATTTAAAGATCCTTGTATTTACATACATAAATAATATTTAGAATAAAAATAATATTAATAAATAAAATAATACAAAATTGAATTTTCTTTTTCTTACAAATAAATTCATATTTTTGTAATATATTTATAAATAAATAAATAAATGTATATATTTATTTATTTAATATATTTTTATTTTTGTATATAATAATTAAATACAATTTTTAATTGTTCTTAATTTGACATGGAAAATATGTAGAAAATTTTTCAAGATTGAATAAAATTTGTATACAATAATAAATTAATATATAAAAAATACAAGGTGGCGTAAAATTATTAGTTTGAATTTATTATTACGAAATATTGCATTTTTAGTTAGAAATTTTTTATTAAAACAATTTTTTTTTTGAAATCTCTTCTCTCATCAAATTGAATACGATGTCCAACTCTGATTTGCAATGATATACATTTTATTATGGAATTGTTCGTGTAAGTTATCGCTAGTTATTCATGTTTCAAAAGCCTTGTAATTGTACATATTTTTGTGTTATAATTTAAGCTTTTTAAATGGTAAATGTAAAACTGCGCAATTTTATTTTACAATTTGTTGTAAAACCCAAGGATTACATTCTTAATTTTGATTTTAACTATTATCACATTGAATATTAATTGAACTTAATGAAAATTTCTTCATACAACTGCAGAACAGATGGATGACGTAATCAAAGAAACAAGTTAAAAGCAGTAAAATTAAAAAAATTGAACTGGACTCGAATAAGTGACATACTGCTTTTTAGGCGGACGTTCTATCAACTGAGCTACTGAGGTATGAAGAAATTGCCGACGAAATGCTTTTTACATTGCCTTATACTATAATCTGCATGATTACTAAGTATTATTACATTGAAATTTATTATTCTCATTTCGAACAGACTAATTTATTAATTATAATTATAATTAACAACAAGTTTTTTGATATAGAATCATAGATCAAGGAATATATTACCAAGAGAGCATAGTACTCGCCAATTTTATTTACGCTTTTCATTCAAAATGCTAATTTGATTTGTTTGATTCTAATTGTGTGTGTAGACATTTGAAATTTTTAAAAATACAATTTTTAATTTGAATTTTGATTTGAGTTGGCAAATTTGAGTTTTAAAATAGAAATTTTTTTGATATTGTTTTTTTTCTCATAGTCAAAAATTTTAAATTCTAATAATTTAGTTTTGAGAGAATGTAGCCTGAAGAGAGAGAGCTGGTTTAAAACGTCTCTTCTTTTTTGTTTTATCATAGTAGAATTTTTGTTTTATCAACAATGAATAGTAGGAAATTCAGGAACATGGCAATGGTTCAAGAAAAACACAAATAATGCATATAATAATTATTAGCTACGAAACAGCGTTATTGCTATCATTTCTGAGCAGTCTATATGAGGGTATTTTTTAGAAAAATTGTTTTTTTATGTATCTAATTTTAAATACCGTATTATCGCACTATAGGTCTCGAAGAAAATTTTAAAATTTTAATTATTACTTTTTAATTTTACATCATCCTGTATAATATTATTAGAATTTCATTAAATTTTATTTCTAAGGAATTATCAAGGAATTTGCTCAATAATATTTATATTATGTTCTTAAAGTACACATATAAGAAAACTTTATAATAATAATTATTAATTGTGTTAAAAGGTTATTTATTTTTTGAAATGCCTAAATATATAAAATTAACTTATATTTATCTTATAAAATAATATTTTATATATTTATTTTATCATCAATGAGCATTAAGAATTTTATCATTTATAAAAATTGATCAAATATAATTTTAATTATACGACAAATTCATATTTCTATATTTATAAAAAAAAAAAATATTTGTATTTGTCATTTTAAATTGAATTTTATGTCTTATTTAATATATCTGTAAGAAAATAACTGCTTACAGACATGATCATGATTTCTATAGAAAATTATAATAAATTTTTTATTTTTAGATAGTTTACTTTTACAAAATATAGATAAAAAATAAAAATGACGTAGAATATTGAATAAAATTAAGTTTTTACTTTTATAAATGTCTTTAAGAAATTATCGCTTTTTTTTTGTTTTAAATATAAAACCTAAATCATTTCCGATAAATTTCGATAGATTTTAAAATGTATAATTAATGAATATTTTCAATTTTGTGCAATAAATGTGTAATTGAAAATATTTGGAAATTATTGAAATTCAATCAAATTAAGCTATACATTGTATAACAATCGAAAGTAAATAATTTATTTTTGATATTAAGCTTCTGAAAATTGAATTGAATATCATATACAATTTTATTTTGGTGGCATATAGTCAAATATTAAGATTCGATATCAATTTCATGCTTACAATTTGTCATATAATCCCATTTGGCAAAGCCGCATTAAATTTAACCTCAGTTATTTTAATTAAAAAAAAATCTGGTGTAACTAGCACATAAATTATCTTATCTATTTATTTCAACACGGTTTTTTAATAGAAATATTTGAACTTTGCTGGTAAATATGGGAACCAGTCAAGTCGAAAGGAGTTGAATAACACACACACACACTTTATTCGTAAGGATATTATATAACAGAAATTATTTATTGTTATTTTTATTAAGTTTCCATTACGGTAGATTATCACAAAATTTTATTCTAATTATTATAATATTATTTGATCTACATTCTTATTTTTTATTTAAGTCTACGAATCTTTAACATTTTCCTAGATCTATAGTTGTAATATTCATATCTGTAAGAGGATTTAATGCAATAATTAATTATTGTCTTATATGTATATACAAGTTTGTAATTTACTCAAAATAATATAACAGTGCATATAGAAAATTTTAATAATAAAAAATTAATTCGTATAGCAGCTATAGAATTATTGTTTCTTAGGATTACCATTTTATTGCCTTACATAATATATTTTTTGTTTTTGCATAGGAATTGCATAGAATTAAAATTAATTTTATAGCTATTGCTTCTCTTTTTCTTAGACAGGAATATCATAGAGACTTTTACAAATTAATATATATATATATATATGAATGTATATAGAAAAGTATATTTTCATACTACTCCAGTTCTACTCTGTTAACAACAACATAACACTTATGTATACCAATATATACCGTATAATATATTCCTGAACAAATTTATATACGATAAAAGCTAATTAACACAATGGAATTAAAATACTCGTATATACCTACACATAATGAAATGAAAAATACTTGAAAGGAGATTAACTGGCTTAATAAGAAGGTTTTAAATATTAACATAAAAATGTACAAACCCATACTTTTGTATACTACAGTAGACATACTATATATACATATCTATGCTCATATGTTTATAGATGGAAAAAAAAATTAAATCACTTTTTAAGAATTTTTTTTAATACCACTTAAAAGGTATAAAAAAAAAAAACAAAAATAAGAATAAAATAACAGAAAATAAGCACGTTGTAAAAAATATTTGAAGTACACCTCTGATTTTATTTTTGTATCTGAGAGTATTCGAATTATACTGAAAACGAAGCAAAATACAAAAAAAAAGAATGAGAAAAGGTGGAAAAAAACAAAAATAAATAAAAGATATCATAAAATACCTGTGTTAATTAGAATTAAATAACGGTATTTGGTTGAAATTCTTTGATTTTTGTTGTTGTGTTGTGTTTTTTTTTTTTTGGTTTTACATAATTAGAGAAGAATTCAGTTGTAATATTAGAATTTTTTAAAAGGTTGTTTAATTTTGAAATTAGATCTAATTTGTTTCCCGAAAAAAAATATGGTCATATTACGATCATTTTGTCTGTTCGTGTTATTCTAAATTTGATCATCTGATTTCAAAATTTCTTCACCGTTTAAAATAGAAAAATAAAATATTGAATTAATCTTCATTATTGAATTTTTCGTTATTTCTCTAAAACTAAATTTTTCGTGTATCCATCTTCGACTACAATAGTTGCAATTCTCTTATTGCATATAATTTGTGCAAGGGCTGAATATTTTATTCAAGTTACAAAGAATTTGCAGATTCTTTAAATATAAAAAATCTGAAAAACGAGTAATGAGGCTCGAAAATTTGAAAAACAAGGATCGTATACGCGATATTTTGGATATATTTTAGAATTTTATAATTTAAAAATATTAAAAATTAAATATTTTGCTCTCTTTCTATTGAATTGCTATTCCATAAAGTTTGTTGAACGTTATATTTTAGGTCCTGATACCTTCAACTTAATTAATCACTGTAATTGTAAGTAGCAGCGAAAATGTTACCGTAATCATCCTCTTACTTTGTAAATATTATATTCTTGTGCCGAAATGAAATTAATAATCAATTGAATTTCCATTGTCAATTTGAGAGCGTATTGTAGGGCATATCCCGTCCCGCACTCAGGATGGGAAGTGCACAATAGATCCTTATTCGTTGTCACTAGATACGGTTGCCCAAGTTGTATAAATCTGCATTTGTATAATCTACAATTCAATTTCAGCTTCTGTATTAGTATAAATTTGAATATTACTAGTATCATTTTAAAATGTATCCGAAATTTATGCAAAATTTATCCTAAATATATGCAAAATTTATTTTGTGATACATAATAAGAGATTGTCTATTACAACAGATTGCTTTCATAATTCAAAGCATAATAAAGCTCTAGACTTAAATTTTAACAGAGAATGTGCTATTTTTGCAAACAATAGATTTCGTTATGCCAAAAACTGGGAAAAATAAAAATTAATATTTTTTTTTTTGTCTTCATTGCAATTTTAATTCCACTTTTATTTTTTTTTTTTTTTTTTTTTTCTTTAATATTTATAGATCGAGCTCATTTTATAGTTTATCATTTAGCAGAAGAATTAAATAATTGTTCAATAAGATCAAGAACGCAAATTGTTTTACCAAATGATGTGGGAATTCCATATGACAAATATTTGGAATTTAAGGTAAGAATTTTATTTTTCATTATTTTGATTTATTTTTCTAATTAAAAATTAAAAATTTTCATGTTAATTTATTTGTCGGCATATTGAGTAATAATTTTTAGGGAGAAAGAGTATTGTTTATTTAATTTTAAGATTTCCTGATAATAGTAAATATGTACGTAATAAGAATATTTATGAATTAGTCATTATGCCACTTAAAATGTTTGGAAGAACACACAAGTATCTTGAATTTATTTTTTGCGAAGGATTATGTTAGAGTGGTCGGTGCAAAAGTATTAAAGTATATTTGAAAAAAAAAAAACAATTACTTATAATTAATTTAGATTGTAGGAATTAAATGAAAATTTCTTATAAAATTTTAGTAAGGAATTCAATTGTGTTGATAAAGGTTCGTTTTAAATCCCTTTAAATTTCAATAAATTTTAAAATAATTGTCACAATTCGACATTCAGTTTATATAATTATAGCTATCTTTTAAAAAGTTAAAAAAATCATATATCGTTTATAAAAAATTGCATACTTTTAGGGGATTTCATTTTTTTTTAATTTATTTAAAATATGTGATGAAAATTTATGCATAAAATCTATATATTTTTTTTTTAAATTTAAAAATATTTATTAGGGGGGAACTTTTAAAAGAAATTTTCGAATTTTTAATGCAGGAATTTTCAGATTTTGTGTTTCATTATTATATGCAGCTGGTAGAAGAATTGTTTTTTTTATCCAGAAGTGAATTTTTCACTGCCGTCTTTCTGAGTAATAAATTTTTGAAGAATTAATGTAGTGCATATACAATATACATACATTAATTACATACATTACTATATACCTACCTATTCACGATATACGTACATTACCATAATATATTCATAGCATACATACATTGCTATATACTTACCTAAACGGTTTAAAATTTCATTACTTGCAAACAAGCGGCATATTATCATATGGTGAACATATGTTTCGCTTACACTTTATGATGTGTATAACAACAATGTATACCTTTATGTTTATATTATACATTAGAGTATAAAGCGGTATGCATAATGTTAATATGAAAAATGCAAGCCTATGCATTTTCAGTCATTATTATTGTTTGACGTAATTTTAAGTAATGAGTGAATGAAGGTATATAAATTGCACTTTCTTTTCCAGGAAATAGAAATAATTAACTAGAAACCTAGATTTTAAGAAACATATTGTAAATATTACAATAACAATTTAAAGTAAATTTAGAATAAGAATTTAGTATAAATAGTAGAATAAGTTTTTAAAATAAACAATCAAAGTTTTGAATCGAAACTACAAACATCTTGTTTTTCTTTTTAAAACTGAAGATTCTCCAAATCGGCAGTAGTGCCAAACTTGGATAGATCGGCGTTTATCGCCATTAGGGAAAACATAATCAAAAATAAAATATAACATTAATTTTATTACATGGCAACCCTGCCAAACATAATTTTATTACATTAATAACAATTAGTCATTTAAATTAAAATAATTTTCGTTAACAAGTCTGTTAATAATTCGGTAAACTGATGATAGTGAAATCATTTCTTAACTGTAATTTTTTCTCTTAGTTAAAATTCGTTAAGAAAATTAAATATAATAATAGTTAATTCTATCTAGTAGTATAATGCACTTATTTAATTGAATATTTTCTATAATATTGTAGCTTATTTAGTAAAAAGTTACTAAAAAATCTTTTATTTAAAAAAAATTTCATTTAACTTGATTCTGATGCATTCAATGGAGATGCTCAACATCTACATAAAATCTACATATTTTTGCTCAAATATCCATTATGAATAATGTTATGAAAATGAGAACTGTTAGAATCCTTAAAGAAATAATATTTTGTAATATACAAAATTTCAATAAATTTGTATGCATTTTCCATATATAGTTATAAAATGATGGGATTATAAAAATCTACTCTTATATGAACAAATAAGAAATATTTTTAAAATAAAATATTATTATATGAAATTCCAATAAAATATGAGCAAATAATTTAAAAGTTTATTTATTTTATCAAAAAAAAAAAAAAAAGAAACTTTTAATTTAATTTTATTGCATATAATATAAAAATTTATTTTATATTTAAATGTTATAGCTTTCAACGTGGGGATCACAAAAAAAAACTTGTTGAATTTTTTACCAATTTTCTGTTAAATTTATTTTTTATGAGTGCATTTTGCAATTTTATTTAAAAAAAAATGAAAAACGATTGACTTTAATCTGTCTCTAAATAAAAATTTCAATAAGAAAAAAAATTTACTCAATATTGTTGAATATTAAAAGGGACAGATTGATTTACATATAGTAGGGTGTGATAAATGCAATGAAACAGTATTGATGCAGGCTTAACAGTATGAATTGTTGAATTGCGTGTTAATACTGTATTATTACATTGCGGATTTTAAGAAGTACTATATTAAATTTTGTTCCACTTCCGAAGCTTCTTGAACATTTCTTAGAAAATCAAAAGTATTACAAATTTCTTTTTAAAATAAAATAAAAGTCTGAAATATAGTAATGGCAACTAACAATAATTCTTACTTTAAATTGATTAAGAAAATTGAATTTTTTCCCTTTAAATATTTTGAAAACAAGGAAGTACTAGCTCTATTCCTTTTGTCCTATAAATTTTATTGTAGCTGTATAGGTTAAATCCCTGGGGCTATGATAATAATTGATTCATAATTACACGAAAAATATATAAACTTTTGAACAAATTTTCTGGAATTCAATATTATTTTCCCTGTTTTTTGAAATTTTAAAAATTTATTATTGTAAAAATTTATTAGGTCAAGGTTATATTATTGAATACTGCTTTCCGGAAAATACAAATTCGTAGCTATTTACATATTTTATTATTGAGTAAATAAGGATATTTAAAATTAATTATTTCAATCAATTTAAAAAATTATTAAATTTCAAAAAATTTGTAATAGAAAATTGTATGAAATTTATACTCAGACACGTGTTCTTATATATAAGATATAACTAATAATAATATGTATGAATGATATAGATTTTACACTGAAAAAAAAATCATCTTTAAATTACTAGAAATTGTTTTTGTTCACGTTTCAATTTATTGTGTGATTTTGAATTCTTTTCTGAATTGGCTAAGAAAAATATGAGTAAAAAATAAAGAATAGTTTATATTAGGTATAAAAATCTAACACAAATATGGTATAAATACACTAAAATTGAAAAATGCAATTTTCCTAAAATATTTATTGAACAATATACAAAAATTAATGATTTTATACAAATTATATTCCTCGTTAAGCACGCTAACATACCATATTGCATTATTAATTCAAAGTATGAGAAACTAAAATTACGGTAGAGTAATTTGATGCCAAGAAAATAATTCCAAAGTTGACTATCAAATATTTTCTATACTTTTTTAATTAAATTTCGTTAAAATTTTTTTTCAGTGTATGCTATAAAAATTATGATGAAAGTTTTTAATTTTTGATATTTAAATTTCTTTCGGATCTGACTTTTTTCTGTTAAATAGCGAAAACTTTTCAAAAATATTTCTAATTTTGGTGTGTATATAAGCGAAAATAAAGGAATTAATATCTTTTTTTTTTTATTTCTTAATTTCTAACGCATTAAAAAGCTATTTATAACATTTTGTTTTTGAATTATTTTCATAAATTTTATTTTTTGATACAAAGTATTCTTGTTATTTAATATAATTTCCAAGAAAATTGAAGAAAAGGAAATGTACTTATTAATTTCATTCTGTCTGTCCATTAATCCTTGTGTCTGTGCGCTAGTTTATAAAACTTCTCATTCAATTAATATAAAAAGTTGAAATATCATACAAGAATGGATCTGGAATGGAAGAAAAATTTTTTTTCCTGCTTCCAACTCTTGCAAAATTTCATTTTCCGGTATTATTTTCTCAAATTTCCAAATTTCTGTAAAAATAATAAAGTATAACGGTAAATTTATTTTCATCCAAAAGTATTTTCATGATTCAACTTTCTTATAATTAGAATAGCTTTCGAAACCGGCTGATTGTTTAATACTTGTTTTAATTTTTAATTTCGTCCTAAAAGTATGCAACACAAGTTGAAAATTGTGCTACTTTTCAAACCAATTGTTTAAATCCGAATGATGTGTGATCCGAATTTATTTTCCCCCAAAAACTTTTTCTTGAATCACTTTCTTCTACAATTATTATATAATATCTACGGAATTAAGATAATTTCAGTTTAATAACCTAAAAATAAAATGAAAAATAGGAAAATGTTTTTTTTTTTTAATATTTACGATAAAATAAATGTGTGTGTTTTAGAAAAAAGCATAAAAAAAAAAATTATAATGAATTTTTGAACTTGTATTTTTCTTTTTTTTTTATTTATACTTTTTTATTTTTAAAAGGAAATGTAGGATAAAGCCTACATTATTATATTTTCTAGTTTAGTTGAATAATGATTTTATGATGTTCTGAGTATGAAAGCATGTTGAAAGCAAGAAAAAGAAAGATTATTAAAAAAATATGTAAAAAAAAAAGAAATGTTTTGCTTTTCTCTTTTAATGAACCTATAAAATATGAAGAAAGAATTTTTATATATAACAGTGAGTGAGTGATTAACTTAATTTTGAAATGATCTAGTTCTGTTTTTGTCTTATATTCTCTATTATATAAAGAAATTTATGTACTTGTAACATCATAACAATATTTTCTTCATTAAATTTTTATTTTAGAATATTAATTTTAATTTTTTGTTTTTCTTCAGTTTTTTTTTTTAATTCTGAGTCTTTAATCTATTTAATAAAGTTTATAAATGTCTTGTACATTTTTTTAACAGTGACTTCGAAATTTAGATATTGCATTTTTTTTTTTCCTTCTTCACTCCTAGGAGGAGTATAGGGCTAGCGCATGATATCTATCATGCCCTAGTTTCTATAGTCATAGAGAGTTAGCTAGGTAGGTGACTAGCCTACCGTAGTTTTTATTTATATTAAATATTTCAGTTTATTAATTAATATTTACTGTTTTATTTTTGCTTAGTCTTTAGTATCGAATATTATGAATGTTTGAAAATTACTAGTACGAGTATAATATTTATTAGTATTGCATATTAAGTTATATAATATTGAATATAATTTTTATAGTGACCTGACCGGGGTTTGAACCCGAGACCCTTCGAGATATTGCATTTAATTATGTTATAAATTTTATGAAATTTCTAATTTAATGTGTTATTTTATAAATGTGCGAATATAAATATAGCTTGATTTGACATGTGACTAATTTACGGTATAGATAAGATTTTATAATTTCTTCATGTTATATTTCTTATTTCTCATATCCAGTTATTTTAAAAATGAGCCGAGGTTCAATGACAGCCTAATGCAATTAAAATTTAATAATTAAATTTTAAAAAATTTGATTATAATTTTATAAATTCAAAATGTTCTGATTGATGGCTAAGTGCGTGAATTGTTTATATCGTAGTTGTACCGTAAAATTGCAGTCTCCAGACCAGACTCCACTCCAGAGAGTGTAAATTCGGTAGAAATCTTCTAATGAATTCGGTAGAAATTAGTGCTCCTAAAATTAGCAAGGGAGCATTGCAATATATTGTAATTTCATTTTTTGTACTTTATTCGTATTCTTTTCAATTTCAATTTGATAAAATACGGTTCTTATTTTTATATCATGAAAAAAATACCGTTTTCAATAAATTCCGCTTTTTATCTTCCAACTTAAAAGGGTGTATAAATAATATAAGAGAAGTAGTTCTTTATTTGAAAAGAAGTGCACGATTCAACGAGTTGAGAGAAAATATACAAATTTTAAGGAATTTTTGCATCTTAAACTATTGGTTCTGAGTTTTTCTATAATTAATTAGTGAAAATTTTTTTATTTACCGTGACCACACTCTTTCACAGAGCACTCAAATGATAAATAACTTCAACATTGTATAAAATTTCACTGGAATGTATTTAACAATTATTTTACGATATATAATTTATATTAAAAATTCAATGGCAATAAAATTTTTTTGTGTATAACTACATTAAAAACGGTACAGAAAACGGTATGAATTTTACAAGGTTATTTTCAAGAATATTAATTTTATTATCATTTATCGTTATCGAATGACATAAATCATAATAAAGAAAAAAAATGTCGAAAACAAAAATGTCGAATTTTTATTATTCAAGGAAAAAATTAATGGTCGTCTTATTTTTTGTCAATTGCAATATTTATGAATTTTTTATATAATACAATAAATATAATGTGTATTTGCAATTGGAAACTATAATATATAACGTTTTTTTTTATAAAATAGAGTATATATTTGTAATATGTACTAAATTAGTATGAATGTATGTGTAGTTATTATCATATAAGAATTTCATACAAATAATACCCACATGTATTTCAATATATTTTATTTAATGTTAGAATATAAAATAAAATGTTTAATTATAATCAGAATAAAATATAAATAATTGTATAAGAATAATATATGAATGTGGACAAATAATATATGTATATATTATACGTATTTATATTATATAATGAAAAATATGAAAATTGGATTTAAGTGTTAATAAATATGGAAATGTTGTACGGAATATAAAGAGTGTCAATTAATATACAATTGGAGCAAATAGATAGCAATTTACATATATTAAATTTTGGGCTTCGACTGTCACGCTGACTGCAACATTGACTCCGACAGTGATTCTAACTATGACTAAAATTCTGATTCTGTCATCTACTCTAATTCCGACTTCGATTCAGTCTCAGACTCTAAGTAGTTTACCGGCTATGCCTTCGATATAGACTTGGCCTGCGACACTGATACCATTTTCGACTTCAGATCCGAGTCCCACTCCTACTCCGACTCCTACTCCGACTCTGACTCCGACTCTGATTCTGATTCCGGCTCCAACTCGGATTTCGACAACAATTTCGATTCCCCATTTCTGTCTATGACAAATTTTCAATTTTTTAATTCTGCCATAATGGCAGCTCCGGCCATAATGGCAGCAATGAAAAAACCTTGAAATTTCCACTCAAATTCATTTAATCCTGTTCATATCTATTTAAAATTCGCCTTAAATACAATATTATGAAAATAATAAGGACATACAAGAGACCTTATAAAAATACCTAATCTTTATGAATAAATGCATTTGAATTGTATATACTTTAAATATTGTGTCTACAATAAGTGTACATATACATATTTAAACTTTTGATAAAATAAATAGATTGCAGAAATATTTGACCAAATACAAAAATATGATGATGAAAGCATTAAATATTTTTTTTTTATATTAGAATTAGAATTGTATATGAAAATTATTTATGAATGATGGAAAACTAATAGTTAAAATGTACTAAAGAAAATATTATATTATATTGGGGGTGAATAAATATAGAACAAGGATGCAAAATTTAAATACAAATTTAAAGAAATCCGGTAAAAGTACATACGATGTACCACAAAATATTTTTAAAGAAATATTTTAAATTAAAATTGATATCTTTATGATGACATGAAAGATTTTGAAAATATAAAATGAACTACATTTTATATATAATAATTATGCTATATAAGAGCTATATATCATCCCGTTGTTTGTAGAGGAAAACATATAAAATTTAATTTATAATAATGTAAGGTGGAAAAAATTGAGCAATCGCGATATAATTTTAAAGATTTTAAAAATATGATTAATTGAAATTAATAATATTATTTTTAATAATTCTTTAAATATTCACCCTCTTAAATTTTAAAATAAATTAAAATATTTTATCTTATAATAATTATAATTTTTATTATAAGTGGAAATTATTAACTAATTTACAATATTCTAAATTAAAATGTTATGTAAAAATGAAAATAAAATAAATACTTTGACTCAAATACTGAGAAATTTTAAAATTATTTTTTTACGGTGTAAAATATCCAATAGGTGTGGCTGTAATTGAGTACAGTACTCGTATATTATTTTTTTGGGGTGAAATTTCTATTGTAAAACTACGAATTACTTGTAGTTTTCTTTGAAGCGAATTAATATATGGCGTTTAGTATTAAAACACAAAATTTCTTTTGTTCAGTTTCATACGGAATATAGGTAATTATATTACCTATAAGTTGATCTAAATCCAAAATTGCAATATCATTTTAAAATGAAAAGAAATCGGCTCCATATCTGAGTCTTGTATGTTTTAATAAATTTCCAATATAAAAGAATAAAAATTTTTGATAAATCTATGACATAATTCTATAGGTCTTAACACAAAGTCTCCCACAGTTTTAATTGAAAGTAAAGTTATAATATATAGTATATAGGGATTCACAGTATAAATTTGGGATATATATACAGCAACGTCTCCTGTAAAGTCATTTTTTTCACCAAAAATTTACGATTTTAAGCAAATTGGTTGAAAGCGGAGTTCATAGCAAATTTTTATATAGGAAAATCTAACTCTTTAATTTTGAGTTATTTATATAGAACAAATGATTTTTAAAGGGAGGTTTAAATGACTATAAGTAAGGAAATGATATTAAAAATTTTAGTGACTAATATGGAATTTACTCTATACCGAGGATATATTGCGCAAGAGACTTTTGGAATGTATGAGAATAGCTACAATTTTATTTACAGCGACTAATAACTTCGACTTGAAAATTTATTTTATGAAATTTGCGGCAAAATAAGAAGAACGTTCCAACCCATTAATACATTCCCACATTTTCAAAATTACAATGCACAAAAGTTTTATTCCATATATGCAAAAATATAATTATTAAAATTTGGAAAAATTAAGAAAGGCAAAATTGCTATTTCCTATTCTTTTTTTTTTTTTTGAAAATATCCTTAAATAATTTTTGTACAATAATTATAATTTCTCGTTTCATAATATTAAAAGATTTTTACTCATACAAAAATATTACCATTTTAATTTTATATTAGACTGCAATTAATTATAGAGACTTAAAATATTATTTATTTCCCTTTTATTTTTTTTTTATTTCAAAAATTTTGTTCAAAAATACCCACAATTTGTTTTTTTTTTTTTAATGTTAAATTACTTGTGCTTTGATATTGTCGTTCCCTTTTAATTATAAATTTTGAGGTTATAAATTTTGTTTTCCAAATATTTATAAAATGTATTTTGTAGTTTAAGTAAAAATCTTGAATAAAAATGGACAATGGTTTTGACTCTAATATAAAAATGATACAGTTTCCTTAAAGAATTAATGGAGGAATAGCAAATTTACTTCAATTTTTAGATTTCGTTTGTAAAATAATTTTAAAAAATTTCATAAAATATTTTGTTTAGTGAAACTTTTTACTATATAATTTAATAATTCAAATTAATATTGAATTTATTAATTAATTTAATTTTTTGAAATTTTGTCGAATTTATTTTAATATTTTCAATTATTTTTTTTCATTTATTACATATTGTAATTGTAATTATGCCTTATGTCAAGGTGTCCTAAGCCAACCAGAGTTTGCCGTTTTTAGAAAGCAAATGGCTAAATATTCAAAAATGAAATGGCAAATTTGAGCAAAATGCAGTCAAATTTTTAGAGCAAAAGAGTTATCCAACTCAAAAGATTCAAATTTATTTCAAATTTCTTATTGTTAGTTGTGACATATTCCGAAACTTGATAGAAACCAACAAAAATACGATTAAATATGAAAAAGAAACTGTAAAAAAAAATTATAATAAAAAATATGAGCCGCATTTTTGCTTTCAATTTGGGCCGAATTGGCAACACTGTTGTAACCTATAATTTGTTTTTAACATTAACGTATATAAACGATGCTCTAAGCAAAAGTTCTAAGTTGGTTTAGGTATTCTGTTGGTAGATGTACTAGTTTATATATAAAAATAATAAATCAATATAAATAAGTGCAATAGAAAATTTACAGCTTGGAAGCGGTATTGGAAGTACAAGATCTAATTATCTAACTCAATGCTATGAAATTATTTTTGATTAAACCCCTAAGAAGTAGTTTATAATTCTCGATATCCTACAGTAGATAGTAACAATTTCTTTTTCAACAAATTACCCTAAGATATTTAATTTAACAAAAGTAGTGTAAATGGAATAAAAAAAAAATTTCCTTTCGTTTACTGTGTAATTTTTTTCTTCTAGTATAAAATTTTTCATAAACCACACACACGTATATACACACACTGTGCTCACTTTTATCCTTTTCTATTTTTGTTATTGTTTCAGTTCCACACTTAATAACAGTTTTTCTTTTCTCCATTATAAATTATATGGTGAAGTAATTTTTATGTCTTTGTCTACACTTTATTTAGTTTTTCTTTTGTTTTTAATTTTCCAACTGTTTGGGTTTGTGAGGTTTGTTTAGGGGTTTTCTTTTTCTATATTTTTTATATTTTAATAAATATCATTTTTTTTTTCTTGTTTTCTTTCTAATTTTATATGATTCCCGATTTAGTGTTGTTGTTTTTGAATAATCGTACGGGTATGTTATTGCTTTAACAGAAAATTTACTACATTTGGCTGCAGTTGTGTGATTTGTGTGGTATTGCAAAGAATATCGTCAGATTTAACAGCTAGAAATCTTCAGAATTAGAGTAGTTAAAAAGTTTTCAGAATTAATTTAGAGGAAAGATAAATAATAATTATAAGAAATATACCATTGACAAAAGGCCAGTGAATTTACTTCATTTTCGAATCAGTAAGAGAATAATGTTCAGTTTAATTCCGAGCTTTTCATTTGATGTTAAACCAAAACTTATAAACTATGTAATTACAATAACTATATTCTGTTGTAAACTTTTTAAATATCGCAATAATTCAAATAAAATTCAACGGCAACACTGTATTTTCCTTATACAGTTAATTCCTTTCCTTGTTATTTAGTAGCATTTTTCGTATTTTATTTTTTTTTTGCTTTTATGTTAACTATTTAGAAAAATGTATTTTTCTTTTGCTAAGGAGCAGAAGGTCCTGCTGAATTAAATTATTTCAAGCATATAACAGAACATTAGTAAAAGTTTTAATATAATTTTATACGAAGAAATTTTAAAGAAAAGGATAGGAAGGAAATATTTAGGGAAATTTTTGAAATTATTTTCGTTTTTTTTTTTCTACAAGCTCATAGGATGAAATTTTTTAGCTCTGCCATTTTCGGAGCGAATTTCAAATTCAAGATTTTTATGTATAATATTTGAAGTTTTTTGATTATTTAAAAATTGCTTTTAGATTGTTTTCATATTGATATTATTCAATTGAGAAACTGATGGTCGGTTTGTACAGATTGTAAGTTGGAGGATTGAAAACTTATTATTTTATATTTTCTAGAATTAGAGTTATTTAGTATTTCGGATTAATGATCAAATCAAGCATTTTTTACATATATTTTTGATTTAATTAAAATTCATAATTAATTTTGATGTGTAAACATTTCTTGTTATCGTTTAATGAAAAAAATTGTAGTTTCTTGAATAGTTCTTTCATTTTTTCGTAATTTCATCAAATTACAACTTGATTTTCTCCTTCAAATATGGAACAAGGATCTGCTTTCATTGTGAGACATAAAAATTGTAGCCAGTTACTGTGTTAAATTTCCTTAAAAAGTGAGAATATGAACGATGTTAAGATTGCAGATATTGACAGCATTGCTCTTCGTTATCCAGAGAAAATAAGAAAACGAAATATAAATGGTTTACGTATGTGTCTGTGCAATATTTTTTTATTTATAAAATTTGTAACTCTATCCGATATTGCTCCGATATGTGATCGAATTCCGGTAGTGAAAACGTTTTTAAGGCTTCTATAATTATTTAATCATTTTAGAGGGCAAATAATTAAAGAGGGTAAATAGTAGATTTTAATGTGCTACGATGGGGCACTGCTTCTAAACATAATGGTCTATTATACTCTCCAATCAAATTTTATTAACTATAACAAATATCCTCGAGATCATAATAAATTCGAATACCTTCTGTGAATGTATTTAATAATTTAACAAAAATCTAATTTCGTTAGTAAATATTTACAGCCTTTAACAAATAAAAAAAAAAATTAAAAAAAAAAACATGACCTCATAACTCAATTAAGTCTAGGATAAATATTAAAAATATTTTAGGGTAAAATTCCTTGTATTTAATTGTAATTAAGTTTGGATAGAAAAAATCTTATACCATGAAGTAAAATTTCATTTTTATTCTTTGAATAAAGTCATTTTTATTTGAAATCTTTCATTAAAACACCTTGTTTTTTTTTTTGTGAACATATCCTTTTAATTCATATTTTTTGTCTTAGTTTATTTTGCTAAAAAGAGAACAAATTGTGTACATAAACTCTTTTCTACCTTTTTAAATTTTCTAAAAAGATTTATTACTGCATAATTGTAACTGTAAATATAAGATTTGCATATGCATAGGCGCATAGTAATTATAGGCACTAACGAGTGTATTGTTTTTTTTAAATTCAACTTTAAACTAAAAAATATTTTATTAAAATGTAAGTGTCAAAATACGCTTTAGTTATATCGAATGGAATTAGGTAGTTTTGGATAGTATATTAGGGGTATGGGTAGATGCAGATGTAACATCAAAATATATAGAATTATTTTACACAATATATGCTGGCATATTTTGTTAGTATGAGGCTATGAACCTAATTAAAATATTACAGTTCTTTTACAGCATTATAACACTCAAAAACCCCGAACCGGTTGAAAATAAATGAACGTAACTGCTCCTTACAAGATAGTTGTCACAATAATAAAACACTGGTGCGTTTAGAAGTGATATACATCTAAGAGTTTTACGTAAAAATGTATTTTTCTGAAATAATCCGAAAAGTTTTCAAAATTTGTTTTCAAATCATAAAAAATTTTGTTAAATATTATGTCATGTTTGTCTGGCCTAGTGTAGTCTTGGATAATCTTGATGCAAAACCAAAATGAAAATCGTAAATATTTGATTTCTTGTTTCGATTGTACAAAAATTCGATTTCAAGTACAAATGACACTAAGAACGATTCAAATTATTTTTTTACCAAAAATCTCAATAAAAATTCAAATGTTGCCTAAATTACAAAGTACCCAAATTATTAAGCATGAATAACGTATATAACTGGGTCTTTAATTGTGGTTTTCTTTGATTTACTTGGTAACTAAATTTTATTGTGGACTTTGTAATTTTTTTGTTTTTTTTGTTGTGTTGTTACACTGGTTGTTATTAAAGGTGTAAACTTTGTTTTTTACTTGTTTTTATATTGCATTTTGTTTTTATAGTTTTATTATTGCATACAAAATCCTTGAGAAATGAAATTGTAATAGAAATAACAATTTATTTTTTTTTCTGTCATTAATATTTAAATGTAGATTACAGCAAGGATCTAAGAGGAGAGGATTTTCTTTTATGACATTCCTATTATTATATTTTATATTTTGTTTTATTTTTTATATATAGTTTGAAGCAAATAGGGAGTCTTTTTCTGTTTACAAAACAAAATTAAAAAAATTAAAAAAAATTTAAGCTTAACGAAAGGATTTCGTTTTTATTTTATCCAAATTGCAAATGTTATCCAAGTACATAAATTTTATGCAATTTAGGGTAGTATAAAGTGACCATAGTATTAGAATTTTGCAATAGAAACTCATTTGTGATTCTGAAAAGAGCTCCTATAACTGTACCTTTCGGTATTACTGAAAGTTTACCTTAGATTAGGCATAAATACCTTTTAACATACGAGACTATAGAATGGAATGTAATGTAATTTTTCACTTATGCAATATTTAATAAATAAATTTGTTATTGAAACGTTCCGCTGTTAAAGTGTACTTATTTTAGCTTCAAAATAATTCTTTATTTAGAATTATATTAGACTTATCGGGCCAGATTTAATGTTATCAAGACACGTTTTCGAATACAGTATAAAATGACTAAGTCCCATCAACAAATTTCAATTGCTAACTCATATCGTAAATATTATTATGGAGAATGTTACATTGTCTCTTAGAAGCCGTACAACAGTATATATATCATAAAAAATATATACAAAAAATCTGCATATGATATTGCTTTAAAAAAGAACAATTACACGCAGAATTAAAAATGTTTTAAGCGACATTTTCATTCATACAGAGTTCTCAATTAAATTTTTGTTGTGTTCTTCAAAGACCTCATATTTTAAATGGATTTTAACATATATTTTATTTGATTTTTTTGTAAAATATGTAGTCCATTTACTGCGTCCATTGACTTGTACATGACTAGAAATTTGGAAATTGTAGAAATCTTCTCTAGGCCATGCTGACTTTATAAAATGAATTATGGTCTGTTAAAACTCCAATAATTACGAAATTTAATTAGTATTTTCCATATCATACAATCTTCCAAATAAAATGGGTATGTTAGACATGGGTATGTTTTTTTGTTCTCTATCTGTATGTAATTAACGCACGTTCTCGTATTTATATATTCGAAATATAGATAGCAATTTTATTAAGAAATTAAGGATTATAGTGTGAAAAAATCATAAAATGAAATTATGGAAAACACCAGAAATAAACGTAGTGAAAAAATCCTAGTAAATTTAATATTAAATTAAAAAAAAAAACAAGAAAAAAGATGAAGATAAATTTAAAATTTTCCCCCTTTTTTTTTATTATTATACACAAAAAATTAGAAGGATTTAGAACACAAGGATATTTTGTTAAAAAAAAAAAAATTGTATAACTTCTTGTTGTATGCAATTATTTTTTCCTACTACTACTACTGCACAATAAAACTTTTAATGAATTAAGTACATAACGAAGGATTTTTAATTGTAATCTTTTAATTAAATTAAAAGAAAAAACAAGAGAGAAAGAAAAAAAAAATTATTATTAAATTTTTCTTTTTTTTTTCTTGACGCTCCTTGTTTTTCAGTTCTTGTTTTGTATCTTATTTTTTTATAATAAAAATTAAATTAAATCTTTTATATGCTGTTATTAAATCTCTTATATATTTTATATACTTCTAATATTTCTCTATAATCTCTTTAAGTATAAAGACAAAATGCATAAAAGACAAAATGAAAAAAAAGAAAAACTTTTGAGAAAAATTTTAATTTGGAGAAAATTTCTCTTTTTATAATAATTGTCTTCTGTTTTAGATAAACAACGACAATAAGAGTTAAGAGCTTAATGAAATGAGGAAATAATAAATTGAGTATATATAGACAAGAAAACCTTGAAATAATTGAGTGAAATTTACGATCAGTAAAATTTTATGATAATTATACATTAAATATAAATGAATGTGAGTTATATACATGAGAAATTTCATGGATGATCTTGAAATTTTGAGTATAATTTTAAATTAAACGAATATTATGAGCAGAATTCGATTTCTCTTCTAATTTAGACGACTTTTATTATAATATGAAGCATATTGGGGGATACTTCTACTTTAATATGAGAAATGAAATAAATAATATTGTTTTTATTACTAAGATGTCCGGTAAGGCATTTAGTTTAAATAACAAAAACATAATTAAGACAATGACATAAATACTGCGGTGATAAATTATATTTCATCATTAAAACAAACTGTAATACATTGGAGTTTAAACGCTGACGCATTGACATCCACTTTAGCATATTTTGTTCTTACATTTAGCATACTTGTTCTTCTATCTCTCTTCTTAAAATAATGGGCATTTTTTTTCATTATGGGTATTCGTAAAATTTGTAGACATTTTTTTTTTTATTTTCACCATAAAGAAACAATATAGACGAACAATATAATGTAAATGGGGCAAAATTGTTGAATTATATATTTGGTTCCTCAATCTCTCCAAATAACCAATATTTTTTGCAATTTTTGATGTTACGTAATCAGATTTAATACTCCCTTACGCACATCAAAAAATTCCGAGGAATCCAGTTCTACCCTATTAATCAAATTCTATTTTGATTCATATTAGTTACAGTAATTCTATTGACATGAATTGGAGCACGACTCTGATTCTGATTCGGATAATCTGATAATCTGTCGTTAATTATATTTTTTTTTTGCCTTCTACATTCGAAAAAACTTTCGAACAAATTTAGCTAATTACCTTGAATTTAATATTTTTCAAATTTGATCAGTAGAATTTAATGATCAACAGTTTCGAATTCCCTTTTAAAATCTAAAAATATTGCAAAAATTACTAAATTATTCTCTTTAGCCCTCTTCTAATCATATATAGGACCAAATTTAAAGTCGTTTCACAAAAATGTTTTCCTATGAAACCTCTCTGCTCATCACATAAAATATTTTTTAAATTAAATGTGCATAATTTTAAAAAAATTTTATGATTGAAATTCTTACTTCTATTAATTGAAAAGAGGGTATTTTTGTCATTTTACCCACATTTTCAATATAATACGGAATAATACCTGCAATATAATTATTTGACAAATTTCATACAAAATTTCAATTAGATTTTTTATTTAAAATTCTTAAAATATTCTTTAATTAATTTACAATTAAACTTTCATATTAATATTAAATGGCTTAATACAAAGAACCCATAATTTTCAACGTTTATGATTAATAAATGCATGAAAATGAGATGATCATGTTACAAATTTCGAAAACAATACCTCAAAAAAAAATTACCTAAAAGTATAAACAAGCCTCCTAAAAGTATAAACAGAAATCAAACCTTTTATTTACATTTTGATATTTTTTTGTTTTTTGCCCTAACACAGATTTTAATTTGGTTTGTTTTTTAAGAATTTACTTTTTGAAAAGAAAACTGGACCTAAAATAACTGTAAATTAAAAGAAAAATTTGTTATTTATTAACAAAGACCTATGAAAACAATATTGTATAAAATTAAATTGGGAGTTTTTTCTTTAAAGATTTGTTTATTTTAAACTTTGTATTGTGATAGAGTGAATGAGTTTAGGTCATCATGGTTAATAAATAAGTATAGTTAACTAAAGAATTGCTAAAAATTAGATTTGAGCACGCTATACCCACATGCATTTCAAATAATTTAGAATCCACTGACTTTTTTGCAGTAGTACTAATACAAAAAAAGGGCCGCCTCCCGCGAACACTCAACCGACATACTGGTAATTTCAGTAAATGTCCAATGCTGTGATACAAAGAGACAGTGCTCTAGAAAAATTCCGACCACTAGACTGATATCGCCCCTGTACAAAGCCAATAGAGCTCCTGTTATCGTTATAGTCTTCCTGAGCCAATGCACCTTGGTCATATCGCGTACTTGGTTACTGAGTATTCACAGAGGTTTCTCACATTTTAATTTATAAAATTCTAAAGCATTATCTTTGGTGTCACAAAAGTTACAAAAAGTAAGAGAATGGGTCGGTAATTAATAACTATTTTTATAACTATTACTGATATTATATTACTATTAACACAATTTAATACTACTATAACTGACACGTTTAATGAAATCACGTATTTTATATGCTGAAAAATGCACAATTTTCGTGAATAATTTGTGCGTCTGAAAATTTTATACTTTAATTGAATTTTTTTTACCTTAAAATTAAAAAAAAAAAAAAACCTTTTAATTGCCCAATTTCTCTCCACATAATAAAGGAAGAAAAAGGACAATAAGATAAAGAATAATAAGAAAAACAAAATCAAATTTGTTAAGAATACGAACTGTGCCTAGCGGTAATCAACAAACATTTTAACTTTCTTTTGTTAATTTTTCATTTATTCTTATAAACTCATAATTTATATTGTGATTTTTTTCTTTTTAGTCATTTCTTAATTGAATTACTCGTTTTGAAGGACACATTCAACAGAGAATTGTCCTTTTTAATGTAATTTCATTTTCTTACTGTTGATTTTTATTTTCTTCCTTTTTATCTTTGTTTTACACTTTATTTATGCTCTTTTATTTAATATTTATTATTTCTTTTTGTTTTGTATGTTGTCTTTAGTCCTTCAAAATTAAAATTAAATAAAAACAAGAAAAAATAGAATTGACTATGTCAACTCTGTGATACCCGTGTACAAATTTATTATCCTATGTGCGAATAAACATGCCTTAGCTGAGTATGAGACAGACTACGACTTTAAATTGCCATACTACCATAATAGTTTATGCAAAATTTTAGTACTGTGTTTTAAGTGAAAATGTTTTCCAAGATATGGCCAAACTACTGTTGAAATTGTATGGCTGTTACCAGAAAGAGTCGAGCAATTTCAACGACTTTTATAAAACACATTAGGCCTACTTATATATTTATTTGTGCGAAATTTCAATACCACAGCTTTAATAGTTTCTGACATATAGTCAAATAAATTTTGAAGTTGTATGGCAGCTACCCGAACCAGTACTCCGATCATAACCAATTTATATAGGGTTTTCGCATTTACTATAATATATCATTTGCAAAAAGGTTGATGAACCTAGCTGAAGTAGTTTTTGAGTTATCGTTGGGACAGACAGACAGACAAAGCTGAATCGACTCCGAATTGGACACTGATCAAAAATATACACTTGAGTTTATATCTCAGACTATTATTTCTTAGCGTTACAAACAGTAAGGCAAATTTAGTATACCCTTTGAACATACGTTCGTGCGCGTATAATAAATGGAAAATCATCAGAAAAAAGAAGATTTTCTTTACTGTGTCGTTTTCATATGAAAATTAAAAATTATAAAATAAAAATTGTGATTTTATTATTTGTTATTATAAGTAATCTTAAGTCTTAGATTTAGAACTTAATTTAACAGGCGAGATATTGTGACATTTCGTAAATATTTTTTTGCATTTGTTTTCGATTTTTTGCTTATTGAGTTTTAATTGAAATTGGAGAAGTAAAAATTGTTGAAATTAAATCTTAGTAACATATGTGAATGAATTTGTATTAGATAGTTATGAATTGTGAGAGATTAAAAGTAACCTTTAACAAATATTTCGTATAAATTTTACTTATTGATTGAAAAATTCACTTAATACCTTATTATTCACCTGAGCATGGTGAAGTATATAAATTTCAGATACTAATCTAATTAAGTGTAATTGTCCAAATTGTATCAATTAATTTAATTCTCTAGTAATTCAGAGTGTACGAGATCAATTTAATTTTTAAAAAGTGTGAAACTTATATGAATGAAATTTTTAAATAATTTTCATTTAGAATTTGAAATATACAGTTATCCTCGAATAAATGTCTGATTTTTTAAAATTTTAAAGCATATAAATTAAAAACACACTAATAAAAATCGCATTTAAGGTCTCGATTGACGCAAAAAAGAGGAAAATTTTAAATGTGCTTTAAATACGGATAAAAAAAATTGATACGTTTTTCGCTGCACGAAGACGATGACTGTGTATATATGGCTATGGTTGGACCAAAAATTTTTATTTTTATATGAACTAATTTTTATACGCCAAGGTTCTTTAATACTAGTTGAATTATGCCTTTATTTCAATTCTCTTCAATTGTGTGCTTCTGAAGAAGAATTGCTTAAGATTAATTTAACAGTTAGTCATTGATTCGATTTGAATTTTATTTATGGGTTCGCCATAAATTTTAATCTGAATTTCGTTTAAATTTTGTGTTTCTTAATTAGTTCCGATTTTGTTTATAAAAATTTAAAGAAATGCAATATTTTCTATATAGCTTTATCAAATTTAAATTTTGTACACTTCATTTACTTAAAACAAAATTTTCTAAGAATTTATTTTCTAAATTTTTATTTTTTAAAATTTTATTTTCTTAGTCCGGATTCCTTTGAATATTAAATGGAAAAATATATACAAAATATCATTTAATATGTGAACTAATACAAGCAAGTAAATGTGACAAGCAATTAATCAATTTTGAAAGTCTGTTCACATATTTTTTAATTTAGTATATTTTGTAGACGTAATTTCAAAATCTTAATAAAATCTAAAATATTAATATTATTTAATCATATTATTTTTCATTATCTTTCAATATATTTACTGTAAGGACATTATTATGACTAATTTGTGTTACTGCGAATTTAAGTAAAATTAAAATCCTCTTATAAAATATCATTTATTATACCTTTTAATCAAAGTCCTTTTATGCGTATTTTTTTAATACATTACAATTTCTTTACATGTCATTGCTCCATTATACGAGTATATCATTAAATCTTGACTACTTTAATGCTATAAAAAAAAAACAGTGTTTTCACCTACTGATATTATTTGATCCTTATATAATAATTATTAAAATTTTTATTAAATATTAAATATGATTGTTTTAAGGTGATAATAAATATTTTGAATTAAAATTTAATTTATTGCCATCGCAGATAAATGCAATTAATCTTTAAATAAAATCAGAAAAAAAAAAAAAAAGAAACGCACTTATCATTTTAAATTATGATAAATGACAAGCAATTAATCAATTTTGAAAGTCTGTTCACATATTTAAAATTTGAGTAATTATTATGTACATATAGTTGATTGAAAATATTATTGTACATATAAAATATGAAATACAATTAAACATGTTTAAAATTAATTTTGCTTATAAAGTTGTTAAAAATTATATTTAAGATTAAATTGAAAATATTGAACTTATCACCATCGGATTCTGTATCGAAATTATGACATTATATCTGTACTATGACAACTAGAAAAGAGATATTAAGTTCTAAGTCTATGGCTTATATTTAATGGATTAGTTGAAGATAATTAGGTCTTTAAATTTGAGAATTTTTAGAAGGTTTGGTAGAAGCTGACTCAGTATGAGTATTTCAGTTTAATTAATTAATATTTGAGTTGTGGAGAAATTCTGTTATGTGAATTCGTCTCTTGCTTAATAATCGGAGAAATTTCCCACGAATTTATTATTGATGGAGGAAATATAAAACAAGTTTTTGCTATTTTAATGAATTTCTTTGTGGGATAGCTTTTGAAAAAATATTATTAACATAAACACGTGATTATTTCCGGTATTATCTATTATCTATCTAATAATAGAATTTCTTTTAATTCCTATTTGAAACTGAAAGAGTTTGGAAGGTAATAATCTTTAAAGCAACTACTTGTTGCGTTTTAAAAGGTAAACATTTACTTGCATGATACCCTAATTCTCAAAAATTTTACAATTGGAATTTCATTTTCATAATTCCAATATAGTATTATAATTTTTAGAATGTAAGAAAAAATTGTGTTAAATTTTTTTTTTAAAATTGTTATTGTCATAACATCACATGCTTATAATCACAACATAATGAAAAAGAATAAGCATTTTAAATTAAAAATTAAAGAGGGTACATATATAAAATGTGTCATATGAGAGCTCATGAAGTGTACTTTATTATCAGATATGATATAATTAATATTGACTTGAATTTATTGTATGTTTCATATAAAAACAAAATTATAATATTCTCTGTTATAAACTTTATATTCATATTATGTTGTGTAAGTACTTAAATATGCTTTAAAAAAAGAAAATATACAAATTATAATCATATATAAGTAAGGAATCATGTCATATATCAGGAATAATAAAATAATGAGGATCTTTGAATTTAATAAATATTTACATTTTAATTTTATTAATCAAAAGTGTTAAATGGGATATTAGTCTTTATTTTTTATTAGAAATAATTTTAATGTAAAGGAACTTGCGTTTAAGTACTAGATTTTTAGGATGAAAATCTAAGATATAACAGTTTCAATCGTATTCCTGAATGATGGGGACCGAAACAGTTAAAAAAGAAAATAGAAATTATAGAAAAATATTAATCCTTATCCGCTGTTTTCTCAAAATTTTAAATTATTGCTTTATTTTTTTAAAGTTTTTCATGTGGTGAACACGAAATGCTAACCTAATATTCACTTTGCTACTAATCTATTAAAAATTTTACTTATAATGCTTAAATGGAATAAAAATTTGAGGATCAAATCATCCTGAAAACAAAAGAATTTCTGAATCCTTAAGAAATCCTTATATTAATAATTAATTTTATGTAAGCTAGATTTGAGCACCTCTGACAACTTTGAGAAACCAATTTAAATTTATTTAAAATTTTCTCATAATTTTTGCCATATTTGTATTTAGAGTGGAAAGCTATATTTTATTGGAAATATTTTGGAGCGAAAATTCATATACAAAATAGCTTTCCATTCACAAACTATTTCCAACTTTGTGGGGTGTTATATACACCCAAATAATTAATACTTGCAACATACAATTAATAATATAATTCGATTTGAATTATAAAATTTTTGCGATTTTCAAATTAAAAATCGGAAAAATGAAATCTCTTTATTTTACGTTTAAAAAATAAATGCACCCCTAAAAATATGCAATACTTTCTTTGAATACTTTGTTATGTAGCTCCGTTTTGTGAATTTTGAAAAATTAAAAAGAACACAATACAAGCACCTAGCTATAATTAATGACTAAAATATTTTCTCAAAAAAAAAAAAAAAAAACATTTTCTTTTTTCAGTAAATTTAACACCCTCGCCCTCCCTTAATTTTCAATAATTACTCATTTTTCTCTTTTGCATAAGTTTTCTCTCTTATGTTTTTAATACAAAGAAAAATGAGTAAATTTCTTATGAAAAAAAAAAATATGCTACGTAGGTATTTAATTGTGTACCAATCCTATTCTATTCAAATATATTTGTATAAGTATGTATAACACTTATCTTAAGTATAGATGAAAACGAAATAAAATAGAAAAAAAAAATATTTTTCCTTTTATTATCCTGTCTTTTTTCTTCATACTTATATGGTATAAAAATAAGCGACAAAAATAAACACTTTAAAGGAAAAAGAAATTAAAATAAAAGAAAAAATTGCTATTTATTTTTTTTTCATACCTACAAAAAAAAAAAAACAAAAAAAAAACAAAAATCTTTTGAATAATTTTTGAATGCTGCAGGTCGTATCCTTCTCTTATTTTTTTTTTCTTAAGCAACAAAATATCTTCATATTATTTCTTTAGTTTTATTCTTTCAGTCTTGTCATGTAATTATAATGAGAATTTGACTCAAGTTGAAATTAAGAAAAACATAAGAAAAATATAAGGAAAATTATAAAAGAAAGCAAACATTTTGTTGCAAAAAACAAGAAGAATTCAAAAACAGAAAATAAGAAAAAAGTTCACTTCTCTTAAAGAAAATGAAAAAAAAAAAAATGGCACTGAGTACATAAAAAATCAGAAACAGGCAGTCATTGTACGTGAAGTATGAAGCAAAAAAAAAAAAAAAATATTTTTTAAGAAAATTTATTTATTGACATACCTGTAATAAGTTAAGATTGTCGGCTGCCCTTAAAAACGACATACTGGCCTCCAAACGATTTAAGGAGTCACAAAATTTCATAATCTTTACTCTATTCCAAATATATTGCAAATGACGGACATAAAATTTAGCTGTAAGTAAAATTTAAATTTTAATAAAAAAATTGCAGTCCGACTAATAGTCGAAGCCAAGTAATTTCATGGTTGTTCTAACTGTATTCAAAATGTGGTTAAAATTAGTGTGAAAATCCAATTAAAATTTCTGAAAACTTTTAAACTCTGAGTTTTTTAATTAATAATACTATTATCTCGTTAATTTTCGAAATTTATCTAAAACTATTATAAGTTCAATTTCATTAGATCTTTAGAATATACAAACGCATAAAAATTAATAATAATATTATTATTCAGTTTCAAAAAAAATTTTAAAAGTCACCTATATTACTAACAATACAATATAATCGACAGTATAATATCGATAACCGGAGAAGGTGTTTAAGAAAACATCGAGCATACATTGAAACTGATTAAGACGCTATTTGTAAATATTCAACACATGTGTGTAATTTTGCTTCGAAGCATGGCTAGAATTAATGAATACACATAAAACATGGCTCGAATAAATAATAAAATAAACAAAAATAACATTTTTTGAGTATTCTAACTCAAAAGAAAAATAAAAACACAAACCATTGCTCCTTAATTCAGTATTTGCCAATCGTAAGGGTAATTAAGATATGAAAATATGGGAAATGATAAGCCGTATATTAACGACAGCTATATGACATAATTTTAAGGCAGGTATTGGAATGAAAGTGAAGTAAGAAATAAATCGACATGGCCAGAATAGTTTTCTAATAAGAAGTATAGCACTCAAGGCTCACGAGGCAAGTAAAACAAGAGGCAAAAAATATTATTTGCTATTTTTATTAAAATATAAAAGAAGTTGTTACCAATATAAATTTTATTTTTTATATTAAAGAAAATTTTTTTTTTCTAGAAATTTTTATCGTTTGGCAACTCTATTTTTATTATATTTCGACAAAATGCGTTTTCATTTTAAATATTTCAATTATTTTATGGTTCGTTTGACTAAAATAAGATCTTTATTTATTTTACATATTTTTTTTTTTTCTAAATTTAAAATTTTAATGATTTTTTCGAAAGTCCAACAAACTAGTAGACAAAAAACAAGAGCAAGAAAAAAAAATTAGAAAAACAAAGAACTCTTCAAATTCATTTAATATTCTTTTTATATTTTTTTTTTTCATAATTTTTTTTTTCTAAGTGTATTCATTTAATACACTTATTATTTTCTAAGAAATAAATAAGAGAAGTGAAAGAAAAGAGTATCTTATGGTATGTGAATATAGTCGGGACAAATTTTTTGTTTTTGTTTTTTTTCATTTTTCTTCCACTCAAAGTAGAAGTGGCGATTATTTACATAACTATGAATAGAAAAGAAAATTTATTTTGAATATTAAATGTTTGCACATAACAAATGTGTGTATGTAGTATATATAGAAAAATAAAAGAAAATTGAAGAAAATATGGAAAATATTTATTTTAAAGGTCACTAAATCTTTATAGGAATTAAATTGAATGTAAAAAAGTTAACTAGTTTTTTTTTCTCAAGTAGTTTTAATAAACTTTCTTTTAATAATCTTTCACTTATTAAATTGGTAATTTTTGTTTTCTTTGCTATAGAATTTATTTAAAATTTTTATATAAAGAAAATGTTTAAGGAATTTTTTTTTATACGCATATTATGAATTTTTTTTTTGTCGTGTTTAATTTATGTTGATAAAGAGGTTAAGGTTAGGTCAGTTTATATGTAATTTATATAGATGAGTAAATTATAGATGATGAGTGCAGTTGATTTTCCGCAGTGCGTCTCAATCAAATTCTATTCCTTTTTTATAGTGTATACTTAAATAGATAATATGGAGTTTGCATGTACGAACGCATTTTATATGAATAATTTATAGCATATGAAGATTAGAAATATTTCTGTTTAAATATGAAGAGGTTTTGTCTATAGAATATAAGAGTAATATTGGTATTCGAATAATTTTTCAATAATGTAAAGTATTAAATATGTAAAGAAACCGTATATTAATAGAAAAAAATCGTTGTATCAAAGATATTTTAGATTATAAATTGCAAGAACAGGTTGACAATGTGTCATTATAGACTCATCATTAGTTGGATTATAATTGTGCCTTAAGACTAAATACAAGCATGACGCTTAAAGTGCCTCCCTGACACATATTTTTTCAATAAATTCGAATAATTTTGTGAGAATAAATTCATTACAGTCTTACCGCTGTTGAGACAGAAACTCTCTTGTTTCACGGACCAAAGCCCCACCACATCAATGATAAATGATTTATGTAATTAAAGTATTTTGTCTATTTCTGAATTTTATTTAATTTTTTATTCAATATCTTTGTTTTTATGTTGACATATCACAATGGTACTGTATTCCGGGACCTTGTAAGTTCAGGGACACCCACATTGTAGAGCCCATTCTAATACATTTTTTGTTTGCTGGGTTTATGAGAATACAAATATAATGCTTTTGTATATAGCATAAAAATAATTTAAATTAAATTAAGCATCTTCCGTGAATATTTTTAATTATGTGAAATTTTCCAAAACCCGATAATTTTGGACTAATTTTAGTTTGTTACTCAAATTGACTGTAAACTATTAAATCTTTATATTGTGTCAGAATCTAGTGAGGTTAATTAAAAAAATTCTTGTTATTACAAATATTCCCATATAAATACTCAAGAGTCTACCCATCATTTTATACTGGTATATTAATATTTTCCCATAATTTTTAAAATGTGTCGAACCATTTTTTTTTTTTGAATACGTTTTTCAAGTGATTCTGTTTGATACAACCTTAAAATATGTTCTATCCAACATTGATGTACTTGGATATATTAACATTTATTCTAAATATGCTTAAAATTAATATTTTTTACTTATGTAGTTCAGTTTCAATTTTGAAGACTCTTATTTTGGAAAAAATTTTAATTGATGGCTAAATCATTCAATGAAAGTGTGCTGTTTGTTTCTATCATTGATTTGATTAAATGCATTTTATATTGTATTATATAATACTGTGATACTGTCATGCCATATTCAATTACTGTTATGTTTAATTAATTAATTAGTAATTTTCGACCTCAAGTGTAAATTTGTTTACTTCTTATTAATATTTTAAGGTTTAATTAATTAATTTGTAATTAATGTTCGGTCTCAAATATAAATTGAACTCTCTAAAATTTTGGCATTTTGAGATTTAATTATTATTCATGATAATATCCTTTTTGATATAACGACTAGATAAAAGACTAAATATACTTTATCTTTAAAATTTTAATGAAAAATCAAAAGAAAGATTTATTAGAAAATATTAAAAGTGTTATTAACAATTTTCTCTTCTTTTGTTTTAAATTTTATTTTATACCATAAAATATTTTTCATATACGGTAACTCAAGCTCTAGCAAGTTCAGTGCTCTTTGCTTATATATTAAAAATTAATCATTGTGTTCTAAGATAGACAAACTTGAAATTTAATTTAATTTTTTGCTTTATTTTTGATTATTAAAGTAAAATTTTAATATTAAGGTAATTTTGATCCTTATGTAAAGTCTTAAATTATATTTTATGAGTAGTATTTATTGTATGTATAGTATATGGTATGTATAGTATATACAAATGTAGTTGTATGAAGTTGATTTTTATTATTATTATTTATAATGAATTAATATCCAAAATTTTCCTTTTAAAATTGTTCAGGACATAAGAAAATCATTTTCATTTTAATAACTCTTATGTAGAGAATTTAATAATGATAACCGAAATAAACCTTTTTTTTTTGTATGATTTTGTTGTTTTATTTTGAATTTTATTAAAAAATTATTAAAAAAAAAAGGATATTTAAAATGTTAACATTAAAATGTCTCATATTTTATATTTGAAGGATGGTATAAAATAAGAAGAGAATTAAAAAATATAAAAATCATGTTAAAGAAAACACATAATTTTATTCTCATTAAATTTTTTAAGTACATGTATGTTGTGTACAGCAAAGGTACTCAGACAAAACTTTGATACTTACTTTTTAATATCATACTAAAATTTACTCACCTCTCCCCTTCTCCTCTTCTTGTTAACCAAACTCTCTTTTACATTGTCATTAACTCAGCTAAGTTCATCCATTCTATGTTGTTGTTTTTCTCTTCTGTTTTTATTTCTCTGTAAAAGAGTATAAGAAATGTTATTATTGTGTTGTGTTGTGTTGCATAAAAAAACCAACATAAAATATACATAAGAGTTTTTAAGATGACGATGTTAAATGAGTAAGAAAATAAAGAGTATGTACGATTTTGTGTATATTTATAATAGTATATTATAGTGATTGATGAGAATGTTAGAGTGCATCACTTTTGGCATCACTTTTGGTATCATAAAGAAAACACAAGAGGTTTATATATTTTTTATATAAAAGTAAAACAGGGAAAAATATAAAAATAAAAAAAAAAATTATTATTTATAAGTATTAGATACTCGTGTAATATATGTTCACTTCAATATATGTAGGCTGATTTTCTCCTCTGTATATTAAATGTCTCATAGAAAGTTAAAACTAAATTATAAGGTACTGGTTACATTTTCAACTGTATTGAAAATATGAAAAGCTTTCCTTCATTATTGTAATCGAAATCGTAAGCCCCCGTCTGTGTAGATTTTATTCAATTAATTTCAATCCCATAGTATAACGAGTAATAACAAATTTTAGAGGAAATTCAGGTTTATTACAAATTGTAAATTAAAAATGATGAATGAAAACAATTTTGCATATTGACCAAATATTTTTGTACCAAACAATTTTTCATTATTTCACTTATACTAAATAAATTTCTTTTTTAAATTCTTGTAAAATTTCTTAGAAAATATGTTTTATATATTGAAATTCCAGTCAATTGTGATTTAAAATACAATTTGGAATATTGGGAGGAGAATAAAATTTTCATATAAAATTTCTAATGAAAAAACAATGGTACATTGGAATTTTAATATTAATTTTGATGAAAATATATTATTTATTAATAAAAGGGAAACGTAGCCTTCAAGGTCCAGTTTTGGAATTAAAGTAAGATAAAGAAGATTTCCATTCATTGAAATGATAAATTGAATTTGAATTGATTTGACCGTTGTGACTTTACAATTAATTTTGAAATGAAACAATTAATTTTGGATTGAGAGCTTATTATAGTTCGCAGTTATCAAATGTGAGAATATAAAATTTACTGATATTATGACTATATGAATTGGAATTTCTTGGTATTCTCTCGCATGTATTTGACACCCTATATTTATATAAATGTACATACATAATTCCAACGTTATTATTTATAATGTTTATGCAAATCCTTGCACATGTTAAAAATCTTACCTCTTCTTAAAAATTTTCTTATAATAATTTTTTTCTTTGTTTTTGAATAATTTATTTTCTAAGTAAATTAAATGAATGATTGTTTATGGTTTGGAAAATTTTAATGGTCTTCTCTTGTTACTTATATTCATCTAATATACGTACAATTATACTTACATAAATGTATGTACAAAATATTATTACTCATGTACATAAAATATGTTATTCAAAAGAGTAATTTTATATAAAGAAATTGTCTTCATTATCAAAAAATGGAAACATTGTACATAAATTAAGTGTTATTGAAAATGAATATAGAGTAACTAAGTACTTGCACACTTATGTATTTACATAAAATTCATGTGCAATTTTTGTTATTTATAATTTATTATGGGATATTCTGAGAGCTTAGTTATATATATTTTAATTTTATATTTAAAAATCAGTGTTAATGTAAAATTAAATCTAAAATTGAATCTAAAAGTTGATCCTCATGTAGAATTAAATTACTTATTTGAGAAATAACAACAACCGTAAATATCTATGTTCAATGAGGTATGATTTGTGTTGAAGGATTTATTCGCCTGCGAGAGAGTAGTCTTATATGTCACGAATCGTTAAAACCAAATTACAATTCTGAAAACTAAATTAATTGCTAGAACACAACAATTTGAAAGAAATCAGTTCAGAATTTTTGATTTTTAAAGTATGAAGCTTTAAGTCATTGAAACATTAAATGTAATAATTTAAGCTAAAAGCAAGTAAGGTTTAAAATTCACATCACAAAACTTTTCTTAAATTTTTATGAGATCATCATGTTTTATGGGTTTACTGTTGAATACGAACGTATTTTTTCATAATTTAAAGGTAAATTTTATAGAGAATCCCCCATAAATATGTAATATACTTAATTATTTTTTATATGAATGCTTGTTAATTTATTTATATATGCATAAGTATATATAAAATATTGTTTTCTTACTTTTAACCTTAAAGAGGACGTGCTCTTCATTTAATTATTATTATTTATTTTTATATATGTATGTACCATAGATGTATAATGATATGAGCTATTGATAGTGTTGAGTTCAATGAATTCATCCTGATTTTCATTTTTATTAAAATATTTTTTATACCTTTTGTAAGAAGTTGAATTAAAGTTTTAAGGGAATTAAGGTATAAATTTTCTGACCTATGTGTAGTACATATATTTTATGAAAACAAATTAGTTTTACTTTACTTTATAATAAATATTAGATATAAAAAGTTTTTAAAAAACATTAACTTAATAAATTTAATAAATTTTAAGGATTAATTAGTACAATGAATTTAAAATTGATTAAAGTAATTTTAGTTTTAAATATTATTAAAATTTTAATGGATTTTAATTTGAATTTGCTTAAATTTAATTGAATTACGAAAATTATAGTAAAAATTTTATTGTATAGATAAGATCATCATCATCATCATCTTTTGGCGCTACAGCCTGGGGTAGGCTTTGGCCTTCTGCACGATTTGCCTCCAAGTAGTTCTATCTTGCGCTGCTGCTTTCCAATTGTCTATTCTCAGCGTTTGAACGTCATTTTCTACGTTGTCAAGCCATCTTGTTCTTGGTCTTCCTCTTGCTCGATTGAGGTACGGCCGGCTGTTAAATATTTTGTATTGCGCTCTATCACTGCTCATTCGCGCCACATGTCCTGCCCACCGTAGTCTCTGCGATTTTATAAATCTAACGATGTCTTCACCTTCTATTAGCTGCTCTAACTCATCATTACTTCGCCTTTCGTATTCACCATTTTCTAATCTTCTGGCTTTAAAAATTTTTCTTAATATTTTTCTTTCAAATATGCGCAGGCTCTGCATATCACTATTTGTCATTGACCATGTTTCACTGCTATATGTTACGACAGGACGTATAATTGTTTTATATATAATTAGCTTCGTGTGTCGTGATATTATGTTTGAATGTAATAGTTTTTTGTTTGCGTGATAGCTTCTATTACCTGCTTGAATTCTGTCGTTTATCGTATAGTGCATATTATTGTCATTGCGAATTATAGTTCCCAGGTAGTTAAAACTTGTAACATTTTCGAAATTGTATTCGCCGATGGTTATATTTTGCAGCTGTTGCCTTGGTGCCCTAGACATTTCCAAATACTTGGTTTTGGCTTCGTTAATTTTAAGACCAACTTTTGATGTTTCTTTTTCAATAGCTATAAAAGTTTCGCATATTGCACTGACACTTCTTCCAATTATAACTATATCATCTGCATATGCCAATATTTGCATTCATTATTATATTTCCAGTCATTATATCGTATTCATCATTTTGTTGGATTTCTTGTGGTATGTTCAATAATTCTTTGAAATACTCAACCCAACGCGACATTACCCCATTTTCGTCCGATATCATGTTGCCCGCCTTATCCTTGCAAACATTTAACCTTGGCTGATACCCATTTGTAATTTTCTTTACATTCCTATAAAATTTTCTTATATCGTTTCTGTTGTGCTCTTCTTGAATATTTTGAATTTTACTTTGTAGCATTTGTTTTTTCTTTTTCCTGCATATTTTAGTAGCGAGGATTCTTTTTTGTTTGTATTGTTCTCTATTTGCTCTAGTATTCCTTTGTAACACTTTCTTCCTTGCCTCGTTTTTAGTTTCGATTGCCGCCTTGCATTCTATATCAAACCACTCGCTATTGCGTTGTGATGGTATTTTATGTATAGATAAGATGAATTTAAAAATTTTAATTAATTTAATTTAAAAATTCTATTTTATATAAATTATTAATTGTAATAATTAAGTTAATTTTAAACTACTTAAAAGCTAATATTCATAATTCGTAAAATTATGTTACTTTTCATTCATTTAATAGATTGTTTAACATTGAAAATTTAAGGAAAAATTAGAATTTAATTAAATTAAAATTTTAAGATATTATTTAAAGTCAATTAAAAAAAACAGATACAGAGCCATCCTAGGCTGCATATTTTAATATATAGTTGAACATACTCCCGAAATTTTGAATTAAATTAAAGAAAAACAAAAATATATGAATATACAACTTGTGGTACCTTAATTTTCCTAATTCAAAATTTTCTTTAAAAGAAAACGGAGTTTTAAGATGAAATCATTTGAATTTCTAATTTTTTTATTGAATTAAGGTACTTTAAAATAGCTATATAAAAATTTCTCTACGAATATCCTCAATTATATTAAATTATATTCTTCATTATTCTATAAAAATCTTTAAAAATTGCAAATTATACGTGACTATAACATTAAAAATGAAATGAAAATCACTCAAATTTAGACTCAAAATGAACAAAAATTATTTTTTCCTCTGAAATTTTTATTTTATTTTGTACTTTTTTTTTGTGATTTTCTTGTAATATAAAAATAATATCACATCACTAATTCAAATATTCTCAAGTGTAAAATACCACAATGGAATTAGAAGTCATCACGAGTAATATAGGAATAAAAAACAACAAAAATAAAAAATTAATAAAAATATAAAGGAGCCATAAGTAAAAATTATATTCAGTCTAACATATAAGCTACTTAAAATATTTTATTAAATTTTAAATTCAGTAAACATCTTTTCTAATATATTGAAAAATTTTTATGAAAAAATTGCATACTTTTAGGTGATCAAATTATAAACTAATTAACTTCTGTAACGTATTATTACATTTTAAATGAAATAGGAAATGATAATAATATCGTAATTGTTTCAGAAAATATTTTTTATAGTTTTGGCCCTTGTCTAGAAATTATGGTCGGTAAGAACTACAGTCCCCAAATAAGGACGATATCCTTAATTTAGAAACGAATCTTAAATTGTAAATTAATTTGAAATTATGTTTAGTATTTTAATTTAATTGAAAATTACTTTTTGTTCTAGTTCCTTCCCGAAGTAAAATGGTGCAAGGATATATACATTTTCAACTGAGTATAATCTAAATCAGGAATATTACAAAAAAAATTATTGGAATTATTTTTAATATTTTGCATGCTGTTTCAAGAATTTCGAAACAGAAACGTGTAATGTTTTTTCATACGTTATCGGTAGGTCTGTTGAATTAGTGTAAAGAGACCCCTCCTCTTAGTACTACTCGCAGTATACTATTATTAATACTACTGTTACCACTGCTAAGACAACTGCTACTACTTCTATTATTATTATACCATACTACTACTACTTATTTTATTACTACTACTAAAGCTACTACTAAGACTACTACTACTATTTTTACTTCAATTATTAATTAGTATTGATGATTAATACTGTGTCTAGTACTACTTCTACTATTACAGCTGCTACTATAACTACCTAAGCTTCTACTATCCTTATTAAAATAACTTCGTATTTCGAGCTCAATCCGTGCTCAAAATACGGATAACAATATAGGAACTTTATCGCCACTAAAACCATAAAATATTTGCCTTAAATTCATATTCAAAATATACTGTTCATTACACTAAAGTTGGCAAATATTCATTCAAAGTGTGTAGGTGTTTGTATATAGTATACTGTAATAATAAATTTTATATTTCATATGAAATTTTTTTCTGTTTTTTTTTTGTTTTTTTTGTTTTTGAAATGTACCTATTACCACATTACTGACATCAAACCGTCAAGAGCATGTTTTCAATCCCAGAAGTGGTAAATGTGGAATAAAATTAAAATATAAAAAAAAAATAATAAACGAGCCGACGTATGAACGTTTTTTATCAAAAGAGTTTCATTAGCATTTTTAATATACTTTTATAAGGTTTCAGTATATTTATGCGGTTTTATTATATTCCCGGCATAATCTCAAGTATAAGAAATTTAGTATCGATTTAGGGTTTAGAGGTTATTAATTTTAAGAGTGTGTGTACTCTATACTTATAAAATGCAATTTTGTGCTCTTTGTCATGTCTGTTTCAAAATGAAAAAAAAAAGAGCGTGATATTAAGAGAAAATTTTCTTATTTCGTCTTCCTTATGAACTTTATTATTTTTAAATAAATATCCTTAGAGAATGTTTTTTTTTTTTTTTTTTGAATATTTATAAAATTTGAGTTGATGGATTTTCATAATAATATTTTTTTAAGATGATATGGAAAAAAATATTTTAGTGTTTTGTGATGTATGTTGTACAGGACAGTATTAAAAAGAATAAGTACTGTGAGATTTTGATGTTTCATAAATTTTTTTATCGTTTTTTTCTTATATATTTTGTGTAACAAATTCAGATTGAGTGTATTCATTAAAGATTTCCCACAAAAATACTTTTGAGTAAAATTTTTTCTGTTTTTCCAAAAAAATTTTTGAAAAAAATATGCTAGTTAGTTTCACTATGTTCGGCACATAATGTGTCCTGCACGGCTACTCGAATCTTCCATGTGTGTCAAAGTTTCATTTAAAGTTTATTAATTATTAAAGAATATGTTTTTAGTACAACACAATTATTTTTTTGTACTTACTCTCTCTGAAGAGCGGTTAACTCTCAAAATTCCATTTTTGGGTCGCCTACATCTGCGATTTAAATGTTCTGTGGAATTTAAGGCTTTCTAATGATTAACTATAAAAGACAAAATAATTTACCGTAATATTGTCCTCCTATCCAAAAGTTTAAGGGAGTATATGCTGAATTAATTCAATTATAACCTTAAAAATTCTCATAAATTTACGGAAAGTTTTTTAATTTTATGCAAAATAAGAGAATACGAGAATTATTTTAATATTACCCGCTATTTTTAAAACGTAGTACGAAGGCACTGCAAATACGCATTAAATTTTAGATTTGAGCTCTTAAAGAGAAATGGGATATTTTACAAAATATTGGTTTAATGGACTGTATATTTTTTTGTTAGAATTTTTCCCGAAAGCAATTGACATTAAGTTGAAGAAATTATCCTTTATAAAATATGTTATATGAAAAATCTACGCTCCACTCTCTTTGACAATGTGAACTGATGCTTTACAATTTGTAATTGAGGGAAATTTAGCCGAACTATAAATAAAATGTCCTAAAATAGCTACAAGCCCTGCAAAATATTGTTTAAAATTTCTATATTTTTGAACTTTTTTGCATTAGTCTACTTTAAATTTTAATAGAAATAGACTCACATTTTCTTTTCAATTTACAAAACAACAAAACTTTTTGATTTCGAAATAAATTTTGAAATTTTCTGAATTGCTTTGATTTTTGAATGTATTCTTTAAAAATTTTTTAATTATAATTTTATGTATGTATAATAAATAATTAGAATAACTATAGAAAAATATTTTTTTTCTAAAACCAAAAATTTTGCTTTGAATTAAAAATTCCTATATATATATATATATAGGAAAATAAACCAAAAAAAAAACCGAAAGTAGAACAAAGTCTGTGACAAAATCTTTATATTTAATTGCAATCAACCACATAATTATTATTGAAAACAGTAAAACTGAAGTGAAAATCAACAAATTTTAAATGAGAAAATCCTTCAAAAAACGGAAGGAAACAAAAGATTTTATAATTACATTTTGGAATTGATGTCATTAAGGACTAAAACATTAAAAATGAGTAAAATAAAATGACTGCGACTATAAAATTAAAATTTTTTGTTGGTGTTATTGTGAATTTTTCTTTTCACTTGAATTTCTTTTGAAAGAATTTTTTTTTTTTTTATTTATATAAAAAATTTATTTTTTATTTTGTATAAAAAATAAAGTTAAATTAAAAAAAAAAGTACCCATACACCTTTGGTTTTTTATTTTTTAATGTCTCTGTTGTTTGTGGTTTTAATTTAGAAGTGTGCTTTTTGTGTGTTATTTTTAGTTGAAAAAGAAATTTCATAGTATTTAAAATTTAATGAAATACTTCGAGACCATGATATATTTTTCATAATGTAGTCTGGAATCTGAAAAAAATAATTTATGTAAATATTTTTTAAATAGTATAATGAATTTGTTAATCCAACTATAATACATATTGGGAATTACGTATAATATTGCAAAAAATGGGTATGAAATTTAAGATAAGAAGGAAAATTCGCAAATCTTTTAGGGAAGATCAATAATTCCAAAAAATTAAGTGTAATTTAAAAAAAATTAATGTTTGTAATTTAAAACAAAATTCATAATATTTAATGCTTATTAATTAGAAGCAAATCTAATTTTACTAAAAAAATCTAAAAAAAAATTTCATAGTTCGTTTAAGAGCAAGCCTATAAACATAAGAACTTTATGTATATAGGCTATTGATATCTATCAGGAATGCCGGACATTTGCAAATAACATATTCTGATATATGTCCTCGATTGTGACGGTCCCAACAAATTTTTGTGGAGTTAATCGTGAATATTACGGATATTTTTTCCATCTCACTCTATTCTGTGAGCTGGTTCAATATAGAATGTTTATATCTATTCGGTTATTTATCTTAATAATATTATTTCAACCTATTCTCATTCGTATACGACCAGAATATGCAATATTGCAGAATATCCTTGCAATATTGCTAGTACGAGTGTTCATAATTTCGAATTGGAAACTATCGTATTCTTTTCCTTAACCAGTATAATTGCTGTCAACTCCAGCGGAGAGCAGAGAGTTTGAGTCCTCAGAGTGAGGGCACTACTATATAATATAAGAAATATAATTTATACCCATTTCGATACTATATAAGAAAATTTAATTTATACCTATGACAAAGAAAATTTTCCCCATTCAAACATTCGTTCATATAAACAGCGTATCAATGTTAACTGATTTCAATCTATGCCAATTTACTAGCTCTCAAACAAATAATTAGCCAAAATATACTAAGTAGTTTGGTCATACACTGAGTTCTATTGTACATATTTATGTTTGAATCTTATAGTTGACTGGAAATTTTAATTCAGAATTCTTTTTTACAGTTATTTTTGTTTTAAATACTTTATACCACAATTGAAATTCTCAACATAAAAAAGAAAAACCAAAATTTACTCTAAAAAAAAAGTTCCTGTTCACGATAAAAATATAAATTTAAATAAAATTTGAACAACATATATACCGGCCCTACATACATATATCCTTATACAACATAATATAATAATGTATGTATATGTTACGGTATATAATTAAATTTGTTTTACCGTTATAAAAGAAATTATATTAGCCTAATTTTAGGTGAAAATTTTCCATTTCAAATTATGATGCTAAAAATACAATGACAATAATTTTTTTTTTTTTTTTTTCATTTTATAACTATTAAGTATTTATATAAGAAAAAAAAATTTCTCCATGAAATAAAAATTTTTTAATGTTATAAAATGAATAAGGGAGATTTGAAGAGAGGGAAGAGAGAAGGTGGGGGGGGGGGGGGCGAAAAAAAAGAGTTAAAAGAAAATATTAGAATATAGAAAGAAGGTGATAAAGTGTTGTGGTGTGAAGGTACGTGTAATGTATGATTAGAAGACGTGAGCGACGAAGAGCGTTTATTCGTTTTATTTTTTCCGGAATGGTGATAAAAAATAAAGATGTAAATGTAATATTTTTGTTAAAGGACTCTATGTGCTTACATATTTTACCATTTTGCTTTACCACCCATTTTAATAACCAGTTATAATATGCAGGTCGTCTTTTTTTTCATTTATATTTTCACTTCTCTTTTAACTTGGTATTTTTTACTTGGTATATATAAAAATTCACCCATTAAATTTTAATCGTTAAAAACAAATCTCTGAAGCAATAAAATGGCATAAATTTATGCTGGCTGGTTAAATTTTTTTTTTTTTTAATATTTTTGTTAATTTATTCGTTAGTCCTTTTTTTTCCCCTTTGTGTTTTGATTTTTTTTTTGTGTTTTGTATGAAAGTGTTGGAAAATATTTTTTAAAATGAGTTTTGTTTTTCTTCTCCTTTCTTTATTTATATTATTTTATTTTAAATTATGTGCATGAATTGATTGCTTACAAAATGATCCTGTCGTATGTCAAAAATTTGTATAATAAGATATTTAATTTTTAATAATTTTTAAGAGGAATTGGGAACATATCGAGATAGAGGGTGGTGTTTATTACTAATTGTTATGAAAGTTTATTATTTTTGCTAATGCGAATATATTTTTAACTGTAATAATTCAAAATATGACAGTTTTGTTCAGTAAAATTACGTTCTTATAATATTATCGTAAAATTACTCTAATCAAAAACTTAAATTTGGGTAGAAGAAAATTAGAGTTCCATATATTAAAATTACCTCATTTTTTATGATATTTTGAGTTATAACAGTATTATCTTATAGGTGTGATATCAAAAATTTTTTTTTACCAATTCTGTTTAATGCATACATACCTATATTATTATGTAGGTTATACTTTTTTAGCAGTTCTAATAATTGTATAAAATGTTTAATAATTGTGAATATATGAGAAAGTAAAATAATAAAAAGACTTAGTCATTTGTGTTAGAGAAGGATGTAAAATAAAAATATAAACAAGCATTTTGGATGAATTTTTGGATGAACATTTGGATTTATTTTTGAACTAAATATTTTGAAAATTAAAATTAATAATATTTTGGTATACTTTTAAAAATTTTTTGTAATTTTGTATATCAATTGAAAATTTAGTTAGTCTTAAATTTTTGATATTATTTTAATGAGAGATTTCCTATTTTAGCTTATGTTAAACTCGTATATGCTAAAAATTTATGTTAAAGCTGAATTAAATTTTTAAATTGCATTATACTTTATACACAAATATTGAATGTAGTGTAGTAACTAAACTAACTACATACATTCAATGTTATACTGACATTTTTTATTACATAATTACATTTAACAACATTATACATTTAATATTATGAGAAGTAAATTTTCACGTATGATGTAGATTAAATATCGTAAAGTAAAACTGGTAATGTTTGTGGTGCAAATGCTGAATAGTACAGAAAGGAACATTATGGTTTTAGTGAGTTTTATAATGACTAAGAACAATACACAAATATAATATGAAGCCGACTTGAAAATATCGTAGAAGAAATGAAAACTCTCACAAGAACAAGTTTTTCATGACATTTCTTTAAATAGAGTATGATTTTGTTTATGTTATTATCTTTAAACGAGCTAAATACAAATACAATTAAATGATAATCTACTACAATTTATTACAGTCGATTGTTCCTATTAAAACTTCCTAGACTGCCAGTGTGAAGAATTTTTTTAACACTCTGTACTAAAACTTTTATATATATATTATTATTTTCTCTCTTTTTTATTATTTTTTACTACTTCATTTTGTTATTTATTTTCGTTGTTCGTATGATCGCATGACGACGGTAACACAATAAAGAAAAAAAAAAAGAAAGAGTGAAAAACCGGAAATTTTTTTTTCCCATTTTTCACCTTTTTATTATTCTTATTTTGCTTACTTTATTTTGATTGTATTCTTTATTCTCTTGTTTTTGTTGTTATTTGGATGCAAAAGCAGAGAGAGAGAGAGAGAGAAAGAGAGAGAAATTGAGAAAGGAAGTTTGAAAAAATAAAAATGAAAAAATCCTTCATCGCATATTTTTGTTTTTTTTTCCGTTCATTTTTTCTTTTTTGGGGTAAAAGATGAGTTCATTCGGCATACATTAAAGGTCGTTTTTTTTTTGTACGTTTATTGCTTTTACTGCCTGTTCTTTAACGGCAATTCTAATAACTGTATTATAATTATAAGTGTATAGAATTATTTTTTTTTTGTGTATAACAGTTTATGACGTATTGCAGAGAAGAGGGAAGAGAGACAATTTTAGAAGAAGAGAAAAACAGATTGTTTTTTTTTTTTAAGAGAAAGAAGAATTTCTTTTTATTTCATTTAGACATAAAAATTATTTAGCAAAGGCACATCAAAAAAAAAGGAGAAAAGAAAAAATCAAAATAAAAGAAAAAAATTTTTCCCGTTACTCCCGTTTTTTTTTTGTTTGTGATTTGTTTTTTCTGTTTTGGTCTTCATTTATTTTTGTTGTTTTTGGTAAGAAAACAGTTAAAATGACTCACTTAAAATTTTAGAACTGTTATTTTTTTTTTGTTATTACTTAAAGGTTTTTGTTTTTCAGTTTTTTGTTTGCCGTTGTTGTTATTCATTTTTTGTTTGTAAAAGTCCGGAAATTGAATTTTGTTCTTGAGTGCATTTTATTATTAAATCTTATTCTCTTATTATGATTGTATTAGTTAGACGAAAATTTCGAAGAAAAAATGCAAAAAAAAAAAAACAATAAAATAATGACAGGGAAAAAGGATAAGAATTTATTATAAAATTTTTATGAATAAATTTTTTTCTTAACAAATCGTAAGAAATCGCAAGAAATAAGAAAATAATTCAAAAAACAAAAGGAAAATCTAAGTATAAATGTTAAATTTTTTAATAATTTTTAGTACACATACCTGTTTACAGTCCAAACCATATAGACAAGTTCAATGAGAATTGCAATTTAATAAATTTTAATTTTTAAATGGAATTACGTTCAAGTATTTAATACGAGTATAAAATCACCCTGTTAGGTTTATATTCTCAAATTTGCGACAAACTATGAATCTATGTAAAACAAAAATACTGCGTTTTCCTAATGGCACCTTAGATTTGTTCATTCGAATATTTGAAAAACGGTTTTTAAAAATCTATGTAGATTCTATCACAATTTACAAATTACACAATTTTTGAAAATATGCACAGTTAGTGTTGTGAACACATTTCGAATATTCACATGGAAAAGGCTTTCTTTAACTCATACAATAGAAATGAACCCAGTGCCATCTCAATAACTTTAAGATTAAGTTTTAAATTCACACAGTCAGCTCGAAATTTGTTCAAACTGAACATTTCAATTTAAAGATTTCCACCTGAAGCATTTTTCTACATTTTCATATTAGCTCATGAGTCTATATCATGTTATTTCATGTTATTTGCACCGCCTTTCGCGCCTCTCTGAAATTTCTTGTAATTTTCTTTTTCTACAACAAAATTGGCCAGACTGTACTATTCAGAATTTATACTAATGCACGACTACCTGTTAAAGATAATTATTGATAAAAAAGAAAAAGAAATAAACCAGAAAATAATTTGTATAGCCTACCTTTAGGCAGCACAATACAAACAAGGACAATCGTAAAATTTAAAATGTTTTCTTTTTCTTTTGTTGTTATTTTGGGATTTTTGTTTTTTTTTAAATAAATTTATGATTTAATAATAATTTGACATTTTTTTTTCTTTATCTGACTTAAATGGCATTTTAATGAGTAAAGCAGAAGATCCATTATAACGTATATTTTTATATGCGGCGTTAAAGTTTCTTTATTCTTTTGCTTTTGAAAACGATTTTCAAAAGGGTAGGAAGGCATTAAATTTAAAAGCTATTCTTTTTTAACTTTCTTTGACACTTTTTCTCTTTATTTACAATAAATTTCTTTTAATTTTGTATTTGAAACATTTTTAACAATTTATTTTTTGAACATTCTTTTTTTTTTATTTCAACAAATTTTTAAATTAATATTTTATAAAAATTGGGTCGCTTTTTGAAATTTATTTCAAAAATTTATTGAGTAATTTATAAAGAGATTTTTGTTATATTTTGTAGATAAATATAATCTTGTTAAAAATTCTGCATCCTTTCGTATCTATATAGCTTGTTGTAGCTCATCAAAAGTCGATTGGATTTTATTTACATAATGGAAAAAAGCTGTTAAGAACTTTTAAGTTTTAAGTTGAAATTTGAGATTTTAATGAATGTCAAAGATTTTGTCACTAATGCTCAACTTACTAAATGGGGCCTCATGACATGCTCATTATGGCTCAATATACCAAATGGGGCCAATCAATTTTTGATTTAAGTTCTAAATTTTATAAAATGTTAAAAGATCTTCAAAATCGAGCTATTTTAGCATTAAGAACTAAAAATAATAAGACATAAAAGTTTAATGGAAAAACTTAAAAATTAACACATTCTTCGAGAAATTAAGGTTCAGAAACTAAACCTTAACTAGTGCCTTATTCAATATTATAAAGCAGTTTATTAGAATTTGTTAAATATTTGTTTCCGAGGTCAAACGCTCGGAAAACATTAAATTTTTAATTGCTCTTTACCATATTTCTTATATCACAGAATTTGATTAGTCTCTTTCGAGGTAAGTAACTAAAAATTTATGTATATGCTCTCTGAACTAAATTTTATTCCAAATTATTGTTGTTTTAATTTCATATCTTCCCTGTTTCGTATAAGCACATATTATTTCTATATATTTTAAGTACAGAACTCATGTACCTATGGTTAGTTATTTAATCATAAATTATTTTTACCGACCGTATTGTGTAAACAATAGGTAGGTTATGTGATGGCAACAAATTTTGCATATCGAGTTTTCGGTGGGAACGTACTTCTCCATAGTAGGGAAGTGTAAATAAACTATTTTTAGCAACCTGTCGGTCTGTCGGTCTGTCGGTCTGTCGGTCTGTCGGTCTGTGTGTGCACGCGTGTATCTCAAGTTCGGCTGAACCGATTTTGATGAAATTTTATATGTAAGTTTGTTTCCACCATGGCACGGATCGATCAACTTTTGGTATATATCAGGCCTCGGGAACTGCACTTTTTAGCGGGCCGATTTTACATTTCTCACCATTTTGAAGAAAGTATTCAACCGATTTACTTGAAATTTCATATATAAGCTTTGCTCGATCATACGCAAAAATTCCTAACTTTTGGAAGAAATCAGGCATCAGCAACGGGGCGTTTACTACGGGCCAAATATACATTTTTGTGTATATAAAGAGAAATAATCAACCGATTTCATTGAAATTTAATACATGAATTCCTCGTATTAAAACAATGAACATGTAAATTTTTTGGAAAGATCAGGCATCGGCAACTAGACGTTTACTACGGGCCAAACATACACTTTTGTGTATATAAAGAGAAATAATCAACCGATTTCATTGAAATTTAATATATGAATTCCTCATATTAAACCAATGAACATATAACTTTTTTGGAAAGATCAGGGCTCGAGAACTGATTTGCGGGCCGATTTTACATTTTTCACCATATCCACAGAACAAATTTATGGAATTTCTTGAAATTTGATATTTGAGTTCTGGTTGTTACCGAAACTAACTGGCGAGCATTTCAGGGAATTCGGGTAGCACAAAGCAAAACTCTACTAAGAGCCAAATTTACATTTTTCTAAGTATGTTAACTATAAGCTTACTAATGTCCTAAAAATTGGAACGAAGTATTTAACAGACATTTTTATAATATTCTGTAACACTTTCATTTAACTAGACAATACACAATGCGGTCGGTTATGTGCTGACCACATCAGATTTTTTCAATTGTTATTTAAAAATTTTTTTTTGATAATTTTTAACAAATTTCTATGTTATTGACCTTTTCTATTTACCATATTATTTGTAAAATCAAATTGGTTTTTAATATATTTCAAGTACATGTTAAAAGGAATGAGAATATTTAAAGTAGATTTTCAATTGATTTTGTCTGTACACTAATTACAGAGTAGTTTGTTGCCATTTTAAATATAGACTAAGTATTTTAATAAGTTTTTAAGTATTTATTTAAATTTTTAAAGAAAATTTTTAAAGAAACAAAAAACGTGTGATTATCTCACCTGACTCTCTAATATTCTTAAGTATATACTTAAGTAATTATGGGTTTAATTAACTGATAATTAAAGTTTACTTAATAAATTTTAAGATTATATGAAAGGAAAATTTTAAAATATTTTGTGCTGAAAATTTTTAATTTTAAAACATAAGTAGTTCTAACTGCATTATTCTTTAGCTAGGCTTAAATGATTCAAAAATTAATCCAAAATAAAAATTAAATAGCACAACTTCATTAAATAATTATCTGATTTTTCTGACTTGATACGGAAAATATCCGCAGATTAGATTTGGCATAAAATAAAAAATTGCTATATACAATTTTAAGTGTGAAATTATTTAAAAATGGCTATATAATAAATTAATAAAACTCACATGATTAACTCTATATTTAATTTGTCAAATTTATAGTAAAAAAAAATTAAAAATTATCAGTATTTTTTGGGTATTATTAAAGGCTTTAATTTCTAATTTTCTATTAATTCCGGTGTACTTTGAAATTTACTTTGTATCCAAATACAATTAGGCGCAATAATTTTTGTGTTAATTCAATTGATATAGATTGTATATAGAAAAATTTTTGGTATATAATATTGTGTAGTAAGTAATTTAGAAGAAGGTTTTGGAAGTATAATACTTATGTATAAGATTATAATAGTATGAATAGTAAAACAATTTCGAATTAACATTGTTTGTTATATTAAATTTTTGAAAAATTTAGGTCGGAAATTGGCGGACTATTTAAAAGTTCCATATTAATAGCAAACACAATTTAAATAAAAATAGGTTTAACATTTATTTTTTGACTCTGAGTAATAATTTTTAAATGGAAACATTATCAAAGTCATGTGAAATTGTTTTTCTTAAAATTTTCTCAAATAAGTCCTTGTATTTTAGTTGGAATTGCTTTATTTTTATCATTCTCAATGACGACTTCTGAGTCTACTTAAATGTAGGTTCACTTGAACTATTTATAAGAACATTCCCGGCGGATGGTGGTGCGAAATATCAGCAGTAGGAATGCTTGTGGTAAGAGTCCATTAAAATCCAGTACAAATTCAGAAGCGTCTAATACAAAATGGACGGCTGTCTGGTCTGCGACTGATCCCTGAGGAATGGCAGAAATTGGGCGTACTGCATTCCACGAGGGATTTATTTGCAAAGGCTTGACAAGTTTAATGGATTATATAAGAGAGGCTTGCATAAAATTAAATATTTCTCACACTGATTTTATTTATAGAAAATTTTTTTGATTAAATGCTTAATGCTCACGCTGCAATCCGCTTTAAACAGTACATAATTCTCTTATTCATTTCTCATTAAAATTAAAATTAGACAAACTTCGACATTCTTAACAATGTTATATATATCTTATAAAATTTAGGTTTATACAGGAGAAGTTGCTAAGCTCAATTTATTCAATATTTTTAAATTTATCCCAATAATACGATGCCTTTTAATCAATGCGGATATATGGGTATATTATCTAAACTAATCTTCACAATATTCAATTTGATTTGTAAATTAATTATAACTCTTAATACAATAACCACATCATTATCGAAATAATGACAATAATTGTAATTGTTTACGAAAAATTTGAATTTATACATAAAATAGTAAACAAAAGTAATAATTTATTTTTTAGAATTAGTTTATACTTATACACACACCGGAATACAACAATTACAGCACGTACACATGCACAAATCAGCATATTATGTGTTCTATGTGTTGTGTATTTATTATGGAATAATTTCCTCGAAAATAGAATATTTTTTTCAAATATTTTCGAAATTCAATTTTGTATAAATATTTTGAGTTATTTATTTGAAATTATTTTATAGCATACTAATTAATTGAAATGACAATTGAAGGTTATTATAAGAATGTAGGTGCAAAATTCATAACTTTTTAGCACTTTTCCAAAAAAATTTTTGAAAAAAGTGCTTATTAGTTTCACTCTGTCCGTCCGTCCGTCCGTCCGTCCGTCCGTGGACACTTTTTTTGTTTACAAAACTTCTACACCCTTGAAGATAGAAAGCTGAAATTTTATATGTACATAGATCTTTACTAGAAACTTACTTCCGTAGAACAAAATTTTTACCTATCTCCCCCCCTCTAGAAGTTATACCTCCCCAAAACCTTAAAAATGGCCTTTTTTAACTATTTGTTGCAATGAAACCATAAGCATTTTTGAAATTTTGCAAACGCAGAAAGGCAGCGGCTTGCTTTCCCTAGCGCGGTATACTACAGTTAAACTTTAGAAAAACAAAATGGCCGCTCAAATTTACCGTTATCTAAAGTCCTTTTTTTCCAAATTTTTGATGTTGTTTTTCTTCTAGATCCCAGCCTGTAGAAGCTTGAAATTTTAGAGACTTTTAGACATTAACAAATAGTTCATTTCGTTAGAAGAAAATTTTTTTCCATCTCCACCCCCTCTCAAGTTATCGCCCCTTGAAATTTGTAAAATTTGAATTTTTGACACCTTATATTTCCGAAATCGCACGTTTTTTCAAATTTCTATAAACGCAAAAAGCTAACGGTAAATTCCATGACATTAAAAAATATAATTATTTTCCTTAACTCACACAATTAACCCTTAAAATCGAGCATTATGTTAACCCCTTTTTATATTAATTTTTGCTTTATTTCAAAGACTGCATATATGCGTCATCCTAAAAATATGCAATCCTAGAAAGAGTTTTGTATATGAATGAAAATAATTTTAATAGTGTGATAGGTATACATAGACTGTATTTAAAAGCAGAATTTTCACTTGTTGAAGGGAAAAGTGCTACAATACAAACCATTGGTTTGACCCAACTTTATTTTTTACTTTATTTAAACAAAATATTTTTGTAATTCAATACGTAATATTTTCAAATAAAATAATTAATTCTAAAAATAATTCGAAATTATGAGCATTAAGCAATTTTTAAATGAAAAGATTTTACAGAAAAAAATTTTAAAAACAGGAAAACTTTTAATATTTCTTTTCCATATTAAATTGGGAAGCCCAAAATCTACTACTAATTTGCATAGGCTGTTCTAATTCTTAAAGTGTTGTATTCCGATATAATATAGCCTTTAAATAGAATGTTATAAACGTGTTCTTAAAATGAACAAGATTATACTCATACATGCCCGGGTATGAGTCAGCCGCTTGTTTGGTGCCCTACGTTATTTTCAAAAACAGTGTTCCCATTCCCTTCTTTCTTCTCAAAGCAATGAATAATTCGCAATAAACATTGCACCTGATATATCAATTTCGTGTAATTTTATTATGCTGAATGCAAGATTAGTCATGGAACTAATGCCTGGAATTATACTTTTAGTATACTTATCAAGTTATCAAGTTATATACGTAACGGAAAAACTTGGAAAGAATTTTAATTTTCTAAAATCTAAAGTTTTTTTTTCAAGTTTTCAATGCTACCTCTATTTTCCGGTAAACTCATTGAAAATGTTTATTTTTCGTATATAATAGATCTGGCGCACATTATATACAAAGTAAACGTCCAAACTCTTATAATATTTAAATTTGGCTTGGTTGTCATTCTATGTATAACAGAATTTCCTATTAGAAAATGATAGGAAATTCTGTTATACATAGTTTGATTCTTCTATCCGTATTTACACAAATTATTAGTCCCCCGAAAATTTGTCCGTTATTTACGAAAATTTTATACTAAATTTTATTAAATGCATATTTAAATTCCTTTATAAGAAATATAACAGAAATTTTTACTTATATTTTTTTCTATTTTTTCTATTACAGAACATTACAACATATGATAATTTCTCAAAGGATTTGTTAGATTGGACTAAAATTATATTGGCAACTGATAATACTGGAATAAATAAATTTGTTAGAACAAGAAGTGCATGTCCATCATGGGGTTGTTTTGATCCAAATGATATAGGTCAAATGTGTTGTCCATTTTGAAATGTAAAAAAAAAAGAGAATAAATTTAAAAGAGAATAAAATAGAAAACAAAAAAAAAACACTTATTTTAAAAATGAGGACAAATAATTTAATTTTATAAAAAAAATGCCATTTGTAATTTTATTTTCTAAATTAATTGAATATTTTTATTGAAGAATGAAGTTGAAAATAGTTTTTGATATATTTATATGGTATATGTACATGTATATATAAAGATTCACCTTGAAATTTTTGTTGAAACAAAATAACATTGCGTAAAATTTCACTAAAATACCATATGAATTTATTTTTTGTAATAATTTTTTACTATGTAAATAATTTTATTTTTCATGTTAAATAATTTAAAATTTAAAAATCCATCGGATTTAAAAATAAATTTTGTTTAAAATTGAATTTATTTTTTAAGCCATATTTGTAGTTTTTATTATTCAACATCAGTCATTTGAAATTTCTTTTTTATTAAATCCCTACAATATACTTATAAAATATTGTAAGCTAGGCTTCAAAAGTCTTTAATGTTATTCCTATTTAAAGTACTTGGTTATATTATCCTAAATAAAATAACAAATGTGAAGTTAGACTGGTTAAAGTTACTAGAAGAATCCATTCTAGAAACATTCTCCACCTTCTTTATTTTTTAATTTAGTCTACATTGAAATTGCCCGTGACTTAAATTCGAAATTTGAAGAAATCGTAAATGAATTAGACTTTCTCTTATTTATTAACATAATATTTACAATAAAATTTTATTATTTTGCTTTGAGTCCAAGATTAAAAGCAGAATAAAGCTATCTAGATGCAAATATAATGTTAAATTGTTTTATTTGACAATTCAAATTCAAAATGGTTGAACAAGTTCAATATAGCCTTTGGAATTGCTATTCTATAAATTTTAATAAATAATTCTTAATAACCACTGCAAACACTACAAACTAGCATTACAAACCCTAAAATGTCGTAAACTTTTGTCTCTATTTTCTGCAAGATAACTTATAATCTATTTTTTAATTAATATCTATAATAAGTTATAATCTATTTTTTAATTAATATCGAAAATCTATTTTTTAATTAATATCTATGTAAGATATAATAGTGTAATGATGATACCTTCAATTTAGTATTAGTACTGTAAAAAAACTTAGCTAAAAATCTGTTAAAATCTTTCTGCTACTACAAAACAAACGAAAGTTTCATAACAGTAGATGCGTACTCATTCTGCATTTACAAAAGAACATAAAATGTACGCGCTTTCTTTTATTTATGTAGTATGTAGCCAATATTTTTCTTATCATACCTATTGCTAATGTGAAAAACAAGAAAGGTGAGATTATTATAAATTAAAACACAATTTTATTGCATATGTTTAGGCGAAAATGATTCGTTAAGTTGATGGTTTATGAAAAATCAAATGTTTAAATTGAAAATTTTTAGTTACCCTGTTGTCGTCATATTTAATATTAATTTTAATACGTAGATTGTTCAATTTCGCAGAATTTTTCGAATTTAATAATATTTTTGAAATTCTTTTTTAAAAAATTATAATGCTCCTTCATTGGTTCTTGAAGTCTACCCTATATCCTCTATTAATAACGGCAATATTTCTCATTATTGTTGGTTTTTAATATGATGGTATTCAACATAGTTTTTCTATATTTGTATGAAATCCCAGACACTTTAATAGAAAGTTTCAAAAATTTTTTTTTAATTATGAACACATAGATTTACTCCTATATATATATGTATTGTGTTATTAAATTCTGTTATACATCATTAAAAGAGAGGGGAATAACATATATATGCAAATATAATTTTATGTCATTAAATATTATTACTTTCATGATATTCATATATGGTATTAATGTATATGGTATAAAATAGTATATTGTTGAGATATACAATCCTAAAATATAAAAGTAAACTGTCGAAATAATAATAAACTAAAATAATAATAGTATAACGTCAACTGTACTATACTTGACCTATTCGAAGAAAATAATATTAACTGCAAATTTTTTATTGAAATATTTCATTTTTATGAATCATTTTATATTATTTTGTACTCTAAGTAGGTCTGTAATAAAACTTCTTCAACTTCAGTAATATGAAAATCATAAAATTGAAATTTTATTGAAAATATTTAATATGTATGGGGTATAATATGTTTTCAATTTACGATCAAATATTCAATCAATAGGATTATAAAATATCCAATATTAAAAATAAATGTGCATACAATAGGAGAATCATAAACTATAATATATGAGTTAAAATTTAAGTTAACGAAAGGGTAAGTATAACAATTTGGATATTTAATAAATTTAAATATGAATGGTTACCGAAATAGTCTATGTCTATACTATGTCTATACATATAATAATATAATTTTATGCCATGTACTGGCTTTTCATATTGATACGAGTATAAAAATCTTCGTTTTTGTATAGTAATTTTTGGTTTTAGAGTACTCTATCTACTTCAAAATAAGGAATAATATTTGAATTCTTGATGTTCAGATCCTTGGAATTTAGCCGAGAAGAGTCTAAATGTGTATTTATCTTCTAGGTTATTTAATCGTATATAACCGAGAATAAGAATTAATATTAAGCGATGATTTCGTCATGAACTCATTTTTACGATAATCCATCACATAATAATATACATTAGAGATTTTCTTATAAATCTTAAAATTCTTAGAATATTTATATTTTACTGGAGTGATTATAGTTGTATTTGTATTTTACAGGGGTGTGAAACTTACGTAAGCAAAATGAGGTAAAAAATGTAATGTATTAAAACCATAATTTTTATTTTTAGAAATTTTAACTTTTGAATTTCTATTTACGTCATCATTATTTTACAAATAATATTAATATTAACATTTCTACTTACATATAACATCTATTTCCAGAAAAATTATTTTCATGAATTTTTCATTTTTTTTCCATACGTTTTCAATTTTTGAATTTGATTGAAAGCTTAACTACACTTTTACTTCAATATCGTAATTTTTTTTTGAAAATTTAAAAATAAATGCATATTATAAGAAATATTTATTTAGGATTATATTATATAAGTTATTTATTTTAATGTTAAAAACAATATTGTAAGAATAGTAATTTATTTTTAGGTTATAACAAGGCGTATGTGCCATATATTCATTTTTAATGTCAGATTAGCTATGAATGACATTTTAGAATTGAAATAAAATTTATATTCAAAAATATGTACATATTATATGGGTTTTAACCTTAAAATTGTGTCTTTGTGAAAATTTCGGTATATTCTATTTTTAGAAGGAAAATATAACTAAAAATATTGGAAATGTTTTAGTAGGAACGATTTCGTTGAATTTGCAATTAAATAAAATATTATGTGGTATACTTGAAAAGCTTAAAATAAAATTATCTGAGGTAGAGTGGTTAAAATATTAAATAGAGTAATTACCACTTATAGAGTGGCACAATATTAATATTTTAAATTTCAAAAAGAGATATGGTAACAATTAATCTTTATTAAAATTTTAATTTTGGAATTGAAAAAATCTCTTGTTATATCGTAAAAATTCAAGTATAGAATAATAATATTTGGATTCTTTAAATTTGGAAATTTTTAATAACAATCTTCGTTGAGTTTATGACTAGTTTCAAATTTTTGACAATAATCTTCTTTGGATTTATGACAATCAAATCTCGCAGTAAAATACTATAACAATAGTACTCGTATTTATGCATATTAATATATTTTATTTTTTCATTCCGCAATAAAGTAAATACTAATTTAAAATTTTAAATTAACAAAGTTAATGACAAATTAGAAATAGAATAAATTGCATACTTTTAGGATGCTATTGTGAATAACACAATTTTTGTATGTTATTCACAATAGCTAGACTGTTGCATTACAAACTATCATACATTCTCTGTTTGAGAACAATTATTTTAACTGAGCATTAAATTTGAATTTTTAAAATATTTTTAAGTTTATTATGCTATTTGGGTTTGTATAAAATATTTTATATGTTTTAAAGTGGGAAATGTTTGATTTTAAAATATTAATTTGAAATTTAAAACAATTTTAAAAATAAATTGTACAAATCCATAAATTTAATGTTACATAAATAAGTAAGTAGCTGAGTGTAGAAATATTTTTTTTCTACTATTTTGTTAATCGTAATTTTGTTTTTGATATTTCGCACAATGACACGTAATTCATTTTAGTTGCCAACTTCAAATTACTCGATTTAGATTACCATTTCCTGACCGGCAGCCTGATGGCTAAGAAAAGCTTCAATATTATTAACAATAGTATTATAATTCAAAAAACGTTCAGTGAGCAGTGTGTTCGACGTTTTTAACTTGTCAATTCATCATCGACGTCATCTAATTTGATATTATTAGAAAAATGTTTTGAAAAAAAATGTTGATCGTATAATTTGTAATATTTTCTACCGAAATTTGGAAAATGGTAGCCAAAAATTAACATTTTAAATTTAACATTTTAGTACCACTAAAAATATAGTTGTGACCAAGATTTACACTAAATTATTTTTAAAAAATAAATAACAATGATTGATTTTCCGATTTAAAAAAAATTCAATGCAATTCATTTTTGTTACATGTTTCAATTTGTACTTGATACATTATAGTGCCTTGATTGCTTAAATTTCAATTTTAATTTCAATAATTAATTGTAATAAACTTTTAAAAAATTTTTAACACAAAACGGATGATTTTTAACACAACTATATGTAGGTGACTACTTAAATTAATAAATTTTATAATAAAAAAAACGTCAGTATTTTTTTTGACAAGAAGACATTTTGTCATTAATATCATGCATAAATATTGAGTGCTAAAACTTAAAGTATGATCAATTTGAACTGCCACTCAAAGTATTTAAAATGTCATTTTAAAAATCTTCAACTATTTACTTTTCAAAGTTAAAGTATTTTACTTTATTAAAAAATATTTTTAAAAATTATTAATAAAAAAAAAATTTTTGATTGACAAGGTCTCATATACATTTTATAAAATGCAATGAGCAGTGTGAATTTTTAAAAAAATTTATAATCATTCACAATTTTAATATTATTTGTAAAACTAGTAGAACTACTGGAATATTTTAAAATATAAAATTATAAAAAAAAATATTTCATTTTAAATATTTCTTTTATAAAATTATTGATTTGCAAATTTAAGTCATCATGAAATCAAGTTGGTCTTTCAATAATTGTATTGCATATTTCGACGATTAGGAAAGTATAAAATTAATTTATTTGTAAAAAAATTCAAAATCTCAAGAAGTTTTAATTCTAACCTTATAAACTAAACTTCATTAAATTTATAATTTTTAATTGTTTGACAGCTTTCATTGCACTTATATTTTGAATTCAAGCCCTAAACTTCATTGATATCATACCCTTGATTATTATCATACCCTTGATTATTAATCCGACTAATTAAGAAGGTCAATCAGTGCTCTGATTTTCATTATTTACAGTGTACTTGTGGGAAAATATTTAGTTAAAGTAATTTTCATTTCATATCACAATATTTCATAATTTTAAAAAAATAATTTCAATAACAAATTTTTATAATTGGTTCATCTTCATCACTATTATGATAAGAAAACTTTTCATAAGAATTTCTACACAATTTACAATTATTATTTATTTAATTTTATATAGTTTTTAATTGTTAAGATAAATACAAAGATAATTATTGATATCTAAATGTTAAACATGATTAATTTAGAATTAAATATTTTAAAAATAATTTTATAACAGTATATTAGTTATGTATTCATATATATATAATTTATTAATCAAGTTTATGGTATAAAAGTATGCGTATATCAGCCGTAAAAGCAATGCATTTTGTCTGATTTCGATATGATAATAACCACTTTAACACGCAATGACCTGATTTTTTTTTTCCAATATCTAAAAATTATGATAAAAATAAAATTATTGATATTGAATTTTGATGTAGAAGAAGGTTAATCATAATTTTGTTTACTAGGATTGTTCAATATAATTCACATAACTAATTTAAAAAAAAAAAAGAATTACAATGATTTTAACCCTTAATCTACATATCGGCCCGCCTCTTTTCTGCCTTAACAAACCGTAATGCCCCATATAAATCAATTGCTTTGTTTATTTCAAATTGATAATATCAACCCTCCTCCCCGTTTACTCTGATCGACTGACTCCTACCTCCGATTCCTCCGACGACTAAATAACTTGATAGACCAAAACATGCTGTAGTCATATTTCATTGAGGATATTTCGGGGCCACAAATTTATATTAGATATTTTGGTTAAATAATTTCTGATTTCACAAAATTTATTGCTAAATATTTGCTTAAAACGAAAGGAAGGCCGAATTTTCATCATCAATCATTTTAGTTCAAATAACTTTCCTAAAAATTTAATAAAATGTAACATCAATCAAAAAATTTATCAAAAATTCTTAACAATTTTTACATTTTTATTTTTTCAAAAATCGAGAAGAAATGAGAAGCTTTGAAATTTTAAAAAATACATGGAATTATAGCATATTTTATGATCTGTCACAATTTACTTGCAGAAAGCTTTACGGAACATTTTAATTTTTATCTACTGCATTCAACACAATGAGGGAGGATATGTGATGGCATATACGTCGTATATCGAGTTTTCGGTGAATACGTACTTCTGCATTTTTGAGAAGCGTTAATAAACTATTTTTAGCGAAATGTCGGTCTGTTGATCTGTTAATGCTTGTGTATATCTGAAGTTCGGTACATCCGATTTAAATGAAATTTTTTATATAAATTTACTTTCGTTATGTAACGAACCCTTTGGAATATGTCAGACTTCGGGAACTGGATTTTTCATTTTTTACCATATCTAAGGAATTAATTCATGAAATTTCTTGAAATTTAATATTTGAGTTGAGTTTGCTTTGGCAATTAACTGACGAAGAGGGAAATAATGTGAATGTCTAATAAAAATCATTTTTTTTATTTTTCTAGGTATATAAACGTAAAACTTACTAGCGTCTTTATGCCATTAAATAAGTGTTTAAAAGGCATTTTAATAAAGGCTTAACTGGAGAATAAAAATTGCAGTCGGTTATGCGCTGACCCCATTACATTTCTTTCTAGTATAGCACACACTATAATAAATAATTTGAAGTCATAATGCAGGGTTAAGAACACCTTATTATTAAAATATAATATAAATAATAAAATAATAATTTTTCTTTTCATTTACTATAGAAAATATTTTCTTCCTCATCTCTTATTGTGTAGTATATATAGAAATATTATAATTCATATATAACTTAAAAACTTTTATATACAATGTGTATTGAAGATTTGTGAGCACTATATTGAATTTATATATTTAATAAATATAAAAGCGTGTTCATAACAATTTTACAATAAAAACTTAAATACTCTGCTTACAAATTTTAAAGATGAATTATTAGAAAAAAAATATATATATATATTTTTTCTTTTTTCAAGCTTATTTTTTTTTAAGATTTTATAATTTAAAATCTATCTAAATTGCAATAGTATTTTTTTTTTAACTAAATGTGTCATAAGTATAGTATTTTGAATTGAATTGTAAAGATTTTAGTTGGTATTATTCCTTTGTACGGTCAAGGTGAAATGAGAATTTTTGAATTTTTTTTTAAACTTGTTATAAAATTTTTCAATGTTTTGTTTGGTTATTGAACTTTATTATGCATATATATTAGTATAAGTCTTAATAAATTGAATTTAATATATGGTATAATAAGAAAGCTGAATTTATTTTTAAAATTGTCTCTGGCGGCCCTCAAATACATTTATTTGGATAGAAAACATTATTAAAATTAGTTATAAAATTCACGATTATTTGTACGAGTACTATGTGTCGGCCAATTTCTTAATACCTAATTAACAAAATGTTTATTGTTGAATTCAACAATATTTTAATAAATAATTAAATATAAGAATTAATTAAATATTTTTATAATGAAAAACTGTTAATTATTTTTTGAGCACGTGAGAAAGATTATATTAAAATTTATATTATAAGTAGATATGTGCGAAAATCATTAAATTTTTGATAATAATTAAAATGAGGGCATAACTAAATCATTTTCAACAAAAACCTTAATTATATATCTTGTATACGTGATATGTTTGTATAAAACTTTAAAATATTCAATTATAAACTTAAAATAGGGAATTTCCTTCATTTAATCAAAGATAAAAAATTTTATTTTAAATAATAAACAATAAATGACCATCATGAGATTTGAATGACAAATCAAAATAGATAATAATAATTATGGCATTTTGTATAACAATTAAAAACAGAATAATATTATAGTGTTGTTTATAATTAATTATTAAATTTTGTGAGCTTAAAAATTTTAGTATTAAAAACTAAAATTAAAAGTGAAAATTAATTTCAAAACAATATTATTTTCATTCAAATTTAATAATGACAATATAATTTTAATAATTATTATATATATATATGTAGATGAGTTCAAAATAGTAAAATTATAATAATTATTATGTGCGACACAATATTATTGTCAAAATTAAGTGTTTACAATTTTTAGTTTTTTTTTATTTAAATGTACATACATTGCACTTGTAAAATTTAAATAAAATATTTCATATGCTCATTTGTATTATAATTAACATATTTGTATTATAATAATTAAAATTAATATGAAATTAATTTTATAGTGTTTACATTTTAATATCTTCATTATTATATTTACAAATAAAGCGTAAATGAAACTATATTGTTCATTAATATAGAAAATTAACAGTTGATAGTGAATAGAGAGAGAGAGAGATAGAGTGAGAGATAGAGAGAAAGAGATTTGATTTGGTGACATTAAATTAGTGTTATACAAAAATGTAGTTTTTGTTGACATCATAATAATATTTTGAATTTCGCTCTAATTATGTACTTATACTCGTATGTATATGAAAAGGAATTAAAATATTTTGAGAGCTGTCCGTAAATAGAGCAGTTTTTTGTATGAAAATTTTGTTAAACATAATTAATAAAATAAAACATTTTTTATAAATTAAAAATTATTTATAAATTTAATATTTTTTGAGGATTTTTCAGATAAATTCAACGTAATTTCTCTCTACTCTCAAATAATTTTTTAATTGTAACGCAGTGTTGTTGGAAGACCGAAGAATACTGTTAATATGTGATAATTTTTTAATGGGTGTTTTTTTTTTAATTTAATTTGACTGTAATAGAATTATCTGAATTCAATCAAATTTCGATAGATTATAAATTAAAAGTTGGTGAATTTGAATGTTATAAAATCTTGATTTTGTGCAAAGTCGACTTGTTCAATTTTGTCACATATTTTATATTAATTGAATCAAATAAAATGAAATTTTTCTTTTTACAAAAACTCAATATAGTCCCATATTTTGTGCTTAATATTAATGATTTCATAAGAAATACTCAAAAAAACTTTAAAGTTATTTCTCTTGGACATTGCATAAATTATTGTTGCAGTATACTTTAGTATTGTTATAATATTATATAGAACAAACTACATAATAATGTAGAGCAAACTACATAATATGCACATACAATGTTTTAATAATAACATAATGGAATATATGCGTATATTATTATGTATTTTTATTGTTATAATATTTTATAGTTTTAAAACCAGTTTTTGATTTTATGCAGAATATAAAATATACAAGTTTTATTAATTTCAGCGAAAATGCCAAATTATTTTAGTTAAAAAAATTTTTTAAAGAAATATTTAATGAACTATACTGAAAAATAATTATAACTGTACATAATAGGTAAAATTTCTATTACGAATAAATATTCCCTAAATTTGAATTTATATATAGTTATATGTATAATTACTTTATATATAGGTATATATGTATAATTACTTTAATAACAAAATTAAAATATCTAGAATTAAAATTCACACATTCTAATCTGTAATTACATATTATAATATTTGTATATGTTATACATGTATACAACAATAATTAATGTATTTTTTTCAAATAAATAATATAATTGAACATTGTTTACGGAAACAGGGTGCACTAGCTTATTGATACATACATATATAGCTTCACTTAAACAAACTCTTATAAATTGTTATATTTTTGTATTAGAGCAATTTTCAAAGTATGTGCCATTTTACAACTTCACATTGAGACTAATTTGAAATTTCTCATTATACTTAAAATTAATTTTCACATTTTGAAAGGCTTAAATAAATTGAACAGCTACATAGTATAGATTAGATTTAAGGAGTAGTAAGATTTTGGAATCTGTTATACTATGAATATTGTCTCCATACAATACCATTTGTAAAGCTTTGTTCAACAGTATGATAGAGACAACAGTGACAATAGTTTGAATTTCAAAGATGGCTAGGTTGATAAAACTGTATATACTGTAAATACAGTAGCTCAACTAAAATATTCGTAACATCCTGTATATAATTATTTTAATTTTTTCAATTTAATATTTTAAGTAGGTATTTATTTCATATCTTTATAAACACATGTAAAATAATTGAACAATAATTATTATTGTATAAGAACAATATTATTAACAATTATAATTGTTGCAAATACTTAAAATGATAAAAGATTAAGACTAATTTTTTTATTAAATCACAAGTATTTATTTAAGAATTATGTGTTACACAAAAAAATTTCATTCATGATTTATAAGATAAGATAAAGGTGGCCATATTATAATATAAGGGTGTAGAATTTAATTTTGTAAATATTTACTTTGACAATTAAATAAGTATATGTTATTAAATATATAAGTATATATATGTATGAAATTACATATTACGATTTTGAAAAAAAAAACAAAAAAAAAATTCCATGTACAATTGAAATCAAAATTGAAATTTCTCACCACTTCAATATCTTTCTCGTGATATACTTACATTTTTTTGTTAATCTTAAATTAAACAATTAATTAAATATAATTGAAAAATAAAAATATCTGACTATATACTTTTAATTCTTAATAACGTTCAATTTTCCATAAGTATACTATATTAACCAAATGGAAAAACAAATTGTGCTTATTAATATCACTCTGTCTTCCCGTTTCTCTCAACAAAACTTATACTCTTTTTAAAGGAAAAAGCTGCAAATTTACTCAAGCTCAAGCTCAAATTTAATTAGCTCAAGCTGAAATGAATTATGCTGGGGGATTTCTACTTCATGTGATGAAAATTTTTTACTTATTACATTTTAATAACATAATTTTTGACAATTTGTTGTAGTATACCTCCCCTACCCCAAAATGTTTTTTTAATACGCAGAAAAGTAGCCGCAGAAATTTACGTTTTCTAAATAACCAAACATTTCAATAAAAAAATCGTTGTTGATATTAAGCGTTACTTTGAACGAAGTTTGTTTTAATTTTTAAGACTGTTTTATTTTAAATGAGTCAATGAGCCTTATTCCATCTGACAATTTTGTTGTCATCCTAAGTATATGCATTAATTATAAAATATTTTGATAGGCATATTGATGCTTATTTTGAATATAGAGTCACTAAGTAATGGTGATATTATTCATAACTTTATTATAGACACGAATCATTTGTATGAAATGGTTTGTATTTATAATCATATCTCGAACTTTTTACGATAATTGTCACTATCACTTAGTGATTTGATAATCAAAATAAACGGAAGAACCTAAATAATTTGAATATAGAAATTGGATTTTGTTTTTAAAGTATTTGTGTTTGTTCAATTTGAAATGTGCTATTTTACAAACCATTGATTTGATCCCAATTAATTTTAAAGCTTTTCGAATCATAATTATACTTAATATGTGGAAATTTTTAAGAGTACAGAAAAAATTTTTTTTAATACGTTTTGTTTAATACAAATATCGGACAAGTGCAAATTGTGAATTTATTTATTATATAATTATATATACATATACATATATATGTGTAGAAAAACAAAATCATATGAACATTTTTCAATTTTCGATATGATCACTAAAATGTATAACAAAATTTATTTTTCATTTTGCTTTTAACTTTTCAAATTATCAGTTGAAACTTTCTGTTGATTTTTTTGTTTTATATTAATCCAATTTCAACAAAAACGGAATAGGAAAATAATTATTTAATTAAATTAATTAAATATATATCCAAAAATATAAATTTGTTAATATAATGTATATATAAAAAAATTAAGAGTGATTCTTTATTAAATTTTTGTGCAATAATATTGTAATAAAAGAAATTTAAGGAGAAAAATATAAAATAATTTTAAAAGTGTTAATAATATTTATTGGTAATTAATAGTTTATAATTAAAATTTGTTATACATATTTACAATAAATAATAATCTAATAAATATTTATTTGTCCAAGTTTTGTGCGCTAATATTATAAATTTTTTTTAAATTTTAAATAATTTTTTAAAAATAAATCACAATTAGTTAATTATATTATATAGATTATATTCTTAAATATTGTTTATAGATTTAGTTGATTATTATTTTTGGTAATAATTAACTAATATTATGTAATTCAATTTCACTAATAGTATATACAATATATACAATATTATGATATAAAAATATATCACGAGAATATTCTAACTTAATCTAGTTAGATCTAAATAAATTTTAATTGCATTTTAAGTGAATTATGACTATATATAATAAATTAAATTTTTGACTTAATAACCACGCCTTTTCACGCCTCTGCAACAACTTACTAGGTGTTTGTATTAATTGGACATAAAGATAGCATGAACTATACAATTAAGAAATTTTAAAATATTTTTTTAATGATTTTTAAAATTAATTTTATTATTAAAATATCATTTACAAAATATTTTAAATTTTAATAATTTCAAGATTTTCAAAACAAACCCTCATTTATTGTACATATTGTTATAATGGCATCGTTTCAAATTCGAAAATCTTGCTTGTAATTTTAAATTATTTTCTTAAAAGAATAAATTCTTTAAAGTAAATTTTGTATTAATATGGTAATAATATTAATATTCCGGTGATAAGCTCTGGTAATAACTAAACATATTGAGTATATTATAATATTAATAATGAGTAATTTAATTATTTTTTTATATTAAACTAAATAAACTGCTATTATAATTTGTGTATAACACTTATATAAATAAATTTCTCTCAAATAACTGAAAAATTAAGTACAATGCTCATAAAATATGAGAAGCAGAACAGAAGAAATGTTATTTTTTTTTATTTTTACTCTCTCATTTTCGGTACTCTTTTGATATACATACTACAATGTGCTAGTATATTAACAATATGTTGTACTATATATGGTATAGCTATACATATTCATATACATGTATATGAGTTAAATATACCTGTACATTATTATTTAAAATTTTCTGACAATAAATATTACCAACAAACATTTAAAATTGAACAGTTAATCGGTTTACTATTAAATGAATAGCCAATACTTTAATATCATCTAACTTTTATACGAATATATTTAATAATAAATTAATTAAATACATAAAATTTCTAAAATAATAATGGTATAAAAAAAATAATTTAATTTAATTTTCACAAATTTTATTTAATTTAATTTAGTTAGACAGAATGTTTTTTGATATGTGAAAGCCGGAGAGCAACCAACAATTCAATTAATTTTATTAGAACTAGATTAATTAATACTTAAAAAATAATTATTTAATAATTAAAATATAAGTGATTAAAAATTAAATTTTTTAATAATAAATAAAATATAAGAGAAAAAGAAAACGTGTTTTTTTTTATAAATTATTTAAAATTAAGAAAAACAACAAAAAGAAAAATTAAATAAAAGTGTGTGAAAAGAGAAATTAGAAAAAAATCTAAAAATTTATAAAAATGAGTTTAGGTGCACTATGTGTTATTGTTATACCAACTGAAGCCGAAGAATTAAAATTACAACAACAACAAAAAGGTAATGAAAAAAATAATTTCATACCAACAACAGCAACATATCTATCAACATCATCATCTGCTGGAACATTAACAACATCTAGCAATCCAATTTCATTAAATAAAGATAAAGATAATTTAAATACAAAATATAATAATGATAATTTATTAATAAATAAAAATAAAATTGGATCAAATTATGAAAATCAAAATGAATCATCTAAAGAGGTAAGTTTGATTGTCAGAATGAGGATTATATTACATTTTAGAGCATAATTTACAATTTATAGGTTAGGGGTCTATAAGCCATTAGATTTTCAATTTTAAATTTTTATAATAAATTGTGAATTGTCAACTATCTGGGCTGCCATATATGTTCGTGTTTCTTTATTCTAAAATTAAATTTTATTAGTTCAACTCATTAATAATCAATAAATGTAACAGAAAACTCGATGTTCTCATAACAATTAGTTAGTAAGCTTTGTTCCGTTAGTTGTTTATATGGCTTTTAATTTGTAAATTCAATTTACTAATAAAGTTCTTAAGGAAAATTTATAGGTACTGGTAAATATAAATGTTGTTTGTTTATTAAATTAAGTTTTTACAAGTATAACCTCTAATTCTTAAATATTACTAAATTTATGAATTATTACATGTTACTGCGTTATTGTTATACTATAATCAAATTCTAATTATACGAATTCTAATTTTGCTCCTTAAAATTTATAAAGTTCAGGCATTTCTCAGGGGTGTCACTATACTTCTTGATGTCGTCAAGTTGATATAGTAAGAGCATGTGAATTGGCGAAAACGGTCGGCTTTTAAAAATTTTTGTATGCAGGCTTTATAAAGTCGTCATTAAAATAGAAAAAGCTAATAACCATAGATTTATTTAAAAGTTAGGAAAGAAGGAATAGATATATATTGTGATAAACAACTCCACCTAGAGAATGTCGTGTGCGTTAGAGTATTTATTGCTCTTGATTACAGTATTTTTTATCTTCTTAAATATTATTTATTTTTAAATTTAATATGATCTTGATATTTTTATTCTTAAAGTTTACTCTTTTGCCTAATCAGAATTAAGAAATAAAATTGTACTTAAATTTATGACACATCTTCATTATTATCAACTTTATATAACAATACTAACATTTTAGATCTTAGTCATAAATAATACAAAATATGCTTAACAATTATTTTGAATATTATTATGTATAGAAAATAAAATTGGAATTTTTTAGTTAATTTCCTAAAATTTTTATTTGTATAAAATATTAGTGACCGTAAATTAAATAAAAATATTTAGCGCTGCAGCTATACGATCTATAACACACGGTATTGAGAACAAAACTATATTTTTGTTAACTATATTTTCATAAATTTGGAAATAAATTAATTGTGTTAATTGTAAAAGTCAATAATTTTTTTATACAAAAAGGAACCGTCATCACTTTTGAGTATATTTTAATTATTATACACTTAAATATTGAACAGCAAATTCATTAATTTTGCTTGGGTATTGTACTATTTTGGGCCAGTAGAAGTTTTTTAGTTTACTTGTAGATTTTTGTATATTGAGAAGATGACGTTGTTATTATAACATCTATAGGATTTCAGATAGATCTGTTAAATTTATTTGTTTTACTAGAAAACTATATAGAAAAATTTCCATATGTAATTACAAGCTGCAACGAAAGTATTAAATAGACATATGACAAAACTTAATAAAAAATGGAAAAATTTTGATTTTTGGAGGTCAAATTTGGATTTTTTTTTTATATTTTCAAAATGTGCAAAATTATATTTATATTTTAAGTTTAAATTTCGTGTATATAAAATCAAGCAATTATGTTTTTATTTTTTTTCGGAAATTCTTAAAATCTAGAATTAGAAGCGGACAAAGATAGAAGGCTTGAGTTCATTTGATGGGAAACTTTAAGATTTTAATAATTTCGATTTTGTATGAAAAATTTTGAGTTAGATTTTGCAGTTATATATAAAATGTTTTTCCGAGATAAGCTACTATAACTTGAGTTTATATAGAATCCCCGGTTTTTCCTGAAATTTTTCGATCACGAAAAGCATCTTGACTCTTACAAATCTCTGGAAATTTGTAATTATAATTTTCATCGAATTTGAATTTAAGGTCTTATAATATAAGAAAAATTAAAAGTGTAATGCCTTTAAAACTCATTTGAAATATTTAAAATTAAAAGTTCCTTGTATCAATTTCAGTGAAATCAGTCATTTATTACGGGGCAATCAATTAAAATCAGTTGGGAACGACAAATTGCTGTTATACTATTTGCAGCAATATTATTGTTGTGGGATAATAATAAGTAAATTTTGTAATTGAATAGACCATTATACTAATTTACACTACAAATAGGAATATCCCCGAGATCGGAATTGTAATAATACCATATTAATGCAGAATTCAGCTTACAAACGGATTTTGCTGCATTGTGTATAAATGCGGTATTATTACAATTCCGATATCAGGGTATGTCATTAATTAATTTTATTAATTTTTATTATACGTTATTAAATCATATTAATAAATTAATTTTAATATAATTATAATAACTTTTTCGCAAAGACTCTTCTCAATTTGTTCAATATCACCCTAAAATAACAACAGTTTGTTCAAAATATCACAATATAACAATACACAAGTTAATACAATCGTATAACAATCAGTCAATATATGTATATGTACATATATAAATAAGAAAATAATCAATTTTTTCTATAAATACTTATATTTTATAATTATGTCGGGTTAATAATTATACGAAATTAAAAATAAATAAAATTTAAAACTTTTAATATTTAATTGGATAAATTATTTTTTTTAACTAATGGAAAAATATTATAAGAATGCATTTGAAATTTAGACTAATTGAATGGATAAAAGCTTATATAAAGAGAAAAATTGATTTTTGAATTTGCTTTTTATTTTATTTTTACAAACAAAATTTTTAATGACTTAAGAGACCACAATACATAAAATTCCATATATAAATCAATCAAATAAGTGTTTAGTGTGTTTATTTATTAGAGAATTTCATATTGTACAATTGTACAATATACTGTAATATTTCACCTATATAACTATATAATAATTTTATTCAATTTATTGGAAATTGGATAAATATTATTAGTATTGGAATTTATTTTAAAACTTTTAAAATATTTTTGAGCTTCTTATTAGTTTAATAATATAAATTAATAAATTTTATTAAGAAAAATAATCGAAATGTATACAGTTGCGATAAAAAGTTGAAAAACAGATTTCGGTTTTAATTTTAATTTTGTGAAAAATCCGAAAATAATTTTTCGCAAAAGAACCTGAAGAACTGAAATATTGGTTGCCAAAAAAACAATAATTTTTTTTTATAATTTTTTCTGTAAATTGAGATCGCATTTCAAGTTTATAAATGAGCGAATTGCCAGCAACAATTCCAAATAATGCAGAATGATAATATATATTCAATTTCGAAAAATTTGTCATTTAGAACCTTCAATTTCAAACTTTATAATTAAAAATCTCCTCAAAAATATTTTCATGTAAAATTTTGCCAACACTAGACCATATGATTTGCAATGTCAAAAAATTATCAAATTATTGTAGATCTATAAGAAATAAAGAGCCAATGGCTCGGTTTTTGAATGTCTACTTGTTCGTAATATCTTCTAGAATAAAAATATTTCAATATGATTTTTAGTAATTGGATCTTTACTGCCTAGCGATAACATAAGTTTCATAGAAGAATACAATTTTTTTTCCACCCTGTTTGCAAATGTATATTTTAGTTTATATTTAACTACAATGTTTTAATATTATAAGATCTCACCTGAAAAAATTTAATTGGAAAAATTTATTTTAACGAATTATTGAGATTTAATTATGGTAAACCTAAATTGGGTTGTGTGATAATGATTTATTTTTTTTTTTTTAATTTTTTAATGATCTTATAATCTAATGGGTAATAATATTAATTTGTATTAAGATTGAATAGTGTTATTAATTAAATTAAATAAATATATAAACAGAAAAGGAAAATTTCATATATGAATTCAATGATTTATTACTCGCCAAATTAAATTTTCCTAACTGTCTTTTAATTTTAATAAGAGTAATAGTAAGTCATTGCTGAAAAACTGACTATTGAAAATATTTTTATATTATACAATTTATAGTATAAAAATATTTTGTGTAAGTGATGAATTTTTTTTTTAATTAATTATGGTCGGTAAATCTTCTTATGTTATAAATTTAATTGAAAAGAAATGAAATGAATTAATAATTAATTTTATTTAATATAAAAATTATTCTATTCTGCTAGGACTTTAATAGTATGAATGAAAGTTGCATGAAATGAAGAATTTAACTGCACGTTCGTGAGTAAATTAATTAGACAACTCAATTCAATACTGTCACTCAACTATTAACTCAACAAATAAATTTAGCAAATAATAATAATGAAAAGCTTGCAATTCAGTTCTGAAATGCGGCACTGTAATACTCTAGGCGGGGTAAGAAATAAAAGGGGGGCAGTTTCGATTTACAAGGTTACATTATTTTAGTGACCCTAACATAATTAATATTTAAAACAAGATTAAATTGAGCTTTTTCTGCTCGTGGGGAGAATCTGCTCGCGAAAAGTTACATACATATGTATATTAAAAAATTTCATGTGCACCTTATATATTAGATTATATTAGATTAAATTCGTAGATTTCCAGGAGTCAACCTTAGGTCAGGTCACAGCAGCCTTACAAACTTATTGCAACATGTCACCATTTCCTCATGTAATTACAGATTTGTCAAAGTGCCATTTCTCACAAGTATAAGGGTGCCACCATGTATCCCCCCAAGTAAACCAAACGCCTTCTGGCCAATGCTTCACAAAAGCAGAAAATATGCTTAGCCGTCTTATCTTCATCATGGCAAAATTTACGCAAATGGTTGTCCCAATTTTTGCAAGTCATAATCCATTATACAGTGCCCAGTGAGGCCGACCACCAATTTGGCCTACCCCCTTTTTAACGCCAACAGCTCACTGGCCTTTCTGCAGGACGGATCAGGAATGAAAAGTCTTGCCTGCCTTATATATAATTTGTGCCTAATTTAGAACGCTAGTAAGTAGTCTAAATTTTTACCAAAATGTTCCGCTCTCCTGTACTTCGACTCCTAATAAAGTGTTCAAATGAGAACTATTACCAATTCAGAAAAATTTTTATCCTATAGTTGATTGGCTCAATTATTTTAAAACTATAAATTTCTTTACTAAATTAAAATATATATATACAATTAATATTTAAATTAGATAAAAATATTTAAGATAATATTAACAAAAAGAATGATATTGTTATATCATAAGAATTTTAAAATCAGCTCATCTGTATTTATTCAATATAGAAGAAATTCAATTAAAATAAAAAAAAAAATAAAATTTTTCCATGTTATTCTTTTGAATTTCTTCGAAATTTTTTATTAAAAGTAAAATAAAAAAAATGTTTATTACGATTTATTGATTAATACAATCCTCTTATACATACATAATTATCTTATATTGCGAGTACAGGTAAAGTTCCGTGTAAAAATTACGTTTTTTATATTCAAATCGCGTTTAATCGTTCTTGATTTTTAATTTTTTTTGCATTTTTTTTTTTTTTGAAAGATGAACTGATTTCGCTTTCTTATTATCGTAATTCTAAGAATTTTAGAATGATTATGTTTTAATAAAATAATTCAATAAAAATTAAATACACTAATAATTTACGATAAACATGTATATGAAGAAATTATGTTTAAAGTCAATTTTAATTCTAAAAAGACAGTATAGTAATAAATTATATTTGCGTAACTAATAATGAGTAATACAAGATTAAATTACCAAGCTAGTCACAAATTATTTGATTTGAGTGGAACTACTTTAATCAGAATATTTTTTGATTACTTATTGTTATATATATTACTTACCGACGTCTTTGGACATGTATGCGTAACTATTGCCATTCATTACGTCAACGATAATTTTTATTTAGTGGAGTAAACTGAAGACATTAAACAAAACATTATTAAAATAAAAATTAGTTAGCTAGAAAGCTCGGAAAATTACCGAAACACTCTGAATGATTTTAATGTGTTTCAATTATATTGACCTCAAACAAGTCCGAATTTATATTAAGATAAGCATTACATTAAGACCATTACTTGAAGAATATTATTATGCAGTTGAGTGGGTCATTAAGAGAATTTTAGGATAGGAGGATGTTGAATTTTGAAGATAACAGCGGATTAGATTTTGTTACAAAGTGGCGGTTCAAGAACTTTATGATTTTTCGATTAAAATAAATGAGAAAAATTCATAATTAAAAGATTTGACATTGAAAAAAATCATGGTGTTTTGTAAAAGCAATTTGATAGAAAAGATTTTAAGAACATCTTTTACAACAGGTTTCTTTTTTAAAGCCATATCGTACTTCTTCCAGTCACATTCGCGTTAGTACCTGAATTAGATTTATATTTGCAATTTCTGTCATTATATAGTTATTTTAAATTAATTTTCGTTTACAGCTGAATTTTAATTCAAATTTGAAGATCTAATTGCTTGTTTTATAAATTAATAACATTCAAATTCTTTTCTTATATATATTACAGAACAGTACATTATCACTTGATAAAAATTCAAAAATTACTGGCATCGATAATAATTCATTTGAAATTGAAATGGATTATACAATTAATAATTTACAAAATAGAATTAATAGAAGTGCAGATGATTTAAAAAATATACAAAAAGAAGTTACAATTAAGGTAATTATTTTGAAATATTATGAATAAATTAAATATGACATTTCTTAAATTAAAAATTATTTTCTTAATTTAGGATAGCAATAGTGATCAAAGTTCAAAAAAGAAACTTAATTCTTCATCATTATATTTGGATTTGGTGACTGAGTCGAGTATGGTAACTGTTTTAAAAGAAATTTTCAGAAAATTAAGAATTGAAAATATATCATGGAATAAAATTAGAGATAATAGATATTATCAGGTGAGTTTGTTAATTTTTTCTACCTCATTACCCGTCCTTGTCACACTTCTCCCTTCTTTGCGATTTCCTCTTTTGTACGTCTCTTTTTTAATAATTCTCAGTTCTCCTTTCTTTATTCCCCTTTCTTTCTCATTTCCTTTTTCCTGTCACCAACTTAATTAAATTCTGCAACATATTTTGCTGAGATTTGACATCGATATTCGAACACCTCTCCTTTATCTTAAATTTTTACCTTAAATATTTATTTTCTTCTTGATTTACCACCTTATAGATAATGTTTACAATTGATTGTGATCATAAATATGAAAATTTACAATTAATGCTTAATGATTGGGGTATAGGATATCGAAAAGGATCAGAAGTAACATTTGCAAATTGTACATTTAATTCATATAGGCATGATGATGAGGATCGAAAATATTCAACAACATCGGAGTAAGTATAATCTTTAATTTTTCATTCTGCATCAGCAGAATTCATTTTAAAAAATAAATTTTACATAAATTTAATAAGAGTTAATATTTTAGGGATTATACGGCAACAAAAAGTGGAGTTTGGAATCGTTTTATGAATAATTTAGCAGCACGTTTAAATATAGCACAAGTTGTAAGAGATGTAAGACAGGATGCTACAATAACATTTGATTTCACTATATTAGTTATATCAGCTGCGTAAGTATATTAACTGTTGAATAAATTATTATGTCTAACTATTGATAAATTTCTTTTATAATTTTAAATTTTAGTGTATTGGCATCATTTGGTTTAGTTGAAAATAGTACAATATTTTTAACATCAAGTATGTTAATATCACCATTAATGGGACCAATTATAGCTGGAATATTTGGTACTGTTATTAAAGATGGTCCATTAACATTATTGGGTGTTAAAAATGAATTAATTGGTTTATTAATGGCAACATTAGTTGGATTTGTTTTTGGTTTAATTGTATGTTTAGCTGAAACTGAATATAATATATTAGATGATGGTTTAACAATTGAAATGATATCAAGAACAAGTTTACATTCAATATGTGTTGGTATAATAACAGCAACAGTTTCAGGAGCAGCAGCTGCTGTTGGTAAAAATTTTTAAATATTTTTTTTGTATTAGTATTATAATAATTAGTCATATTACAAGTAAATCGTCTGCTTTTTGTGTAACTTCACTAAAACAGGACTTGCAATCGATAAAATAGAAGTAAATTTTCAAGAATTTTGAAAAATTTTTAACAATTTTCCATAAACTCCATGAATTTTCTGACTGAAACTTTCTATACTAAAATTTTGAAAATTATCTCTTTTTGATAAATTTTAAATTCAGGGTCCAAAATCTGAAAAATCTTTCAAAATATGGCGAAATTTTAATTTAAATATATTTACGGTCAGAATTTTCAAATCCTGTTCGAGAGCTCTCATTCTAAACTTTTAGTACCGGATTTTAAAATGAAACTTCGTCTAAATTGTTTTTTGTAGAGTTTGGATTTTAAATTCGAATTTTAGACTTGGATGTGGTCCAAAACAAATATTTTCGCTTATGCAATAAAAAACTTCATAATTCGAGTTATTATGGCACTCTTATTAATTAAAAGTTTTTTTTTCTCATTTCAAACTTCAGGTATCCTTGGTGGAAATGTTGGATCATTAGTTGGTGTTGCAATATCAGCCAGTTTATTACCACCAGCTGTAAATGCGGTAATTATTATTTGTTCTTAATTAATTTACCTAAATTAATTATTTAATTTTAATTTGAAAATTATAATTCTATAGGGATTACTTTGGGCCTTAAGTTGTATCTACATTTCACATGTACCGGATGAAAGCTCCAAAATACATACACAAATGGGAGTTTATTCTGATAATATTGCAACAGAATTAGGAATATTAGGTTTTATGAGTTTATTACTGACTGTATCAAATATTATATGCGTGTATGTAATTGGAGTTGTTATATTAAAAGTAAAATTTTATTAATTATCGTAATACATGATATTTTAAAATTAATTTTAATTATTTTAGATAAAAGAAATTGCTCCAATATCAATTGATAAACAATTTTGGCGTCATGATATTAGAATTGCTCGTGATTATAATAAACATCCATTTAATGATGATTCATCATTACCTGATGAATATTCTCAATTACCAAAAGAGGAACAAAATGTTATAAAACGTTTAAATTCATTAAAATTGGATGATTTAGCACATCCAAATACATGGTCACCAGTTAATTTACAAAATTTACCATTTAATAAAAATTTACAAGATTTAGAAAGATATTATTCAACAACAGTACATTCATCTAGATATAGTGGAGGCGGAAGGTATTTAATATTTTGATTTTGTTATTTAAATATAAAGGAGTTGATTAACGAAGGAGTAAAGCAGTTAAATATAACTCCTTCATCATTAACCCCTTCATACAACTCCTTGATTTGTAAACCCTTTCAAATTTGAAATTTCCTCCTATAATTATTTTTTTTTTGTAATAACTAATAATAATTTAATTTTCATTTTCAAATATAGAGCAAATAGTCTATGTGCTGAAAAAATTCGTCATCAATTAGATGATTTTTCAAATTATGTAAGACGTTCATCAATGCCATTTGAAGTTTTAACAAGATCACCGAAAACAAAACGATCTATTAAGAGATTACCAACAATAGAAGCATCACCATATGAAACATCGGCACCAAGTACATTAGAAAAATCAAATAATTCAAAATTTACGATAACACCAGTACTTGATTACCGGAAAATTGATCATAATTAAATTGAGTATTAAGAAACTTAATTAAAAAATTGGCTTATATTAATTAAATTTTGATAAGTTTTGAATAATAATATTAATAAAAAAGTTTGTATAAATGTATATTGTATATGTTTTGTTAATTATGTCAATATTTTTGTATTTTTGTATATAAAAGTTACTTACTTCTTATTTGATTACTTGCATATTACACTTGCGAATTCATTTTGTAATTACTCTAAAATGAATTGTGAAAATTTGATTTCAAATACATATTTTATTTTATAAATTAACCCTTAAACAAATATAAAATTATTAAGTTATTAAAATAAATGATTTTTTTTTTCGTTGTTATACTTATTGGTGAAAAATATGTTTTAACAGTAGTCTACGAAATAATGTTATACAAAACCGGAAACTGGGATTTAATTCCTAAAGCGACAAGCTAAACTAGTAAGGATTCAGGATATGGATGATGGAATGGATCTCATCTTGAGAATTATAATTTCAAAGTGAAGATATTTAAAAACAATTAATTGGAAGATATTGGATTAAATGGAATTCAGGAGGTCAAAATTATTGCAATCACAAGTCAAACATAAATTAAAAAAATAACCTAGCTTGCCAGACTCAAATTGATCCCATTGCTATGTTTAGGGTTAAAATTTATTAAAAACAAAATTATTATAATATAAATTTTTGTTATGTGTCAAATGGAATTTAAAAATATGACAAGACAATGGAAAATATTTAAGTTCAATGATTTTCTCAATTTAATATTGCAATTTAATTTTATTTTATTGACCTCAATATTTCCATTAAAATCAGAAAACAATAATATTAATAATTATTAAAAAAAATATAATCTTCTAATATAATAAAAGTAAAGGTACTCAAGATTCTTGTAATAAAATTTTAATAAGAATACAAGCGTATTAAAATTAATAATTTATTGAAATTTTCCAATTAACCCTTTCTGATACATAATGAAGTTTAAATAATATTATTGTGTCCCTAATCTTAAACATTAGTGAAGGAATCATTTTAAAACCCACATATGATCTTAAATCGCAAGTTTCAGATTAACCCTTTAAATTATGAAAATTTAAAAATATTTTTTGAATGCAATCAAATTTTAGATATAATTGCAAGTTAAATTTAGCATCTTAAATACAAAACTGTAGAGTGAAATTAAATATAACAATTTGGGATTTATTATTAGGTACATTATTAGGTCCATAATAAATTTGTAGGTTAATTATTATATACGTGCATATGTACTTAAATCAAAAGAATTCCACTGTATTTTTTTCAAATTCGTCATTAATTATTTCATTATTAATTTTCCATTCAAATTTATTGCATTTTTCCATAAAAGAATTATTTTGTTTATGTTATCAAATACTCAATTACTAATAATAATTTAAATTGAGGCATGAGAATACTTAATAATTGAACTTATTTCTATTATACGAGTACATAATAAAATTAATACTCTACCGGTATGATATACAAGTGTTAATTATTATTAAGTACAATTATTCTTATTGGAAAGGATGTATTTAAAAATTATAATTCTCTTTATCATATTCGTAATCATTCGATAAGAAAATTATCACCGTCACATAACCTTATTAAATTAAGTAGTTGTTTTGCATTGATTTATACTTACTATGATAGCATTGATTTACTATTATGTAGAAATAAATTAGTAATATAATTAAATAGAACGTAAAAATCAAGTATTTTATTGAATTATTAATATTGGACTTTAAATGATAGTTAGTCTAATATCTTTAAGTATGATGAAAGCAATCACATTAGAAATTTAGAAAGGGATTAAGTATTGTATATAATAATGAAATTGTTATAATTATATAAAAAATTTCGTACTTAAGTTATTAGAATTATTCCTCAATACTCGAAAGTACTACAAAATAGGTTTAAGATAGTAAATATTTGTTTGTAATACAAATTAAACTATGGCTTGTGTAGAAATTTCTATAGGAAATGTAAATTTTTTTCAAATTTAAAAAATAGTAAAAATTTCCACATTAAAATATATAATTATTTATTTTAACCAACTCAATGAGCCGACAAATACGTCATTTCTCATTTAAATTCTTTTTCTCATCCAAAAAGTATGCAATTTTGTAGAAGTTTGTTTTATACTCGTATAAGAACGTATATTCGAAGGATGTTATAAATTTGACACATCGTTTGTAACGATTAGGAATAACGGTCTGACATATAAACTCAAGAATATGATTTTAATCATAGTGCCAAATTTTGAAACGATTTAGTCATATCTGACCGTCAGCGCCAGTTATAACTCCAAAAATTTTAAATCACAGCTATAACTCAAAAAACCAATAACCACTAAAAACTTATTTGAATTTGGTGTGATCGGAATAGTAATTCGGGCATATGTTAGAAATTACAGAAACTACAAGGTATACAAAATTTTGTATAGACTAGTTGAAATATCTGGAGTCGTGATGGCAGGTGATACCATACAACTACGGAAGTCATTTGGCAATTATATTACGAAAACTATTGAGATTATAATGCTGAAATTTTGCTTAAACGATTATGATAATATACCAATTATTATCATTTTTATTGCAATTTCATTTGCTACGTTAATCCTCAACTAAAATTCCTGAACTTTCGAATTATATAAAGAGTATATTCATTTAAAATATCAAAATATTTTTATTTATTTATCTCCTCATTTAAAATATAAATTAATTTTATTAAAAGCCCATTAATACAAAAAAAAAATTAAAAAAAAAAAAATATTTATATTACAACAATATCGTATCGTTTATTTAAAGGTGATAACGGCATTAAAGTGTCATATAAATGCCAAAACACCTGGCATTGTAACAATAATACGAGTAATAATAGTAATTTTTTTTATTAATTATTATTTTACATCAACAAAAGAAATTATTTTAGACCGTAATTTCTATATATTTCTTATATTCCTCTATATGTATTAATTAATTTTAGTACAATCATATTAACAGTTGTATACTGTTATAATAAATTTTAATAATAATATTAAAAATATTATAATTTAAAATTATTTAAAATTTATTCACGGATTTTTAAAGAGGATTAAAAATTTTTATACAATTATTAAATTATAACTAAATTAAACTGTTATACTAAATTTTAATAATAATATTGCAATAAATTTAAAAGTTGAAATTATTTAAAATTATTCGCGGATTTTTAAATAGAATTCAAAATTTCTATAAAATTACTAACTTACAATTAAATTAAACTGTTATACTAAATTTTAATAACAATATTAAAAATATTATAAATTAAAATTATTTAAAATTTATTCACGGATTTTTAAAGAGAATTTAAAATTTTTGCATAATTTCTAAATTATAACTAAATTAAACTGTTATACTAAATTTTAATAATAATATTTTAATATTATAAATTGATATTATTGAAAATTGTTCGAAATATTATTGAAATTTATTGAAAATTTTTATATAATTACTAAATTATAACTAAATTAAACTGTTATACTAAATTTTAATAATAATATTTTAATTTAAAAAAAAAATATTTTAAATTTTCAAATATCGTTTAGAGTAGACAAATAGCTTTATATATGAGTTCAATATTAATAAATTTTATAAAAAATTTTTATGGAATATATGATTTTTACGAGACTAATAATAATACCATAATGAATTTTTCATTTAATATTATATATTTAATTGATTTAATATTATATTTAATATATATATATTTATCAATATGTTTATTACCACAATATTTTAATGATATTTTTAAAATAAATTTAGATACTGAATTAGATAAAATCTTACCAATATTATATTTAATTGAAACAATTTTATGTTTAATTTTATATGGTTATTATTTAATAAAAATGAAAAAATTAAAAATTTTTTATAAAAAATTAATACAAATCTATTCTATTAATATGAAATTATTTGAAAAATATCAAAATTTAAATATACTAAAAATTATTTTATATATAATAAATATATTAAAAACCTTATCTGAATTTATAATATTTTTAAATATGAAAAATATACGACCACATTTAGATTTGGGACATGAAATCTTAATGATATTTATTGAAATGAAAATATCAAATTTTTTAATTAATTTAACAATATATTTTATAAGAATATTAAATTATGATAAAAATTTATTAAAAAAATTTATATTAAAATTAATTAATTTTAATAAAATTATAAATTATAATTATAAATTTAATATAATTGAGAAACGTTTAAAATATAAAATGAAAATAATTTTATTTATTATGAAAAAAAATTTTCTAAATAATCTAATATTTAAAATATATTTAAATTATATAATGAAATTATTTATATTATGTTTATTATGTTTATTTTTACGTTTATTTGCTATAACACAATATATTTTATGGTTTACAATTGCATTAAATTGGGAATATGATACATTAATATCATTTCTACCATTATTTATAACAAATTTATGTTTTTTAATTACAATTATTATATTATTATTAACGGTATCATATTTAAATGAATATAAAAAAGAAATATTAATATTATTATATATAAATTTAATTTATAATGAAAGTTTATTTCATAAAAAGGTAGGTAATCAGAAATTTTTTTAAATAAATGTATAATTACTGAAAATTTAAGTTTAATCAACGTCGGTTTACAGGGTTGTGTCAATGAAAGGCACCATTTGTTAAACCCTTAGCCATTAATTTATATAAAAATGTAAAGGGAACTTAGCTATTAAATTGTATAGTTGTATTACAGAATAACGTTTCTCATTTTGAATGTTTATTCCATACTTTTTTAAATTATTGAAGAAAAAACCTTGGTATAAAATGCAGTGATTTATTTTTCTCAATAATTTCAAAACCAAAGTCGTTAGGAAGATGACTTATCTCCGCTTACAAGGTTGACGGCTGTGCTAAAATTAGAGAAAGCTGCAATGTTATGTGCCCTAAAAAATTAATGTCTTTTAAAAATGAAAAATTGTAATTTAAAATTTTTCGAATTTTAAAGTCATGTAATTCCGAAATTTGAATAGATTATGGCTAATGCAGATATTATGAGAAATTATGGGAAAGCTTTTGTTATGAGAATTACAAATCACAGGTTAATATTTTCATATTGAAAAAAATTACCTGAGCCGGTACAATAAAATGAATTACTCTTTATGTATTAAATTAAAATGTAATATGGAGGCAGCTTCTCGTCCCCCCTTTGGACGGAATTGTTCTACATGCTATTTTTGATATGAGACTGAATATAATTATGGCAGTTATGAGAGTGAATATAATATTATCGTTTTGTGAAACGTTTTGAAGAAAACTTAAGTCTACAACATTGTTAAGTCTAAGTTTCATTTACATACTTCTCTAGGGTTCATAAAATATTTCATAAAAATGCATTTAGATACAAGATATCCTATATACTCGTAATTAATAATTTTGCAATTTTCGAAATTTTGATTTACTCAACGAAATTTTGTATTTTTAAAGTTTTTCAATAGTTTAATTATGTATTTTTCCCATAGTATAATTGCAATAACATTATACGAATAACGGAATACGAATAAACTACAATTTAGTTTTTGAAAAAATCATATTCTAAATGTATGCAATTGAAATACTATAGTTTGGTTTTTTTTTAAAATGGCATTTGATATAAAATGTACTCAGTCATTTCAACTGTTAAGAAATGTGTTTCGTGTAAATCAAGTTTAATATTGAGTTTTAATTTTAAAAAATAAATTTTTTAGTTTACCAAAAATAAAACAGGGCCAAAAGTGGTACCTTGATCAAATTTTGGTTGGGCGCAAAAAGAACGGTAAAACGAACTGTAATACAGTTCTGAGTGTAACAGGATTGTACTGTTACAGGGTGGAACTGAAGTGTGTTAAAATAAGTTTCCAAAATTTAATACATTATAAAATAGTACGAGTATATATAAAATTTATAAAATTTAATTAAAATCTTTATCTTTAATTATATGAAAAGAATTTTAATATTATTTCATTTCAGGTTGAAATTATTCTATTAATTGCCGGAATTTATGGTATAGGTTTTCAAATTGTTGAAGGTCTTGGTATAAATAATAAAATTGTTTTACAAATTGCTAATTATCTTTTAATTCAATCAATGTTTTTATTTCAAGAATTTATAATTTTTGCGAAATTTTTTAAACTTTTCTACAATGGTAATGATCACGGTTGTAAAGCGTAAAAAATATTTAAAATTTTTGTAATATTAAAAAATTTTATATTATTTTGTAATTAATTAAAATGTGTATACTAAATTAAACTGATTTTAATCTTATTTTAATGTAGTTGTATTTTGATTCCCAAAATTTATGTTAAAATTTTTTTGGGCAAAATTATTACAGCTGGCGGATGCCTACATAATAAATATTACGAATAAGGCTGGTAATTATTATTATCTTAGTTATCAACTATGAGATTTAACAAAAAAAGAAATTTTTACTAAAATTGCAGTCCTAGATTCCGAAGTCATAAAAATATTTTTGGATATATTTGAAAAACTCTTTTGAAAACCTACGCGTTTTGTGGCTTTACTAGAAGAGATAGAAGAGTTATTCTAGGTGTTTCTCATGATCACCAGGGACTCACATCAGAATCTGGTAATATAGAGGGTGTTTGGCAAAAGGTGGAAAATAATTTCTTAGATGATTTTTTGATTAATTTCAAACAAAAAATTGTATGGTGGGGTCGGTTAGTGAGAGAAGTTGCAGGTGTATTCGTGTCCGAGCTATAGCCTGTTGAAAAAAAGAGTTAACAAATTTTTAATGCATATAAACAAAAGCTTATAACTTCGGAACTATTCCACATAGAGTAATTATCAGCGGCTAGTTTTACAGGTTTTCTAGCTATTTGTTCTAATTACTATTTATTATTGGTCTTACAATCAATTTGAACTGTGCCATAGAACATAATACAAATGTGTTTTCACATCAATACAATTTTAATTTAGTAAAAATTTACTTATAAATTTTAAACATGATCTAAAATTATTTTATAATAATTATTATATATTAATATTTTTAAAATTATAATTAAAATATTCATTTGATATTATGAATTGTTGAATAATTAGCAATAAATTAGATGTAATAAATTTTATAAGATCAAAGGTAACTTTCTTATTAAAAACAATCCCATTATAAATTTGAAATCCAAATTTATATAATCCAGTACTCAATAATTCCAGTTCAATCTGAAACGAAAATATTATTAATATTATCATTGATAATTGTGAAGAAATTAAAGAAACTTCTTATATAATTAAAATTTTTCTATTATACAAAATTATAAAGAATTTTTAATGTCACGTAATGTTTTATTGTAAGATATCTAAGATTAATAGCTTTACATGTTTACTACATTACAGTGATGGAAATACAAAAAATTTTGAAGTATTAAATTAATTTTACTGAACGTATTAAACCCAGAGCTGAGAGTCCCATTTTATCAATCTGGTTATTATTTAATACGTTATAATGGCAATCATATAATATCTATACTATTGTTATAAAAACGTTAGTGTCAGGAATTTTTAATATTCATGCAGCTATAAATTTTGTTTATTGATGTTGTTGCAAGTAAAGTGTTTAAATGTACGCGTATCTGAATTAGCATGCTTTTGAATGTGAGAAACGTTTCCAGCAAACAGAATATTATATACATATATTACACTTCATTGGGATTAGAAATATCTAGCGATTTGATTTTTGAAGATTGCTTCAATTTCCTTTGGCGTCCCTTATGATTTCTGTGTCTATGAAGCATCAGTGCATTTTAAAACTAACGCAGCATTTTGTACAATTACATCATGTCTGTTATATTTTATTATGATTTAGATTATAGGGCATAGTAAAATTCGACATATTATACAGAAGGATTTTGATGTATAATGAATATACACAAGTAGAATATGTCATATTTTAGTTGAGCATACCACAGTACCACACATTTGGTACTGAAAACATCACATATTTGTTACAATAGTATCACATTTTCCATCTCTGCTGCATTAGAATTACGTTCATATATTTTGCATTTTAGAATAATATTTTTACAAATTTTAATGCTTTTGAATATCGTTTTCGTTCCAGACATTCTCACTTTTATAATTTGGTATCAGAAAACGGTGATTTTTCTTACAATTTAATTTAATTAGTAATTATAATAATTATTTACCTTTTTAAAATCAAAATTTATTTCGTATAAAAAATTCTCTTGTAAAATATAAAATATATCCTCATTATATTTGCATACTATGACTGCAGAAGACATTAATAAAAAATATCAATTAATGTACCAAAAAGTGATAAAATAATGTATAAAAAATGTGGTGTTTTAAGTATATGAAATAAAAAACACCATAAAATCAAATAAGTTATATAAAATAAACGTAAAAATTGATTAATTAAACATAATTTGAATAAATTTTTTAAATATTTTTCATATTCATTAAACAATTTATTATTTAAAAAATATTTTGTTAAAAATTTAAATATTATTTTAGAAATTTTTAATTTTTCACTATCAATTTCAATATTTTCCAATTTATTATTTAAAGATTTCCATTTAAATATTAATTCTTTTAATGAATTTATTTTAAATTCTAAAATTATATTAAAAAATATTATTATATTTATAATAAAACTTGAAATTTTCGTTTCAATTATAACAATAAGGAATTCAGATGCAAACAAATCTAAAAATTCTTCATTTTCTAGCGAAATTACAATTTCAATTATTTTATTTTTAAATATTATAATTTGTGATATAATTACAAATATTGTTTTTAAACATAATATTATTAAAAAAATTCTATATTTTTTATTATTTTCTATTAAATTTAGTGGTACATAAAAAAATTTTAATAATTTTCTACGAAATTGTGATAAATTTCTTACAATTATTAAAAAATATAATAATAAAATTACAATAAAACATTTTTCAATAGAACGTAATGAAAAAATTATTAAATTAAAACCATAATCAAAAAATTCTTCATAATTTCGAATATACGTATACAAAATAATTAATGTAATGTATGAAAATATTAAAAATATTATAAAATCAAATATAAATTGTATATAAAATGTAATATTTTGTGAATTTTCATAAATTCCAAAAGAATTTTTGACTGCATTGACGAGAAACCTTTTAAGTAAATTGAAATTTTTTAAGAATGACATTGAAAGAATTTTTATAAATACCAACGACCTTAATTGGAACTTTATGGCTAGACTATTGTAATTCTGAAATTGTAATAGTAGAATTTGCATTTAGGTAATTTATAAGGAGTTGAAGTCATATATGTAAGCGTCAAATCAATTTGTATAATAAATATTATATTATTCTTTCTAATATATTATTTTAACATTACGATATTATAAATAAATTGAATTTCTTACATTATTATACAAGAAAAGAAATTAAATTTTTATATAGTATAAAATATAAATTTCTGCGTATAGTGTCCGTAAATATGTTCTTAAGCCAAAACATTTTGTACAAATATCATAAATCGTTGAATAATAAGCAATAAATTTGATATAACAAATATTATGAAATCAAAAGCAACTTGTTTATTAAAAGAATATTCGTTGAAAATTTGAAATCCAAATTTATATATTCCAGTACTTAATAATGCTAATTCAATCTGAAATGAAATTAAATAAAATTAAAATTAGTCATTAGTTATTTAATTATTTTAAGCTATAAAAGTGGGAGTTTTGTGAAAATGATTACTATTTGAAAAGAAATTTTGTAGAACACAATTCGAAGTATAAGAATTTTTGAGTTATACAAAATATGTTACCCATAGATAATGTTTAAATCCGTATTTTGGGATCTAATAGATATTCGTATATAGCGAGGGATCTATCATGTATGCAAAGTAAGCATTTGCAAAAAAGGTCGAAAAACAGGGACGACATTAAAAACTTAAAAAAAAAAAAAAAATTTTTAAAAATAAAAATATTCTAATTAAAAATGCCCGAAAGGGGGTGGGGGCGGGGGAGTGTGCTAACATTTTAGAAAACTCGTAGGTCACTGAGTAGGCCCTTTTGCATACTATTGTACAAAAAAAAAAGTCTGACTTAATTAACAGAAATTTAATCTAACAGAGTATACTGAAAATAATTACAGTACATGTATAATATTGCATACTTCAGAAGATTATCAGAAAAATTGATTCAAAATAAGAAAGTAGATATGAATACGATAATAAAAATTTTGTATATCGTAAAAGATAAACGGTGTTCTTTAGTTTTATTTTAAAATAAACAAATAATAAAAAAAACATCATAAGCTGACAATAGTTTATTTTATAATAGAAATAATTTAATTTAATACAAAACTGCAATAAAGGAGTAGTTACAACAGCTATATTAAAATTTATAGATTAATTTCATTTTCCGATATCAAAGAATTTTCATACAAAGAAAACGTTCTATATACTTATAAAATATTCCCAATCGATATTATACATAATAGATGAAACTGTTATATTTTTCTAAAAGTAACATTATAATTAATATTTATTGTATACCTTTTTAAAATCAAAATTTGTTTCATGTATAAAATTCTCTTTTAAAATATAAAAAATTTCTTCTTTATAATTGCATATTGCAGCAATTGAAAATATTAACAATAAAATATCAATTAATAAACCAAATAGAATTAAAATTACATATAAAAAATTAAATGTCATAAGAGCATCAAACATAATTAATATTAAAATAAAATGTGTTATACAAGATAAACGTAAAAATTGTGTAATTAAACATAATTTGAATAAATTTTTTAAATATTTTTCATATTCATTAAACAATTTATTATTTAAAAAATATTTTGTTAAAAATTTAAAAATTTTTTTAGAAATTTTTAATTTTTCACTATTAATTTTATTATTTTCCAATTTGTTATTTAAGTATTTCCATTTTATTATTAAATCTTTTAATGAATTTATTTTAAATTTTAATATTATAATAAAAAATATTGTTATATTTATAATAAAATTTGTAATTTTTGTTTCAATTGTTGGTATTAGAAAATCAGTTCCAAACAAATCTAAAAATTCTTCATTTTGTAAGGAAATTTCAATCTCAATTAATTTTTTTTTAAATATTATAATTTGTGATATAATTACAAATATTGTTTTTAAACATAATATTATTAAAAAAATTCTATATTTTTTATTATTTTCTATTAAATTTAATGGCACTTTAAAAAATTTTAATAATTTTCTACGAAACTGTGATAAATTTCTTACAATTATTAAAAAATATAATAATAAAATTACAATAAAAAAATTTTCAAGAAAACGTAAATAAAATATTATAGAATTAATATCAGTATTGAAAATTTCATTAAAATGCCGAATAAAAATTAGAATACAAATAAATAAAATATAAGCTAATAATAAAAATATTATAAAATCAAATATAAATTGAATATAAAAAATAAAATTTTCTGAATTTTCATTTATTCCTAAAAGATTTTTTAAAAAATTTAAACTGAATTTTTTGCATAATTTGAAAATTTTGAGTACCGACATTAATGGAACGTATAAAACAAGAACCTAGGCACTAATAATATTTTAATATAATATTTTCTAAAATAAGTAATGTTTGCTGTAGAACTTATACTACCTATTAAAATTAACATTTTAATAAAATTATTGCATTTGTAATTATTTACATAACTTAGGTTTTAAGTTTTAACTTAATTTGATTTGTATGAATTCGTAAAGTTTAGCATTTAATTATTAAAACATAAAAATTCAATATGAAAACAAAATTGTGTAAATATTAATACACAAATTGATTTGTAACTTGAATTCCATAAAAATTATTACAAAACTAATAAGTTTATCAGCAAATAATATAAGAGGTCATTTTCATAATTACAAGATTATGAAAATGCCTTTTAAACAATTTTTACAGTTCTTGTGTCCTGACATATTCCAAAAGTAAACCCATATATAAATTTTCATGAAAATCAGACCGACACACCGACAAATCATGATCATTTTAAAAATAGTATATTTACGCACCACCATAGAGAAATGAATATTTCTACTGAAAATTCGACATGTAAAATTTATTCCCATCATTATTATAGCTTTTCTAATATTGTATGCAATGCGGAGGGTAAAAAGACCTTTAAGCATTTATTTCGAATTTTTAGAGAATTATTAACCTTCATGGTTTATATACCTTAAAAAACCATTTAAAAGTGATTCTTAATAGACCTTCATTATCTGATATCTATCCTAAAACATTATTTTGACGCCTTTCAGCCTTATACAGTTAAAAATAAAATTTTCTAATTCTCAATTATAATATTATACTTATAAAACATAATGTCTCATAGGTGGATATCTCAAAATAACCATCAAATTAAAATACGCTCATAACATTAAATTGAAGGTATAAATTGAATTGCCTTTAGAATATTATTTGGGTAATCATTTATTTTAATTAAGTATATAGAAAATAAAAAATTAAAATAGTTGAAATTTCCACAAGTATATTTTTTATTATAGTATTAAGCTCTTTTCGAACTGTTATATACGTTTATTTAATGTCAGAATTAAAAGCTTTTAAATTATTTATTGGAATCATTTTAAATATTATAAAAAATTTTTTTGGAATTTATGAAAATTCACAAAATTTAAATTTTTATATTCAATTTATAATTGATTTTTTAATATTTTTTTTATTTATAAATGCGTTTGTAGCTACACGCAAAAAGTATATTAAATTTATTAATAATATTAATACTTTTGTGTCTGATTTTAATTTTGTAATATTTATTTTTTGTTTTTTTGAAAAATTTTTTATTGCAATTTTATTATTATATTTTTTATTAATTGTCAGAAATGTATCACAGTTTCGTAGAAAATTAATTAATTATTTTAAATTATCAATAAATTTAATAACAAATTGTAGAAAATCAAAATTTTTTTTATTAATATTATGTTTAAAAACAATATTAGTAATTATTTTAAATATTATAATAGTTATAAAAAGTATAACTGGAATGCCATATTCAATGCTATATGAAGAAATTTTAAATAACTTGATATTTGAATTCTTACTTATTATTATTGAAAATAAAATCTGTAATTTTATTATAAATATAACAATATTTTTCAATAATATTTTAGAATTTAAAAGAAATTCATTAAAAAAATTAATATTAAAATGGAAATATTTTAATAATATTAAAAATTGTGAATTTAAAAGTGAAAAATTAAAAATTTCAAAAGAAATATTTAAATTTTTAAGAAAATATTATTTAAATAATAAATTATTTGAAAATTATGGGAAATATTTAAGAAATTTATTCGAAACATGTTTATTTTGTCAATTAATACGATTATTTTTTTTAACGTACCTGATTTTATGGTATGTACTGTATAGTTTAACTCATACATATAATTTTCTATGTCTTATCCTGTCGCTTTTGGCTATATTAATTGATATATTATTATTAATGTTTACATCGGCAATGATATACAAATATAAAATGGAAGTATTTAATATTTTACAAGAAAATTTCGTATATGAAAAAAATTTTGATTTTAAAAAGGTAAAAAAATTTTTATAATTTTTATAAAATAATTCTTTATTATATTAAAAATATTCTTTGTAGAAATTATTGCCTTCTGTTATGACTTTTATATATTTAACTGTTATTATTGTTATTCTCATCCTATTGTTAAATATTTCCTAGAAACTTATTAAATTTATAAATACTTATTAATTAAACAACTACACTTTATATTAGTAATTTAGGATATTAGAAATGACTGACGTATGCATTGTTTATGAATATAAAGGACAGCTAGATCTACTTTGACTTTTCACAACCAGATGGCTCTCGAAATTTGTAAAATTTAAATTTTCGGTACTCTATATTTCCAAAAGTGTAAAAGCTTTTTCAAAATTTTATAAATGCAAAAAGTTACAGGTAACTTCTATGTCAGAGTGCAAAAATAAAATTATTTTTCTTAACTGACGCAATTTACTCTAGGATTCTAGCATTTTATTAACGTCTCTTTCATTTTTTTTATTTTGCCTAATCCTAAATGTATGCAATCCTTGAAACATTTTGGAATATGAATGAAAGTAATTTTAATATTGTAATACAGTTTTTAAAATGAATATTTTCACGGTTTGACTCAACTTAATTTATATGGGTTCTTTAGTAGAATGTATCTGTCGCATGGAGTGAGACCGTACATTATTTTCTATTGCATTATATTGTAATACATAATATACGAGTACTATATGTCTAAATACCCTTCTAATTCAGTCCTTAAGAATAAATTTATGTGTTAATTTTTGAATCGATACCCGTACAATGAGAGCAAGTTTAAATTCAAAAATAAAATTTTTAATAATTATTTTCGTTTTATAACAATTTTAATTTAATCATTTAAATTTGTTACAGATTGAATTGGCATTATTAAATACTGGAATGTATACATTTGGATTTCAAATTTATAATGGAAATTCTTTTAATAAACAAGTTGCTTTGGATCTTATAAAATTTGTTATATCGAATTTATTGCTTATAATTCAACGATTTATGATTTATGTTCAAAGAGTTCAGTTTTCCCAAATATAATGGATTTATTAAATTTGTTTTCTTAAAATATACAGTTAATTTAAAAAGCGGTTATTTACTGAATTCATATACTATAATTTAATACTAAAATAGTAATTTAAGTATACTTTGAAAAATAGTGTAAAACATTATTAGTTTTTATTCAGTAAAATTTATAATGGTTTTTGTAAATTAATGAAATATAATTAGAGTATAGAACTGAGCATTATTTTAATTATTATATAATCACAAAAATTTGTAAAGAACATTAATATTGAAACTAATCCTCATTAATTTTTGCTCCGAAAAAAAAAATAAATAAAAAATGTGAATATTCCTAAAATCTAAAATACAAAATATTTTTGGTTTCTCTTTTTTGAATTTAAATTAAATCTATCTTTTAATTTGAAAACTATATATAAAATAATGCAAGTGTTATTTTTTAATTTTCATTTATAATATTTGAGAAATCAATTATTTTTGAAAAATAATTTGAAATAAATCTCACAGATGGCAGAGTAATTTAATTTTTAAATTTTGAGACAGAAATTTGAGGCCATATAATGCCGAATCTCAATTCTAATTCCAATTTTAATTCCTAATACGACTCCGAATATGACTAACACTCCGAATTAATTACTAAGACACGGACTCGATTCCAACTCTTACTCCGACTGTGAGTGCTATGTCGGTTCCGATTTCAATCCTCACTCTTATTGTTGTTAAGAATCAGATTGTAAATCCACTTCCGACTCCGACTACGACTCACACCAGAGAATGACATCTATAGAAACATCACACTGTTATTTCGGAAATTTTCGAAAAAGTTTTTTCAAAATTGAATAATTTAAGCTTCCGATCAAATAACAATGTCATATATGTGTAAATTAATGGACTTGCCAATTAATTGACTAATGGAAAATTTATAATCATAATTATAATGATATAGCTGGGGAAGGCATTAACACATATTTATTCCGATAGATGGTTGTGTATTTGGGAAGAAATGACTACATCTATTACATCCAGCAACTATTTGAAAACATATTCAAAATGCATTTTTTTTAATTAAAATTTTAAAATCATTCAATAAAGAAAAAATAACCTCAAAATTTAAAATCAATTCTTATTACCTTAATATATGGCAGAACAAATACTTATTTATATGTTAAAAATTTGTTTTTCCATTAAATTTTTAGAATATCGAAAGGTGGTAATAAATTTTTACACAATATAACAAAATAATAATGTGTACTAAATGTGTATTGAGTATATTAACTATGTGTGAGTAGATTAATGATTAAATAATGTAAAACAAATTGTTAGCAATGGTGTGTTTAAATTTTGTTGTAACATTCATTTTAGATCTTTTTTTTTTATTTTAAAATATTTATTATGTGAAATTAAATTAAGGTTCGTGTACATATGTGAATTCTATGACCCATGAAATAAGGTAATTTGTTAAAGTAAATTTGTAATTGGGAGAAAAAAATTATGTATTGGGTTTTTTTATGGTCTTTTGATTTAAATCTATATTTTTATTGGTAAATAATGTGAATGAATGCCTACCTCGAATTTATTGGAAAAATTTTGAAAACAAACATGACATAGTGCTTTTAACAAACAAAACAATGTTTATTATGTCAAAGAAAAATTCTATATGTTGTAGCTATGCTGATTCTAGAATTTCATTTCTAATACTATAAAGTGTTTCATCGAATAGTGTCAGATTTCGGAATCAAAAGCAAAACATTTACAAAAAGCTTGTCAATTATTTTTAACCCGTACTACTACGAAATATTCAAATCACGTATTTTACAGACTTTGAGATTTTTAGAAAATTCTTTAAAAAATTTTTTAAATTTGGAAATTTTTTTTTTCTTTTTACAATTATAAACAACAGATTTTATTTTAACGTTTAATAGATTAGCATGTTTAACGAAGCGAACCCAGATATAAATTAGATTTATTTTGATACTCCTGAAATTTTATAATGCAGGCCTTTATATAAACAGTTTTTAAATTTTTACCAAATAAATCATCAGACTTGCATTTTATCAAAAAACAAATATGAGAAGTGGAGATGAGCCACCACTTAGTCTAAGTCCTTTACGGTTCATCAATCGGATAATGTGCTATTATAATTGCTATAATTCTTCTCGCAGTATTGATATAAAATCTCCCAAACGAAGAAGACTTATTTATCGTTATCGTTTTCTGGTTACGGTGTTTGTTGTTCTATTAATAGATATCTGCAAGTAATTGTAGCGCATAGCCAAAAATTAATTTTAGTTTATTCAAAGATATTCCAAAATGATGCTTTAAAAGTTCAAAATTTCAGAATTTATACCATGCTTTTTAACTTATTTCGATTTATATGTATAGTTTCTATACAGATTTCTATACTGTTTTGCAACCATAAACTGTCTAGTTTTCGAATTGAATAAATTAATTTATATTATTATTGTTTAATTTATGAGTGTTTTTTCAATCTCGCCTGGTCTAGTTATTTTTCGTGCGAAATTAGTACGATCAATTTATTTTTTTTATTTACGTAACAGTGGCAATTAATTGGTTAAAGATATCGTCTTAAAGTTATGTTAAAATAAACAATTTATATTTAAAACCACACAATTATCGAGCTCCCTGAAAATTAACTCAATATTTCCAAATTCAAATCAATGTCCAACAATAATTATGAATAATAAAATTTTAAAGATGCAACTAAAATCTTTTAATTATTATTTTTATATATGAGGATGCTTCGACCATATATCTACATTCTGTATACTTAAATTCTATTGTAATTTGGAATTTAGACAGTGTATCGTCCTAATATACCAAATGTCCAATTCATAATATTATTATGATTTTTTTTGCATCTTTCTCTCTCTTTCTCTCTCTCTATATATGAAATTTTAAAATAGATTAAGTTATTCAAATGTTAAATACGAAAATTGTAAATACCAAGTCCATTTCCTTTAAGGTGTCATTTTATGAATTTTTAAATATCAGAATTATATACAGGATATGGAAGAATAATGAAGAGCTTTCAAGGCTTAGACTAAAGACCAGAAAGCTATTCAATAAGGCCAAGGCGTCAGGTTCGTGGGAAGAGTATAAGGACTCACTCACAAAATACAATAAAGAAATTAGGAAAGCGAAGAGAATCTCGTGGAGGGCGTTCTGCAAGGGCATTGATGAACTCCCCAGCAGTGCGCGTCTTCACAGGGTGCTTTCCAAAAAGTATGCTAGTAGGTTGGGCCTAATGGAACGTCCTGATGGCTCCATGACTGAGAACGGAAGGCAGACGTTGGAGCTTATGGCGTCAACGCACTTTCCTGACTCGGAGATTCTTCGGAATCACTCAAATGCAGTCATCGAACCGGGGGCACCCTGGCCCAGGAGGGATGACTGGCAACGATCCCGTCTAGTCTTCACTATGGGCAGGATTAGATGGGCTGTTTTCTCTTTCAGGCCCTTCAAATCTCCAGGTGATGACGGGATATATCCTGCATTTTTGCAGAGGGGTTTCCAACATATCGCTAGAGCACTGTTGGGAATTTTTCGCGCCAGCTATGCGTGGGGTTACATCCCTCAGGCATGGAGGGTGGCTAAAGTGACGTATATTCCGAAGGTGGGTAAGCGACCAAGCAACCACCCAAGGTCTTTCCGTCCAATCAGCCTTACTTCTTTTCTATTGAAAGCAATGGAAAAAGTGATTGATAGATTTATACGGGACGGTGCACTGGGAATCAATCCCTTGCATGAATCTCAATACGCCTATCAGTCGGGAAGGTCTACTGTACTCGCTCTGCAGAGTCTGGTGGGGGTCCTTGAAAACTCACTGGAAGTGCGGGAGGTAGCAGTTGGCTGCTTCCTTGATATAGAGGGAGCTTTTGACAACACCCCATATCATGTCATCTGTGAGTCGTTGCACAAACGAGGGATTGATGCGACGACTAGCAGATGGGTCAATCGGATGCTACAGGATAGGATTATTAAGTCCACCATAGCTGACGATATACTCTTCATCTCCGCTGCAAAAGGATGTCCGCAGGGCGGGGTTCTTTCGCCCCTCCTGTGGTCCATTGTAGTGGATGATCTAATAGCTGCTCTCAGGGGCTCCGGGGCGCGTGTCTGGGGATACGCTGACGATGTGGCCTTCGTCGTGCGGGGAAAATTTGAGAGCACTATTTCTGATCTTCTACAGCAAAATTTACGTGTTGTGGAAAGGTGGTGCAAAGGCGTTGAGTTAAATATAAATCCAAGCAAGAGCACTTTGGTCGCCTTCACCAGACGCAGAAGCAGGGACAGATTAACGAGCCCAATTCTGTTTGGTGAACGTATCAGTTACTCGAGGGAGGTGAAGTATCTGGGGGTAACCCTGGATGATCGTCTCTCTTGGAATACCCATATCGATAGAGTTATCGGGAGAGCTACGGCGGCCTTGTGGACGTGTAGGAGCTTCATCGGGGGGACCTGGGGAATTGGTCCCAGAATAGAACTGTGGCTATATACGGCCCTTGCTAGGCCCATCGTCACCTATGCGTCGATTGTATGGTGCCGTAAAGCTCAGCAGGCGGGTGTGCGGGCCAAGCTGGAAAAGCTACAGAGGCTGGCCTGCCTGGGAGTGACCGGGGCGATTCGGACGGCTCCCACCGCTGCATTGGAGGTGATGATCGGATTGCCGCCACTGCACCTCCATATATTGAAGGAAGCTCGGCTGGTGACTTACCGACTTCTCTCTGGCGAGGACGGGGCAGGGCTAAAGTTGGCCCACAGAACTCACAGAGACTTCATTGAGGGCGATCCGATTCTAAGGATAACCATGTCAGATACCTGTCTGCCGCGGTACAACTTCGACCACAGGTACGGGGTTCTGTTTCCTGATCGATGGACGTGGGATCGGGGTGGTCCGGTACTTAGGTCGGGTTCGAGCGTGTGGTATGCGGACGGATCCAAAACGGAGTCGGGTGTGGGCTCGGGCGTATACGGTGTCCGCCCGGACACGCGTGTATATGCAACCCTTGACCCGTATTGCACAGTGTTCCAGGCCGAAATACATGCAATAGAGATCTGTCTGAGAATCAATTTGGAAAGGCGGTATAGAAACCGCACCATCTATGTGTTCTCAGACAGCAGGGCTGCACTGCTGGCGCTCCGTTCAGCTCAGGTTACATCCAAGCTGGTCTGGAGCTGCCTTGCTGCACTTATGGAATTGGCATCGGAAAACAGAGTGATGCTCATTTGGGTGCCGGGCCATAGTGGCCATGCGGGCAACGAAGTTGCCGATGAGTTGGCGCGGAGGGGATCTGGGGCTGCCTTTGTGCAGCCGCTGCCTTTCTGTGGTCTGCCTTCTTCCGCCGTGGGGGCCAGGCTTGCCTGCCTACTCGCGGCGGAATGCAGTCGTCACTGGCGGGACACGAAAGGGTGCCGTCATGCGAAGGTGTTTGTTCCGGCGTGCTCCGGCGGATTCGCTGCGGAGTTGCTGGGGATGAGCAGGAGCCGGGTTCGCACTATTGCGAATTTCTTCACGGGGCACTGCCCGGTGAAATACCACCTGCACAGGCTGGGGAAGTCGGGCTCCCCCCTGTGCAGATTTTGTGGGGGTGGCGATGAGACCGCCGTGCACATTCTCTGCGACTGTCCGGCACTGGCTGTTCGGCGCCGCAATTGTCTTGGACATGGGTCCCTAAGTGTTCGGGAACTATTGTCCAACTCCCTTAGGGATATCTCCGGCTTTGTGATTGGGACGGGGATATTATAGACGGGAGGGTGGGGTGGCTACAATAAGTCAAAAATGGCTGCGGTGGCTTGGGGGGATGCTCCTGTCCCCACTCAGTTCCCTTAGAATCTACAATCTACAATCTACAATGGAAGAATAATAAGCATTTATGTATATATAATATTTTCTATATAGGTATAATATAGGAAAATAAACTTACAAACCACATACATTTTGAAGAATGAAAATATAATTGTAATTGTTCGAAAAAGAAGAAGGATTTTATGGGTTTTTAAACTCAATATGATTATTACTAATCTTTTACTTCATTCTTTATTACTATGTATAAATATAACAGTTATAAATATGTATATATAATAATTATGTATAGATATAATATGTAGTTCTATATAGAATTATAATTACCCATTGTAAATTTTTTACTGATTTTTCTATTATTTTTCATTTGTATTCTTCTTATACGACTATTTAACATTTCGTATAACATTAGAGAAATGTAGCTTTCTGGGGTATTATACTGCTTATTTACCTACAATATTGCATCTTTTAGACATTATAACAGCAATAATAACAACATTACAAACTACAATTAAAAATTATCCTTTATAATTTTTTTTTTGTTTTGTACAATGCTTGGGAATCTCAAGCACCTTAACTAAGTCTATATAGTGTTAGTACTTTGCAATTGTTATTTATTGTAAATATAATAGATACTAGATTTTTTTGTATACTTGTGTATTGCATCCTATATTTTAGGTGTTTGATAGAATAATAATTGTATATAATCATTTTTAAAATTTTCACTTATTTTTCTATAATAACAATACGAGTACTTGTATAGCTACGATTTTTGGATTTTATGTACTTTTTCATCATACAGTGCACTAGTATCCATATAGTACTTTTCTGCGTGTAATTATCACAATCATGTAAATGTACTTAAATGATAATAACTGTAAAAAATATTGTTATAAATTAGAAATAAAACTCTTACTAATAACCAACAGTTTTAGTAACTCTTAATGTTTTAGAAAAAAATTATACATAACTATTCTACAAGAATAATCTATAATATTATAAGGTAGTATCTTGGTGCTTATACAGTAATTTAGAAAGAAATGGAAAGAAAAGAAAGAAATGTAAAAGTTATAGAATGAAAATTTGAGAATTTTGTTGAAATAGGTTTTAGAACAGGCAAAAACGATCAGTCTGGCGGTTTTGATTCTAATTATTTAAGTATGATGTCGAAATATTGCGAATTTAAGTCAATGTGCTGCGAATTGCTGAACTGATGAAAGTGTACTCGCTCCGGAATAAACTCTCGTTTCCTGTGGTAACTTAAAAATTCACTAGATTCATCGGAATTCGAGTTAATAATTGAAATAGTTACGTTACAATTAATTTTCAGCTGCATTTATTAAATGATCTGAAAAGAAATCTCACTTGAAAATTTTAGATTTTGAAAAGATATTTGGTAAAAATAAAATTTTACGGATTACTGTTCTTACAATATCATTACAATTAACAGAATTGTTTTTTATAATTAGGTTTAATTAAGTGATAGGCCTTATTACCTAAAATTATTACTATAAAAGTATTTAAAGAATGATAAATGACCACAAGAAAGATAATATTACCACATTAATACAGAAGACACAGGAGTATTGGATGTACCAATGTATACCCCCTGGTAAAAATAATTATTGTTGCCACACAAATAAAATAAATAAAGGAGATTATTTGGAAAATTGTAAATATTGTTTATTAATTTAAAAAATCTAGAGTTCTTGTATCTTTATTATGACAAAATGTCCTTTAAAATCAATACTGATCATTATTTTTAGTGTAATATTAAAATTTTTGATTTGAAATTAGATATTTGAATTCAAAAATAAAGTAAAATTTTGTATTGCAATGTAAAATTTTTTAAGAAAATTTTGTTCATATCGAAATCATATATACGATATAAAACATACAAATCTTACACAAATAAGTCCATATATATAGGTCTACTGTAATAATTATGTTTTTGGTTTTCTCTATTAATTTTTAAATTAGTCCTTAAGAGAGAATTTTGTTCTTTTTTTAAAAAAAAAAGGAAACCCCATACTTTTCATTTATTATTAAAAAGTTAATTACGATAATAGAGTTTGTTGTTCAATTAAAGTTTTGTATGTTTGTGGCAATGATTTTAAACAGATGGCTTTTTATACATTAGGATTTCTTAATTGAAAATTTTTTATATATATATGTAGGATAATTGAAAAATTTACATAAAATTTACATAATATTTATACCCGTATGAACGTATGTTCAAAGGGTATACTAAATTTGACTTACCGTTTGTAACGCTAAGAAATAATGGCCTGAGGTATGGGCATAAGTGTATGTTTTTAATCTGCGTCAAATTCTGTATCAATTTAATCATGTGTATCCGTCTGCTTGTCGGTTCGGCTGCATCAAAGATAACTCAAAAACCAATTGATCTAAGTTACCCAAAATACACAAATGATTTATTATAGTAAATGGCAGAACTCTATTTAAATTTGGTTGGATCGAGTAGATGCCGTAAAATTTAAAAATTTATTTGCCTATATCTCAGAAATTATAGATGCTGTTGTATTGAAATTTCGTACAAGTGAATATATTAGTAGGGTCAATGTGTTTGGCAAAAGTCATTGAAATTGCTTGACCCCTTCTGGTAACTGCTTAACAAATTGAAAAGTGATTTGGCTATATCTTTGAAACTGTTCAACTTACAGTACTGATATTTTACAAAAATAAATATGTTAAAATGGTAGGTATATTCGGTAAAAGTTTTCGAGATTTCATGCGCGCTTTTAATATAGCTGCCATACAACTCCATATTCAGAAATTATTCATCTCATAATTTTAAAAATTTGCACAAGGAAATATGTTGTTAGAGCTGTTATGTTTGGTAGTGCTGCCATACAATGTCATAAGCAGTCTGTTCTTAGCTTAGAAATTATTAAAGCTACAATGGTGATGGTGCCATTATTTTCAGTAAAACTCTTTCAGTTTGTGTGGGATTCTATATTAATTATCTCTGACATTTAAAATCAGTTATTCGTACAGGTATCACAGAGTTGACACGATTACCTATATCTATTCTCGTTTTTTTTAAATAGTTTATTTTTACAAAAGTTTCCAAAAATTTTGTAATTTAAATTTTATTTTTATGATTTTTCTTTAAAAAAAGTTTTCGGAACGAAAAATTTTTAAGTAAGACTTCTGTTGTTTTTTCATAATATAATTTGGAAAATTTCTTTTTAATGAACATTATATAGTAAGTATTCGTAAGTTTATATTAGTGGTTGGTAACATATTCCATTCTTTTTTAATAATATTATAGTTTTATTAAGAATAATAAATAGAAAATTGTAATAATGGAATGGTGGCGTATAATGGTATTAAGAACCTTATGTATGTGTTTTTTATCAAAATATTTTTAATCAAAGGTGAATTTCAATTATAGTAATAACGCTAATTGAAATTCTAATGTAATTTTAATTTTACTAAAAAAATATTTGGTAAAGATTTGCTGCATAAGTTTAAAATATTAAACTATAATGTAAAAGAAATTTCTTTTATATTAAAAATAAAGATAGTAAAAGTGGTTAAGAGAAAATTGTGTTGAAAGTGGTGCTGATAAGCATGAAAGTGGTGAAAATAGGTTTCACATAAATATTCATTGAAGAGTTCTACAATTGTGTGCCTGTTAGTACACCTTTTCCGGATGAAAACATTTTCTTTTCTTGCTTTTGAAAACAAGGGAATTTTCTTAAATTGCCTCCTATATTTTGAATATTTTCTCATTGTTCTTATATAGCACTGTTTGTAGTCTTGTTCTTCTACTGTTAATTTTTTATTTAATACCTGAAAAACGTGACTTACATTTCCTAAAGTCAGAGTTCTTTGTTTCGGCTCTTCCACTCCGATTCTTCGTAAACATTTTTTACAAAATTCTGTTTTATTGATAAAATCATATTTTCAAATACATTACAGCATTTCTTAAACTAAAATTGATATCTGACAAAATATGTACTTACAAAATATTGTGGAAAATGTCTGAGCAAAATTTACAATTTTTATTTTGAGAAAATAGTGGAAATCATCTTTCTCTGGCAAAAATTCTTGTAATACAGATTCAGAAAAATATATTATTAACATTAATATTTAAGATTTTACTAGTTTTAAGAAAAAGATAATCAGGAGATCACTCGTAAGCATGGAGAAGTATTTAGGATCTCTGAAAATCATAAATATGAAGAAAATTTTAGTACAATTGTATGGGAGTACTAAAAATAAACTGCGTTCCGGAAGTTTTTTAAAGCACTAGAACGAATAATGAAAACAAAAATTCACTTTCATTCTACTGAGATCACTTAGTAAAGCGTGATGAAGATAGTATAAATACTATCAAAATTTCAAAATTATTTTAGTCAATATAACAGTATCGAATCACTCTTTAATGTTAAAAACCGAAATATTTTCCCAATTTTAAAGACTACAGGAAAATTTGTAAAAAAAAATATTTAATTTCGTTTTTTTCTTCAAATCGGACAATTTAATTTATGACCTATATTTTCCTTCAAATATTTTAAACATTAATTTTATTTTTTAAGTCTATATAGTTTAGTATATAGCATTATAATATGTTAATTTATATACCAACATAAACATATTATTTAAAAGTACATAAAATTTACTATACCCATTGTATGATTGTAAAATAAATTTTATTACTCCTTTGGGTGTAACTTTAATTTCAAAAATATTACCTTAATAAAATTAAAAAACATAAAATGAGTAAAAATTAGAATATTTTAACAATAAAGGTCATTCGTTTCAACAAAAATTTTTTTTTTGTTTGTGTCATTAAAATGAAAATGAGAAATTTTCATAATGATTCACTCATTGGTAAGTTTTTATTTCGATGTTTTAATAAAAAAACAAAATGTCGCCTTTAAAACAAAAAAAAAAAATGGCAATCAAACTAAACTATGAAAATCCTTTTTTAATTTAAATTTAAAAAATTTGTTTAAAAAAGAAAATAAAATTCCTGTTGTTTTATTTTTTATTTAATTTTAATGATTTTAATTTAATTTTTATTGTAATTGAAAAATTTCATTTTAAAATTTTGTTCTTAGAAAATTCGTTAAACTTTATTGAAATTGTTGCGTTGCGTTCCTCTTGAAGATGTGTTTAACTCAAAACTATTCCCGGGAGTCGTTGGCAAATGAATGTAAATTGAAATTGTGTTATACAAAAATAATATCACCAAAAAATTTTGATATTTATTTAATTTTCAATTACCATAAAAGTTTTAAAGCCTGTAAATATGCAATTTTTTTTAAAAATATAATTTTTAATAGGTATTAATTTTCTAACTAGTTTTGTGTGTGCCAAAATTTATTTGTTTTTAAATTTTGAGTTAACAATACAAAATTATTTTTTATTTCATGAAAATTTTAAAAATTGTTAGTTTAGAACGTATAAAATAACGATTTTGTTGTAGACGCTAGTACTTCTATGGTTTTACGTTAGTATAATAAGAAAATAATTATAAAATTTAGTATAATAATAATTTCAAGAAAAAGAAAATAATTTAGTATTCTCAACTCGATACTTACAAAAGAGCACATTCATTGTTTCTGGAACACACATGGCGTTGTATTCTAATTTGTATAGAATATTATGATTTTAATGCAGTTCGAATAAAAATTTTGTGTTGTCTTGTTTACAAATTAAATCACTTCGAAGCTGAACTTTAAATAATATCAGGCTATGTGTAATTTCCTTAAAGTTTCTCTTCAATTGGAAAAACTCCCTGAATTTTAAATAAAATTTTATATTTTTTTAGGGAAATTTTGTGCTTATCTGAATAATTTGATATCCGAAATATAGACCTGGAACCTGGATTAGAAAGCATTGTTGATTTATTTCAACCGAATTTGAAATCCGAATTTTCTTGATTCGAATAAACGCGGCTGTATTTAAAGAATTGAGTCTAACTTGAATTATTGAGTCTAACTGTTAAAGTTCATAAAATTCAAAAATTTTGTTTTAAGTCGGTGACATTATATGAGAGATAAAATTAATTTTTTAATGCTCTTAAATAATTATTACAATATATGTATATAGACAAAAATATATATATATGCTTTGGTAAATTAATTTAATAAAAAATTGTGGAATAAGAATTGAAAAATAATGAATTAAAATTTTTATTTATTTGCAGAAATCTTAAAATATACAATTTGTTATAAAAATATTTTATTAAATGAAGTTTTTTTGTTTTTTTAATATTTTTCTTTTCAATAAATTAAATTACATTAAAAGCATTTTAGTAATCTATTTTTATTATGTCCTTTGAAGTTAATTATTCATTACTAAAACTGTGAATATTTTTATCGACCATTCATTTATTAATATTGTTTGTGTTTTTTTGGTTTTTTTCTTTTAGTGGAATTAAAATTGAAAATATCAGATATTAATTGACGGTTAATAATTGAAATTATAAAATAGAGTGATCATATGTATCAAATATTTTATCAGTACTGTGGAGTTTGTCAATAAATTTTTACTACTAAGACACCCGTTCGATTGCACTTATTTTAAATTTAAAATTCAATTTCGTACGTTTGACTCCAATACCTTTGTGTTTTTGTAAATACTATGAAAAATTAATAATTCGAGTTTTCGATTCCCATACCAAGAACGCCTTAACTCGGATAAGTGACTTCACTTCCTAAACTCGGAGTCCTCGGTTCGGATTCTTCCGGAACGGAAGAAAATTGGAACAATTTTTATGTTTTTTTTTTGTTTCTGCACTCCTAGGAGGAGTATAGGGCTAGTGCATGATATCAAGTACTAGTTTCATATAGTCATAGAGTTAGCTAGGTAGGCGACTAGCCTACCGCAGTTTTCTTTTATTTGTATTAAATATTTCAGTTTATTAATGTTTACTGTTTATTTTTCTTAGTCTTTAGTATATCTAATATTATGAATATTTGAAAATTACTTGCATAATAGTTATTAGTATTGTATATTATAAGTTATATAATATTGAATATAATTTTTATAGTAACCTGACCGGGGTTTGAGCCCGAGATCCTTCGGTTAAAGGGCCGGTGCTATAACAACTGCACCAATGGTTAGGTTATTATAATTTCTTGATTACGGTTTTTCAATTCTGACTTCTCAGCTGCAACTTCGAATTATTTAGTTCGGCTCAAACTCTTCAACTTCAACTCTTTAATTTGACTCTTTGACTCTAACACTTCAGTTCCGATTATTTACTTAAAATCTGGTTTAATTAATTTTGAATTTCCGTTTTTGGCTCCTCTACTAAAATTATTCGAGAAAACACTCTTTAATTTTATCCACCCATTCGTCTAATCAGTCTCTTATACTCTGTCTTCCCTTATAGACATCGACTTATTGACTCTAACTCCTCAATTCCAATTTCGTACCTCTGCATTTTATTTCTGATTAGGTATTCAATTCTTTTAGTATTTAAGTTGTCTTAATTTTTTTTTGAAATACGATGTGGGCCTTCAGATATTTCTTCGACTAAATTATTAATATACTCGTCTCGTTTACGATTTTTCCTGCTATTTATTTGGAATAAGAATAAGATAAGGAACTTTAGAGAAAACTATATATGTTAGAAGATCTATATATCTTAAGTCTAAACAATATTCTTGAAATAATTTGCGAGTAATATTTCACAGAGCAAGCTGCATAATGTTGAGATGGCAAACACAAATTATGAATTATCATAGTACGGTATTGAAATATCAACAATTTTGGACTTAAGCTTAAAAAAGGTGAAATTTAATCTCTATACTTCTAAAAACTTCGATATCTTGATCACCTTGTTTTTTTTTATTATACAAATAAAAATACTTGAAAAAGGACATAATAACAATATATAAAATGTCGCGAAAAAAGTAACAAAAAAAATTTATCGATTTCAAATACATAATTATTAAATGGTGATATTTTAATTATAGCCATCAATCTTGCATCAATTGTTATAATGAATAATTAAAATTTATGTATACAATTTATTGAATTATGTACAAATTTATATTTTTTTATTTGTATAATAAAAAATTAAAATCATTAATTTGGTGTTAATAACTTTTTATACAAATAAAAATAAAAGGTTAAAAAAAATTTTTTAAGCACATTACAGCCTACCGTAAATTTGTTAATGTATATTCAATCAAGGATAATGGAAAATTTGAGATAAATTTTCCTCTGTTTCAGTCGATTGATTTTTATAGAAGTAGATCATGTAGAGGAATGGAAGATGGTCATGACAAAATGGTGTTCTGTGAAATGAATACCATCTGTAGTAAGCAGTCAGCTAATCTTTGATATTACGCTACTTACATATTTCAATCGCCTGCATTCTCGCTGTTTCTTTCGGAACCTAAATATTTCATATATATAACATCCTGGCAATTACTATTAATAAGAATAGTTATTATTTTTGATGTTCAACTTCTGGTTCCTTAATTAAGCCGGAAATATAACATATCATTAAAAAAAATTCTATTGTATATTTGAATCTAGCCTGAAAAAACTATCCATTCATTATAACATCAAATTTTATTAAGAGCAAAAAACTTTACAATTAAATCCAAATTTCAAGTTGAAAAAAAATATGTGAAATTCAGTAAAACTAACATATGCCATATAGTGAGTGAGTAAACGAGTGAGGGAGTATATGAGTAATTGAGTGTGTAAATAAAGAGGGTGGCATAATAAATTTTTACCAAAATTTTTTGTTACATAATTAAAGTAAATATTTGATTGAGAGCAAAATTTTAAAATTGGTAATAGTATAAATTATGTGGTTATAACGAGATTTTTTATAAGTGATGTAAAAATGTAAAATTCAAATATCAAAAATACCTCCGATTTTTCATCAAATTATAATAGTTCCAATATAATTTTCATTATCTTTTTTGTAATTAATTTTTGTTACTCAATCATAACATACTTTTTGATAAATATTAACTAATTATAATCGCGATTATATTCTAAAGTTTTAATCCCGTTTATATGAAATTTTCTCTATAATTATGAAAAGTGTCCTTCAGATTAGTTCAGCAGTTAACTTTAATATTTTCGATTGAACCAGATCATAATATTTAAATTGAGAACTGAAAATTTAAATAATCGCATTTAACAATCAAATTAACATCTGAAATCTGCGATTCAGTAAGATTTACAAATCAGTTTTACGGAATATTTTTCATTTACCATGGAAAATATTGGATTTTTCATGATAAACTGCCATAGTTATTTCATCTGAGAAAGTATTATTCGGTAATTAGGTCTCTTATTCCATTGTGCAAAATATATTTTAAATTTTAAGACAAAATTGCTTAAAATCTTTGAAACAAAGACTAATTTTTGGTTATTTTTAGAATATGCTGCAAGAAGTTCATCGGAAATTTTATAGGAAAATTGTTTGGTACACCATGAAAATTGTTTAATACACAAAATTATTTCGTTATGCATTTTGAAATGCAATTTTAGTAGTTTTCAACATTTCATTCAAATAATTACTGGAACTAAATGAAATTATCTAGCAGAGATATTGTGAGAAATTTTTGTAGGGTATGTAAAATATGTTTATGAGAAAAATATCTAGTTGCCCAATAATAATTCTTGTTAGCTTTTAAATTCGGTAAGTTTTTCATTTATAAAATTTTATTAGAAAATTTTCGAATTTTCTAAATTCTTATGATCGTGCACCTTCAAAGTTAATTCGAAAAATGTTAACCTCAAATATTTCTAAATTTTTTCATTAAAATTTTTATTGGAAAATGTTTTTTTAAACTACTAGTTCTTTTTTTCATTTTTAATCAATGAAACAATCCAATAATGGTTCATTGTGGTGATGAAACTTTTTAGAAATTTCCTGGTAAAAAATATTGACATTAAAAAGGTAAACAATCAATTCATAGTTACTTTTTTTTGTTTTATTTACTGAAAAATTTTATTATTTTGCATTTATTTTACCTTGTTCTATTACGTAATTCAATAAGGATTTTCCATGTTTGTAATAAATTGAATTTATTTTTTTTTAAGTTGGTTGGTTGGTTCGTTTCTTTTGCCAGGCAAATTCAATAAAAATTGAATCAAATCAAAAGAGATTTTATTTTTTTTTTGTTTTCTACATAAATTTATGAAGTTATGAGAGTTGTAACTCTAGTATTGAAATTTTTCTAATCGATTATTCTAGGAATTTCTTAATCCTATCCTAGGATACAGAATAATTTTTAAAGATATTGTTTGTTCAAAGATGAAAATTTAATATTTTCTTTTTTTTTCTAACTCCAGCTGAGAAGATTAGGTCCTTTCGCTTGACTTTTCCATTTGACTTCCATTGAGCTCACTAGGTGCGTGGATATAGTTTACCGTAGTTTTTTATTTTTGGTGGCATTTAATATCAAAATATTCTAGATATATGGGTAATTATTTTTATATTAAGATTTAATTTTATAGTCTCATGGCAAAAGTTTGAGAGTCTAAGACACATCAGTTATAGGAGCGGTACCATTATTACGGTATCATTGGTTAGCAAAAATTGAAAAATTTGTTTAATTTATCGGAGAACTACTAAAAAACAAATATATTCATTTCATATTATAATTGAAAAATATTACATATAGTTGTGGTCCGATTCTGATATAAACGAACTTGGAGGTTGATTCTTTGGAATTTGTTAACAAAAACATAGTGTGGATGGCGGTAAGTGAACTTTGATATTTAAGGGTAGTTATGTTGTGTTCAAAAAAATGGGCTTGAAAAAATTCTGTCTCGCGAATATCCATTGCAGTAATTTATTGGAATAGAAATCCAGTAAATTCGCCTTCTATACTTGAACCATGGTTTTCAATGTTCTCTGCCAAATTGTTATTCAATGTATAATGTCATAAATATTTTAGAATTTTTAAAAGAAGAGGTGCTTAAATTGGCAACACCATCATAATTTTGGTCATTTTAGATGGCTTTAAGGGGATTTTAAAGCGGAAGATGCTTTTGAGCATTCAAATGAAAAATATTCAAATAAAAATTCAAAACTAGTCCACTATTGAGAATTCAAAATGAATATAACAACAAAACTATGTAACAGAAATTTAGAAATTAAAATTTTATATTTTTGTCAAGAGAAAGAAATCGCCTTGAAAAAAAAAATACAGGTGAGTTATGAACCAAATACACAAAATAAAACAAAATATTCGATGCCATACAGCTGGTTAACATTTTATAACGATCACATTTTAGTTTTTGTTGAACACATTTTATTTTCATATATGTATAACAGTCTTAGTGAAATATGTAAGTGCGGCTACACCTAAAATCTACAAAAATATTTATGATTCATTGGATTTTCTCAGGCTATAAATTCATTTTATTGTTAGTTTTTTTTTTTACGAAAGTTTTGAATTCAAAAAAGAAAAAGAAATCACCTGTGTTGTGGACGTACGTTATGTATAATGTCATGGTTGATAAATTTTATAAGATTGAATTGTAAAAAAAAAAAGAAGAAAACAAAGCGCTGCAATTTGAAACAAAAGGTTTCCATAAAGAGAAATTATTGCACCATCTACATACGTACAAAAAAAAAACATAATTTTGGCCTTTATGTGCTCACATTATTGTATACGCATATTATAGCTATATACCAGTAGGTATACACTAAAGTATTATAATACACATACATACATTGAACTTTTTATGAGTCTGAACCATGGACAATGCAGCATTCTCGTATTACAAATAAAACAGAAGTGGTTGAGTATAAAAATAAAAAAAACATTGTTGTTCCCTTAATATTTATTGATGCAAAACTAATTGGTAAATTAAAGTTTTCTTTTTTTTTTTGTTTGTATGTATGTATAGCCATTTTGTATAGCCATAATGTTTTTATTATTCATAGTAAATATGCTTTGACCGCGAATGAAATGCATTTACGTATATAGAATAATGTAAATAAAAATGGTTATTATTTACTTTTTACTATTATTGTTATACCCTACATGTAAATTTGAGATATGTGAGCACCGGGTGGTCTTTTGAGCTTTTTTTTTAAAATATATTCTGGATTGATTTCATTAATTTTTATTTTAGTCAAAGTTATAAAAGCAGAAGTTTTACTTGTAGTCCAAAATTTTCTTGAAAATTAAGTTTGATAATGGATAGGAAACAATATAGTCTTGTTGAAGGTAATCAGTCTACATTGTTCATATTTAACTGATTTTTAAATTGTGGCCTTAACTTATCATATACCATTCTGGTACATTGACAAAAAACTCAGAGTAAGGAGCTAGTCAAACTCCCAAAAAAATATGTATTTAAAAAATCAGTACTATTACTGGCAGAACTGTAAGAAATTCAGTTATAATTTCTTTTTTATTTGACTGTCGAAGGGTTTATGAAAAAGGGCTACCACTTTTAAAAATTTTTCTGAATTCCTTATCTCATTCCTATAATCGTTTAAACTAAGATAATACAATAATGTAGTTCTAAAGTTTCAAAAACACCTTCAAGCTTATAAAGCTTTATTATTTATTTGAATGATAATTTAAAAATTAATGTCATGATTCGGTAAAAAATGGCTGCCTATTTATTAAATCTTAAGGACTGCAAAAACAAATTTTTTTTGGAACATTCAAATTAAGTTTTTCATTATTAGAATTTAGTTTATATTTGTACAACTGTTTAAATTTTCGATTTGGCTAAATTTTCAAGTACAATTTTCTTGTTTTTATGATCAATTAATGACTTTGACCTTACAATAGCTGTAACTTGAATAATTTCGAACATTTGCCATTAGAAATACAATCTGCAATATTTTCGTAATATTTGCGATTAGAATTAGATAGGGAAAATTTACTTAAATTCTACATATTTTAGTCTAATTATGTAATTTATTTGTTTGAATATTACGGTAGACTCGTGACCTATCTAATAAATTCAATGACGCAAGAAACTGGTTAATGGTTATCATACGTCAACTCTATACTCCTCCAAGAAGAGAAATAGGATAAAAAGAAATTGTTTGGAGAATTTTATTGTATTTCAATACGGTTTGAGAGAGATACTATATTATCGAGAAAGAAAAGCTCACGACTAAGCAAAAACGACTGATCCTTCATGGGTCACTTATCGTATTTCCTTTGGCTTACCGCTATTGTTAAAGTTTTTCTTTGTTCCTGATAAAATAGTAGAGAGGAAATTATCAACTTCGTTGTTGCTTGTACAGTCACGGTATGATTTTAAAAATGAAATCCATGAAAACTTTATTTTAAGGTAGGGTATAAATAAATTTATTTTTTTTGTGTTGGGTAAAAAATCCGAAACCCAAACATTTTTTGGTTTAAAAAAATATTTTTTTTTTTTCGGATTTATTTTAATTTTTATTTCATTTGCATTTTTTTTTTTTTGAAGTTAATTTAATTTTTCTTTAAATGACTTTAAATTTAAATATTTTGTTGCCTACAGTAATAGCAAATATTAAATTAAATAAATAAATTACTGGAGAGCGTTTAATATTCGTAATGAAAACATTTATTTTTTTTTTGTTTTAATTTAATTTTAAAAGAGTAATTGCGTGAGTATAATTTAACTATAATTTTATGAGGCCATTTTGTAGTTTTTCTAATCTTCAAATCAAAATCTCTGTAAAAATAATAATTAAATGGCTGATAGCAGAATAAAGTTATTAAAGTGTGTATGAATTATAAAATAATACGAGTTAAATGGAAAATTTTTGCGGTGTTCATAAGTGTAATTTAAAATCATTAAAAATTAATTGTGATGTAAATTATGATATTGTGGAATAGACATGTACACACAGAGATAAATATCTTTGAAGTTAAGAAGAAATAAAGTTGGGTCAAACCAATGGTTTGTATTGTAGCACTTTTCCCTTCAACAAGTGAAAATTCTGCTTTTAAATACAGTCTATGCATACCTATCACACTATTAAAATTATTTTCATTCATATACAAAACTATTTCTAGGATTGCATATATTTAGGATGAACCATTTATGCAGTCTTTGAAATAAAGCAAAAATTAATATAAAAAGGGGTTAACATAATGCTCGATTTTAAGGGTTAATTGTGTGAGTTAAGAAAAATAATTATATTTTTTAATTTCATGGAATTTACCGTTAGCTTTTTGCGTTTATAAAAATTTGGAAAAGCTTGCGGTTTCGGAAATATAAGGTGTCAAAAATTCAAATTTTACGAATTTCAAGAGGTGATAACTTGAGAGGGGGTGGAGATGGAAAAAAATTTTCTTCTAACAAAATAAACTATTTGTTAATGTCTAAAAGCTCCTAAAATTTCAAGCTTCTACAGTCTGGGGTCTAAAAGAAAAACGACATCAAAAATTTGGAAAAAAAGGACTTTAAATAACGGTAAATTTGAACGACCATTTTGTTTTTCTTAAGTTGAACTATAGTATACCGCGCAAGGGGAAGCAAGCCACTGCCTTTCTGCGTTTGCAAAATTTCAAAAATGCTTATGGTTTCATTGCAACAAATATTTAAAAAAGGCCATTTTTAGGGTTTTGGGGGGGTATAACTTCTAGAGGGGGGGAGATAGGTAAAAATTTTACTCTACGGAAATAAGTTTCTGGTGAAGATCTATGTACGTATTAAATTTCAGCTTTCTATCTTCAAAGGTGTAGAAGTTTTGTAAACAGACACACGGACAGACGGACGGACGGACGGACGGACGGACGGACAGAGTGAAACTAATAAGCACTTTTTTCAAAAAATTTTTTGGAAAAGTGCTAAAAAAATGGATAATTCAAATTAGAATGGATGCTTTTCTAAATTTTAATATCTGCATGAAAATTTTATATTATTCTTTGATTTTTACTTAAGATTGCTGTAAGCTCAATATCGTATATCAAAAGGTTAGAATCAAGTTAAGAAGATGATATTAATGAAAATTAACTCGTACTAAGCATGAGGATTTCATTTTCTGCTTTTGACTTGATAGTTTTAAATTGGTTTTTTAAAAATATTGAAATATGAATTGAATAAACAAGCCAAGATTAATTATGTGAGCTCAATTATTAATAACAAATAAACCAATTAAGCTTTTAAGCATTTCGAGATATTTTAAGGTTTATGAGCTGGTTTTCTTGATTGATTTATAGCCAGCATTACTACTTTTTTTTTCATTTATGAGTAATTTAGTTCTAGTTCGGTTAAATTCTAAAAAAGCGTTTCAAAATCTCGTCACGTTGTCATGTCATGTCAATGTTATCTTCATTACCCTATTTATAAAATAACACAAACAAATGGGGTTTTGAAACTGAACTAAAAATAAATTTTGGAAACTCGACGGAAATTTTAATTTATACACAAATCCTTTTGTAATGCGGTGAATTTTTAAAATAAAATTTAAACAAATCCTTCTTAAAAAGAACAACAAAAATAAGAGATACGAAAAAATAAAATTTTTATAGCCATAAATAATCCATTGTTTTCGCTATCCATTAATTCTATCCAAATTGAATTCTGAAACAAAGAATAAAAGGCTATTTAAAAGGACGAAAATAAAAGAAAAATTTATCCTTATTCCTTCTAAATCTTAAAAGAATTTTAAAAGATAATTTTTAAGTAACAAATTGTTGAGTTTTGTATTTTTTTTTTAAACATTTCTTGTTATGTACGTGGAGTGGACATTTTTAAGTGCATTGTATGTTGTGTAAATACTTACATTTTGTGTATACAAATGTTTTCATGTATGTGTACTATCATTGAAAATTTACAATGACTTTGAGTCAAGTTTTTTAAGAAAATTTTTTTTAACTTTAATTTTTAAGTGTATTTTAAAATATTTTGAAAAGAAATAAACATTTTATATTCTCTATATTAAACCCTATTCTGATTTCGGGACTTATCTAAAATCTCTTATTTTTTTTAATAAAACAGAGGCCTTTCCGTTGCTCTATACCATTTCAAAATTAAAAAATAAAACACCTTAGAAATTAACCTTTAAATTTCAAAGTAACTATACACTTTTTTGTTGAATTTAAGTCTGAGACGCCGTGACGTCTGGCACAGCGTGACGTCTGGACAGCTATTACAACACACGAAATAGTTCATTACTCCAAGTATCCTTGAAAATTGAGGGAAAATTACAATATGAAACTCAAGTTTCATGTTAACATTTAAAAAAAAATGTGTTAGAATTCAATTTAGAGAAATATAAGGATTTTTCATTCAAGCAGGTCTGAAAGGGTTATATACTATTGTGTTTAATATAATAACAATTACATAAAGATTTTAAAAAGTTTTAGTTTTAAAAGTTTAATTTAAAACAAAAAAATTATTTTATAATTTTTTAATATTATTTTGACATGGTACTCAGTTACCACTTACATTACAGAAAATTTTGGGGTTACTAGCCAATCGCATTATACAATATTTTGAGATTATAAATAATTTTAATTTGAATTTATGCTCGACTCTATAGTGTTAATCTATATTCCTAATCTTAGTTTAGTAGCATAATAGTAGGTATGATATTGAACTAAAGATGAAGTATGCAAAATACGAATTTTATTCGTAATCCTAATTTTTTATGAGAGTTTCAGGAGCAGAGCGACGTTATTCACAAAAAAACTGGATTTTTTAAAGTTATATAAAAAAATTGTAATAAACCAGCTAAAGTACGAATAAAACTGAGAATTTGACAACATATTGTTTTGAGTCAATACAGGCTGTAATACTAATTTTGCTGGCTCTTTAATATTTCGTTTGTTTTCAATTGCATTTTCTGGAAAATAATGTGAATGTGGGATATTTTTACTCTGCTTCTATGCCCCTGACATATACTCTGTGCTATTTTACTACTCGTATTTATATAGTTAAAATTATCTTATATAGTATATCAGATTAGATTATTAGATTGTACAGTATATCTGTAAGGTTTCTTTATTAAATTGCATCATACGAATTTACTGTTGCCATAGATTATGTAAACTTATTATTAAGCATACAAAATTTGGTTCATATAAAATAGCTGCGTAACTGTATACAGTACACATAATATTATTAAATCTAGATCTATAATTCCAGAACAGACTGTATTAAAATTTTGGTTTAAAACAGTTCTATTTTCTAAAGAATAAAGACAAGTAAGATTTCCTGTACAAATAGAGCTGCGTAACTTAAAATACCTTATAAGAAGAAACAAGTTTAGATTTTCCTGAAATGGAATGGAAAAAAATAAAAAAATATTAACAAACTTTTAAATACAAATTAAATGAATTATTTATTTAAGAAAAACACAAAAAAAATACAATAAAATAAAATGAAACATAAAATCTATTTTAGAAACAATAGAGATAAAATCTTATAAAATTGGTTTAAGGCTATTATTCTAAGTTTTATGGTGTATTTAAAAGTTTTTTTCTCATTTTTCTTAAGAAAAAAACAAGATAAAAATTTGTTTGAAGAGAGTTTTCATTTGAAAAACAAAAAATTTCTAGTTTTAAAATTTCGTATTTAAATTGGAAAATTAAACAAAGTTTTAAAAATATATAAAAAACTTTATTAATAAATTATAAAACAATATTTTTTAGTGCATAATTTTAAAATAAGTGAGATGAATTTGTTAAAAATTTTAAAATTCATAGATAGATATAGAGAGAGATAAAAATAAAGTGAGAATGATTGGCAATGAATGTGCATTTTAATATTGTGAATCAATATTGTGAATTCCTGGTAAATCTAGAGAATAATTAAATTGATAAATTTTTATATTGATTCAAATAATTTGGAAGCTAATTCTTGTGAGGGCACATATTTTGTTATTTAAAGTGAATGAAATGAGTCCGAAGTGTTTCCAATATTCTCTGGAAATTTCATATTTATTGCCATATATCACAAGGAATTTAAGGTATAATAATAAAAATGTGATTAGAGCGCCAATTACGGTTTTAAGTCACGAAATTAGCAAATTGTTCTTCTGGAAAATCATCATTTTAATTTGTAACTTTTGTACTACAATTCGTTGTCCATTTACAGTTATTTCAAATTTATTTCAAACTCTCTTCAATAGAGAAACCGAACTTATTTATACTTTTATTTTTTTATCCGATTAAATTAAACTCAATTTAATACTCAAATTTTAAATAATTGAAAAATTTATTATCAGTAGTATTTTTTTATATTTGTAACATTAAAACTAGAGCAGCAGAATTAATTACGATTGCCGGGTTTTGTGGCCGATAAGCACCTAAAGTAACCTAAATTTTGAACAGAAAAATGTTTAGTATGCTAATTTTTCACTCCGTTACATAAGTATTTTTAGTTATAATTTCGAAAATAATTCCATTTTGTAAAATTTTTCTTTTAGCAAGCTCTTTTGATAATAAAACAATGTCCCTAAATTAAAATTGCACCTAAAATCATGTTTTCTTTGAATTTTTTATTTGTTTCCCTGTTCCAACTATAGAATAACATCGTTATAACATCATTATTCATATTTATATGATATATAGTTATACTATTATTAAAAATCGGTATTTTCATATTAATAAATACTTACTTTTCAAATAAATATGAGCACTCAATTACAATAGAATCTACCATGTAACTAAATAAAACCTCAATATGCCGTGAGGCTATAATATTTTCTATAAATAATAATTTTGGAAAGAATGTAATCATTACAATATTGTAAATATTCATTATTATTTTCACATTATTATAATTATATACTTGAATTACATAAAAAAAAATTATTATGAAATTTATAAATTCATTGAATTGTATAATAGCTTATGTTTTATATAAAAGCAAACTATTATAGAATAAAACTCCCCAAAAAAAAAAAAAACCAAAGAATATTACAGACTATAAATGGGAATGACCTGATTCAATATATGAAATTCATATTATACAATAAATGAATTAAAAAATTGTTATACATATATGAAATATTTATTATATATTTCATTTATTACATAATGAAAATATTATTACGTAATTCTAAGCTGATCTAAATGTTATTCACGTATGTGTGAATGTATAATGGAAATCAATATAAAATATAAATAGATTTTTTTTTTCAACTCATTAAAAATATTGTACCATATGATGATTTTGAGGGCTTTATTTCAATGCTATACCACGTATACTTGCATTATATAATTTGATAGCACTCAATTAAGAAAATAATTTCAATATTCAAATTTCATATGAAAAATATATATGTATGTATGCATGTATGTACATACGTAAATTTTATAATGGATGCTAACAATCTCCAATTAATAAGTTTTCATTTTACGTTGGATAGGAATTATAGAAATAAAAATTATTAATTCTCTTATTGAAATTTTTAATTATTAAATTTTTTGCATAGCTTTAGGCGAAAAATCTTATTAAAATTATTGCAGATTGTTTGAAAGAGCTAAAAATAAATCTTTTTTTTTCTGAATTTTTAATAATCATAATTGCTATTATTTGAAATTTTTTTAAGGATATTTTAATCCTTAATTAATTAATTCACATTATTTTATTATATTATGCGCTATTTCGTAATGCCTTAGGATATTTAATTTAAGAGTTTTATAGAATACCGTCTAGAAACCTTTTTAAAAATTATTGACCCTTTAAATATTTTAATTTTCTTTTAAATGGATTTATTTGTTTGCAATTATTTTCATGTTTAAATTTTTAAAATAATTTCTTACTGTAGTTTGAATATCTTAGGATATTTTTTGTCCGAATTGAGCTATAGCTTTTGTTGAATCTTAAATTTTGATAAAAACAATTAAGATATTGTTATATTTCGAATTTGTTCTAATTTTGATAATGGAAGTTTTGTTCCTTAATGCAAAAATACTCATTTAGTTGTAGAAAATATTAATTCTATTATTTAAGAAAGAGCTGTGTTAAAACATTTAACCTAAAAGTTGAACATTTTCATAACTAAAGGGAGACACCATTTTGGACGAATGTTTTACATTTTTCTCAGTCATTAAAGATAAAAATTTGGTATAAAATAACATTTTTTTCAATAACTCCTAAACTAGACCAAGTAGGAAGAGGACACATATACAAAATTAAAGATCAATATACATGGTTTCCAGCTGTGCTAAAATTGTGGAATTTAAAATGACGTCAACTAGAAAATTAAAGTTTTTTAAAAATTAAAAGTTTAAATTTCAAATTTTGCGAACTTTAAAGTCATATGATTTCGAAATCTGAACAGATTATAAGTAATGTAGAAATTCATAAAAAATTGCATAAGGTGAGGTCTCCAATTCATATTTAATAATGCGCTTCTCTTACACAGGCACAGAGTTATACTTAAAATTTCCGAAAGTAAAAAATCAGAAGCAAATTGATTTTAATTAATAATTGATTGACTGTATTTCCCAAACTATTGAACTCATAAGGGTCTATACAATGGAAAATAAGAGTACACTTTGACACAAGACACTCTGTATACACACCAACTAAAAAATTTAATCCAATTTAATTATTGCTGTTAGAATTATGTGATGGTGGTTATTATTATCCAAATAATAATATGCTTACATTATCATTATGTTTTTCAATATTTTTATGGAAATAAAATAAAAGAAAAACCTTTTATTTTGGAATTTTATTTATTTAAATATTCTAAAATCAATTATTAATGGATTAAAATATCATATAACGGAATTATGATCTATATAAAATAATTATTATTTTAACATTTAAAATTTTGATTGATTGGATTAACACCGCAATTTATTTATGAAAAAAAAAATAAATAAATTAAAAATAATATAGAAATATTCAAATATTATACAACAATAATCATTTAATTTTATTTATTTTATTTAGACAGTAATAAATTTACATAATAATTATACAAAAATAAATATAAATTAAAAAAATTTCATTCAGCTAAATTATGAAATTTTAAAATTATTTTTCCTACATTTTTATAAATTAATTTAAATTTAAGAAGAAAAAAAAATGCAAAAATTAATTAAAATTTATTATAAATTTCCAAATATTTTTAATATTTTTGAATTAATATTAAATTTTATTGTTTTTCTATTACCATTATCATTATTTTCACAAATTACATTGAAAAAATTAATAAAATCTATGATTTTAAATAATAATAATAATTATTATTATAATTTTAATAATTATTTTTATATACAAATTTGGATTTATTTTATTGAATTAATATTAAATTTTATTTTAATAATTACATATATTGAAAAATTTAATACATTCATATTAGAATTTCATTATAAATATAATAGTGGTTCAAAATTTATAATTATAATATGGACTATAGAAATGTTAATTTGTTTCATAATAATTATAATAAAAATTTATTATTGTTCAAAATTATTTAAATTTACTAAATATATAAAAAATTTGTTGAAATCAAGTAATTTATTGTATAATAATAGTAATAATAGCAATAATAGCAATTATAATAATAAAAAATATAATAACAATATTAATAATGATAATAATGGTAATAATAACAATTATATTAATGGTAATAATTACAGTAGTAATAATAACAATAATACTTACAATAATAACAATTATAATTACAGTAATAATTACAATAATAATTACAGTAATAATTGTAACAATGTAATTAATGATAATTATTACAAGAATAATAATAATAACGATAATAGTAATAATATTAATAATAATAGTAATATTAATAACAATAGCAATAATAATAATAGTAATAATAATAACAATAATAATAATAATAATAATAATAATAATAATAATAATAGTAATAATAATAATAGTAATAATAACAATAATAATAATAATAATAATAATAATAATAATAATAATAATAATAATAATGATAATTGCAACTATAAGATTGTTTGTCTAAAATTAATTAATTTTATTAGTGAAGTTTTATATATAATTATTGAATTACAACTATTATTATTAAAAGGAAATAAAAATCTTTATAAAATTGATAATGATTTAATTGAATTAATTTTTCATTTTTGTATAATTTGGATTGAAATGTATAATAAAAATTTACTTATTAATTATATTGAATTATTATTTGAAATTAATAAAATAAATGATAATATCAATAATGATAATAATAATAATATTTCGAGATCTATTAAAATTATAAAATATTATCGTAAATTTGATATTTTATTAAAAAAATTTAATAAAAATTTTAATTTAATTTTATTTTTTTATAATATTTTAATTTTATTAAGATTATTAGTAAAATGGTGTTCAATTACAAAATTTCTATTTATTTATGTAATGTTTTTCAATGAAAATAATTTATTTATAATAGAATTTTTTTGGGAAATTTTCAATGTATTAAATATAATTTTTTTAAATATTTTAATATTAAATTTATTTTATGTTAAATTATATAATGATAATATTTTAAGATGGAATCATTTTATCGAAAATTCTTATGAAAATGTAAGTAAAATTTTCGTTTAAAATTTAATTTAGAAAATTTTAATTAAAACTTTTATTGAGAAAAAATTGTATTCAAAGAGTGAATGTTTTGTTTTGTATAGCTAGGATGATTTTATTTTTATTTTGAGTATTAAAATTTCCATTACAAAATCTAATTACAATATTTATTTTAAAATTTACATTTTACTTGAATAATAATATTAAGGCAAATTGTAATATAGTATTTGTAAGTAGTGTTGCCGCCATTTTAAAATATCGTCATATTAGAGCTTTCTATTGAAACCAAATAATTTAAATGCATTTTCGTGATCGTATAAATTTTGATATACATAATATAATATGAGAGCTATCGGACTAAAATTTTTTAAAAATTTAAATGTTATGATGAATAATCGTGAAATAATTTATAATTCGGTTTATAAATTTCACTACTATAGACCCTAGACGTACGGTTTTATTTAATATGAAAAAAAAATTTTAAATTCTCACAATAAATATTTTATTATTTAAAAATTAGTAAGAAGAAATCTGCGTTTGAAAGGAAGTTACTTGTGTCTTTTGATAATTGTACAAAAAATTTGTTTTTAATTTAAGGACTCTCAATTTACAATTGAGACAATAAGAGTATCAAAATTCACTTCATCTTATTCCTCATGCGCCTTGATTGTTTTAATGTTAGTATTAAAAAATTAATAATTTTATGAAATGTTGCAAATGGTATAAAGAAAATAAATGGGAAAGTGAAAGTACGATTGCCTATAGTATCGTTTCGCTCTCTGAATCTGACAGTGTTCTAAATATGGCTATGTCAAAAACTGCTGTAATTGAAAACTTTTAATTTTGTTTTCTTAGAAAATTTGACTTATTTAACCAATGAGACAAATTTTTGAAAAACGAAAATTACCAATAAAATGACGAAATTTTAATAATGTTGTGCAACACTTAACTGTTATACATTATAAGGGTTTCAAAATATTAATAATTTTTTTACTTCATTTTTTATTTCTCTTAACTTTTATTGTCATAAAATTCAATAAAATATTTTTTTTTCAAACATCTTACTTATATGCTATTTATTAATTGAATTTAATTTTTTTTTTTTTTTTTATTTTCAGATTATTGTACAAAATGCAATCTACAGGAAACAATTTATATATAAAAATTTCTTCATATTAAATAATTTTATATTAAATCGAAAATTTATATTTAAATTTTTCAATAGATGCATTCAACAAATTTTATTTTTAGGACAAATTTCAATAATTTATAATAAATCTCTTATTGAAAATTTCATTTGGACATAAAAAATTTTTGTAATGAAAACATTAATTATGAATTATTATAAAAGAAGAAAAGAATATGAAATTGTGTTATATTGTATTGAATAAAAATTGTTATATAATATTTTGTTTAAAGTTGTTTTATTGAAACAAAAATTTATATAGTTAATTAAGAAGAGGATAAGTTTTTTTAAAACAAGTTAACAGGTTTTAGTTATTAAAATATTGGTAAAATACAAATATAGCCTGGAGTAGGAATTTAGAGTTATTCGACTCCAAAAATTGAATTCATCATCCGGTTGGAATTCAGGGAATTTAAGATGACTTTCTTAAATTCAATTCGTTTAAACCATAAACAAATTTTATTCCAAATAGTTTTGAATTTTAACTTTAATTTAATTTTGAATTTAATTTCTTCATTTTAATTGGAACGACAGGCAAAATATGTATTCGGAAATTTTAACGATATATCATTCAAAATATGTTTCAGAGTGGTAAGTGTATTTGCTAATTTTAACGATATCTCATTTAAATTGAGTTCCAGGCAAGCGTATATGCAACTTTTAAAGTTTTTTCATATTAATTTCGTTTTAAGTGGACATATTTGCGAATTTTAAAAATTTTTCATTGAAATAGGCTGTTATCCAAGCGAATTTGTTATTATTAACTTTAATAAATATTTGTATTCAATTCTTAATACCGTTTCCGATCTATTACAGAGCCCATTTCCAAACAATTTAAAAGATATTTTTACATCATTGCATTGCACATATTTTATAGTATTTATGGGCAGTGAAAAATTTATAATAATTCTATATATACCATTAATCGTTTCAATTATTACGAGAATGAAATTCCTGTATCTATACCTAATTTTGCTCAACAAAATAGTAGTATACCGCAGATCACATTCATTTAATACATTTATTCTACATAATATGTACATATATATGTATGAGTAATATTTAATAAATTATTTATAATAATTTTCACTTGATTTGTAATTAAATTAAATAACCAAAAAAATCGTTTAAATTTTTATAATTGTGTTAAATAAGCAAATAAATGATGCATTTTTAAATTCCATCAAAAAAAAAAATATTTAGAAAAATTGTGTTGAAACATTGGAAAATTTTATGTTCTTTTTTTTCTATTAAAAAAAAATTAGTTGACAATTTTATTGTATAAAAAAAATTGAAATTAATGAAACAATTAAAAAATATTTATTACTATTTTAATTTTATTTATAACATTTTTATATATTTAACAAATTAATTGCATTATAATTTAATTTTTGATGAACTCAGTTTAATTTTTTCACATTATCAATTAAAAATTTTGAAATAAATTAAATTTTATATTAAAATTATGGTTTATCATAGCCGAATAATGGTATGTACAGTAAAACCTGTTACTGTTAACAATAAATAGACTGTTAACAGTCTGTGATCAACTAAAATATGTTCTTGCTCATTTATTAATCATTCCGTTAAATTTATGCTCTTAAATTCAAACAATAATAAATTTATTTTATAATTCACCACACCGTAGTATTTATTATTTTATCCTAAAAGTATGCAATTTTAAATATTTTACTATTAGCTATATTCCTTTGTATATATGTACTTATTTATTATTATGCGTAAGTTATTATTATATTTATGGCAGTTTTGATTTTAAAAGAAAATCGTGCGGTTAAAATAGTGCAATGGAAATCGTCGTTTTAGGTGTTGAACGAATGTATACAGATTATGTAGATATAATGTGGTAGGAAAATGTTAAATAAATAATTATAGTGGAACAATTTAAAAATTTTTTGAAAATATTTATAATTTTTCCAATTTTATAAAATTAAATTCAAAATACTTTATAATATTTAGGTTTATATGTAATATTGATTAATATTTCAATAACCTTAATTGAATAGGTATATTGCTGACTATTTTCCAGAATACCATCAAAATTGGCATGAAGATGAGAACTTTCATATCTGTTCAGTCCTAGAAACTCATTTGCCGTCTTCCAAATAAAGCAGAGCTCATGATTTTTACTGTTCTTGTAGTGTAATTTGTTTTCTTTCTATGTAACTTACATAATATTATTTATTTGAAAATTATATAAAAAGCCTATGGTTTTGTTATCCACAATAATATGTTTAACTTTTGAAGTTATTTTGGAATTAATCCGAAAATCGAAAATTTGGACCAGAAATTTTCATAAATTTACTAGTTTTAGATTAATTTTTTCTTTAACAGTATTCAATTATGAATTTTTCTTTAATAGTATCCTACAGCAACATTGAAAGATTGCTCATTTCTGTAGCATTACGTTTAAATAGTGAATTTCAGTGTAATTTTGGGTAAACAGACTAAATAAAGTCTTTAAAAACTAAATAAAGTCTGTTTGTTGTGAAAATTGTGGTATATTTGAGTTACGCCGTTTTTTTTCCTATTGTTATACTTTGTATATTAAAATTTATAAATTTTGTTATACTCCGCATATTAAAGTTTAAGTATTCTTAAATTTTTGACTATACAATATAGTAAATTAAAAGACTATGAAGAACTTTTATTTTATTCAAATATAAATTCTGAAAATTAATTGATCTTGAATTAAAACATGTGCAACTTCGACATTTTAACCTTTATAATAAAAACTTAATATACACATGTCTTACACACTTTTTTCTACTCGTGCTCCTTTTAATCTTTTTATACCCTCTTTTAATTTTTAATGACCTCCAAGTTTGTTTATATTTCCAATTTTGATTTTTTTTTGTTGTTACTCCGATAATAATTTTATAATGAATGAATTATGAATGATTTTTTTTTTTCTTAAGTTCATTTTACTAAGAGTATCTATATTATGGGAGTCAACTTAATTTATTACAATCTACTATTTGGTAGATCTACACATATTATCCATACATAAATGAACCCATTTATAAGTACAATAAGTGATCATTCATTGACTGAGTGTCGCTTTTCTTTAAATTCTTCCCCCTACCAATTATATTTGATTTAAAAATAACAAAAAAAAAATGTGTACTTTGTATTTTAAAAAAAAATATTTTATGATGACGGTATTTTTTATTTTATTTGTATTACATTATGTTCAATTGTAAAATATTATGCGGTTATTGTCATTATTATAACTTATGTTGATTACAACAAATCTGAAGTTAATATTATTTATAGACCTTATACACAGTCGTATTAACAGTCAATGTGGCAATGAACAACTTGGATAATATTTAAAGTGTTATATTTGTAAATCTTTTTGTATATATTTTATTCTCAATTATAATTTTTTTCAATCTTTCAATTATTGAATTAAGAGATTTTTAATAAAAAAAAATTATTACTGAAATAATAGTTTTTTTTTTCGATTTATGGGTTAAAATATTAGGATTATTCGAAAGGAAAATTATTAGATTGTAATAAAATATGAGATTGTACGAAATTAGAGTTGAAACTTGCTAACTAAAATAATATAAATATTTATGTGTATACAGTGAGTTTCAATATTATTAACACAAAACAGTGTTGCTAAACAAAAATTGAAAATATTAAAAATTTTTTTTTTAAATTCTTCAGGAAATTATTATTATTTTAAAAAATCTGTAATGAAAGAGCTAATTGTTATATCATTAATATTTTAAAAATTTTAAATCATGAGTTCTATGGCATTCACGTGGCACATTTCTAGTTTGAAAGCATGTATATGTAACATTATATTGTACCTATAAAATAAAATTGTAACCATATTAAAAATTTACGTTATGCTACTTAAAAATCTAATATTCATCGTTATATCGTAAGAATATATAATTGAATTTTATCAAAACAAAGTTTTTTTTTGAAGAAAGTTTCTTACGATATAAGAAAATTCGTATTATATCGTAAATTTATAAATTTTTCAATTGCTAATTTAAAGTTAATACAGAGTGGAAAATTACTCCTATTACAAATTAGCACTTTTCCACTATACCGTAAATCGATGAATTATTATATTTTTGCAATAAGAATATTTTAGTGTACGGTACCTGTTGACCAATACTTATTTGATATATTTGCAATTTTAATTAAATAAAATATTTTCAAAATATTTATTTGATCATACCAATTGCATCATACTAATGTTAATAAACTAAAATAAATATGTATATATGTATGTTTAAAATGTTTAAATTTGATTGAGATAAAAATTGACACTATGAACTTACCGTTAACATGTGGCTCATCTGAGAGAACGAAAATAAATAGTAAACAGTAAAGTATAAGATAAAAATCAAAATAAATATGAAAACAAAAAAAAAAAAAAAAACAGTAATAAAAATATTGAGTGAGAATTGAAAATTTTTTTTTTAAGCTCTAAAAAATAAGCTGAAAAAATTTTTTAAAATTTTTATTTTTGTGTGACTCTTTAGTCGAGATTAAGAAATCGTTTGATACGTACGCATTTTTATTTTACAATTTTGTATACAAAAGTTTTTGTGTGTCGAATCGCAAGTAATAATATTAAAATAAAGATGTAAGGAACATTATGCAGATGTAATTGTGTGTATTTAATTATGAATATCGTAATTTAATATCGTTTTTAAATGCAAATGTTAAAAAAAAATATTATGCATAGGAGAATATTGGAATGGTTAGCACAAATATTTTGTTTTACTTTTTTTTTTTTTTTTTTTACCTTTTAACATTTTGTGTGTGCTTTAAAAATTTTAAATTTCAATTCGCGTTCTGTTGTCAAACGTGATTAGAAAATTTTATGGTTTATTTAATTTTGTTTATTTTTTAAATTTTAAAGAAATTATTAAAATATTTTATTATAGTTTTATTCTTTATTACTATGGTTACTATAATAATATGCGACTAGAATATAATATTAGAAATGTGTAAAGTTGTGAAAAATAAATAAAATTCTAATAAGAAGAAAAGAATCATCGTCTTTCTATAATTGCCGTTCTAATACTTGTGTCGGTATGTAAAGCAACAGTCTAATGAATTTGGTTTTTTTTTTGTTTTTTTGTGTTGTGTTGAATGTTTTCAATGAAATTGATTCAAAGTTATTGACGCGTTCTTTATTTAAATATTTAATATTTGTATAAATAATTTTGAAATTTTGTGACATTTAAAGTTTACGTTTAATATATACTTAATTTACATATTATAATGTGGTTATCAGTTCAAGTATATATTACTATATATTCAAATAAACAATAAATTTGAAAATAAATTTGAAACGTAATATTTTATACAAAAAAATTTTTGCAATATAATTTTTTAATATAATTTGTCCCATTTAATTCTTATGAATATTTAAAATTCATAAATATGGTGTATATTTGATTAAAAATATAAATTGAGATCATATGTTTGATATTATATGTAAATAATTTGTATGTGTAAATAATAATTAAATTAATTTAATAAATATATAATTTATATAAGTAAATAAATAATATAAGAATATTAATTGTTATAAAATATGAGTTTTTTTTTTGTTAATTTTACATTAGAAGGTAATAATTTTATTAATAGAAATAATAATTATAAAAAGTATAACAATTTGTTCTTAATAAATTATTATTATACATTATAAGAATAATTTAACAAATTGTACATTATTAATATTAATATAACAGTATTTCTGACGATAAAATGACTATGGCAATGATAAATACAAAATTCAGAAGAAGATCAGCTGTTGAGTACGTATGTTACGTACTTAATATAATATTAATACAAACAATATTATATTACGTATGCAAGACTATTCTAATTTATAATAGCTGAATATTGTTTATTAACACGGTGTTGCTGTATTATTGAAGACGAAATAATTTTCAAAATTTTTGATTAGTATTTAAAATTTATCAGTATAACAAGTAATTTAAATTTATGCGAAATAAACGATTGCTACTCGAATAAAAACTTTATTTAAATTTCATATAAGTTAATTTTAATTAATTTTGTTTTTATAGTAGGTGCTAAAACACCGAACAGATTTTAAACATATATGTAGGTACAAAATGTTCTAGTTAAACTTATTAAATTATTAGTTTTGAATACTATTGCAAAAAGATTGCAATTAAAATAAGTATAATCTAAACTATTCGTACAAAATATCTAATAAAATTCCAAAAAAAAAACCAATATATTATGTAAATAAAAATTAAGTATAGCAAATAAAATAAACAGAAGAACCCAAAATCAATGCATATTTAAATTAAAAGGCATGAGACGACAAAATTTTATACACAGGAATTTCCCGATTTTTCTGATTCACTCCAATATTAATTTTGTTTACCGAAAATTTTAACACTTTGGCTTACATTTTTTGTTAAATATTTTATAAAATTCTTGTATACTTTTAATACTACTTAACTCTTAAAAATGAATACATTTATTACTACTTAGCTGTTGTTCTTTTTAATAACCGAGCTATTAGCAGCTAATGAAAAATATTCTCCCAAAATTCGCTCAGAAACTTAATTTAAAGTAATTAAAAAACAAATGATTGAACTCGTTTTGTCAAATTAAGCTTAAGAGCCTTCAATCTTGTTAAGTGTTAGAAATATAAAAAGAGAAAGAACAGTTATCATACAAAATTTTATTACAAATTGAAAGCATTAATTGCGAAAGTCTATTAACCTTTTACCCTTTCTTTTTTCCCAACTGTGTGTTTTGTCATAGAAAGTATAATGTTAATGTTCTTTAATCTACTAAACTACGTGATTAGCTCGTATATGTCAGCCTTAAGCTTCTTGATAATGATCTAATTTTCATACAATAATAAAATATTGTGAATAATTTTCTTACATACATATAATTTTTTAATAGTTCACAAATAATTATTATAATTCACAATTTTATTTAATATTGTTTAAAAAAAAAAAATAATATTGATTTTAATGAAAGTAAAATTTTTATTTTGTTCTTTTCTTTTTCTAAAAAATTTTCATACAAAAAAAAATTAATATTAATTTTAGTATCTCCCGTACACCGGTTCGTAAAATATCATTAAAGCGGAAAACCAAAAAATAAAAAAAAATTCGCGAAAAAAAAATTTTATTTTTTTTTTTATTTGAAATTTTGCAGCCACTTTGGGAGTTACCAAAACGTTTTTACTTTTACTTTTTTTATTTTTTATTTTTTTTTTTTTATTAAAACGTGTAACTACCATTAATACATAATATCTTTTCACGACTCATTTAATTGTGAATCTTTTTAAGTACACTTAACTGGTATACAAGTATAGTATTTTACCGTTATTGTATAAGAGTATTCGCCTGGGGATATTTTGGATTATTAGTTTGTTTGTTTTTCTTGTGTTTTTTTTTAATTTTGCTTGTTATATTTTTATTGCAATATTTTTTTAGTGTCGAACTGCAGGTATTATAAATTTTGTTATTTAATTACTTTGTTAAGCTGTAAATGTGTAATATAAATAAATATGTGCCTATGTATAAAATAAATTGTTAAAATATATAAGACTACGTGAGGGCATAAAATATATTTGGGCAAAAATTTTTTTCGAATTAGAGAGAAAAATAAATGTTACTTACTCGTTTTATTTGAGTGGTAACAAAATATATTATTAAAAAATGAAAAATAATGTTGATCGTGTCAACTCTATGGTATACGCCTATATTAGTATCTTATAAAAGAATTATTCAGTTAGCTCTTGTTAGTTAGGAATGCGGCTCTGTTACTAAACTTGTTCTTGCGACTATTTTGTGTAATGAGTAGAAATAAAAATGTTCGAGTTATAAGTAAATTTTTTATTATCGGAATGTCAATAAAATTTTAGTTATATCGGACTCGTTTTTGTAAACTGTGACACCAAACTTTTTATAGTTTGAGGTGTTTGGTATGGTTGTTAATCAAACCGTTGTTATATCGAGTCCAAATTAAAAAGGGTTCATGCAATAATTATTTAAGCAGTTTTTGATATTTTCATTAGCCTAAAGCATTGTGGAAGACCGGGACACTTTGCGCGTTCTGTGGAAAAGAGAAGGAGACATTAAAGATGAAAGTTTTTGCGTAGTTACGTTCTTGAAAAAGAGCTGCGAGAAATTGATTTCACACAAGAAGCTCGAATTTATCGGAAAAATCCAAGGATTGCTACTAGAGTGATAGATGGAAGGGGGGCAGGCACAATAGATCATAATCGATTTCTTGGGTAGTGGTGTGTTGTTACCATTTGTACTTTAATCTAATCTAATATTTCTATATCTCTTACCCCTTATTTTTTAGCATAATAAACGGAAAAGTAAATTGCAGACATAAAATTATTTTAGTATTGTTAACTTATATAGGTTACAGTTAAAATGAATAAAAAATGAGAGTGAAATTAAGAGAGTCAAAAATATTAAAAGAGTATTAAATAATGTTATGTAAATTTGCTTTATGATGGGAAACATCAGCTCTTGTGTTTATTTTCTTTCATTGCTGTTCTCTTTAATATTAATAAGTTATTTTTTTAATTGATAATTTATTGATTTTTTAATATAATTTATTGTGTATGTACGTATGTATGCATTAAAAAATTTTTTATTCTTCATAATAGCCCATATGTTCAACCATTTAATGTAAATAGATATTGAAACATGTGAGCTAAAAAATAGATTACCATATTACGTTACTTTCTCGTGATCAAACATCTTTGTAATCATAATTAAGAATCGTAAATAATAATTTATGTTTATCTGTATTAAAAAAATTAATATTGATAAATTATTTAATAATTTTTATATTTATAAATGCTTAATAATGAAGAATTTTAAAAAGGTTTAAAAATCGAGCTGCTAGTATTACGTAGGAATATGTACTTTGTCAGTATTGGGCTTGAGTTTAGTTTAGAACAGCGGAACAGATTTATAAATTCAGAATTTTGACAAGAAGGGCAACTGATAAACTATGCCATACTCTAATAAATATTATCTCCAAAATAGCAGAGTATTTCAAAAGTTTAGTCTTCATAAATTTTAGAACATTATGTGCCATAACACCCTTTATAGAATTGTAGTTTTGAACCACAAATTTGAATATTACGAATGTGCTGCTCTAGTTTATACATTGTGTCTTCACAAAATGGTCCGATTCAATTAATGGGGTGTGTTTTTGATAATAAATTCATAAATTTCGTATAAATTGGGTAGTATATATGAAGGTTCAATGAATTCCTTACACTATGAGAAAATTTTCTCTCAATATGCCAGGAGAATAATAAAAATATCACAAATATTTTTAAATAAATATTATTTAGGTATAAAATTTTGACGTAATATCAATATTATATTAGAAACAAAATCTCCCTGGAATCAGTGATCTATTTTATTTACATACAAACATACAAAATTTTTCATAAACATCTTTGGTATTCTTTGTTTCTTATAGTTCATTAATTTATTAAATAAAAATAACATGCGATAAGTAATATTAATTCTAAGTGAATTTGATAAAATATAACAGCTTAGAGTTTAAAAAGCTATTAAGTATGATTAGGTGTTTTGAATTTAAATTAAATTTTTAGTAGAAACTTCTATCGAACCTTTTATTTTCAAAAACTATTTAGAGTCGAATTAACTTGACAAATTATCCTTTTCGTTCAAAAGTGGAATTGCATGTTCTTATATGCCCATCGGCAATGGATCACACCTATTTAATTGCAAATCAGTTGTTTGATGTAATTTTCCAATATTTAGTGATGAAAGAGGGTTTGAGGAGAGCGAAATAGAAAATAAGGACGATGAAAGAATGCAAATATATAGGCAGGTCCATTTTAGATATTTTGCAATTGTATACTTGTACTGGTTTTTAAATGTGGCAGGAAGAGTTTGTAGAATGTTAAACATCCTACAGATAAGCATATTATTGTTGTCATCGTTTGATGAGTTCGACTGTTTTCGATATAAGACTGTTTCAATATTTCCTTTAAGTATATACATTATACTTAATAATAATTAGTGTTTTAATATTTATTTAATATCTAATATTTAATTGGATTTTTTTAATAAAACAATTTTAGACTAATTTTTTTAATTTGGCAGAGAATTTTGTTTTTTGTTTTTTAAACTAAATTAACAAAAGAGGCGTGAGGTGTTGTAGTTTTTAGAATTATTATTGTTTTGTGTTTTTTTTTTTTGGTTCTAATATTAATTTTGAGTACAAAAAAGTTTATCGTAAAATATATTCACAAATAAAGCTGAAAAAATTATACAGAAAAATTAAATTAAATAATATTTAATTAAAAAAACAAGTAAATTAAGAAAAAAATAAACAAGATTTAATTAGAAAAAAAAAATAATAAATTTTTTTATAAAAAAACAAAAAAAAAAAGCTAAGAGGTTATTATAAAATTGTGGAGACTTTTGAATTTTAATTAAATTTAAGAAATATTTACAAATCTTATTTAGTATTGATCATAACATTTTAATTGTAATATGAAAATTAGTTGGACACATTGGACCTTCTTCTGAAAAGAGAATAACAGTGCAAGAATAGAGGGGCTTTTTCTGATCATCAAATTATTAACTGATAGTTATTATTATTGTAAAAATTTCGATATCATTGTTTTAAACACAAACCAAATCATACAAATGACTCGTGCCTATAATAAAAAACTTTATTTTAGTTTTAACGAAAAATATCATTATCACTAACTTGACAGTGAGTGATTTGACACCTCAGAATAAGCTACAGTATCGTAAAATGTAAATATGTAATGTATTTAAACCTTTATTATAGACACAAACCATTGGTTTTGTTTTTACAATAATAACATTTAAATTTTTACGATAAAATACTAGTATTAGGGTTCATTCTACGTATCGATCTAATTTTTAAGTGATAGTGATATTTATCGTAAATATTTCAAAAACTTTATTATAGACATGAGTCACTTGTTTGAATTGGTTTGCGTTTTCAATAATAATATCGAACTTTTTACGATAACTTAGTGATTCAATACTCAGAATAAGAGCCATTAATTATTAGTGATACGCTTTACAAAATATTGCCTGTTGTTATGTCAAATAAAAAGATATTTTTATCGTAAAATAAACTGTGCTAGTTCCAGATAAATTGCAATCAATTTGTTTTTGAAATATTTCGTTTCAATGTTTGTTAAATTTTTCTAATATTCTTCTTCAAAATTTTAGTATATTACACATGACGTGTATAATGCTATAATAATAACTATGCTGTGTTATAGTTGTGTTATATTCAAAACTTGTGCATGCATATTAAAGTACTTACAAATTAAGAATTCGAATTTCTCGGTATTCTTTTATTAATATCTTGTTATATTGAATAGTATGACTTGTTAAATGTTATTCCTTTCATATTCAAACGAGAAATTTCTTACATATAAAAAGTTTTCATTTTTTCTTTCTTTTTTTTCAGAACATGAGTGAAAATATGTTACAAACATTTTAACATAAATTATTAATTACCTACCTGTCTTTAAATTATATCAAAAAAAGGATGTTAAAAAAGTTGTTTGTCATTTTATGTGATGACGGCTTCCTTTTCCCGAAATTTCTACCAAAGAAGAAATGAAATGCAAAATAAAAAAAAAAAAAAAGGAGAAGAAATAGAAAAAATCAAAATTTCTAAGTAAAACTTTTTAAAGAAATTTTTTTTGTTGTTGTTTTCGTTCTACTTCTTCATCTTTTTCACTAATATTTTCATTATAACTTTATAAAGTGCTTAATAATTTGAGTTTTTGTCATATAAAGTAATAAGTTGTAGAAAAAGAAGAAGAATTTCTATATAAAAGAGGATTCTCTCTTCTATGTTGATACAATCTATTGATGGAAACAAGAATATTTCTTTATAATGACTTTTTAATGTTCATATATACACGTACATACAATTTGTTATAAGTGCTATAATATAGATGGAAATTGGAATATTATATAATATGTGTATATAGTTGTTTGTTGTATAATACTCTATATCAAATGTCATTTTCATACATGTACGCTTAAAACACCTAATTTGTGTTTTTCTTATATAAAATATTAAAATTGAATAGTTTAATTTCTTTCATACTTTGTAAAATTTTCATTTTCTTTTTTTTCTCAAATTAAATGAAAAGAAGCTGAAAAAGAAAGCTATCAGCATTTTTATGTTAAAAGGGTTTGACTCTTTTTATATTCAATCGTATATACGTGATTTTAGTAAAAATTAAAAATTTTATTCAATTCAAAGAGTATAATTTGGGGAAATTTAACATCTTTACTTTTTCCTTGACTTCTTAAAATATTTTCTTTTATTAAGGAGAAATTTTAATATGTTTAACAAGTTATTTTAAAATTATAATTCTCAAATATTTCTTAAATATTATTAAGATTAAAATATTTTCATTAAAATTCTTCTAAGATGAATTGAAGTTTAGATTTAATTTGATTAAATTTTTAAGATTGTTGAAAAAAATTTTACGATATTATATTTTAAGGTAAATTTTAACGTTTATTTTGCACCACAATTATTAATAGTTTGGAATATGGTTATAGTTGGAGGAACATATAGAATGGATAAGACTTCAAAATTTTGGCAATGTGGTTCAGAATCGTTTGTAATTTAGAATGCTGTGTGGTATGGAAGAGCAGCTTTTTCTCAAGTAGAATGTAACGTTTATTTTCCTTTAAGATTTTTATTAGGATCTTCTCAACAAGAGAAGCTAATAGACTCGAATTTAATAACCGTCAAATTAATTGTTGTTTAAAAAAAAATATGCATTCATTAATGCAAGAAAATAGAGAAAGAAAAAGTATTTGCTTTCATCCAACACAATCAAATAGATAAAAAGAGAGAGAGAGAAAGAGAGATTAATGATTTAACAAAAATAATAAAATATTTTAATCAGAACCATTATTTATGATTATTCGTCGCCTAAATTCTGATCGATACTCCACTTTCATAGACTTCTTTAAGATCTTCTTTAGATAAGAACACTTTCATAGCTCTTCGAAGATGATTTTGTAAAAAGTGCACTCCGTTTTTTGCTATTTTGCTTAGTTTTCTGCACATGCAGACGTTATTTTAATCTATTTCCATTTAAATATGATTTGGGACGCATTATTATTAAGTTAATGGGAAAATTAGAGTTTGAAATTAGTACTTGAGACATTACACAATACGCTTCTTAACCAATTTGTAAATCGAGCTCTTTGCAGCGGATGTTATTTTGGATGTCTTGCAACATTGCAAGAAATTTTATTATATAATTAAATTGACAATACAATTCCTTGAATTATTGCAAGACATGTGTGCATTTTAGAGGACGAGAGCATTTTTTTAGAGGGCGAGCATTTTAGAGAGAGAGTGAACGACTTTGTTACTAATCTGAATAATGACTATGGTGAATAATAAAAAAATTATATTCTTACTAGATTTAATTGGGCTGGGAACGGGTTAAAAACCAATTTTATTATGAAAATTTTCAGTAAACAATATTCTGTATCTAATAATATAAATTTTTAACATTATCCAGTCCCTTACTATATTATTATTTATCTCATAATTCTTTGCATAATTCAAAAATTATTAACAATAAAATTTTTGGTATGAAATTAAATATAAATTAATCGTGACTTATCACAATATGTTTAATATTCTCCTAAATTAATGCAGTATAACATTTATATACATATACGTATATTATAACGTAGGTATACAATTTTGTATATAAATATGAGAATTCGAAATTCTAAAATTTATTTAACTTTTTGACAATATTGTATTTGCATTGCTTATTGTACATTTAACCATTCGTTTTATGTTCCAGATGACGAAAAATAACAAAAATTTTATAATATTAATTTTGAGCATAAAATAATTTTATTGATTAAATATAAGTATATATGTATGTGTTAATGTGTAAGGGAAAAATTTATAATTATCATTTAAAAAAGAATGTTTACCATACTGGAAAAAAATAGTTTAAAATATTGCACCTGTGTATAGGTGTGGTTTTAATAAATTTTCTACTCAAGCTTTTGTTTTTCTTTTCAAATAAAATTTAAGACTCGTATTTAATATGGGTAAGCGTTTATAATGTAAGAAAAGTGGAGCAGAAATTAAGAATATGAACGAATACTGTATGACAATTTGTGTTCAATGTTTCGAATATGCCACCGAAATTATTTAGAATTAAGTTTGAACATAATGAGTTGAAATTTATTCAAAATTATTTTGAATGAATGAGGATAAAGAAAATCGAAAGATTTTGCGAATTTTATTCGATATTGTAAATAAATTATGTGCCTATATTTGAAAACTGTAATTTTTTGGTATTAAGATGAGATTTGGTAAATTTTTGCCGTTTTCAAGATCGTTTTTAAGAAGACCGTTCCAATTATACGGAAATGGTCTTGTTAAAGTTACTACAAGACTATAGAAAAACCTTTAAATTCGTCGATATATTCGCCCCTTCCACAAAACGAGCGGTAGATGAACAATATAAGGGTAAAGGAGCAATATCCAGTGCAAGTATAACATGGAGAACGAAAAATAATTTTTAGTCTTTTTTTGTAATATATGCTTTACGAACTTCGTACGTCAAATTTAGAACACCACAGATTTGCTTAGCTACACGGTCTTTCTTTTACTATTCATCGTTCCATAACAATTATATAAATTTGTTCAATCCCAGATATTTATAAACTTAAACAGCTGATTTTAATAGATTAATCGCAATTTTTAGTTCGATTTTGCAGTTTTTTTTTTGTTGATATAGACAAGCCTCTTTTATACGCTATTGTCAGTCTCTGATTGTGAAGCCATAAAGTTGAAAATATCATTTTTAAATTTATTTTATTTTTTTTTTTGTAAATGGTCATTAATTAAAATCAATATTTAATTAATAATAATTATCCATTGTTGTAAGTGTTTAAAAATAAAAGTGTGAAATATTTTTTTTCTTTAATTATAATATAAATTTATTAAAGATAAGTATGTTGAGCAAAATAACAGTATAACGTCATAATAAAACATTGTAAAAGTGCGTGTCACTTATCACTTTATTTTCATTATGTTATATAACAGAAAACATAATTTGTGATGATTTTCACAATTTTAAGTGATAATGATATGGATTAATAATTGGCATTAAAATATAATCGGGTTTTATCAGGAATTTATTGTGAACAGTTAGGGTAAATAAACAAGTTCTAGATCATTCAGAAATTAAGATTGCATTGTTCGAATCATTAAAATCGTGATGGAGTTAAAATTTTAAATAAGATTCTGGAATAAGTAAATAAAATTTTGAATAATTACTAAAAATATCCAATTGGATTTTACATAAAATTTGTACTTTACCGCGGTCTCATACCTTTAAATGTTGGTAATTGAGAATTGTTATATTAATTATTTCCGTTTCAGTCTACTTTAAATTAATTAAATAATGTAAAAACTTTACTTTTTCTTTAATATTGCTTAATTCAGTCATTAATTATTTGATTCCATTAAATTCCATAAATCATAAATTATTTTTACTCATAAATTATATTGTAGATTACACTTTAGAACATAGATTACTTTAATTTATTTAACTCAGTTGAATTTGGCTCTATACCCAATTTCTGAATTAATTTAGTTTATATTTACATTAAGCAGTCCCATTTCAGATCTTTGATTTGTTTTATCTTTGGATGCGATATGTGAATATAATATTGTTAAAATAATTAGTATTAAAGTGCCAGAATTAAATTTTAATTAAAAGATGTTGAAAATAAAGTATTTTAATTTGAAATCAAAATTAATCAATTATTGCTTTTGAAATAATAATCAATTATAGTTAAGTACATTGTTCAAGAGATTGTTCAAATCAATACTGTCATTATAAATATTAAAAATTTTTTTTTAAATGCTTATTTTATTTCAATAAATTGAGTGTTTTACAATTTTTTGAGTTAGTTTGATTTTTACTGAGTTTGAGTATTGAATCAGATCGAAATTAGTGGAATATCAGAGTTGTAAAAGGGGACTATTGTACAATACTATCGTGAGGTAATTGCTACAACTTGTGAATAACAAAAAATTTATAGTTTTCATAGTTTTGCAGTGATTTTAAACTATAATTTTAATTCATAATGTAAAGATAAGTTGATTTTATTTATAACTGTGAGGCACTTTAAAGAAAAAAAAAATTAACTAAACTAAAGTAAGTGTATAGTGATCGTGGACCACATATTTTGTTTTTGCAGTTTTCTCTATTATCTTAAATTATTTTAAAACGGAAAAGAGCCACAACCAAAGATTTTGTTATTACCATTTAAAATGCAAAATTTAAACCTTTTATATGTTGATCATTTTTGTATGATCAGCAAATTCGTTTTCAGAAAATCAAATTCGCATGTTTTCCGAATGGATCGGAGACTTGGGCCACCCGAGAGGTAAATTTGATCAATTTAACCCAGATAAGAAAACTGTAAATAAATAATTGAGAAAATAATATAATGTATCAAAAATTAAATATTACTCAATATAACTAAAATTCATGTAAAAAAATTTGAGCCAAAATACCCAAGGTATACCGTTCCACAATTACAGAATTTCGGTTTTTGAAAAAAAAAAATAAATTTTGGATTCAAAACAATTGCTCACATTAAATATTTCTGTATAGCAAAGAGCAGTTCTGTCGGAGACACTGGTTCTATAGTAACGGTACACAAAAAAAATGCTGGTTCTAAAAATTTATAATATTTTTTTTTAAAAATACTTCATACACTGTAAGCTACATGCAAACTACAGCAATACTGATTTCCGGGCAATGATTTTTCCATCACACTTGCTCTATAATTCGAATTGAAGATAAAGTGTAAATCATCTGGTAATTCAGATCTCTATTGCACCCCCTCGTACATGCAACGCTAAGGTATTCTCCTATGACACTTTCTAGAGCCTGATGAAATTGAACAACTTGTGGGCCGATCAGAACGCAACTCCATTGTCGAATGCATGTAATCTTCTAATATTTTTTTTTTTTTTGTAGATCAATAGTTTACTTTCTCCAAGAAGTCGTAGCCGTTACCTAGGTACTTATTTTTTTTTTTAGTTTCTTTTAATAAATCCCAACATTTATATAATAATTTTGTAATTAGATACCGTAATAATTCAAAATTGTGCGCTAAGATTCAAAGTTTCCTAACATAATTCACAATAGTTTTTGAACATGTTATTAATTTATAGGCTAAAAATATTCAATTATTATGAATATCAATAAATTTTTAAAGTTTCCATTTATTTATTTATTTAATTTAAAAATAAAGAAAAAAAAACACATACTTTCCAAATTATTTATTTATAAATTTATTTATAAGTGTTTTTAAAAAAGAAAATTTTAATTTATCACCATACATAAATAAAATAAATAAAAATTTCAATGAACTTCTTGAAAAATGATAAGATAATTTTGTATATTTGTGAGAAAACACTTGAAATCACTGAAAAATATTAATTAAAATGGAAAAAAAATCATATTGTATTCAATCGTATTCAATTATATTTACTTAGCTGTTCAATATTAATTTGATAATAAACGCGCTATGGTCGGTCATATTAGATAACATTCTAGTTCTTATTATTTTATTAGATTTTTTATTGCATCATTTTGAGTGCACACTTAGAATAATTTTAGAACCTATTAAAGTCAGGGTCATTGTAAATAAGGTTAGGTTTATGTTATAATTCAGTATAACTTACAATATATATACAAGATTCCCAACTATGACACAACACCCTAGTAGTAGCTAAAAAGAGTTATTATACAAATTTAATTAAGTATAGATAGCATCACAGGTTAGTTTTTATTGCACAGAATTTGGTATATAACAGTCTAGAATAATTTGGCGTAACAAACACATGATTGTTTAATTGTCATCATGATACAATTAAATACTGAAAATGCATTCAAACAAATTTATTCAATTCTCAAAGCATTTTGCCCAAAAAAATTTGAATTTAAGCGGAATTTCAATTATTATGAATTTCAATAATGAACAATAGTGACAACTAATAATGAACTTATTAATTTAATGAAAGGCCAATAATGGTAGCAGAATAAATTAAAGAACAACAAATTTAATAATGTTACAGTTTTGAAAACCTTTAAAATCCTTAAGTAAATTCGAAGACTAAAACTAAATTTAGAAAGAAGTGCATTCATTTATTAAAAATAGATCCACTTGGAATACATTTATCATAAAGTTATTTCCTATATGAATATTTCATAGTTCATTAGGCATTTTAATTATTCTAGTAACAAAATATCTTATGACGGCATTTTAATCCGATTAAGAAACCTACATATACTATGAGCTCATATAAATATATCTTGTTTAATATTTTCAACTAAATTAATTTTAAAATCTCTACAGCATATTTACGAACTTAATATTACAAAGTGCAGTATTTAAATACTGACTTTACAATTTAGTCAATATATTGAGAATGCATTTCAGCAATTAGCGTTGTTATATAGAATGTGTTAAAATTTATGTAGTGCATAATGTAACATTTGTAAGTGTTAATAAAATTGTAATGAAATATAATAAATTTTTGATTTAATTTTATAAGGTATAATATAATGTTGTGTATTAAAATTTTAAATGGTTGTGTAATTAAAATTAATATTATTGTTAACTGAATATTTGTATTTAGTTTTAAGACTTAGACATTTTCCGCGAAAAACTAAAAAAATTTGCCTTTTTCGGAAATAATATTATTAAAAATATTAATAATAATATATATAAATAATGTTCCTTATGTTTTCTTAAGAAAATTTAGAATCTGTATTTTACATGAAAAATGTAAAAAACGCTGTGTTTTACATGGAAAACATAAACAATTCTGTATCTTACATGAAAAACGTAAAGAACTTTCTATTTTGCATAAAAAACGTAAAAAACTCTGTATTTTGCTGGAAAAACGTAAACAGCTCTGTATTTTGCTTGAAAACGAAAACAGCCCTGTATCTTACACTAAAAACGTAAACAACTCTATATTTTGCATGAAAAACGTAAACAACTGTGTATTTTGCTTGAAAAATGTAAACAATCCTGTATCTTATATGAAAAACGTAAACAATTATGTATTTTGTATGAGAAATGTCAACAACCATATATCTTACATGAAAAACGTAAACAACTTTATATTTTACCTGAAAAATGTCAAAAACTTATATTTTGCATGAAAAACGCAAAGAACTCTGTACTGCATTTCAAAAATGTAAAAAACTCGAATTTTTTTACAAAAAAAACATAAAAAATTAGTACAAAATAGAATTAGTAAATGAGAACCAATAGAATTTTTGCAATAAGAATGACAAAAATCATATTATTTTAAGCTCAGGAGAACATTTTGAACCTATCAAGTTGATTGTCTAATTTATTTTAATTTGAGTAGTAATTCGCCCCAAAGACACTATTCTCTACCACTTTTTCAAAACTAAAGCAAGTGTAATGTAACTTAATTCCATTTAAATTAAATTAAAATTACCAAATAAATATTTTTATATTTTAAATTTTTAAATTTTATTTTTACATTTCAGATTTTTTACATTCTACATATATATCCTACCTACATTACCATATCCTTTGGAATTATCCATAAAATGTAATTTTAACATTAATATTTATTAAATAAAAAAAAAAACGATATTAGTGATTTAAAACATAATTAAAATTTAAAATAACAATTTAAATAAAAATTAATTAATTTATTTAATACGAAATAAAAAATACGAAAATAAAAAATTGTAATTTTATATTTTTATAAAAAGCAAAATAAAATATAAAAATTATTAATTTGAAAAAAAATAAATGCATTGAATAATAATTAATATGGGCAATAAAATTAATACAGGTAGTTATATATTTTTAATAATATATTTATTAATTAATTTGTTAATAAATCAATTAGTTATTGGTCATCCAAGATCATATACAAGTACACCAATTACAATAACAAGATATTCAGAAAATACAAATAATAATATTAATAATGATAATAATAATGATAATAATGAAAATAATAATGATAATAGTACAACAATATTAAAAATAACAAATATCGATGATTATTTTAAACAACGTGAAGAATTTTTAAATAATGAATCATTACGTTATTTAGGTAATGATTTAATATTAAATGATAATGAAATCAAATTAAATGAAATAATAATGAAATTAAAAGAAAAAGAATTTAATGATGGTTTTAAAAATCCATATGAATTTAAGGCATCAAGACATTTTTTTGAAGTTGTTAATAATATAACAAATTCAACATTATTTCATATTATTGAAAAAATGCCAAAAGGTGCTGTTTTACATGCACATGATACAGCAATGGCTAGCATTGATTATGTTATTAATAATATATTAAATAATAATAATTATTCAGATATATTATGGTATTGTGATAATACAACAACAACAACAATTCTTGATGGAATTAATATTGAAGATGATAAGAAAATTGATGAAGATGATATTGAAACAACAACAACAGCAACACCAGAAATAGTAACAGACACTGTAACAGATACTGTAACAGAAACAGTAACATCAATATCAGATATAAAACATATTCGATTTTTATTTTCAAAAGAAAAACCAAAAAAATTGGATAATTTTAATGATTGGAAATTATTAAATGATATTAAAAAGAATTATGATCCAAAAATATTTAATGATTTTCTATATAAACATTTTACATTATTTACTGATAATCCGGCTACTGATTATAAGGATATTAATGATGTATGGCAAAAATTTATGAATATATTTTTAACACTTGATGGTATTGTTTTATATGAACCAGTATGGGAAGATTATTTTTATACATCATTATTGGAATTTTATAATGATAATGTACAATATATTGAATTTAGAGGTTTATTACCGAAGGTATGTTTTATATATAAAATATTTTTAATTAATTTATAATTAGTTTTTGCATTTTTTAAATATTTTATTTCTAAAAGAAGATAATTTTAAAATTGATATTGAATTTTAAATTTTATATGATTTCGAAGGAAAATTTCGCAGATTTTTTAATAATTAGTGAATTTTAATAAGAGAATAGTGAATCTCAAAAGGACGAGCAATAAAAGAATGAATTTATAATTGAAAATTTTTAATTAATTACCGAATAACAGATGAGCGTGAAGGAAGCCTGCATAATTGCTTAGAATTGCAAAGGCAATGTCATATCCTTAACAAATGTATATTCTTTTAATTCAAGAATTTACTCAATTTTTTAAAGTTTTTATTTTCTATGCATTCAATTTCGTTATTATTTTCATTTTATATATTAAAATGCTATAATAAATTTTTAAAATATCTGAAAACTACTGCCAAATTTTAAATATTTTGCTTTCATATTTTCAAACCTGTGTATAATATTTTCCAAACCTGTATGAAATAATTGATTCTGATATATGACAAAATTTAATTAATGAGTGACAATCAAAGCTAGTTCAGATATATATTTTAACAAAAAATGGTTTAGCTTAACTCGTATTTAATTATGATATACGAATTCACATACAGACCGAAAGATGGACAGACTGATATCTCGCCAAAAATAATTAATTTAAATTTCCCAACCATTTAAAATATGAAAAACATGAAAATAGTAGTTCGGATACTCTTGTGAATGAGTTTTCGTCTCATTTAGTTTTCATGTTTCAAATTACTCCGAAAATTATTGAAACATGTATCTGTTGAGATTATTGTTATGTGAGATTAGACTTACAATAATTTAAGGGAATGACTGACTTAAAATTTTATTAATATTTTATGATTAAATTTAATTATAATAAAAAAAATATCCTTGAATTAGTGATTCGATTATTGATGATTCAGAAAAAAAAGAAATTCAATATAAAGAAGAAAACCAAAAATTAATTGAAATTATCTACTTTTAGAGGTGCTAATTTTAATCATTCATTGTCAATTATTCATATTTTGACTGCATTTTTTTTGTTATTATTAAGAATTATTGTTTAAAAAAAATTTCATTATAGCTTTATGATTTAGATGGTAATGAACATGATCAAATGAATACATTGGAAATTTATAATAAAACATTGGAACGTTTTAAATTGGATTATCCTGATTTTAGTGGAGCTAAATTTATATTTGCACCATATCGTCGTGTTGATAATGAAACATTTAATAATTATATGGAATCAGTTAAGAAATTTAAGGTAAGAGAAATAATTATTAAGATTTAAAGGTTATTTGTAAGGAAAATTTAAAAGAGATTTCCAAAGGAAATTCAATTTTAATTTTGAAATTCAAAAGAAATTTTAATATTTTCATATTGTGATTTTGCATAGGGCTTAAAATTCAGTAAGAAATTTATATTTCAACATTAGATTTGGTTTCTGTGGTTTAAAGGGAAAACTGTCAAAGTCTTAAAAAAATATTTTTATAGTTGAGTTCAAAATTTAATTTTAATAAAAAAGAAAAGTAGATTCTTGCAATTTGTAACTAAATTAGCATCCAGTCTTGCTAAGATTAAGATAAAATTATAAAAATAAATTTAAATTCAAATGAATTTTCAGAAAAAAATTGTGAGGCTCAGTTTCGGAATAAATATTTTAATTTTTGATAAAAGTTTTAATTGCACTTACAGTATTGTTCAAAATTTTCGGAAATTTTTAAGGATCACTAACTAGAATTCAACAGTAAATAAACTAGACTATAAAAAATTCTAATTTAGAAAAAACAAAATTTTACCAAACTCAAATTAGACAGTGTTGTTACTCACAAA